>NC_058372.1:149040000-149640000 GCF_018350175.1 Felis catus | reverse complement strand
TTACCAGTACAGGAATTCTGCATTTTGACCTGCAGGTGTTCGGGCTCTGCAGAAGCGACTCACCCCAAGCAGACGTGAGGCGGTTGCCTAAATCAGAACGGCGATGTCGTGACAGAAATATCTGCTTCCCGCGTCCAGGGTGCTCCATTGCCAGCACCAGGGTTCCTGGGAAATCAAGTTCTCAGCACAGGACTGGCGGGCACCCAGAGCCTGTGAGACCCCTGCACGCCTCTGCCCTGCAGCCCCCCTGCTCCCCCAGCCCGCCTCGGCTGCAGCTCTCCGCTCAGGCTCCTCGAACACCACTTACGAGCTGCCTGCACTGAGCTTTGAAAAGACGCACACAGCCCCCCAGGCTGTTGTTAACACACTCAGACGGTGGGCCAATATCGCAGACGGGGGCCTGGCTTTCGTCACTTAAGTTACAGCGTAGTCCCCAGCATCTGCTCTGGTCTCTGAGACCCTGGAAGGGCTGTGAGCCCAATTAGCCTCAAACGAACCTCTCATCGCTTGGATGGCTTCCCCTCTAACACGGTCTCTCTCGAGAACACAGCTTTAACGTGCACCTGCCGCTCTTTTGGTGGGGACGTTCCCGACCGCGTGGCCTTCCTCCTGTCGCCAAGATGTTCCCACCATCCACGACCGAGTTCTCGGTCCCCTCTCCTGGCCGCTCAACCCCAAGACCCACGCTTGTTGTGCTGTTGAAAGATGCAGTGATTGAAAGGGAATCTCTGAATCCTTTTACGTAGGACTTAAACCAGCCCGAGGGCCGGGAGAGTGGGAAAAAATTCTACTCTTCATCACTATTTCTGCTTGGTCACTTTACTGCAAAGTCACCCTCAAGGATCCTTTGGTGCAGCAAGCTAAGGAATCTGGAAACGCCTGATGCAAAGCTTCACATACACAGGCGCACAACGAATGTTAATCTTGGGAGGCTGTCATAACAAAGCACCCCACAGCAGGCGGCTTACACGACAGACATTTATTGTCTCCTGCTCCTGGAGGCTCCAAGTCTAAGATCCAGCCGTGGGCGGGGCTGGCTCCTTCTGAGGTTTCTCTCCTTGGTGTGTAGACGGCCATCTTCTCCCCGTGTCCACAGTGGTCTCCCTCCATGCCTGTCTGTGTCCCAACCTCCTTTCCTTGTAAGGACACGGGTCACATTGGGCGCTGGCCCAGCCCAGTGAGCTCATGTTACCTTCATCACCTTTGTAAAGGCCACCTCTCCGAATACGGTCACATTCTCAGGTCCTAGGGGTTAGGACTCCAACATATACATTTAGGGGGACACAGTTCAGCCCATAACAGCACTTGATGATTTCTGACATCGACATCCCCGGATGGGACTATCACTCTAACTTTCCACAAAAGGGAGAAAAGATAATGACTCCAGAGATGGCCTTGAGATTGCTGGGGACCCTGGGAATGAGGAGCCACACTGCGCCTTTGTCCAAAGTCCAGTCAGTGGGCCTGGCTGGAGCCCGTCACTGCCCAGGGAGGCCACACTCTGCCCCCACCTGTAAGCCTACACCCAACGTGGCCAAAACCGACCTGAGAAGAGGCAGCTCTTTCTCCGGACCTGCCGGGTCCCCAGGCACAGAGAGGGCCCAGGGATGAACCGGCCTCCTGCTTCCTGTGTGCCCTGTGAGGGTGGACACTGTTGGTGTTTATTGTGTCTCTGTTTCTAGGAAATGCCGCTTCATGCCTTTTGCCCATTTTTCTCCTGCGTTCCCATTTTGTTATTCATTTGTAGGAGCTTTTCACGTGCATTTCAGATATTAATCCTTTATCATGCACATCTTTTTTTCTACATCTTTTCTTCTACTATGTGGGCTGTTTTCTCACTTCTTCAGCAGTAACTATTGAATGCGGTCGAATTTATCAAGTAACAATAAAAAGATGGCCCATCTAGTCTTGACATTTGGGGAGCAGATCTCCCCATTCTGGTTGTTCTTTGTCAGAGTTGGGCTTGGCTTTTCCTGAGTCTTGGCTCTTCTAAAAAGTCAGCCAGGCAATTTCCCCCAAAAGGCCCTCTGACACTGTGTCTAGACAGCATGGAGTCCGGGTGGCTCCCCCGCCCGGTCACATCTTCCCAGCCCTGAGCAGGCGAGCAGGCTTGTCACTCTGTGCACTTCCTTCCTCACGAAGGTCTTCAGCTCAGTTTTGTATTCTCTACAGAAAGTTCTTGCACATTTTGTCCAGTTTATACCCAGGTACCTTAATTTTCATTGTTGTTGCTATGATACGCCTTTCAAATTATATTTTCAAAGTACGTTTTTACTGCATAACAATGCAATCAATGTTGTATATCTGGTCGTTGACACTTTGTTGATTCTTCTGGGTTTCCTATATTGATAATCATGTCTCCAAATGATAAATTTGATTCTTCTACTCCAGTTCTTGCACGTCTTGACCGTGAATGTGTCTCACTTGTCCCGGCTCTCACTTGTGAGAGCCCGGCTGTGAACAGAGATGTATGGATTTGGTTTGCTAATGCTTTGTGTTACGTTTTTGCACATTTGTGCCTTTCTTTTCTTATACTGTCCTCATCTGGCTTTGGAATCAAGGTTATCCATGTATCATGAAGTAAATCGGAATATTTTCCTTCCTTTTCTGTTTGTTAAAAGTCTTCATGTAATATCGAAATTAGGTATTCTGGGGATGTTTTGTAGAACTCAACTACAAAATATCCGGGCTTTGTGTTTTCTTTGTGGGAGGGTTTTTTTTTTAATTTTTTTAATGTTTTATTTTATATTTGAGAGAGAGACAGAGAGAGAGCGCGCAAGTAGGGCAGGGGCAGAGAGACGGAGACAGAATCCGCAGCAGACTCCAGGCTCCAGGCTGTCAGCACAGAGCCCGATGTGGGGCTCCAACTCCAGCAGTGAGATCATGACCTGAGCCGAAGTCGGACGCTTGAGCAACTGAGCCACCCAGGCACCCCTGTGGGAGGGTTTTCAAAAGTAAAAGTTATTAAAGTATGACATGCATACAGAAAATACACAAAGTGTCAGCTCATGTAAGCAGCCAAGTCGGAAGCCCCTGTCTCACTGTGGACCCCACCCCATGGGCGTAACCATCATCCTCCCTTCTAATGCCATTAGTTTTCTTCTCTTCTGAACTTTTTCTAAATCTAAGTGGACTTATGAACGTGTAGCTTCTTTTGCTCAATCTTACGTTTGTAAGATGGATTCACGTTTTTGTGGACAATAATCGTTCATTTGCTCTGTTGCGTGGCGTTCCATTGTGTGACGGGGACGCACTGGCTTACCCGGCACTTGCCTGTTGTGGATAGCACTGCGTCAATATTCTCATACACATTTTGGCGAACGTGTGAACCCATTTATGCTGGGGATACGTCTAGAGTAATACCGCATGTCCCGTGCGCGTATCCATCCTCCTTGATGGGCGCCGCTCACCACGTCCCCAGGCCCCTGCACTGATTTATCTGCCACCGGGAGTGTGTGAGACGTGCAGCATCCCATGGGCCCAGCAACACCTGATGCTGCCTTTCCCATGCAGCTGTTCCAGGGGATGTGCTATGGTGCCTCACTGCGGGTTTAACACCCATGTCCCTGATGATGAGCGAATTGAGGCACTTCACGTGCTTCCTGGCCATTTGGATATCCTCTTGGCGAAGAACCCGTTCAGGGTTTTGACCCATATTTTCACTGAGTTGTCTTTTTCTTCACGATTTGCAGATTTTTTTTATATTCAGGATATGGGTTATTTTGTGGGGCATGGTTTGCAACTATCATCCCCCGTGTGACTCGCTGTTATTCTTGTTTAACACGCCTCCAAACGGTGTCTTTGGAAGGACAGAAGTCCTGAGCCTCAACGCAGCCCAATTTATCTTTGTTTGTCCTTCCTGCTCACCATTTTTGGCTTGTGCATCTTATGTAGGAGATCTTTGCCTCCCCCAAGGTCATGAATGAAAGCATTCTGCTGTATCTCCTTTCTTTTCTTTTCCCAGGCATATCAAGCTAAAGAAGTCAAAACCTCCCTGCCCTCAGGAGCGTACATTCTAGCAGAGGAGAAAAACAGGAAAGAAATAGACGTGTAACATAACGGCAGGAAAGGAAGAAGGAGCAGAGGGGCACGTGAAGGGGGTGGAGAGTGGACAGAGGGTGCTGATGCCAGACTGAGGGAGTGGGAGAAGGTCTCTCTCTGGGAAGCTGACGTTTGAGCAACGACTGGAAGCAGGGAGGAGTAGGAGCCACGTGAATGTCTGAGGAGAAAGATGCTCCACACGACGGCCAGGCAGCGTGGGAGCCCTCTGGGAGCTGGCGCGGGAGCATCCTAGGAGCCACTGTGGGAGCACCCTAGGAGCCGGTGTGGGAGCGCTCTGGGAGCTGGTGCGGAAGCACTCTTGTAGCCAGCATGGGAGCACTCTAGGAGCCAGCATGGGAGCACCTCGGAGCCAGCATGGGAGCACTCCAGGAGCCGGTGCGGGAGCACTCTTGTAGGCAGCTTGGGAACACTCTAGGAGCCAGCATGGGAGCACCTAGGAACCAGTGTGGGATCACTCTAGGAGCCAACACGGGAGCACTTTAGGAGCCAACATAAGAGCCAACATGGCCTGCTCTAGGAAAAGCCATCTGGTCGGATCAGCCAACTTGCAGCAGAGAGTGGAAAGAAACGTGGCTGGAGACAGAGCGGCCATTTTAGACATTACCCGACGTGGGCTAAGCAGTTTGGGTTGTATTTGCCGTGTGCTACTAAAGGCCACGGAGCCCTGGTGAGACGCGATCCGATTCGTGTTTTTGGAAGAGCACCCTGGCTACTTGCTGGAGTTAAAAGGAATGAGAAGACCGGCGTGGCCCCTGCAGTGGTTTGGGGGACGATGATGGTGTCTTTGGGCTGGGTGGCACCAGTAGCAAGGTGAGACCTGTAACTTCCCCGAAATACTCTGTTTTAGCTCCCACAACTAGATATCTGATCTGTCTGCGCAGGAACTATCTGTGATCTAATTGGCCAGGCCCCATCGATTGAAAAGGTCACCCTAGAAGAGACCCCAGAGACATGACTTTCTCTACCGTGTGAGGACCCAGCAGAAGACGGCCATCGACCAAGCCGGAAGTGGGCTCGCCGGGAACCGAAGTGGCAGCATCTTCTCTGACTTCCAGCCTCCAGACCTGTGAAACAAGTGCCTGGTGGTTAGGCCGCCCCGTTACAGTATTTTGTCGCAGAAACTCGAACGAGATAGCAAACTGCCACGTGGGTGGGGTTCGAGGACCGTTCGTCCGCCAAATAAGCCAGATACAAAAAAGTAGGTACTGAAGGGTTCCACTTGTCCGAGGCGCCTACAACAGGCAAATTCACAGAGACAGAAGGTAGAGGGGAGGTCAGCAGGGGCTGGGGGCGGGGGAGCACGAGGGGTGGGGTTTCCTTTTGGGCCAATGGAAACGTTCTGGAGTTAGATGGTGATGACGGTTGCACTCATTTGTGAATATACTAAAAACACTGGATTTTACACTGTAAAACATTTAAGATGCTGAATTTTGTGTGGATTTTGTTTCAAGAAAAATACTGTATTTATGAGACAGCAGCAAAGAAGTGTCTTTAAACTTGGAAACAGGGAGAAATTGAAGAGGTAAGCGGGAGAGCCAGAAGGGACTGTCCTCCTTCCTCCACGCTTTTCTCGGGCAGGTCAGCCCCGCCCTGACCCTCTCAAGCGACCTCAGGGAGAAACGCGAACCAGGAAGAACCAGAAAACCGGGTAAGCAGAGGCGAGCACACAATATTCTTGAACAATCAGATGCGACGGAAACATAATGTACTAAGACGATCGAATGGTCTTTCTCATGCCTCCATGGAAATGGGCAAACCTTAATTTCTACAGCTGAACAGATGGCCCCTTGTGACGCATGTGTCCCCCGTGGAGAACCGCTCGCAGACACGCGGACCCCTGCCCTGTTCTGCACAGACTCCCCGCACCCGACGAGCCCTAGGCACTCCTCAGATCCCCCTGAAATCCTGCCTCCTGGGCTCCCGTCCTCAGTGAGACAAGGGACAGAGCATTCACTACCCTTCTGCGAGTCTGGCTTGTTTTTTAGTGGATAATTTGGCGACTATGAAACCACCCCGGAAGAGCCACCGCCTTCTCGGGAAGCCATCCTGTGTAAAGCACAGATTACAGGCCGGTTGGAGGGAAGAATCCTCAACCCAGAACTTAAAAATGCTTCACAATATTGCCAGTTTGGATGCTTGATGCCTTGGTTATACAGATGAGATTCGGAATGAATCCCGAAGGCAGGGGACCCAGCCAGTTCTTTTTGTTGGAGACGTTAAGGCCGGTCGGCAGTCCCGTGCGAATAATTTAGCTGCTGTGTGGGGTGCATAAGAGTCTGGCCACTTAGCATTTCCAGCCCTTTCCATCTAGCAAGGTAAACCGAGAGAAAACCAAGACCCAAAGTGCCCTCAGCTGATTCCAGGGTGATACCTGGAGGGGTGAGACGGCTCGAATGAGCACACCGGTCCACCATGAAACCCTTTTGGGGGTGCGGGCCATCAAACCCGCTAGGATGGGAGACAGACCATCACAACCGGAGACCCGGGATGGAGAACACCTCCCAACAGGCCAGCAGGTTCATGTTTCATCCACACGGATCACACACTTGCAAGTTTCTGAATAAATGGGAAATTACACTGAGGATGACTTTGGCACTCAAATGGCCTGAATAAGGATCCTCTGAAATACCTAATTAGTGTGTTTGCACACCCAAGGACAGAGACCCGGATGTTAAACTAAACCACCGAGTGGGATGCGTATTTTGATTGGTGTTTAGAAGCCTCCAAAAGAACACGGACAAGATAACCACTTATGTAAGAAACCGACAAGACACTTACTGCAATCTCGTGACCAAATGGAGCTCAACATTACCAACTCCTGAAACGTACTTCCCACCTGCTCTGCTTTCTTGCCCTTCAGATAAGGTGTCGGGAGACAAGGCACTGGAATCCAGCCTCCTCCTACCACACCAGGGCAGTGCGGCTCCGTGACGGGACCCAAGAGCTGGCCAGACCGACGCTGATACTCAAAGCCTGATAGGGATGTTGTAAGGTCGTCTCCCCGAAGTCAGAGTGAGAACGGTGTGCCCAGGGCAGAAGCAACCTGGAGGCCTGTCACTTATGATGCAGTGCAGCTCCTTCAAGGCAACTGTCCCGATTCTATAAATCTTTGCAAAACCAGAAACGATTCACCCTCCTTCAATCCCCGAGTCTCCCTTATTTATCTCAGCAGTAGTGTAAGCCCTCTGGGAACTGTAATCTCCATTATTCCCCGTTCCTAAGATTGAAGAAAAAAAAGGGAAAAGAGGCCGTTTTAAAAATACAGACATTTGTATTTTTAAAATATCTGGGGGACGGCTCAGTCAGTTAACCATCCGACTCTTGATTTGGGTTCACGTCATGATCTCACGGTTCATGGGTGTGAGCCCCGAGTCAGGCTCTATGCTGACAGTGCGGAACCTGCTTGGGATTCCCTATCTCTCCCTCTCTCTCTGCCCCTCCCCTGCTTGTCTGTGTTCTCTCTCTCTGTGTCTCTGAAAATATATAAATAAACGTCATTTAAAAATACGAATGTCCATGGAAGTCCCCTTGCCCAAAATCCAGCCCAAGGCTTTGACTGGAATGTCATAGTCAAGACAGACACGCATAGACTCAGATGAAACCAGACAGCTTGAAGGAACTAAGGCTGAATTTAGGGAGGCAATTAAGCCTCTTGGAAATAGCGACCTGGCACCTTGCTTACAGCGTTCCCAAAGATTTACCAAGTGAGTAAGGAGGGTCCCTTCCTGACAGGCTCAGGAACCTGGGGATATTTGGGGGAATCTTGAGAAGTAACCAAATGCCCAGGTTGCAGACGAGTCTCATGGCAAGTATTTTGTTAGCTTCTCAGCCTTCAGAGGCTGTTAGAGGCTTGATCTGAAATTCCTTATGAAAAGTTCCAGCAAAGCGTGATTAACACACACACACACACACACACACACACACACACACACCTGTATACTTACCCACCATTCTTGCTGTGTTTACGAAAATAATGAGGACAAGTCTGCTGCAACGACTTATTTTATGCACAAATTAGTCTTCATTTGACTGTTGTCGGGGAGCGAGAATTCCCGTCCCCTCCAAGGTCCTTCTGGCCAGACTAAGAATCAAGTTGACAAGAGGCAGATTCACAAGAGAAAATCTAATTTAGTAGTGCACATGCGAGGAGTCCACACGGACCTAGAAATTCCAGAGACAGCCAGGTAAAGCGAGGTGTGGGCGTCTGGGACGTCAGAGGGAAGCAATGCAGCCGACAGGGGGATAAAAAGAGCAGAGGTTTGGTGATTAGACGCTTGCCCTGCCACACACACGGGTCACTCGGATAAAATTAATCATTAGTAATAACCCTTACTCTGGGAAAGACACCCAACTGAGATTCTTCTAGTTAAGGAAGGGAAAAGTTTCTCGTGAGCCCGTAGAGTCTCGATTGCCTTCGACTCAAAATGATCTTCACATCAAAGTGGCCCATCTTGGGGCGGCCAGCCCTCTGCCCCTACTATCTTTGAAGGAAACGGGGCGATTTTAGAGAGAAAAAAATTATGTTTTAGTAACACATCTTTGTGGACGTTAGACTCTAGTTCTGATTAACTGTCTCTGAGTGTTTGCTGTTTGCCTACAACACCAGGCTGGGTCCTGAATTCTTCCGGTTTCTTCAAATATCTGGAATATCTGGGCTACGATTCTCTAAACTAGGGTTTCCAATGTTCTCCCTTTTTTTTAATTGACTTGGAATCACTGAGAACAAAAACTGCCCTTCTTCCTGAACCCTTGCAAACCACAGCTAGACAGCATGAGGTAGACTTCGGAGAAGTTGTCACAGCAGCCCATGAGTTTACACAATCCTTGTGTCCCTGTTGGACGGGCGCAGAGAAGGGTCACCAGAGACCTCCCAACTGCAGACCAGGAAAGCCTGTCTGATCACCACGGCTGCTCCCACCCCATCCGAGGACGCGCCCAGCCCCACACCTGGGGATTTTCACTGGTAGCACTCAGGACACAGAAGCTCGTTCCTAACCTATATATATTTTTTGTTTCCATAAGACATGTCTTTTATTAACTTGTACCTGAACTTTGAGAGCCCCCCTGCCCTGAGAGGAGACAATGGCTCGCCAGCACGGACCTGTTCCCAAGACTGAGACGGGTTCGTGAGATGTGGAGCAGACTCCTAACCTAAGGTCCAGATAGAACAGTTAAATGCCAGCAACAAGGAAATACGGCTCATCTGTGGTATTTCAGGGAGAAAACATCCGTTCAGAAGGAGAGACTAGTAATTCGTAAGCGCACCACAAGAACTCTTCAGTGAAAATCTGTTCCACATACGGGACGGTCTTGTGGGGATGACGCCCACTCACGGCTAATTAAGTCAGAAGGCTCCATGTTGCTGGAAACAAGCTAATCAACCCAAGCGTCAGCCTTAAGTGACCTCGCACTCAGTCTCCGGGAAATATTAGCTAAGCGGTTTAGTTCTAAAATCCTTGGTTTAAATCTATTCTCAGGTTTCTAGCTATGACAGTAACCTTCTTACTGTTAACATGTTTACCATATAAATTGTTAGCCTCCTGCTGTGTGCGGACTGGGGTCTATCCAAACCCACGGGCTAACGATGCAAAACTTCTGATACTCTGAGTGACGTGTATGGTTCTCCACACAGTTTGGCCACGGACACCAGACACGAGGAAACACCAGTAAAAATCGTTCCGTGGTAGGAACAATAACCGCAGTGGCCTTGCCACGGGCACCGTGTGGAGACGACCTGTGGTTCCCCGGGTTGCAGAGAACACCCCACCTACTCGTTACCACGCATCTGTCTGATGGATGGTGCTCCCTGGGGACGCTGAGACTGGGCTCAGAGAGGGTCATGCCTTCTACAAGTCCCCCTGGAGTATAGATTTTGGGTTTCCTCCTGAGAAGAGAAAATCTGAGAGCAAAAGAAAATTTGGTCGGCTGTGCAGAGGACAACGGAGGATTTATTTGCTTTCTTGGCATATTTGGGCACATACGTGTGCCTATCCACCTGTCCACGGGATGCTGACTGTCGTGCACGGAGGGCGGACGCTCTGCTCCTAAGACTCCACGGCAGGCATCACCAGTGTCCAGGAATGGGGGTTGGGGGAAGGACAGGTTTCAGATCCTGAGGAGCCGTCAGGACAAGGGAGTAGGTCCTGCCCCGTGGAAGGGGGTCAAACACTGGCGCCCAGGAGCTAATGGCTAATGCAGGCTTTGGGGTCCGGAGAGGCTGGCTTCAAGTCCCGGCTATGCTGTGTGGCCTCAGTTAACGATTACCCTGATTACCTGATTACTAAGACTCTGGGTCTTAGTTCTCATCTCTTAGTGGGTGTGATAATAGTTTTGTGCAGTAAATGACATAGGCTGCATAAAGGGCCTGTGCTCGGATGCCCTTGATAGGACCACGGTGGTGGCTCCTGCTAGTAGGTCCATCAGGGGGACGCACAGGGGCTGAGGGAAGTAGAGAGGATTCGTATCTGCCTGGGACACACAGGGGCTGAAGGTAGAGCAGCAGGGAAGCCTCCGGAATGTTCTCTGAGACCCACCTATTTCCAGCACTTTGTCTTTCAACCATTCGGTCCCCTGAGCCGCCCTGGGAGCAGACGCTGTTGCTATTGTCCTGTGTACAGTGGGGGAAACTGAGGCACAGGCGGCGAGTTTCAAGGCGAAAGCCACGTGCCTCGCAGGTGTCAGCTGGGACCAGAACCCCTGACCCCCACTGTCCGAAGAGAGCCTGGCTGGCGGCTGTGAGGGCTCAGGGGCCTGGCCCCACAGGACACAGCAAGTGTGGTGAAGGGAGACGGGAAAGGACGGCGAGGGCGCGGCCCGGTGCACTCTGTCTTCATCAGGCTCCATAATCGTTCCTCCAGGCCAGCTTGGTAGGAAGCCCTGATCTCCACTTTCATGCCCCTGTCCCGGGTGGCCGCGCCCCGGTCCCTGAAAGGCAGTGGGTGGACTTGTTCTCGCTGCTGGTGACACGGCCGGACAAGGACTAGAGGAGGAGAGAGGGGTCTCTGCCTATAGCCACCCGCTGCCCATCTCCCACAGCCCCCTCCTCCCTGCCCACCCCCCTCTCCCCACGAGTCCCTGGAGCCCTGGGCTGGAGGAGGCCTCCAGCACCCCGGCGGCAGTAAGGCTCAGGGGTCCCATCCCACCAGCTGCCACGCTGAGCCACGCCGCCCAGTGGATTAGGGAAGGTGAACTCCAAGCTGCGGGCCACAGCTCAGAAGGAGGAGGGAAGCCCTGTGATGCTGGCTGGACACCCCTGGCCTTCTTCCCAAACACCTGAACCCCGTGGCTCTGGGTCCGGACAGGCTCGGGCCTCGTCGCCCGCCCAGTGTCGCCGCGGGGAATGGGTTGAACAGCATATGTCTCTCTCAGCACCGGGTTCCAGTGCAGCGTTTGGACCTGGGCCCTACAAATGCAATGTCTAGGTTTGGATCCCCTTCCCTGACCCATGACTTAGAAGATAGCGTTCCAGAATTGAGAACGGTCTGGGCAGGCAGGTACATCCAGCAGCCGTGGGCCCACACAGTTCCGGCTCAGCGGCCGAGGGGGAGGGCGAGCCTTCCAAGCTGAAGGCAGCAAGGGCCAGTGCTGGTCCCGGCGAGGGCAACAGACGGCCCGGGGATGTGCTCCCTCCCCGTCCCCATCCTGCACCCGGGGGCCTCGGGCCGGGCTCGTGCTGCCCCGTTTGTGATTCCGGGTGAGCACAGAGCCGTTAGAATGAAAGGCTTGGGTGTCTGCACCGAAGCATAAATAAACCACAGCGTGCGTGGGTGGGGGCGCGGTACGGTGTGAACCTTGCCACAGCTGGACAGGTCTCCAAATGGTCCTTGCCCCCGCAAACAAGGGAACAAAGGGTCCTGGATCGTAAACCCCCAAGGAGGAGCTGAGCCACCCCCGTTCGCCTCTGAAGCATGAGTGCGGTTGGCCTGGATGCCATCTGGCATGTGATGAAGGTCACAGAGTTTGCAAAACACATCCAGATGGCTGCATTTGTCCCCGAGGAACACCCAAGTTTAGTGAAACTTCCGACCAATGCAAAAAAGAGCAGAGAAAACAAAACAAAACAGACACCCAGAAGCAATATCTTGTGGCCGCGCATGGCTTCCTGTGGTCCTTACGCCACGATGCAAATCTTTCTTAATCAACCAAGCGACATGCCGCAGTCAGTCTTTCCTCTGAGAACCGCAGGTTTCTTAGCAAGTATGTTTGGATAAACCATTTTAACACCTTTCCCGGGCACTGGGGTAGTGGGATAGGGGGATGATGTGAACATAGAAGCCATCATTGTACCGATTGGAAAACTGAAAATCTCCAGGTGG
The DNA here is from genome assembly GCF_018350175.1 of Felis catus. Classification (NCBI taxonomy): domain Eukaryota; kingdom Metazoa; phylum Chordata; class Mammalia; order Carnivora; family Felidae; genus Felis; species Felis catus. The sequence goes on along the minus strand of NC_058372.1, from coordinate 149,627,623 downwards.
GTCCTCCAAGGGATTGTACACTGGCCTGCACTGGCCTGGTTCAGTCGCCAAACGATTCAAGGAAACACACTTTTTTCCCCACTCTCAGCTACAAAGGATAGTTAAATTTCAGAGAACTTAACCCAACTGCCTTATTTTGTTTCGTTCGAGGTCCCACCACCACCGTTAGAAACAAAGGCTCCAGCCCACATTTCTGCACACTGCCTTCCCGAAGCACACGCATTTTGTGCGTAGACTCGGAACAAGTCAAATAGTCCCCTCCAAGTTCTGTTTCTAGTCTCCCAGAGTAGAGCCTCGTGGGGAGAAACCACATCAGTTCCTTGGCTGTTCCAACAAATGTCTCTCTGCACAGACATAGAAGATAAATAGACACACAGATTTAGCATACGTAAACTACATTAATGTGTATCTGACTGCATGTACTTTATGAAATACAATGTCCCTGGGGCAGAACACTAGTTTTAGTAAAACTCCTAAAGCCTTTGCCAAAGGTTCTATATAAACTAGCCCTGAGCCAAAGCGGGAAATCCGTGTTTCAGATTCCTGCTCTTTACCTCTGATTATCTACGATTTCTATACTCACTCCAAGTCTCTAGCATTGAACATACTCCAATGAAACTATTATGGTAAACAAAAATTTATCTTTCTCGGGGATGTTTATATTTAACAGAAATAAGTGATTTAAATCCTGAAGAAAATTGCCTGTGGTAGAATTTCCAAGGTTAATACACATTTTATTCCATCCATCCATCCACCCACCCATCCCTCTATCTACCCATCCATCCACCCATCCCTCTATCCACCCCTCCCTCCCTCCACCCCTCCATCCATCCATCTACCTACCCATCCCTCTGTCCACTCCTCCCTCCATCCATCCACCTATCCATCCATCCAAGAAGCCAGCCAGCTAGCCAGCCAGCCAGCTAGCCAGCCAGCCAGCCAACCAGCTACCCACCCATCCATTCATCCATCTATCCACCCATCCTTCTATCTACCCCTCCATCCATCCATCCATCCATCCATCCATCCATCCACCTTTCCATCCAAGAAACTATTCATCCATCCATCCATCCACCCACCCATCCTCCATCTACCCATCCATCTATCCACCCATCCCTCTATCCACCCCTCCATCCTTCCATCCACCTATCCACCCATCCAAGAAGCTATCCATCCATCCATCCATCCATCCATCCATCCATCCCTCTATCCACCCTTCCATCCATCCATCCACTTATCCATCCATCCAAGAAGCTATCCATCCATTCATCTGTCCTTCCATCCATCCATCCATCCATCCACCCATCCCTCCATCTATCCATCCATCCATCCACCTATCCATCCATCCAAGAAGCTATCCATCCATCCATCCATCCATCTGTCCACCCATCCCTCCATCTACCCATCCCTCTATCCACCCCTCCATCCATCCATCCACTTATCCATCCATCCAAGAAGCTATCCATCCATCCATCCATCCATCCATCCATCCATCCATCCCCTCACCAATCCCTCCATCTACCCGTCCATCCATCTATCCATCCACCCACCATCTGTCTGTGCACTCCTCCCTCCATCCATCCACCTATCCATCCATCCAAGAAGCCATCCAGCCAGCCAGCCAGCCATCTATTCATCCTTCAATTCAATTAATACTATATTTATTGAGCTACTGTTTTGTGTCAGGAACTCTTCTAGGTAGAATAATGAAAGTTTCTGCCTTACAGAGAGTTCACTCCAGCTGAGTACTTTCATAAAGCAGTTTATAAAGCATTTTCATTGTTTTGTGAGAATCTTGCAAAAATCTGAGAGGGGTCTAGCATATTAGTCAGCAATTATCACAGTAATGCCGGTAACAAACCATCCCAAACTCAGTAGTTTCTAGGAACAAGTATTGATTTTCATTTGCATGGGTCTCTGGATCAATAGTGGCTCAACTGCTCCGCACTGTGCTTGGCCGAGTTGCTTGGGTGGCCTGGCTCCAAGCTGCGGGCTGCATTTAGGTCTGCCCCCATGTTATTCTGGGGCTACAGCTGAAGGAAGGCAGCTCAGCAGGCGTGTTCTTCTCTGGTGGAGCCCCCTAGTGAGCACAAAAGAGTGGGCAGGAGCATACAAGAACCACTGAAGCTTCCTCCCAAAGCTGCCACATGGACACTTCTGTCCATGATCCGTTGGCAGGCAAGTCCCCTGGCCTCGCCCAATATCAATGGCCTGGGACATTTTCTTTCTCATTTTCTTCGGGGAAGCACTACTAACCCATGTGGCAAAGGATAGGTATATAATCCCTTACAGGTGATAGAAGAATTGGGATTACTAATCCAGCCTACCGCACGAGAAGTAGTAATATCCCTATTTCACAGACGAGGAAACTGAGGCTCAGAGAGACAAAGGGTCCGTTCATGGTCACATAATCATTAGTGTAAAAGCCAGGCCTTCTGGGTCCTAATTCGAGGCTCTTTGGTTATGGCACGATTTCAGCTGCATAAGCTGAGTGTCTTTCATCGACACCAAATAGGCTAGCTTCTTCCGCAAAGCGCGTCCCAATGTTACAGATTCTAGAAGCCCCGACTCAGGCTGGTACAGCTCATGCCAGCAGTGTTTGTTCCTTCCCATCTGTGACCACTTGGAACTCGTGGCTGATGTGTCTTGTGAGTCACTAAATTGCCAGATGTCTCAGAGGTAGAGATAACGAGAACGTGGACCCGGGGGTGGAACACAGATCTGGGACAGACCACAGACCGTCCTCATCCCCACAGCAGTGAAGCAGGAGGAAAACCCAGGGACCCAAACATTCTAACACACTGGCCCATTAAAGGGCGCGCCCTGGAGGTCAACAACGAGGTGCTCGCGTTGCTACATGAAGCCCAGCTCCCCGAGTCATTTTTGTTCATGGTGCGGTCCTTTACGGAAGGACGCGGGGCATCCGTCAAGAGACATCAGCTTTAAAACACAGCAGCCTCCAGGAAGTTATTAAAATGCTTATCTCCCAAAGGCTGCACTGGTTCGGGGGTGGGGGGGGGCGGTGTCCAGGCCCAACGGGAGGAGTCTCTGTCAGCTGCTGTTCCCGCCTGTGGCCCCCAAACCCCGTTTTGTCTGCCTCTCCTTGCTCGTGCTTGAGAGACAGGAAGGCTGGTCTCATGAGGCAGCAGGATCCCTGAGCCAGGGTCAGCCAAGCCCTGCTTCAGAACCCAACCCCTCCCTTCCCCCCCTCCCTTCCCGCTCCCCTCCCCCCCTCACTCCCCTCCTCCCTTCCCCCCGCCCCTCTCCTGCCTTTCCCTTTTGTGCCTCTGGGGCTGAATTCCCCACTGCCAAGGACATTTTCTGTTGTATTGCTAATTAAGCAACCTCAAAAATGCCTTTCTGGCCGAGGAGGAAGATCCAACCCATCCATTCTCCCTGTAAATTCTCAGCTTCAGATCAAGTCCCCAAAATAACGGCTTTAAAACTTGAAACCAGACTCCAAGGCATGTTGGGAGCACGTTTTTTGGACGCAGGGAGCTGGGCCTGTGCGGGGAGCAGGTGTGGTGCCTGAGACCACACTTGGGCCTCGCGTCCCAGGAGGAGGGACCACCCGAGCAGGACGGCATCCCCCAGCCCCTCTATTGTACAATTTCTTCTGGCTGCCACACGCACTGCCCTTGCACTCGATTTCAGAAGACACAGTCAGTACTTGAAATAATTAGCGTCTCGTATTTTATGCGTTTTTAAACTGGAAAGGCTTTAATTATTCAAATTTCGACTCAGCTGCCTCTCACATTTGCCTATGTGACTATGCCCTGGTCTGATCATTGGGAAGAGTCACGTTTTAGGGTTCCACGTTGTCCTTGGTGGGTTAGGAAATGTGCTGAGTTACAATATTCGCTGGAAGACGCGTAATTATCCACGTGAAGGGGATCATGGAAAATGCGAGTGGAGTAGAAAGGGCGTATTACCACTGCGTGGTCTTTGCCAAGGCCTTTCAGTACATTTGCACAATTGCACGCTTTATCAAATGTTTCATTAATTTACAGGGTATGATTATAAACTCACACCAGTTTTGAATACAAGGATGCCCCCCCCAAAATGACAGAGGTTCCAGTGGGTACACCTCAGATCTAGATGTTTCTCTTTCTGTCATCAATCATGCCACGTTGACGGTTATGAGAGTTGTTTTAAGGCCGGAGCTGGGAATTAAGCCACGACGTTACTGCTCAGGCCCACTTCCTAAAGTAAACCACAATGTATAGGTGTGGGCTGCATTGGCTTTGATATTCTGACACAATTAGGAAACGTAAACAGTTAGAAAAGGAATTGGCCTCCATTCTAAACCAAATGAATCCTGCCTTTAGAATTGAGACTGTTTTGAGGCAAAGACCCCCAAATTCCCCAAATTGAACAGTAAGGACTGTAGGGTTATTCATTTGCTGAAAGCAGTACTCAGCATTCCAAAGGTGGAAACGCTTACTCTCCAGTTTAAACCAAAGACGGCCCAGTCTCACGTTCTGGTTCCTAATCCCCTAACCTGGTTTTCGCACAAAATGAAGAAAAAGCCAAACGCCTGCATTTTCGTGGTACAGTCAGTGCTCGTTCAGCGTTTTCAAGAGGTAGTTACACTAAGAATGAAAAGCCCACCAGTCCCGCAGCAGAGTCCTTGTGGAAGGGGTGTTGAGTTTAAGACACGTTGACTAATTCTTTGATAACCCCGACGTGAGCGTGAGCTGGACTGAGTGATTTGCACTTGGCCAGTAGTATTCCATGGAGCTAACCTTCCATCACGTCCTCGACTAATCACAGAAGGCCTTGGGCTCCCTCCCTGCTCCCTTCCTGGGAACACTCACCCTGGGGCCGCCAGCCGCCATGTTGTGAGGACACTCAAGCCGCCCCGGGGAGAGGTCGGTGCGGTGAGGAGTGGATGCCTCCTGCCCGCAGCCAATGAAGAACCGGGAACTCTTCCCAAAGGCCATGCAAATGTGCCATCTTAACAACAGATCCTCCAGCCTTCAGATGGCCTTGATGGCACCCTCGGGAGGGACTCTGAGTCAGACACACACGAAGCCACCTGACCCTGACCTGCAGGCACTGAGGTAACAAACTTTTATCGTTTTAAGCTGCAAAGTTTGGGGTAAGCTGTCAAGAAGCAGCAGATAACTAATACAGAAAGGGAGAAAGGTATCCCTCCTCCCGCCGCCCCCAAGTTCACAGGAAAACACGGACGGAGCATGCACAACGGAGCGTGTTGAGTGATACGGGCAGGTCTGGGTTCTTGACGTTTCACTTAATTCAGAGTTTTCTTTCCCTTGGGTGTGCACGTATTACTTACACGTCCATGAACCTTTTCCCTTTTCTACTCATCTGAGAAATCCCCGAGGTTGACAGTGAGAAGCAGAGTCAGAATGCACAGGCACGACAAGGACTGACCCTCAAACACTCCCCACCCCATTTTCCTCGCCACATCTTCCTTCCACTCTTGGCCAAGGTTTTGGGGTTATCCATGATGAGGCTTTGGGGGTTTGATGGTGGGGTTCGTGGGGTCTGGAGCTGATGGCCAAGAAAGAATTCCTGAAGAGTCTTTGGTGCAAAAAGGTGATTTTATTAAAGCCTGGGGACAGGATCCGTGGGCAGAAAGAGCTGCCCTGTAAGTGGGGGTGGGGTGGGGGTGGGGGGAGGGTGACCGTTTCAAGGAGTCGGGAGATAAAGCCAAGAGGGAGTTTCCAAAGAGACTTTCACAAGCTCAAGGCTTCCTGGAGGCCTGGCTATGGTCAAGCCAAGGTTGTTTTTCCCTCTAGCAAAGGAGTTCCTGGAGACACATTTTACTCTGCCGGCCTCAAGAATTCCTCAATGGGCTGCAGGTTATAAGGAAATTTAATTTTGTCTGCCATTTCCTTCGGCCTTTGTTTCCCGCATCACTTACTAAGTCTCAAGTTTAAGGTTGTAACACACTTCAGTCATCCAAAGGGGCCTTGGTGATGGATGAGTTTCAAGTAACTGTCAAATACTTCTATTTATCCTAAAACCCTTTATCGTAATAATGATAGCAACACGTACTTTATATTCCGAGATTCTGATACGTGGTGCTATTGTCAAGTACCGAAACAACAGTATTTGAGGTATTATATATAATGTTGATATCATCACACCGTTATTTTTTACGATTTTTTAAGTTAAAAAATTAAAATCTAAATTCCTTACATTTTAAATACTTAAAACAATGACGTTTATCGTCAAAATACTTTTCTGCTTGTTCTTTTTAGCAATGACCTCAGCAGACTCCCAGCTGATGTAAAAGAACCCGTGTCTTGGGGCGCCTGGGGGGCTCAGTCGGTTAAGCCTCCGACTTCGGCTCAGGTCACGATCTCACGGTTCGTGAGTTCGAGCCCCGCGTCGGGCTCTGTGCTGACAGCTCAGAGCCTGGAGCCTGTTTCCGATTCTGTGTGTCTCTCTCTCTCTGACCCTCCCCCGTTCATGCTCTGTCTCTCTCTGTCTCAAAAATAAATAAACATTAAAAAAAAAATGAACCTGTGTCTGAATTAGCCTCTTTTCAGGTCTAATCTGGCTTTTCTGTGCGGTTTGAGACCCCACTTAGAAAGATCAGGACCAGTTTGAAACCTCGCTTGGAGAGATCAGCATAGGTTTGTAGGGACAGTTGTCGGTCCCTGGGCTGGGGCCAGCTCGGTGCCCCCCACACGGGTCAGAAGAACACAGGAGCCCAAAGCAAAGCCTTGGTTCTGGCCAGTTTGCCCTGTGCCTGTTGCGAAACAAAATGAGCCCCCCCCCCCCAGATGGTTTACTTGTTTTAGGTGACCAATGGAAGACAAATCCTACTCCGGACTCCATAGCAAAATATCAGGAGCTGAGGGGTGTAAGATTCTCTGCCTAAAAATTCATTCTCATTTTCTGCTAGGTGTCTCATTCAGCCCCAGGAGACGGGAAGCCAAGCGAAAAGCCCTGAGAAGCCGTGGTCTCCAGCAAGTTCTTCTGCAAGAGGGTCGCAGGTATGGGTGGCAGCTCCCTGGCTGAAATCCTCTGATCCTGGCAGATTTTTTTTTATTGTTTATTTATTTCTGAGAGAGGGAGAGAGAGAGTGGGGGAAGGGCAGAGAGTGAGACACAGAATCCAAAACTGGCTCCAGGCCCCGAGCCGTCAGCACAGAGCCCGATGTGGGGCTCGAACTCACAGACTGTGAGATCGCGACCTGAGCCTCAGTCGGACGCTTAAGGAACTGAGCCCCGCAGGTGCCCCGCAGAAGGGATGTTTTGACGAATAAATGGGACTGTGTATAGAAAGCACGTGATATTTAGTTCCCTACCTTTGTTTTTTATGCCCCCCATTTCCATCTTTCTAAATAAGAATTTGTAAGTGGGGGAGATCTAATGCCTGCTGTGAAATTCTATGTAGGTCTTTTGGAGAGAGGAAGCTAATTCACATCTTGGGTCTTGCAGATGTTCTAGAAGAAGCCTCAGCCTGAGGCGAAGGAATGGGACCAGGCTCCCCAAAGGCATCCCAAAGGGCCTGCATGGACTTTATTCTGGGTCCCCCTTACATCGCCCAGGAAAGGAGGGGACAGACCTTCTCCTGCCACTTCTCCCTAACCTTATAAATACTGTGTCAACACAAAATGAGTCCCCTCATTCCTATCAGGGGTTTTCCAGGGGCCCGCGGGGCACAGTGTGGACGCAGAGTTGTGTGGACTGATGGCAGGATGAGAATCGTGCTGGGTCACGGGCACAAGGGCTGCAAGGGGGCAGTATCAGAGTCACAGACGACTTGGACCCTGCATCCTCCTAAGGGCTCTGCCCACCTTCCTCTGCCGGGTATCCCCCCCTCGCTAGCATCCCAGTGACGGCCTTTCCCTCATCCTCTGTCTCCTGGGGCCACCACTCCACTCTCTGTGGCCCATCCCGGTGCTCCTAGGCCGGTGTGACATTGCCCCCTAGGGGACATTTTCAGCACGGTGTCACGTTCCCAGTTGTCTGTGGCAAGAATGCTAAACCTCCTGTCGCGAAGGGGATAGTCCCACAGGTAGAAAACCTGCTTCTAACTGTGTGCACAGAACCGAAGCCTGTTTTACCCACAAACACTAGTTTTCATGCACAGTCTTTTTTTTAAGTTTATTTATTCTGAGAGAGAGAGAGAGAGCGTGTGCATGCACAAAGTGGGGAGGGACAGAGACAGAGACAGAGAGAGAGAGAATCCCAAGCACGCTCCTTTCTGAGAGTGCCTGACGCTGGGCTCGAACCTACAAACTCCGAGATCATGACCTGAGCAGAAATCAGGAGTCGGATACTCCACTGACCGAGCCACCCAGGCACCCCTTTTCATGTGCAGTCTTTTTTTTTAAATTTCTTTTAATGTTTATTTACTTTTGAGAAAGGAAGAGGGAGATAGAGTGCAAGGCAGGGAGGGGCAGAGAGGGAGACAGAATCCGCAGCAGGCTCCAGGCTCTGAACTGTCAGCACAGAGCCTGACACGGGGCTCGAACCCACGGACCATGAGATCATGACCTGAGCTGGTCAGATGCTTCAGCGACTGAGCCACCCAGGCGCCCCTCTTCATGAACAGTCTTAACGCGCTTCGAATGTCCCCTCGAATCCACAAGCACCCGACGTGAAGGCACGTTGCCGTGAACTTTGTCTGAAACTTCCACTAACTTGCGTTATTCGAGTCACCGTGATGTCTTGCTGTCGGCCCACAACGCTAATTATTGTAGCTGGTGACCTCACGTGTAGTGAGTGGCCAACCAGCGGCAGACTACTCCATGGAATCTTCCAGATTATTGTCCCCCAGCATTCACATACAAAAATACACATTATTTTATTAAATTATTGTATAAGGTTCCCCAGAGCAGCTGGACCGATGGGAAAAATATGAAGCTATACGTGAGAGGAGATTTATAAGGAGTTGGCTCACAGGGTCACGGGGGCTGAGAAGTCCCACGACCTGCCATCTGCAGGCTGGAAACCCGGGCAGGCCAGTCTGAGGGCAGCAGAAGCTGAGAGGAGACGTCTCAGCTCAAGGGCGAACGAGAAAAGGGGTGCAAATTCTCCTCTGCCTTTTCTCTTCGGGCCCCCACGAGGCCGGACGAGGCCCCTCACGCTGGGGAGGCCATCTGGGTTACAGACTCACAGACGCAAATGTGGATCTCACCAGAACACCCCGTCCCAGACACAGCCAGGATGGGGTCTACTCGGGGCACCACGGACGGCCAGGTTGACACAAAACAGGAGCCACCACGTTGACTTTCCTTCCACTTCTCCTTCCTACGAAAGGAAGGCATCAGATTGCTTTTCGCAGCGGCACGCGATCTGCGACTCCATCTCAAGACCGTAAAGGAGGGTCACAAAATATTTGTTGGGGTGGAGCGTGTGGGTCCCATGGAGGTGAAGCTGTGGTCCCCTACCCTCAAGGGCGAGGCCACGTCCGTCAGGCCCCCTTACGGCTCTAACAAGAGTCTATTTCTAATGGTGAGATTTCAGAAAACACGACAGCAAATTCAGGGATAGGTGGGCGATTTTCTGGGGCCCCCTCGAACCACCCCTCACGGACAGCACCGGATTCCGATTTCACAACACAAACAGCATGTTAATAAGCTGGGCCCAGACTTGTTAAGCCTGAAATAATGGTTCCTTTTGAGCCAAGCACGGGATCAAGTGCGAGGTTCTCAGACAGGAGGAAAGGGCTCCCATCCGTGGGCGTTTGGGTGGAGGGAGGGGCCGATGTGCACCTTCAAGGTCAGCCCTCTCCCGATCCACGCTGCTGAGGTGGGCAGGCTCCGACGGCAGCGCTCGGCCTATGGCCTCCAGGATTTTTTGTTTACTTGTCTCCGCTGATGCGTCACGCGGTTCCAATCGGCTCTAGGGAGACTCGTGTTGGATCGGAGCCTCATGCACACACTGACCCACGGTCGGGAAGCCGCCCAGGCCCTCCCTGCCTCTGCACAGGTGACTGGGGACACAGCAAGGAGGGGCACACGGCGCCTCACTCCCCATCAGTGCACAACATCGGTGGACAGTTAGTGGGGGCTCCGGGGAGAGAGATCCCTGCTTTTGTCCCAATGAGCCAGGAAACCACACACGGACTGGAATCTTCAATATGCACCTGGCTGCTTCCAAGGGCCTCCCTGCAGAGCTGAGGGCTCCCCAGCCATCGTGCGCGAGGGCTAACGGGAACCCCGGCCGTTTCTGCTGCGCGAGGGCTAACGGGAACCCCGGCCGTTTCTGCTCCAAGACCCAAGGGGGCCACTCGGGACACGGCCTCGTTTGGTTTGGAAAGCCACCTTGAAGCAGCTGTCCGTTGTTCAGGGACAGCACGCGGTTTCTACGCTTTCCTACTTCGGGTTTCCGGCCGAGTTAGTGAAAAACGGGCTCTCACCTGCCGCCCTGGCGGTTTTTCCACGGCGCTCCATGAAATTGCCCGATTGCGGGAGATCAGACGTGGAGGGAGGACCGGGAGGGAGACCCCGTTGCTGTCCCCTCTGCCGGGCTCCACGCGCCGCCTGGGAGGTGGGGGGGGCAGGCCTGCTGGGGGAGGCTCCGGTCCCTGACCCCTAGGAGAGGTAAGCCGCCAGCCGTCCTCCCAGGCACCTGCCCGGGGTTAGTGGTTCGAAGACCTCGGCCATGGGTGTTCTCATGCTCCTTCTCGAATTTTCCCCGCTCCACAGGGGAGGACCCTGGGCTTCGGAACTTAAGCCTGAGAGAAAGCGTGGGCGGGGTGTCAGGCTGAGGGGGTTGGGCGTGTGACCCCTATAGCCGCGTGTGGGTGGCCTCATTCTCCACTCCCCACCTGGCAGGCCAGCCCAGGTACTGCGACTGGTTGACGGAAAGTGGGCAGATGAGCCTGTGCTCCTGCTGGCTGGGTCTATCTGGAACCTTCCGAAAGGGAGGGGGGACCCTTCTCCTGCCTCGTTCTCTGACTGAATGTGGGGGGGGGGGGATGGCCTGCGGAGGTGGAAGGGTAGAGGCACGGGAGGACTCCCGCATGACCACAAGGGAGGGGACACCACGGGACCCCAGCATGACTGACAGAAGGTCACTTACTGATGGGGAACCCTGGGTTTTTCTAAGCAAAACCGAACTTTCTTGGACAAGCACTGAGAATGGAGAGTCTACGCGTTGGGGGAGGGAGTCTTGCTCCAAACACGGCCTGTCGCGCCCTCTCCCAGGCTTCCGTTTCCCTTCCGCACGACGGGGAGGGGCAGCGACTCCCTGCTGCGTCCCAGCCAAGGTCACAGGACATGAACCTCCGGGTGCTGCTGGGCCAACCTCTAACCTCGTAGGGGCCTGATAAATGTTTGCTTCCCTCAGCTTCGTGGCCTCTCCACCTGTCCCATGACCTCAGCGGCCTTTCTCGGAGCCTCGTCCACCCCTGCGTTGGGTCACGTGTGTGAGAGGAAAATCGTCGCACCTGCCCGTGGCTGCGCCCTGCCCTCTGTCCTTTGCGGTGACATCTCACGTCGCACCCGGGACACGCGGGTCTGTCGACAGACCTCCACCAACTGATGGAACAGCCTGGGTCCCACCGTTACCGGGGGGACGAGCTGCCCCAGTGGGAGCCAGACGGAAATCCCACCGCAACAGCTCCGTAATGCCGCATCCCCGCCGAGCTCGCATTCAGGCAGGACACGCTGAGCGCGGGCCCCGGGGGGGTAGAGAGCGCGGCCCCGGGGCTGGCGTGCAGCCTGCCCCCGGGGTCCCGTGTTTTAAAAAGTAACTGACTTTGGCCCGGCTTTACGCAGGAACAACTGACAAGCGAAACCTGTCCGTGTAAGGCGTGACGTTCTGACCCAGGGGTGCCTGGGCCACGGCTCCCGCGACCGAGGTGATGAACACATCCATCTGACACACTTACTGAGGATCTGGTCTCCGGGCACGTTCAAGTTCACAACACTGTGAACGGCACTCGGCGTGCCGCACCACCGGCCCCCAGAACTTACTCGTCCTTCACCTGGGAGTCGGGACCCCGGCCCCAGGGCGGGCAGGCACCGTTGCACTGCCTGGGGCCGTCAGCCCATTTCCATCCCCCAGGCGGGTGAGCGTGCGGGTCGTCTGTCTGTGCGGAGCTTTCCCACCTGCCACGACGCCCCCAGGCTCGTCCCTGCGACTGCGGCACCACTTCCTCCCTTCTCGTAGGGGTGGCCGCACGGTAACCCCCAGACCAGGTCCCCGCCTGACGGAGGAAGTACGGACACTCGCTCAGGGTCAGAGCGTCTGGAAGCCCAGAGCCCCCTTTGAGGTGGGTACCGGCAGGTGCCCCACTGCACGCGAGGGGGACTCGGGGACAGGCCAGCGGAGGAAGCCCTTCCAAGGAGAACCACCAGGCACATCCAAGTGCCCAGGCTCAGATGCAGAGCGCACCCCTGAAGATGCACACGGGTTCGCGTCCACACCGTCTGAACATCGCACACGCTGCGTGGACGTCACACGCACGCGTCTGTGGGATGTACGTCACACACGCGCTTACTCACAACGTCACACGCGCTTATTCGCTACGTAGGCGTCACACACACATTTATACCACGTACACGTCACACACACGTACGCTTATTACCACGTATACATCACGCGTACGGGCACCGCACGTACGTCACACACGCATAGCACGTCTCCATCGCGCACACACACCTGTCACCTCACACACACACGCCGCGTGTGCATCAGGCACACACGTGTGCATCTCCCACGACTCCCTCACTATGCACCGGCTGTGTGCCGTAAGTCACATCGTTGTGGTCACACTCGCCCCGAACGCCTCCTCTCCTGGGTGTGGGGTCCACACCCGCTGCCAGCTGGGATCCGCCCCCTCTCTCGAATAGACATGAACTCCGAACGCCCCGGTCGCGATGAGACGGCGTGCACGGGCTGAGGCGAGGATCTCCCTCCGTAAGCTGGGTCTCGCGAAGGGGGCCCCCCTGGTGTCCGGAGGGTGCGCTGGCTGAGCTGGGAGACCGGCTCCCGTCCCCTCCGGCGCGGCGGCCAGACTCCGCCTGAGAGCAGACGCGAGCAGCCAGCAGCGGAAAAGCGGGCGCGTGTAGTCAGTCTGCGTGCACGGGAACCTGCAGAAAGGGACACGAAGCCGTGAAGGAGCGCACGGGCACCGGCTTGTGCACACCAGGGCACGCGCGCCGTCCTGCGCAGGAACGCGGAGCCGCGGGCTCACGCGGGGTCCGCTCTGGCCGGGGGGGAGTGGGGGGTGGGCAGGGCGCCGGGGAGGCGGGCGACAGCGACAGTGGATGGGTTGTTTTAGCAGGTCCGTTCGTCCAGGTGCGTTTCGTGTCGGGATTACCGTCGGCAATTGCCGCCTCCTGGACCAGGATGTCCTCTTCCTGGTGGGGGAGGGTCCAGGAAATCTCATCGCTTGCGTTTAGCTAGGACGAGGGAGGGCAGGGAGCCCCCCTGCACCTGCTGCTTCCTTCGAGCGGAACAGTCGGCCTAGTTAGGGGCATAGTTAAGGCGTGTCCTGAACCCCTTCAAGAGTCGGCAAGGATATCAAGAAGCTGAGAGGTGGGTGGGCTTGAGAGACGGAGCCAGCGGTGAAGACGGGGGGGGAGTGGCCGTCCCCGCACAGCGGGCACTGTCGCTTGAGCCCGCAGCCAGCCTGCAGACCGTCGGTCCGTCGCAGGAGGTGTTAACACGCTGGGGGAGAAGCCACAGCCCTCGCGCTTAAGCGTCAGCGTGGCGTCACAAGCGGACCCCGCCCACGGCTCCGCTGTGCGGGCGTCCTTCCCGCCCGCATTCCCACACTCGGCCCGCACCCGAGTCACCCGGAGCGCCCCACCCGAGCTTTGGTTCCCAGGGGACACGATGCTGCCGGCGTGGGGACACATCTCGGGGGCCGCCATCCTCCGTTCCTGCGGGGCAAGCCTCCGCTCACGTGGTGGCCCCGTCCCGGGGCCAGCGGCCAAGTCCAACAAGCGGGGTGGCCTATCGCCTCCCAGCTCTGGAGGCTGAAATCTGAGCAAGGGTCAGCTGGGCGGCGCTCCTGCAAAGGCCCTGGAGGAGCCCTCTGTTCCGGGCCTTTCTCTTGGCCTCTGGTGGGGCTGCATTCCTTGGCGGTGCTTGGTCCGCTCACGCGTCTCCCTGGTCACCGTCTCCGTCATCACATGGCTTGTCTGTGCGTGTCTGTGTGTGCGTCTATGTGTGTGCCTATGTGTGTGCATGTGTGCATGCGCGTGCATGTGGTGTGTGCGTCTGTGTGTGCATCTACGTGTGTCTATGTGTGTGCATGTGGTGTGTGCGTCTATGTGTCTATGTGTGCATGTCTGTGTGTATACCTGTGTCTGTGTGTCGTCTCCTTTCCTCCCCGTGGTTTGTGCACTCCGGGGTCCAGGATTCGATTCCCGTCACTGCTGACTCTTTGGGCATCAGAGAAAGATTCCAGGTGCAGTGACCTCGTGTCCTTGTTCACACTGGTCCAGGGTCATGTCCTTGTGTGCAGTGACCTCGTGTCCATCCCCGGCCTGGCCACAGGACCAGTTCACGCCCTTCTGCTCCTCCTATCCACCCCTTCCCCGGGGCCCTTGTCTCTCACTCACACATGGAGCACAGGTCGGCATGGGAGCGCCGTTTCCTGTCGCCTCCTGTAGCACGGCTTCGGTGGGACAGTTCCTCTTGCCCCCAAACGCCGCTCTCTCACGGGTCTGCATCCACTAGGGGAAGGTTGAAACCCAGACTTCAGCAGCAGCTGGGTGGGCACCTTCCGGCACCTTCTCAGCCTTGCTCTGCTTTGTTTCCTCTCCTCTGGCAAAACCGGTGGTGGGACGGCTGCGTGCACACACTAGGGACGTAAGAAAATGCAGCCCTCCACATGCACCCCCGTGTTTTGAGCAGCGCTGTCGACAGTAGCCAAAGTATGGAAAGCGCCCAAATGTCCCTCGATGGATGAATGGATAAAGAAGGTGCGGTCTATACATACAATGGAGTTACTACTCAGCAATCAAAAACAATGAAATCTTGCCTTTGGCAACTACGTGGATGGAACTGGAGCGTGTTATGCTAAGTGAAATTAGTCAGAGAAAACAAAAATCAGATGACTCCACTCATTTGAGGGCTTTAAGAGACAAAACAGATGAACATAAGGGGAGGGAAACAAAAATAATATAAAAACAGGGAGGGGGACAAAACACAAAAGACTCTTAAATGCAGAGAACAGAGGGTTGCTGGAGGGGGTGTGGGAGAGGGGGTGGGCTAAATGGGGAAGGGGCACTAAGCAATCTACTCCTGAAATCATTGTTGCACTAGATGCTAACTAATTTAGATGTAAATTAAAAAATAAATAAATGAAATGCAGCCCTCATGACCCGTGAGAAGCTGCTCCAGGGCTAATACTGTCCGTAAACGTTGGGTCTTGTGAATCTGTGTTGTGCCCAGTCACCTGGTTGTCCTGCTAAACCCCCAGTCTCGGGGGGTCGCCGTTAGGCCGGGTCAGCCCGTCATGCTGCCTCCTCCCCGGACCCTGGGACAGCCGCAGGCCCTGGAAGAATCTGGAAGGATCGGTCACTGCGGAGGCGGCTGGCTGCTTCAGGGACATGGGGCTCCGTGGACTTTCTGTCTGTCCATCTGTTTATGACAGTCTGATCTTCCATTTTCCAGACGATTCTCAAGGCTGCCCCCGAAACGCAGAGCCGTGTCTGGGAAGTGGTGCCCCAGACGTGGACTTTCCTGACACCTGGTGGCCACTGCCTGCCCCCCCGGCATCACAGGCTCTCTGCCGTCGTACGGTCGTTGCTGAGGAAGACAGATGATGAGCAGGAGAGAAACCACAGAAGCCCAGCAAGCACGCGAGGGAGCTCGGGACCAGTAACGCAGGGGGTGGTTGGAACCTGGCTTCAGCGACATCTCTGCCGAGGAACAGCGCGTTTGTAGACAAGGGACAAGAGAGGGAAGGGGCCTGGGGATTCCATGCTGGCGAATACACAGGGAGAGGAGGGAAGATGGGGCTGTCTACACAGGGTCTGCGATCCGGGTCCTCCGGTGCCAACTCTGCGCGGAGTCTAGGCTCCTCTCGTGATTAAGAATCACCTTGCCCTTCCTGGTCGGGGGAGGGCAGCGGGTTTCTCTGTGTCCGCCTTTTCTCAGCTGCCTTCAGCTAGGAAAACTCCTACAGCAGGGGCCGTGTGACCCCCGGCAGCTTGCGGGAGGCCAGCTGTGGCCGGCGGGCCGGGAGGTTGGCTCTTTCTGGCTCCCCGCCAGCTGCCGGAGGAGCCACTTCGACATCTGTACGAATGTGGCCAGGTGGCCCACATTTAGTGTCTCCCGAATAGTCAGAGGCAGCGGGCCTGGCTTTGTGGAAGTCACAGAAGTGTGCGGACTGGCCGGACCAGCCGGTTTGCCCTCAGCACCCGCCCCCCAGCAGAGTCGGCCAGGCAGTTCCACCCAGAATGAGTGGGACACGCAGCCCTCCCCGAGGTTCAAGGTTCGCGGCCTCGCCTTGGTTCCTGCTCCACTCTGAGCACACGCTGGGCCCTCGGGAGCCGTGGGTGCTGGCATCCCCCTGCGAAGGCATCTTTCTTTTGATTTGGATCTGAGCTAAATTCTCCGGGATCAGGGAACAGAGGACAAGGATGGGCTCTAGCAACATTGATGTTGGAGGAATTTAAGAATATTATCGGCTGTAGGGAAGAGAAGAACTTTTCCCTCAAAAGTTAAGGAGTTTCACGAGACTCTTGGAAAGGAGGCCTTTCCCTTACACTACTGAACAATTCTTACTCTGTGTGGGACCATCCAGGGACCACCGGGTGCTGTTTGTTCAGGAACACCCAGACGGAGGTGGGACTGGCGGCCCCAGGCTGAAACTCTTCCTGAAAATCACCTTTCAGACATAATACGTTGACACAGTGCACGGAACACATCGTACTGTTGGGACTTGTGATTCGTTGCCAATGTTCTGTTCTACGTGCGTGACCGTCTTAGGCTGCGGGCTTCCAGGAATCAGAAAACATATTCTCTCCTTGATTCTGTTCTGAATAGGACCCTAATGATGTGTCCAACACTTACAGCACGTCTGCAGAAAATATTTGTAGAGTTTGCCTCGGACAAGGTATTGCCACAGAAACAGCAAGGGGCGAAGCATTTAGTTAGCACCGATTGTGTGCCCACAAGGTGCAGGAAAGAAGCAGGAACCCCGCTGGAGAGTAGCAAGAGAAGTGGGTGAGACGGCCCACAACACCCTGTCCCAGGGGGAGACGCCCAAGCATCCCGGGTGAATCTGAATCTGTGTTTCAGTGGAGTCCAGCTGGGAAGATAAGACTACAAGAAATACCTCGAAGACCCTACCGAGCAACACACAGTTTATCGTGAAGAAGTGTAAAAACACATGCTCTCAAAGAAGTCTAAGAAAGCAAAGGCCGTCATAAGCTCAAGAGAGCGTTTGCTTTGGATAAAACCCAGTGCCTGTCTCTCTTGGCTCCTGCCATGGCCTTTCCTGGACACCTGCTAGTTTGGGGTCTGAGAACCGAAGCTCATCTTTGAAGCTGCAGGAACATCTGTGCGTGGGGTGTTCAGAAGCAGAGAGCCAGGTCCCAGGATCAGCAGACTCCCCTCCTGGCTTGGCCAGCAGCCTCATGGCCCCTGCGTGGCTGCCTTAGGCCAAACGGCACCCTTTCAGACACTTGAGAGGGTAGAGCAGGGGTGGGCACAGATTCATACTTGTTTCTGAGAATAAAAGCTCTGTGCTGTACAGGGAAAAATGCTAAACACGTTGCCACCGTGTCCTGATGACTGTCTCCACAGAAGGCAGTGGGCGCCCTCACGTCTAAATCAGACCGTGCCTTTCAAAGCTTCGCTCCCTGTTCTTCAAGTTTCTCATCATCAAAAGACTTCCTGTGCCTAACCAGGCATGGGCTCCCCTGTTTTGGTCCTGCTGTTTGGAATGACGATTATTCCAGTTAAAGAGATCCGAGAAAGCCTAAGGCAGGCTTAGTTTGGAAACCTTAAGCAACTCCATTTGTGCGGCACAAAGCTGGGTTCACACTGGCCCCCAGAAGAATGAAGTGCAAGGCCCTGAGCGCCTTGGGACCCGACCTCCCAGACCAGTGTGTGGGGACCCACCCAGGCCTAAGCTTCTCTGCAGCAGGTGGATGGGGTTAGTGGGACCTTCCTGTGCCCAAGGTGAGTCTGGACCCCAAATCCAGAGCTGGAGCTTGCAGGGGGCATGGGTACCAGAGGAAGTAGAGGATGCAGGTACCAGAAGGTCCCCACTAAGGAGTGGCAGAATATGCCATCCCAAAATGTGTCTCTTTGGCATAAGGATTATTTTGAGCTGATTCTTTTGAGAAATAGCAGACACAGGAGAAGCTCTGAAGCAGAGAAGTTACCCTTTTGTAGGGGACAATTACATTTATAAAGGAAATGTCCATCTGTGAGGGTGTCTCCCTCCTGTACCAGGAAGAGGCGGTGACTCAATCGTGAGGGAATCTTGTCAGTGGAGAAGACAACAACCTGAACCTTGCTCGCCGTGTTCTTCCTGGTCACTGCCCGTGACTGGTCTCCCCCACCCCTTCTCTTGTCTTTAGCTAAAGATGGTATTTAATTCAGCCTGAGTTCTAAGCCGTTTCTGGGAGTTGCTCATTTTGCCCTGGGTGTCTCCCGTGGAAATATACATGTTAATAAACTTGCATTTGTTTTTCTTTTGAAACCTGTCTCCTGTTACAGGGTTTCCAGCTGAGAACTTAGAAGTGTAGAGAAAGAATTATTTCCTCCTCCCCTACATGACCCAAGGTCAGTGTCATTCTCATGAAGGAGAGATGGAAATGCAGACTTCTCCTCCTTCCCTTGGGGGGGTTTGAATAAACAACTACAGTCGTAAGATGATTTGCACGCTGTAACTGGCAACGTATAAGATTGAGATCTAGTCATCCCCTCCTTCTCAGCTTACCAAGCATCTGCCAGAGGTAAGGAACCTGATGAGCGATGTGAGGACGTCACTCTTACAAGGTAAACTGAGGCATAATAAGCATTTTAAGAGTTCATTTGAGCAAAATTGATTTCAACGGGGCAGCAACAAACCAAAAGTGTTTGGCAGCCCTGCATGGACAGAAGCCTGGCAGAGACTGATACAGAGAAAAGGCAAACTAAGGAAATTACTGATGGGCTGAAGCATAGAGCCTAGTGGCTGTTTCTGACGGGTTGTCCTTACGTTTTCATTCCGTAGCCGGAGACATGTTGGGCTTAGATCTGGGTTTGTTACTTAGGCTGCAGACGTATTAGAGCCTCCTCGTGGCCGCCTTGGTAAACTAAGTTCATTGTTATGTCTGCCTTGTGGTCTCAGTCCATCCTCGAGGGGCTGACCGCGATTTTGGCATCAGCGCCGCTCTTGGGCACATCCGAGTTGAGCAACTCTCGTCTTGTCGTGAGACTCGCAGGGTATGGCGCCAGGTCTGCAGAAAAGCTGTCTTCCCTCTCCACCTGGTTTCCTTTACTCTTCGTGCCCGGACCGTGTGATGTCCTGCTGAAGGCTGGGAACTCGCGCTTCGAACCAGCAGAGAACGCGGTGCCTGAGAGACCACAGTGGTGGCCATGATGGAGACAAAGCCAAGAGCCTGTGGTACGTGCCTCGGCCAGGCCGCTGTGAACCAGACCAGCTGATATCAAACAAATGGGAGAATGTGCCTGAAGGGGCATCCGCCTGGCTTTACCGAGTGGCTTTTGTCATTTCTTGTGTTTGTCATGACACCAGTGCGTCCGTCCAGGTGCAGCGGGAGGGATGTTCTGTGGTGCACACTGGCTCAGCCAGTAAGTACTCGAAAGCAATCCTGTTATCTAAAACCACCTTAGTGAGAAAGCCCTGTGACCTTTGTCGTGCAGCTATGGCCTTGGCGGTAGATGCAGCGATTGTTACCAGAGTTAAGGAGCAGTGTCCTCCCTGCGTTAACAGAAAAGTCAAATAGCGAAACGGCCAAAGGAATGATAAAGGCTTCACACTGGAGATGAGGGTCCAGATCTGTGAGGTCAGGACAGTGATCTGCTTCATGGCCTCTCAGGTCCCCAGCCATTGTGAGTTTCCAGAGTCTGAAGGAGCCTCTTCTCACTGAGACACGTGGACCCAAGGTGCGAGTCGCTGGCTGGGCTGCCCTCTGGGGTGTGGTCCGTGCAGGGAGGCTGGAGGGCAGTCTCTGCTCCAGCCCGGTGGTATAATCCAAACGTTGTCAGAAACCTGTGTTTGTTAGAGTCTTTCCGTGTCTGTGTGAAAGTGAGGCACTTTGCGAAAGCATCGGAGCAAAGCCATAGCTACAAGTGACAAAAAGACTTTTAGAACGGCCTTGGTTACAGATACGACGAGAGCTCATCTGATAAAGAAACCTAGTTATTTCTGAGGCAGTCAACAATTAAGATCATGACTGGACAATGAGGGTACGGACAAATTTCTATGAAGTTCAGGTGATTTCTGGACACCTATGGTGGTGACGCACATCCATTCCCACGTGACCTAGGGAGATGTGTATGTCCTCGTTTGACAGTGCTTGCTTCCCACACTGTTAACATTGCCAACACAAGCCCACTTAGCTTGACATCTCTTCCGCCAGGGTCCTTCTGGGAAGTCTCAGAGTTCATTTGAGGTCAGGAAGATTCAGTCTACTTTCCATAGACAATTGTTTCCTTTCAGCCTTATTATTTCTGGTGGTGTTCATTATAGGTACTGATTCAAAGTTTTAGCCCTTAAAATCCTTCATTTTTTTGACCTTGAAGGTCAAGAAAAAGATTGTGGACTCTTGGTTACACTGGCATTCTGTGGATTGGCTACTTTATGAACACATTTCATAGTTTCCAGAAGTAATATGCTTCCTCATAGCAGATATTTCAAATCGGCACAAAAAATGTTTACAAATCGGCTCAAATGTCTTCAGCAATTTAATAAGAAGCCCAAAAGTAGATAACCTTCATTGCAGTATTTTATCTTATTTGGAGAAGATCTGAATATTTAATGAATATCTTAAATTTTAAGGTTTCAAGTTACCCAGAAGATGTTGGAAAATAATTTTTTAAGTTTATTTATTTATTTTGAAAGTGAGGGAGGGTCAGAGAGAGAGAGAGAGGGAGAGAGAGAGGATCCCAAGCAGGCTCCATGCTGTCAGCACAGAGCGTGGTGCGGGGCTTGAACTCACAAAGCGTGAGATCATGACCTGAGCGGAAATCGAGAGTCTGAGACTTAACCGATGGAGTCACCCAGGTGCCCCAAGATTCTGGAAAATATTTTTAAGTAGACATATCGTAAAACACAATTATTCTTCAAAAGTATGTTTATTAACTTTTATTTTACATCTGTTTAATGTACTTGTTTTTAACAATTATAGTTAGATCGTTCATGAAAATTTTATGAGACGTTAAACCAACTCTCCATCGTCTTGTCATTTCTCTTGATGACAAAGTCTGCAAAAGGGGCCATGCAAGCCAATATGGTTCTCAGTAAACTCAGGTAGAACAAAAGTTGTGTCATTTGACGCTGATAGCTCTGAACACGCCTATTTTAATTAAACCAACAAAACACAAACTAGCTTTTATTTTATTTATTTTATTTTTTTTTCAACGTTTATTTATTTTTGGGACAGAGAGAGACAGAGCATGAACGGGGGAGGGGCAGAGAGAGAGGGAGACACAGAATCGGAAACAGGCTTCAGGCTCTGAGCCATCAACCCAGAGCCCGACGTGGGGCTCGAACTCACGGACCGCGAGATCGTGACCTGGCTGAAGTCGGACGCTTAACCGACTGCGCCACCCAGGTGCCCCCAAACTAGCTTTTATTTACCGACAACTATCCTAGATCACATGCACTTGAAAAACATTTGGGTTCGGTTCTGTATTTCTGAAAGAACACTTAACTGTTTACAAACACGTAACTTGTTGTTAAGCCAAAGGGGCTCCCGCCTGACAAGGGAGGCTTTGCCCGAACCCAGGGTCCTGGGAAGCAGCCGCAATCCCCCCCTTCCGTGTAGCCGAGGCCCCGTGACCCTCTGGTGCACGTGTAGTTATCAGAAGTCAGTCTGTGACTTGAAACTTTAGACTAAGGAGACCTAAAGGCCACTAAGAGAAACTCGGGAACTGCGCAGATGGGACAGCGTGCTGGGAAAGGCGGGGCTTTCACGTGAGGCCAGGGTCCGCGCTCTCTGCCCTAAACTCCCGAAGCCCAGCCCAACCCGCACCCTTCACGAGGCCAGTCGCACACAACAAATGGCACAAAGTGTTTGGCAAACTGGAAAGCACGTGAAGGGAGAGTGACGAGCAGAGAAGCGTCTTCCACGTGGGCAGGAAACCTGCTTTGGGGTCAGGCACAGGCCACGGGCCTTGGTCTGCTGTCCAAAAGCCCACATCGATGGCCAGCTCTCGGACCCTCCATTTTCTTCCTTCACAAATGGTTTTTATTTTTAAAATTCATATTGTTACTCAATATAAGTCTGATACTCAGAGCATACCCAAGGGCGTGGTGTCGCATATGTGCCCCAAAACATCCCCTCGACCCCGTGTCTCCGCAAGCTGTCAGTCATTTGACTGTTAGTGTCTTGGAGCTACTTGGGGTCTCCAGGGCCATCTGCTACCTGGGTGGCTTTGGGCAAACTGTAAGTTCAGTCAACTTACACTGCTTCATCGGCTAAGCGGGGAAAACACCTCTACCTTACAGGCTTATTGTGAGAACATCATTAAATAACATATGCAGATCATCTGGTTAGCCAGCTGCTGTTGGAAAAAATCGCCCAGACATAGCAACGAGACAAAGAAATGATCTATCTGGTTTCCCTTTAGTGGAATCCTGGGATTGTGCCTAAACCCTCCAGGATGCTTCTCCGGGAGAGCGCGTCTTTGATCGGTGCTGTTTCACCGCCTTACAGCCCTGGAGGGATAGCAAGTCACTTATTGAAAATGGATAGTAAAGCAAATTATTGCTGTCCATCGTGATGCAAAATAAATTTTGTTCAGTAGAGAGTCAAAGGATTTCCTATAGGAAAGATAACCTCAAAGGCTACCTTCCTGCTAGATATTAACTGGTTTTGCATCTACTAGAACATTTATTTCAATGTGCTTGACTATATTTCTGTATGTGTATTTGTGGTATATGTCCACACGCACACACACACACGTACACAGCGGACCCTTGAACAACGCAGGTTCTGCATGAATCCGCTTATATACAGATTTTTTCAACAATTACAAGTACCGTAGATATATTTTCTCTTTTTTATGACTTCCTTAATAGTTTCTTTCCTCTGGAGTACTTTATTGTAAGAAAAAGTATTATATTTTGTATATGTGTTCATCGACTGTTTATGTGATCGGTGAGGCTTCTGGTCAACAGAAGGCTACTCATCCAGTTTTTGGATGGTCAAAATTCATACCCAGATTCTCGCCTGGGCAGGGGTCGGTGCCCCAAACCCCTTGTAATTCGAGGTCAGCTGTACATGCGTTCCGTTCTTCTAATTCTCTTTGGAACTGGCTTTAACAACTTTCTGGTTTCCTCACTGATTAATGGTTCGGATAAAATCTTTGCCATGTGGCCATTGAAAATTTGCGTGAGAGTCAAATTTTTGTGAGCGTCATGATTCTGCCATTTTGAAAATTAGGCTTCCACCATGCCCCGTGGGGCAGCACGAGTCACTACAGAGCTCTACACACCCCACGTGGCGAGTGCAGGGCTGTCCCCAAAGCCGGGTCTGCGGGCTCGGATGGCCGTGGTTTTCCCTCCACACCCCGCCGTCTGCTGGGAGGCTGACAGGAGGCTCCCGCCCATGAAGCGATGAGGGGGGCAGGTACTTCAGATGGGCCCCCTTGCTGGCCGTTCCGGGGACAGCAACAGACACAGCCTACGCTCTGGAAACCCCACTGAGTGAGGCACTTCTCGCACCCCCTCGTCTGAGCTCAGGCCGCTGGTGGGGGTGTGAGGAGGGGACTGGGCCGCTGGGGAAGTTTGGAAAGTAGAGGTGCTTGGGGCGCGTGGGGCTGGCCCCACATACTTTCCACAGCTCCGGGCACAGCACCCACGTCCACACAGCTCCGGGGCACATCTGACGCGAGTCTTAAAGCTGGCATGGTTGGGAGTGTGACGAGTGGCCCCAGACTTGGGCACCGGGATGGAGGGAAATGACACTGACTTAAATAATCTATCACTGGGAATGACTTCTGGAAGCTGTCCCTGCTGGGCCCTCTTTGGGGTTGAAGCATTTTTCTCCCTGCGTGTCTAGAGAGTGTGAAAAGACGAAGCAGTGTGGAGCATTCAAGAAGGTGGCAGGCAGCAGGGGTCTGCCTTCTCAGCCTCCTCGCTGTCTGGAAGGTATCTGGATGGCTCTCGAAGCCAGCATTGGAGCGACTGTGAGCCATGGCCTGAGGACGGGACAGAAGGAGCCCAGGTTCCCGACAACCCGTGTGCTGCCCCAAGGGAGACCTCCTTTAGCCTAGAGAGGAGGGAACGTTCGTGGCCGGGGGGAGCCCCTGGAATTTATGGTCCCTCAGGGCCGGGTCTAACCCTACCTAATGCACCCAAGGGACTCACGCAGGCACGACTGGAATCCGGTCACAAGCTGAGTGACCACAGAAGATGTCCTTTCCAAAGGGAGTGACAATCGCATCTCTGGGGAACAACTGAGATCATCAAAAGCTATTTTGGTCCAACCATCCCACTCCCAAAAGGCTGGCTCTGTGCCCACAGTTCCGAAGACGAACCCCTGCGTCACGGGTCGGGTGACCAGAGCTCGTAGCTGTAACACGGCTCTCAGTCTGAACCTGGCCTGACAATTGATCTCTGGCAGGAAGTCTGCCTGTCCTCAGGCCTGTGCTGATATCATGTCAGGTTCATGTATAGATGCACATCATCCCAGGGAAAATACCAGCAGGGTTTTGTTAAACGTAATAAATTATACTGTATCAAAATACATTTAAAAAATGGAAGTATTGAGACACCAGCAAGTGCTGGCTCAATTAACGTCTGTTCTTTCTCAGGAGGAATGATGTAGCCTGACACTGGAGCGGATACTGTCCCCACCATCACTGGAGTGTGTCCCCTGAGGACCTGCCCGGCCCGGGAGGTCACTCCCCGCCACCCCCGCCAGCCACACTCCCCCCAGGACCAGTGGGCCGGCCCCAAAGGGCCAGCCCCGAGTCAGGGCCCTGGGTGACCCCAGGCCTTTGCCGCAAGCATTTTGGTGGGAATCCAGCCTTCGTTCGCTGCTGCGCGAGCCCGAAGCGAAAGCAGACCGTGAACGCCCTCACTCTGCCTTCCCAGAGAGCCACCTGCGGAAAAGGCAAAGATTCCTGAAATCTCTATGCTTTTGGCAACGGCTCAGTCTGGATGTTCTTGGCTAGAAGGCGCCCAGTTAGGGCACAGCTGGACAGGGGAGGCCATCTCCTCCCCAGGATCCCGAAGGTGCAGAAAACACGTCAACCAGCACCGTCACGGCCAAGTTAGGGCAGGACCCCTTGGAGCCAGTGACCCTGGGGATGGTGTCCCCACACCCAGGTCGGCCGGGCCCCTACACTCACTCCCAGGGCGTGGGCTTGCCCAGGGCACCTGCCGGCAGGACAAGACACGAAGGAGGCTCGGAGGGAGCGTCGGAGGGAGTAGGCATCCCTGGAGGGCAGGGGGCGGTGTCCCTGCTCTGACGGGGCCAGCACACCCTCATGCCGCCTCTGACTCTCCTATACCCGATCCCTCTTCTGCTTTCCCTCTGCCCTGTCCTGCCTCCTTCCCTGGACTCCTTACAAAATGTCCATCTCACGCTCTGCTTCCCGGGACATCTGGAAAACCCTGAAAATAAGGGCAGTGAGAAGCACCGGTCCCACCAGCTATCAAGGCGCATTGTAAAGCGTCGGTGACATGAACAGTGAGAGGTCACTGCAGAGACGGAACGAGGGACGGACATCCACGCGGGTGTATGCGTGAGAACGTAACGCCTGACGAAACGGCAGAGCAAACAGTGGAAAACGTGGACTATTCACCACACATCGTTGAGCCAAAAGGCTAATGGTTTTGAAAAAAAATTAAGTCGGTCCCTGACCCTCCTGCTTTTACCAACATAAATTCTAGTTGATCCAAGATTCAAATGTTAAAAAAAAAAGACAACACGTGAGTACAAAAGGAAAAGATAATTTTTAAAAATATGTTTGCTGTGGTTTTCATAAACATGAAAAAATATACCGTCGCGTGTTTTAATGAATTACAGTTTTAAATTTGTGCACGGGCAAATAGAGCACTAAACAAAAGAAGGGCTACTGGGTTTCTTTATTTTGCCAGGAACATTGACATGAGGTCTGCCCTCTTAAAAACTACAGAGAATTGCACCTGGATAAGGTAAGTCTGCATATGAGTTAAGAGAGAAAATAGGAGAAGAGACAGAGGAGGATACGTACACAGGACGGTAACCCTGGCCTCCCTCTTCTTGCTGGTGTTAACAAAGGACAAGTCCTCGGCAGAGCAGTGACAGCCGTGGTCACCGCCTCATCTTGAGCTGAGCCGCCTCCCCCCCAGCCACACTCAGTGATTCGACCTGTCTCGGGAGCCGTGGACTGTCCCCCTGTCTCACCACCCAGTGCCCTCAGGTTTCAGCTTCGACGCTGCTCTGTGAGGCCCCCCTCCCCCACCCAGACACGTCCTTCTAGCCGTCCAGAAGTACCTGCCGGGCCCACATCTTAGTCCTTCTCGGTGTGAACGCCCGTTAATGCATCCGGATCTCCTGCCACACGTGAGGGACAGTGGTTCGAGGACAGTGACGGCTCCCGGCTTTATCTCTGGGTCTTTCCCCAGCTCCCGGCACGTCACAGGTGCCCAGCACGCACATGTCCCATGAACAAGTACATGTACTGGGGGAACTAAGTCCGAGAAGCCCCCGCGGACGCAGCCCGTCCAGGGCCCGGGGGTGGGGTGGCCTTTCTGGCGCCATCGCCCGTGGGAGCAAGCGGGCAGGATTACACAGCTTGGAGTAGTTGCTGGAAAGTCATGTCTGCGAGCGGGATCCGGTGACCCCGAGAGCCATGGCCTTCCGAGAAGACAAACACGGGGCCTCCCGGGAGCCCTGTCTGAGTTAGAGCGACGGTGCTTCGCGAGCGCACTGAATGGGACGGGGGCATAGACTGCGCAGCGCACCCGTGACTGAGAGTTGAAAATCTTAGGAGAAAGGCATGATGTTTGTACGTGACAATTGCCTCCGAGGCAAGGTGATGCTGCAAGAGGTTTACATTGCGTTTTGAGAGTTTGAAAATGTAAAGCGCTGAGGACTCCCTCCCTCCGGCAGGTGGGTGGTGGATGAAGAAGGAACTGACACAACGAGCTATCCCTCCACAGAGACCCTCGGGTGAACCCAAACAGTGACACTCTAGAAGGGAAGGCGTCCCCGCTAGCCTCACGCAGAAAGGTCGGAGATTGGATTTTTCCCGCAGTCCACGTGCAGGGGAAGCCATCTGGGTGTCGCCTGGCCCTGGGACCATGCGTGCCGTCCCCGGGCGTTCCTGTCGCCGTCTGGCCTCGTGCCGGGTCAGCGCTCCCTGGACACCCCACCACACCCGCGGCTGAATCGGGCCAGCGGTGGAAATCGGACTCAGACTGATCCCAATCGGCCTCTTTCTGTCCTGGAATTTTGCTTTGAGGCTGTTAGAACTGAGACAGCCTTCGCTTAGGGGCAGAATTGGAAGGAAAAAAAATTTTTAAGTGAGTTTTCTTGTAAGGAAGTAGAGGGATGGCTGGATCAGGCAGCCTGTCCCATGGAGCTTGGCCCTGGCCGTGCCCACCGAAGGGCCCTCACCTTGACCTCGCCAACTCAGCTGCCATCTGGCGGTGCGAGGAACCCTACTCAAAGTGAGCACCAGCCCTGCGTGTTTCCCTCAGTAGACCCGCCCGCTCTCTAGAGGCTTCTACTGAAGCTGAGGTCACCACAACTGCCGAGGGAGACATCCAGGCGGGAGCCCCGGGGGGCTGCATCAGCAGTAAATCCCTCCCCACTGGAGCCGCCTGTGCGCCGTTAGATCAAAAGGCGACAGGTGTCCTCCTGCCCAGGAGTGGGAATGAGCAGACGTGTAGGACAAGACACGGTGGCCGACTTCGTTTTGAAGAACAGGCACCCGGGAGCCTCGGCGCCAGAGCAGGCCTCCAGCACTTGCTCCCCGGCCTCAAAGAACAATCAGGAAGGTGCTGCGTTAGAGACGGGGGTGGGGAGACAATGCGTCTGGGGGGTCAGGTGGGGCAGCCACACTCCATGAAGTGTGTGTTTTCATGACGCGATCTGTTTGTGGTGGGGGGACTCCAGGCCCCAAGACGAGACCTGGAAGGGTCCCGGTCTTGCCTGTTAGAAGGGCACTGCGGGGGGGGGGTGTCCTGGCCCCCGTGGGAGGAGGGCCTTCTCTTCTGCCAGGTGCTGATCCCCACTAAACAGTGCCCGGTTCACAAGGCTCGTCCGCCGTCCAGCCGGCCGCACGCCCACATCTGTGGAGAGGTCTGGGCCACACACCCTCGGGCCGACCCCCTCTGACCCAGCGCACCCCCCTTGGCATCCCCTTCCGAGGACACAGGCCTTATGCCCTCAGTTAGAGAAAAGCCTTAACGTTCCCCTGGGAAGAAACAGTTTTCCCCCGCGTGATGTTCGTGTGCAGATGCGAAAGAGGACTGACGCACCAGCCAGTCTTCCCTGAGGATTCGAACGTGAATGCGGGTGTGAGGTCACAGACAAGCAGGTCGGGAGACGGGTTTGATTCTGGTTCCCGCGGTCCGGCTGCCCCCAGTGTGAGATCAGAGTCGGCAAGGCGGCTGGCTTTGGGGCCGCCTGGGGAGGCGCGGGCCGGCGTCCGCTGGGCCCCTCCCGCAGTGGGGCACCCACACTCAGAGGAGCCCGTCGGTCAGCGGGTGACGAAACGACTCTGTGCTCCCGGCCGGGTCCAGGGAGCCAGGCAGCCTCAGGCGCGGCGGCTCAGCCACGAGCCCGGGGGGCAGCCGGGCGGCCAGGTCGGCCTCGGCACAGGTGCACGAGGGGTCATCCGTGAGTGCCGCGGAGGTCATGAGAAAGTGTGGACCGCGGTCTCATCTGTGTGCCTCGCACGAGTCCTCTCCCGGGGCCCAAAAGGAGAAGGGGGGATTTTGTAACCGGCGCTGTGTTCCCGTCAGGAAAAGTTCAGTGTTGTCAGTGGAAAACAACATCCCCCACAAAGGACAGTGAGGCCGACGGTAAGATCCCCTTGCTTCCCGAGTCCCAGGCAGAGGTGTGGACCCGTATAAGAGAGTGAAGGCAGGTGAGGCGGTAGGAGACCCGGGGGGGTTGGGAGTGTGTCCAGAACACCTTGTCTTTGCGATAAACCCAGCCCTGAAATGGGCTCGTGCCCTCGCTTCCTCCTTGCCTACCAGCTAGAAAGGAACAGGGCAAACACTGAGGCCACACGCACACACCTGCAGGGGCCTGTGCACACGCACATACACGTCTATACGCATAAACACACGCTTATACACATATATGTACACATATGCACATGCACACGCACACACACACATAGGCACACATACACACGGATATACACACACAAACGCAGATATGTACACAGGCACACCCATCCATCTCAACTTTCGTTCGTTAGTAGTGGGTCTGAAAGACAAGAGGCCGGGTATTGGCGACCCCCTCATAACGACGAAGGAGGCGTTTGAGCTGCTTCTTTGTCGAAAGTGTCGTAAAAAGGAAGAACTTCCAAGACGCCACGTCGGGCGTCACTTAGGAGGCCAAAGTGTGCTAATTCCCGGATATTTCAACAGTGGGTTGGCTGTTCCAGACACCGGGCCACGTCGGTCGGTGGTTTTATAGAGAATCTCACAGAATGTCGGATCCCTTCCGGGAAAGTTGTAGTCACAACTCAGATACTCCCTTACCCTGGTGGAGTCTGCGTTCTAAATCCAAAAATGTTTACCGAACGCCGGGCACGAAACACAGGACAGAGCGCCGGTGAGACCCCAGGACGCCTGGCTGCAGACGGACAGCGGGACGTGGGGCCTCCCAGCCTCCCCTCCCGGCCACCCTGCGCGGCACAACTCAGCCTCTGCAGACACCAGAGCCGCGAGTGCGGCTGGAGGGACACGCACGGACACTTCCAAACCCCGACCACTGTCGACTGCAGCAAGAAAAGCCTTCTCTGTGTGTGTATTTTTATTCATTTCTATTACTTTTTAACGCTTACTTATTTTTGAGAGAAAGAGCTAGCAGGAGCAGGGGAGGAGCAGGGGGCGGGGGGGCGGACAGAGAGAATCCCAACAGGCTCCTTGCTGTCAACTCAGAGCCCGACTCGGATCTCGGACTCACCAACCGTGAGATCACGACCTGAGCTGAAAGTAAGAGTCGGAGCTTAACGGCCCAAGCCACCCAGGCGCCCCATCTGTGTGTTTATTTTTAAATCGTAAGCCGCGTTTTCTGCCACAGACCCCGAGAATGGCGCCGAGTGCTGCTGAGACGGGGGTCGAGCACGGTAAACACCCGCGGTGTGGACGCAGCGGGGAGGATGCTGTGTGGACGCTGCTTGAAGCATCGGGGCCACGAGCGGAAAGACCCGGACAAGAAACTAGTCCGAAGGCTACGAATGTGACCTTCCTCCCTTGGTCCCCGCTCCCATCCCACTTCGCAAAACGGAGCTCAAGCCACGGCCACCAGGAACGCAGTAAGGACCGTGCCATCACTCACACGTGGTGTTAGAAAACACAGACTATCGGCGATGACTTGGAAAGACGCGACCTGGCTCGCAGAACCCACAAACAGTCCGTTTTCCCAAGGAAATCCAGTCGCGAGGTGAGGGGCAGGCCCGCGTGGGGTTCGGAAGGTCGGCCGACACAGCAGGTGCGCTGCTGACTCCCGGCTGGCGAAGGACCCTCAAGGAGACATCTGTGTGGAAGGCTCCAGGTTCACACCAGCTGGGCGCCCTGCCTTGGGAACGCGGCACAAGGGGCCCCGGTGGCGGGACCCTGGCCCCCCAAGGGCCGAGTTGCCCCGCAGGCCGTGTGCTGTGAGCGCAGAGCCCTTGCTCACCTGTGAGTCACGATCCCCCGGTTCCCGGACACGTCATAAGCCTGATTTCTCTGTGCCTCCCCACCGTGTCACGGCCTCTGGTCCCACGGCCCCGCCATAGTCGTGGAGGCGCGGGGAGAGCTTCCTGACGAGTGGCAGCAGCAGGTGCGTGGCTGCCTCCCAGACGGGGCGGGGGAGGGGGGGGACAGCTGATCCTCGGGGGCAGAGAGCAGCGTCCAGCGTGTGGCCACCACGGCGAGCGGGCCTAGCCAGGGGTCTCAGGCCGCAGCACCGCACGCGTCCCCGCGGCCCTGGAGGGAATGTCCGCAGGGAGCCGTGCGCACAGCTGTCGGCCGGGCCGCCTCCAGGGGCTCAAGCGCACGTCCTGCTGCTCTCCGGCTCGTCCCAGACAGGCCGGGCCTCGAGGAGCTGCTGACCCCGTGTGGAAGCAGGTGGGGACGAAGCGGTCACGGGCAGCAGGGTGGCAGTGGGGTTCCGCCACGCTTCCGAGGGACGCCTGCGCCTCGTGCAGGGGTGGGGGGTGGCGGTGAGGCTCCATCTGGAACCGCAGGAAGCTGCGAGCAGGGCTAGTGGTTTCTGGTGGCAGCTACTTGGACAACCTGTTTGCATTGGCTTCGGGGGCCGGGGAGGCGGGAGAACGCCTCAGAGAGGGTGCTGATGAAGTCAGAGGCTAGAAATAATTCTGAGTTTCAGTTTAATGTTCAGAGTTCTTTGTCACAAAACCCTTTCTATAAATATAGTTTCCTTTAAAAATGTTTACTCTCGGGGGGCCTGGGTGGCTCAGTCAGCCGAGCGCCTGACTCTCGATTTCAGCTCAGGTTATGATCCCA
Source organism: Felis catus (assembly GCF_018350175.1). Lineage (NCBI taxonomy): Eukaryota > Metazoa > Chordata > Mammalia > Carnivora > Felidae > Felis > Felis catus. The sequence goes on along the minus strand of NC_058372.1, from coordinate 149,595,859 downwards.
CAGTTCGTGGGGTCGAGCCCCGCGTCAGGCTCCATGCTGGGCGCGGAGCCTGCTTGAGAGTCGCTCTCTGCCCCCCCCGCCCCGCTCGCACACCCTCGTTCCCTTTCTCTAAAAAAAGTAGTAATGAAGTAAAAATCTTTATGCTTTTTCAAATTAAATGGTTTTCCTAAAAATGGGGGAACGGTATACAGGTGCATGGGACAGAGGGCACGTTCGCCCCCTACGCCCACACTTGTGCTGTGCAGAGAAGGGTTTGGCCTGAGTCTGCTTGTAGGCTCGTTGTATGCGGGTGTGCCACTCGTGCACCTGTGTGTATGTTGGTACTCACGTACGCATATGCACATGTGTCCGAGAGGTTTCTTTCTTCTTATTAAATGTCTTCATTTTTCATTGAAGTATAGTCAACACACCGTGTTGTATTAGATCCAGGTGTACGAGAGAGTGATTCGACATCCACACACCACACAGTCCTCACCGCCACATCACACGCCAAACCACCGATCCCTTCCCCCACCCCTCCCCGCCGGTGACCAGGGTGTCCTCTGTGCTCAAGCGTCTGTTTTTGGATTCGTCTCTTTCTTCTTTATCCGCTCATTTGTTTTGTTTCTGGGCCCCATGGAGATGACTTTTTCCATTAAAATGGGCTCGTGCTACTTTTGTTCAAAAACCAAGCAATGATGTTCAGTAGAAGGGTTTCTAAAATGTTCTCGGCCACACCACGCTCCCATCCGGTCTGCCTTTCCACATCTTGCCGGCAAATCTTTCCCAGAGAGCCAAGCAGTTCCCAGAGAAGCAGCCGCTGCATGATCTGCAATTTGCAAACAGGTCCTGCGACTTGCCGAAGCGAAAACAGGTCTTACGCAAGGGTTTCCCGAGGTACTACTGAAGAGAGTCGTTCGCGCTCCTCGCGACCAAAGGCAAACCAGGAAAACATGCAGCGTACAGAACTAGGTAAAATCCACACGTGTGACCTTGCTGACTTTGGGGACAGAATTCAAACTTTGTGGACGTTTGCGTGTTGTGGGATCAAAGGCACAAAATTATCCTTGAAGATTTACCAAGGTAGTTTTACAGCCCCGAAGCTTTGCCTGTGCAGACAAAATAATGGATTGAAAACTACCCAGAACATTCCAACATGACCACCACTCTGCCGCTCGCCCGGGGATCACGGGCGAAGGTGTATTTGGCCCTTGACTGTCCCAGCTTTCTTAGCTACTCACAGGGCTCCCCAGGACCCTGTTCAAGCAGAAGGTCTCGGGCTCTGCTGGGCTCACAAGACGTGGGGCTGGAACTCTCTGTGGGGGAAGACCCCTGTGGGTGGGCATCGGTGGAGCCAGGCAGCCGCTCTGTCACCCTCATGGAGATGGGGGCGGGGACTGAGTGTGATCGCCCTCCGCATACGATCCGTCATATGACCTGCTCTACTGGGGGACGGTCTGTACCCCCACCTGAACTTGTTTGATTTCTCTGTTTGCTTCGTTGCAAACAAAGCCCTTGTGTTCCGTCAGTGTCCAGATACGATTCTGGGTGCTACGGGTGTATCCGACCCAGGGCAGGCCCAGCAAGTAGCTTGAACAACTGCAGAAGTTGGTGCTGGAGCTCGGGCAGCAGAAGGCCCATCGGAGGGAAAGGGAGCGTGCACGTGAAAAACAAAAGGGGCGTGGGTGCATGTGCACGTACGCGTGTGGGCTAAACCTGGCGCCTCCCTTCCCCTCCCAAATACGAGAGAGTGTGGGGCGCCTGGGGTCTCAGTCGGTTTGGCGTCCGACTTCAGCTCGGGTTACGATCTCACGGTTCGTGGGTTTGAGCCCCGCGTCGGGCTCTGTGCTGACAGCTCAGAGCCTGGAGCCTGCTTCAGATTCTGTGTCTCCCTCTCTCTCTGTCCCTCCCCCGCTCGCACTCTGTCTCTCTGTCTCTCTCTCCTTCAATTAAAACGAAACATTAAACACAATCTTTAAAAATATATGTCCAAAGACAAGAGGATGGTGTGGGACGTTTCTCCTCTCAGACTCGTTCCGCGTCGCGACGCTGGCAGGCGCACACACGAGCGCTAAGCGTGGCCCGCCAGCCTTTCTCTCTGGGACAAGGTGACGCTGCTTAGCCTTTCCAGAAGCCGCGGCTCAGGGGCTCTGCAGATTCCTGTGGAAGATGCGGGCTGCGTGGTCAGGCCTCTGAGGCTCAGGAAGAATGGGCGCGAGGGACCCCGGGGGCGGGGAGGACCCAGAATCGCAGCACGGCTCCGAGGGAACACCGTGAGCATGAACACAGTTGGGAATATTTCAGGTCCTTCTCCGGGCCCTGCTTCTGCTGACTTTGTCCTGAGCAGGGTATCCGCTCTCTGATAAGTGATGAGGAGCAGGAGGGGCCTCAGCCGAGGGAGGACAGGACCCAGGAGGACCCCAGCCCGATCCAGAGGACCACCTACCAGCGTGCTCCTCACAGGCACCCGCCTCACCCACCGGCCAGCCTGCCCCTTCGAGGCTTCAGATGCTTTGAAACCCTGGCTAGGAGATGAAGAGAATGCTTTCTGGAGCCAGAGATCAGAGAGTATAAGTTGCTCTTCCAGGAAAAAAAAAAAAAAAAAAAGGAGCCACCAAATACATTTGTTTCCAAAGTATAAGAATTCCAAACTTCAAGCAATAATTTGCTCCCGTCCTTACATACGCATTTTTCATCTTTATTAGATGAAAGTGTAAGTAATGATGATGACAAATTTGAATTTGTATGGTGCTGCTTTTATCAACAAAGGTTATCAGGTTTAAATGTCAAGAAAATTGATATTAATTGGCTTCCAGAAGTAATTTCTTTAAAAGAGCCGATCCCTGATTAGACTTCCGAGAATTAAGGCTGTCTTTAGCTTCTTAGCTGGAAGTTTGCTGATTTAAAGTGTGACCTTCTAGGACGCCCCCTGGGAGCATTAGGGGAGCTCAGTGTTAGCCCAACAGTGGCACCTAGTGGCTGGGAAAATCTCCTGCCTGTCAGACCCCATGAGTCTCTAGAACATTCTTTGTCTCAGCGGTGTGCCAGGCACTGAGTCTTTCACCTTAATATCCCGTGAGCGATCCTGAGGATTCAAGCAGATCTACAAAACCATCTTTTTTTCCTCCAAGTGATAAGGTGCTGATGTTAATTTTATTTTTTTTAATGTTTATTTATTTTTGAGAGAGAGGGAGACACAGAATCCGCAGCAGGCTCCAGGCTCCGAGCTGTCGGCACAGAGCCCGACGCGGGGCTCGAACTCACGAACCGCGAGATCATGACCTGAGCCGAAGTCAGACACTCATCCGACTGAGCCCCCCAGGCGCCCCTGTTAATTTTAAAGAAGGAGGTGGTTATGGGTATTTTTGGCACCCGAAGGCGTCAGCCATTTGAGGCTCACCCCGGGGCCCGGGTTCACAGTTCCAGTTATTATTATTGCTAATAATGTTGAAACTGGCTGACAAGTCAAGACAGCTTTCCAGTTTCTGGAATTTCCCACGCTCGTCCCTGCAGGAGTGTGTAAATTAGTGAGCACACACTTCTGAGGCTGGGCCCTCTGCTTACGAGGAACGCACTGTGGCCCCCTCTAAACTTGTCTTCATCACAGGCACGGCCTGGGCACGGTCCTAGTGGACCTCCCTTAGGAGATATTCTGGATGTCGTCACTAGGATGGCAACATAGCTTGTCCCTGACTTCGCTCCCTCTCCCGAGAGCCACTCACGACTATTGAAGAACAACACCAGTGAGAGAATCCCGGAACAGGGGAGTGGGGCCGAGGCACCGCCTGCACCTCAGAGACCAGACCATTCCGCAGCAACAGGGTAAGAGAGACGACCACACGGCCACACGCTGGCCACTCTGCCCCTCCCCTAGGCCAGCACAGCGCCATGAGGACAGGTCTCCCCCGAGCCTCTGGTTCCTCCAGTGGGAAGAGGGAACCTGGGCTCACAGCTAGGCTGCCTGGCATGTGAGTCATTTTGTGGGAGCCCCTAATCTGATTTCATACTGTGGGGAATGCAGGGGAATGTGCAGGGCTCGACCACTGGGAGTGTGACTGTCAGGGAGGAGGGGGGCGGGGCTTGCGACGGTACTTGGATCTTGGCAGACCAAGTTCATATTTGCGGTGCCCAAGCAGGGATCCCAGTGAGAGGTTTTGTTCCACAGCAAAACTGCAAAAGTCAGGGGCGTGGTCTGCCCGGGGAACGGGATGGGGTGCAGACCTGCCTGATTCGGATCCTCAGACGAGGATCCTGCCAGCCCTGGAGCCCAGTTTGCCCGTGCCCAGGCAAGGTGCTGAGTCACAGCCCCGCTCACCGTGGAGGCTGCCTTGTAGCCCCGTTTGAGCAGAAGGACTGGCAACCAGTCCTGGAAGCCGTGCACCCAGTGCTGCTGGAGCCCAGAGGCGGGCGGGCAGAGCTGACGGCCCCCAGAAAAAGCCAGCACTGAATGTGGGGGCTTCCCGTGCGGCACACGGCAGGGAAATTAATGCACAGCCGAGTCCCAGCCCCTCCAAACCAGACAGCTTGTTTGGGAAACCGAGAGAAACCTGGAATGTCTTTTCCTCTTCCCGTCCGGGCACAGGGGCTGAGACACAGCCCCATCCGCGGTGCAGAGTGTCTTCCAGCCCCGTATAGACAGAAGGGTTGGTGACAACGCCTGGAAGCCATGTGACCCAGCAGTGCTAGAGCAGAGAGAGGGGCAGGCAGAGGCGATAGTTCGCGGAGCAAAGCTAGGGGCCCTGTTCTTCCAGGGAGCTTGGGTACGGGTTGGCTTGAGTTAAGAAACAAAGAACTCTCCCAGCTTTAGAGCTGTTTCCCCTGTTGTTCCTGGGCATCCCTGCCCATCTAATTCACAGCCCCGCTCATCACTGAAGACAGCTTTCAGCCTGTCAGGCCAGGGAACCTAACCAAAGCACGTGAGAAGCTGAATAGCCCACTCAATAGTCCTACGTACAGCGGCACTTGAACCGAGAGTCCAGCCTGTGACTTCCCCCATCTGCAGAGCTAACCGGTGGCCTCACTTGACCAGAGAATTCTGGCCTGATTCAGGTCCCCAGACCATGGGCTGTACAGGTCCTGGTCCTGCAGCCCTGCCAAGGCAGGGAGGCTAATTCACAGCCCCAGCTAGTACTGAATATTACCCAGCCCTGGCCAGCTGGTAAATCTGACCAGAGAGTCCAGCCAGACATGGAGCCCATCCTACAGCCTCACTTGGGTAGGGAAACAAACCAGCAGTCCTATTCAACAGTTCTCGGCCAGTAGCACAACCCCAATTCCCAACCACAGAGCTGGAAAAGCTGTCTTGCCAAAAATAGACCGTAATAGTAGGGCCCATCTGCCCAAGGACATTACCAGCAGACACACCCAGAAACTCAAACTGAACTGACTGGTGAAGAACTCTCCCTGCCAAAGCAAATCTGGAACATCTAGAAGAGCTCAGTTACTCAAATGCACAGATACCACTGCAGTGAATCAAGGATCATGAAAAATCAGGTAAGTACGACACAACCAAAAAAAACCAATAAAGCTCCAATCACTGACTCTAAAGAAATGGAGATCTATGAACCATCAGACAGAAAATTCAGAATAATCCTGTTAAGGAAGTTTAGTGAAGTGCAAGAACACAGACAGACAACTAAACAAAATTGGGAAAACAATGCATGAATAAAATAAGAAGTTCAACAAGGGATAGTGACCATCGAAGCAAACAAATGAAATCCTGGAGTTGAAAAATTCAATAACTGAGCTGAAGAATTCAACAGAAGAGAAGTTTTTAAGAGTAGACTCAGCCACGCAGAATAAAGAATCAGTGACCTGGAGGACAGGACAATGGAAATTATTCAGTCAGAGGAGCAAAGAGACAAAAGAATGAAAAAGAGTGAAGAAAACCTATGGGAATTATACGACATGATAAAAAGAAACAATACTCACATATTGGAAATTCCAGAAGGAGAAGAGAAGGAGAAAGGAACAAAAAGTATATTGAAAGTAACAATGACTGAGAACGCCCCAAACCCGGGGGAGAGAAATGGACATCCAGATCCATGAGGTCCAAATAGGTTGAGCCCAATTAGGGCTACACTGAGACAAATTGTAATTAAATTGTCAGCAGTCAAAGACAACAAAATAAATAAATAAAAATAAAAATAAAAACGGAAAAACAGGAAACAACAAAATGGCAATAGTAAGTCCTTACCTATCAATAATTATTTTAAACATAAAGGGATTGAATTCTCCAATTAAAAGACATAGAACAGCTGAATGGATAAACAACCAAGATCAAACAATATGCTGTCTAGAAGGGGCTCATGTTAGCCTTAAAGACACTCACAGACTGAGGGTGAAGGAATGGAAAAGACATTTCAAGCAAATGGTAACAACAACAAAGCAGGGGTAGATATATCTATGCTGGACGAAACAGACTTTAAACTAAAAACGGTAACAAAGAGACAAAGAAGATTATTAAATGATGATAAAAGGGTCAATACATCAAAAAGATATAACAATTATAAATATTTCTGTACTCAACATTCGATCCCTAAATATATACAGGAAAAACTAGCAGAGGTAAAAGAATAAATCAGTAAGAATACAATAATAGTTAACGACTTTACTACCCCATTCTCAACAGTGGAGAGATCATGCAGAGAATCAATATGGAAACAACAGATTTGAACAACACTGTAGACCAAATGGCCCTAATAGACATGTACAGAGCATTGTAATACACATTCATTTCAGGTACACGTGGGCCATTTTTAGAATAAACTATATGTTAGACCATGAAACAAGTCTTAGCAAATTCTAAATGATTGAAATTATATCAAGTATCTTCTCTGACCACAATGTCATGAACCCAGAAATCAATAACAGAAGGAAAACTGGAAAATTTATAAACACATGAAAATTAAACAACACTCCCCTGAACAACTAATGGATCAAAGAAGAAATTAAAGGAGAAATAAAAAAGGTTTTTGAGAAAAACAAAAATGGAAACATAATGTATCAGAACTTGTGGGGTGCAGGAAAAACAGTTCTAAGAGGGAAGTTTATCGCAATAAATTCCTATATTAAGAAGCAAAAAATATCCCAAATAAACAACTGAACTTTATGCCTTAAGGAAAAAGTGAACACAAAGTTAGAAGAAGAAAGGAAATAATAAAGATTAGAGCAGAAATAAATGAAATAAAGAAAGAAAAAACAATAGAAAAGATTAGCTAAAGTAAGACTTGGTTCTTTGAAATGATAAAATTTACAAATCCTTACCTAACCAAAACAAAAGAGAAAGGACCCAAATCAACTAAATTATAAATTAAAAAGGAAACTTTAGAGTGGATACCACATAGATTCAAAGGACCATAAGAGGCTATGAGGAGAAACTATATGCCAACAAACTGGACAACCTAGAAAAAAAAAATGGAAAAATTTTTAGAAACATATAACTACCAAGACTAAATAAGGAAGAAATAAAAAATATGAAGAGACAAATTTCTAGGAAGGAGATTGACAAAGTAATAAAAAAATCTCCCAGTGAAGAAAATCCCAGGACCACTGGCTTTATCAGTGAATTTTACCAAACATTTAAAGAAGAATTAACACTAATTCTTCTCAAGCTCTTCCAAAAAATTGAAGAGGGGAGGATGTTCCTAAACTCATTTTATGACATCAGCATTATCCTGATACCAAATCCAAAAAGGATGCTACCGGAAAAACAAAGAAACAAACAAAGGGCCTACAGGTCAATATCCCTGATGAATATTGATGCAAAATTCTCAATAAAATACTAGCAAGCCAAATTCAGCAGCACACTAAAAGGACTGTCCACCAGGATCAAAAGGGATTTACCTCTTGGAATGTGAGGATAATTCGACAAATAAAAATCAATCATTGTGATACATCACATTAATAGAATGAAAGAAAAGAATCATATAATCATTTTGGGGCACTGGGTGGCTCAGTCGGTTGAGCGTCCGACTTTGGCTCAGGTCTTGATTTCGCAGTTTGTGAGTTTGAGCCCCGCGTCGGGCTCTGTACTGACAGATCAGAGCCTGGAGCCTGCTTCAAATTCTGTGTCTCCCTCTCTCTCTGCTCCTCCCCTGCTCATGCTCTGTCTCTCTCTCTCTCTCTCCTTCAAAAATAAATTTTAAAAAGACATTAAAAAATTTTTAAAAAAGAATCATATAATCATTTCAATAGAGGCAGAAAAAGCATCTGGCAAAATTCAACATTTTTTCCTCAATAAAAACTCTTAACAAACTAGGTATAGAAAGAACATATCTTAACATCATAAAGACCATATATAACAAGCCCATAGCTAACATCATGCTCAATGGTGAAAGTTTGAAAACTTTTCCTCTAAGATCAAGAAGACAACAGTGCCCGCTCTCACCACTTCTATTCAACATAATACTAGAAGTCCTAGCTAAAGCAATCAGGTAATAAAAGAAATAAAGGGGATCAGAATTAAAAGGGAAGAAGTAAAATTGTCTCTATTTGCAAATGATATTATTTTATATAGAGACAATCCTAAAGATTCAACCAAAAAACCGTTAGATCTAATCAATGAATTCAGTAAAGTTTCAGGATACAAAATCAGCATATGAAAATCAGTAGTGTTTCTATACACCAAGAACAAATGTTTACAAAAGGAAATAATTGAAATTTATCCCACTTGTAAGTGGGATAGCGTAAAAAACAAAATACTTAAGAATAAATTTAAGGAGGTGAAAGATCTGTACTCTGAAAACTATAAGACATTGATGAAAGACATTAAAGAAGACACAAATAAATGGAAAAGTATCCCATGTTCATGGATTAGAAGAATTAATATTGTTAAAATGCTAATACTACCATAAGCCTTCTGTAGATTTAAGGCAATCCCTATCAAGATTCCAATGGCATTTTTTACAGAGGTGGAAAAAACCTTCTAAAATTTATATGGAACCACAAAAGACCCCAAATAGCCAAATAAATCCTAAGAACAATGCAGAAAGCATCACTCCCTGACTGGAAGCTGTACCATAAAGCACTACTCATCAAAAGAGTAAGGCACTGGCATAAAAACAGGTGAATACACCAATGGGACAGAAATGGGATCCCAGAAATACACCCAAGCATTATACAGTTAACCAGTGTTTGACAAGGGAGCCAAGAATACTCAGCGGAGAAAAGAAGACAGTCTTCTCGATAAATGGTGCTGGAATAATTGGATATTCACATGGAAAAGAATGCAACTGGGCCCATATCTTACTCCACCCAGAATTAACTCAATCAACATGGTTAAAGACTTAAATATAAGACCTGCTGTCATGAAACGCCGAGAAGAAAACTTAGCAATAAATCTCCTTGACATGACTCTAGGTGGTAATGTCTGGATGCGACACCTACAGCACAGGCAACAAAATGAAAAATAAACAAGCGGGACTTCATCAAACAAAAAGCTTCTGCTCAGCTGAAGAAACCACCAACAAAGTGAAAAGACGACCTATGGAATGGGAAAAGTATTTGCAACCCATGTATCTGATAAGGGGCTAATATCCAAAATACGTAAAGAATGCACAAAACTCAATAGCAAGAAAGGACAAAAGACAAATAAACAGCCCAATTAAAAAATGGGCAAAGGACCTGATAGCCACTTCTCCAAAGAAGATCTACAAAAAGACAACAGGTACGTGAATAAATACACACGTCTCGAATCATTAGAAAATGTGAATCAAAACCACAATGAGATGTCACCTGACACCCGTTAGGATAGTTAAAATTAACAACACTGGAAACAAGGGTTGGCGAGGATTCAGAGAAAGGGGAACCCTCATGCGTTGGTGGGAATGCAGACTGGCGCAGCCGCTCTGGAAAATAGTATGGAGGTTCCTCAAAAATTAAAAATAGACCTGACTTTGGCTCAGGTCATGATCTCACAGTCTGTGGGTTCAAGACCCATGTCAGGCTCTGTGCTGACAGCTCAGAGTCTGGAGCCTGCTTTGGATTCTGTGTCTCCCTCTCTCTGCCCCTCCCCCTGCTCTCTCTCTCTCTCTCTCTCTCTCTCTCTCTCTCTCTCTCTCTCTTTCAAAAATAAATAAACATTAAAAAAATTTTTTTAAATACTTTGGCCCTTGGATCTTACAATCATGTTAACTATTTTTCAGAAGTTGAGCTATGTGTCTTGAAACTCACATTTATACTCTGTTCTTTAAGACAAGTACATCCAGGGGCGCCTGGGTGGCTCAGTCGGTTGGGCGTCCGACTTTGGCTCAGGTCATGATCTCACGGTCTGTGAGTTCGAGCCCCGCGTCAGGCTCTGTGCTGACAGCTCAGAGCCTGGAACCTGCTTCGGATTCTGTGTCTCTCTCTCTCTGACCCTCCTCCGTTCATGCTCTGTCTCTGTCTCAAAAATATGCAAACATTAAAAAAAATTAAAAAAAAAAGACAAGTACATCCATATTCTGCACCATTGACAATTTCTTTCAATGTGAAAGGTACCATTATATACATATATCTATATGTATATAATGTAATCATATTATACATGTATTACGTTATATAATATATATAACGTGAAAATCATTACTTTAAAGATTATATCTGCTAGAAGTTAATAGGGGGAAAGTTCAAGTACAAGCTGATAGAAGTCTGATCTTTTGCCCCGTTACTGTGGATTGTAGTTACTGTGGATTGCAGAGAAGGTGAATACATAGCAGCGTCCCTAGTGTTTCACAGTGTCGGTGATAACCAAGCTCATGAACTCCCAGCAGCCTTAATGACCTAGGTGCCTCTAACTCCGACGAGAGACAGAATGTGACTTCTTGGTACAGACAGCTTTTCCTGTGCCCCCGTTGGTTTCTTTTAGGGAACTACGAACCTACGTGTCCACTGGTGGTTGACGTCTTTAATCAGGATGATGGAAAGCAGCCTGAAGAATGTTCTTGTGGTTTCGTTTGGATTTCTGCTTCTCTTTACGGCCTACGGAGGTCTGCAGAGTCTGCAGGTAAGCGAGGACACTTCTGAACAAACGTCCATCTCTTGGCCTCTAAGAATCCGCAGGGTCACAGAAGACAAGGAATGTAGGATTTCTTGTTAACCGATTCACTCCCAAATCCTCTCAAACAGTGGTTTTTATGTGCTTACAAATGTGCAGCCCCACCCTCTCCAACAGGATTGCACAACAGGGAGTGTGTGTTTGACCCTTGGACAAGGACTGTGGGTCTTGGGCTCGTGATGTGATTTGCCTTTGACACAGTTAAAAAGAGAGAGGCACACGGGAGCGGCTGGGTGGCTTAGTCGGTTGAGCAACCAACGTCAGTTCAGGTCATGATCTCACGGTTCGTGAGTTCGAGCCCCGCATCGGGCTCCGTGCTGACAGCTCAGACCCCGCTTCAGATCCTCTGTCCTCTCTCTCTACCCCTCCCCCGCTCGTTCTCGTTCTCTCAAACATAAGTAAAACACTCAAAAAAAAAAAAAAAAAAAGAGGGAGAGTCACAGGATGACTCACTGCGGATTCTGTGTCTTCATGCCTTTGGCTTTGTGGTTGGGGTAGTAACATAAATTTATCCTATTTTGCTAGACCATAGAGATTCCAAGCTTCTTTTTTTTTTTAATTTTTTTAATGTTTATTTATTTTTGAGAGAGACAGAGACAGAGCATGAACATGAGCAGTGGAAGGGCAGAGAGAGAGGGAGACACAGAATCCAAAGCAGACTCCGGCCCCTGTCAGCCTGACACGGGGAGTGAGCCCACAAACCGCAAGATCATGACCTGAGCCTAAGTCGGACACTTAACCTACTGAGCCACCCAGGCGCCCTGAGATTCCAAGCTTCTTTAAGCAAAACAGTGAACTAGGACAAAGTTGTCTCCATAGCTTTGACCCCAACCCCCATGGCACTCTCTCCTCCTCAAGCCTCTAAGAGGCTGTAACAAGAGTCACGTTTGCCTAAAAGTAGATTGGCTGTATCTTCCCCAGGTAGTTACTTGTTGTTTCCTTTTTAAAGTTTATTGGAAGGAACGTGTAGGTTTCATGAGCGGTAGAAAGGTGTCAGATGGTTTTCCTCCCTTCTCTTCCTCATTTCCTGTCGTCTGTTTCTCTCAGTAACTAGTTCCTTTCTCTTGTTTTTCCAGCTTCTGCTCCATAATGACTTTTTGGCTCTGATGTAGGAGACCTGTTTTTGTTTTTGTTTTAAATCCGAGTTACTTAACATACATACACAGTGTAGGGTTGGTTTTGGGAGTAGAACCCAGCGATTCATCCCTTGCGTACAACACCCAGTGCTCATCCCAGCAGGTGTCATCCCAGCAGGTGTCCTCCTCGATGCCCATCCCCCAGCCCCTCCCACCTCCCCTCCAGCAACCCTCAGTTTGCTCTCCGTATTTAAGAGTCCCTCATGGTTTGCCTCCTTCTGTTTCTTATCTTGTCTTTCCTTCCCTTCCCCTGCGCTCATCTGTTTTGTTTCTTAAATTCCTACATATGAGTGAAATCATATGGTGTTTGTCTTTCTCTGACTGACTTACTGTACTTAGTGTAACACACTCTAGTTCCATCCACGTTGTTGCAGACGGCAAGATTTCATCCTTTTTGATTACCGAGTAATATTCCACTGTGTATATGTTGTCTTTATCCATTCATCACTTGATGGACGTTTGGGCTCTTTCCATACTTTGGCTATTATCGATAGCGTTGCTATAAGCATTGGGGTGCATGTGTCCCTTCGAGTCAGCACTCCTGTATCTTTTGGATAAATACCTAGTAGTGCAGTTGCTGGGTCGTAGGGTAGTTCTATTTTTAATGTTTTCAGGAACCTCCACACTGTTTTCCAGACGGCCACACCCGTGTGCATTCCCACCAGCAGTGTAAGAGGGTTCCCGTTTCTCCGCATCCTCGCCAGCATTTGTTGTTTCCTGAGTTGTTAATTTTAGCCACTCTGACAGGGGTGAGGTGGTATCTCATCGTGGTTTTGATTTGTATTTCCGTGACGATGAGTGATGTTGAGCATCTTTTCATGTGTCGCTTGGCCAACTGGATGTCTTCTTTGGAGAAGTGTCTTTTCACATCTTCTGCCCATTTCTTCACTGGATTATTTGTTTTCTGGATGTTGAGTTTGACTAGTTCTTTATAGATTTTTGTATATTAACCCTTTATCTGATACGTCATTTGCAAATATCTTCTATTTTATTTTAAGAGAGAGAAGGAAAGAGAGAGAGAGAGAGAGAGGGAGCAGGGAAGGGGAGGAGCGAGAGGGAGAGAGAGAGAATCCCAAGCAGGCTCTGTGCTGTCAGCACAGAGCTAGATGTGGACTCAGTCCCGTGAATCATGAGATCATGACCTGAGCCGAGATCAAGAGTTGGACACTCGACTGGCTGAGACACCCAGAGGCTCAGTTGCTTGTTTGGAAGTGTACTTAGCACAGGGGCCACAACCCCGAGAGAGCAGGTGGCCCCCACCCCCCGCACACCCAGGCCCACCCCAGTCTGCCTGGGGTCTTGGGAGTAGAAGCACCCACGATCATTGCTGAGGTGCCCTCTTCCTTGGAAGACATCAGAGGACCAGACCTCCAGCTCTGTGCACCATCCCGCCACCCACTTCCCCCACCCTCTGTCCTAGCCTGAACCGCCTTATCTCCTCCTTTGCTGGTCCAGAATATGTAAACATGGTTTAACTGAGATAATGGTCTCCATTGGTCAGGACTGGCTTAAGCAAAAGAATTCAATGACATGGACAGAAGTGACCTGAGGCATGACTGCATCCCCGCGATGCTGGAAGCACCTGTCCGTCCATGTCATTTCCTTTGGCTTTCAACTGGCGGGCTTCATTCCCAATCCCTAGGGTCCCAGCCCTGATCTGGACTCACCCCGGGACCCAGGCACGCGTCTACACAGCCTTCCCCCTGCAGCAGCTGCAGCCTTCACACCCCTGTGGCTACTGATCTGCTAGTCCTTCACATCTCCACTCAGATGTCACCTCTTTCCCTTCCTTGCTCCCTGGAGCTGAAGTCCGGGTGGGGTGCTCACAGGTGCTGAGGCAGACGCCTGTGATCGCGTGATGCCAGGACCACAGCCACCGCTCCATGACCGAGTCCCCCTGACCAAGACGGGCCAGACACACAGGGGGCGAACTATGGATAGTTCTGTGAATGAGAGTCATCGGTGCGTGCTAATCTCCAGCTGAACTCTCTTCTCAGGCTCTCTATGGGCTTAAAGATCCGACCCTACTCCCCAGTACTGAGCTGGGACCTATCTTGGCAGGCCGCCCAGCATCATCTCCCAGAAGAGCTTGACGGCTCTGGCCACCGTGCAATGTTCCGTGCTGCCTCTCCGCCCAGGATGAGGCCCGTGAAAACGCATCCCCGCATCTCCTGCCCTCGGCACCTCCCACCCTTCCCCAGGTTCCCCCTCACCCTCCAGATCTCATTTGGTCTTCACTCCTTCTAGAAAGTCTTCCTGACCCCACTGGGCTGGCCCGAGTTTCCCTGGCAGGACTCACTCCCCACTGCAATAGACTGTTTGCTGCTGTTACTGATTCCTCTTGGCTCCTGTCCACTGTGCACTCCTGGAGGGCAGCGGCTGCTGAAATTTCCTTTTTTTCCACTAGAGCAGGTGCATACAGCCTCTGCGGGTAAGCGTTTAAGGCTCTATTTGTTGAATGAGCTGAGTGAATGTCCCAATTGTTTATGTAGGCAGATCTTGCACAATTCGAGCTCAACATGCACACGTACTTATCTTCACGCGTGTATTTGCCGACTGGCTCTCCTAACACATGCAAACGCAGGTGTGTGAACGTGGCCATTCACGTAGAAAAGAAATTTGCTTTTAAAATTCCACTTTGGCTTCTGGCATCCGTGTTCCTTTTCGGTGGTTTGCAGTCAAATCCGATTACAAGTGCCTCACGCGCTTCGCTGGCTCGCGGCAGTGCTGTGGGCGGAAGAAGTCCCAACGCAGAGAGACGCCTCGCGCCTCTCACTCACACCCAAGAAGGCGAGCCCAGTCATGCAGGAGGAGTTAACGCGCATGTATGAAGGAAACAAAGCCTCAGGCTCATCCAGCTCTCTCGCTCCGCACTCCTAGCAGCCAGAGTCATAAATGGAAATTTCCAGCTAACCCCCACGGCAGAACAGAGTGCTCAATTTCCACCTTCCAGCCAGATGTCAGAATTCTCTTGGGACTAGCTGTTTTTATCATCCGTTTTAATTCATCCGCAAATACCCGTTTAAGTACCTGCTTTGGGCTAGGCATCGGGAGAGATTTGGAAAAAGCAGAACATTTCCCTGCGTTCGAAGGTATCGCTGTCAGGTGGGGTGACATCGTGGGTCAGCATGTGGTGTGTGCCAGAGGCCAGGCAAAATTCCAACAGCAGATCAGAGCACAGGTCTCCGTGGATGACGTTATCCAGGAGCCCTCAGACACCCCTGATCTGCGCTGGAACGATGGGCACCCTCTGCAAAGCAAGGACAAGGAAGGTGGGAGCACGTCGGGGGGCCGGGCAGCAAAGGAAGCGGGAATCCTGGACCGGTGGACACAAGGCAGAGTAGGAAGTCAGCCCGAGGGTTTGGGATTCCGGGGGGCAGATCGGCAGTGAGGGAATGTCAGAGAGCAGTACCTGGCCGCGTGGTACAGGGTCCCTCGCCACAACACGTCTTGCAGGGGCGACCAGGCAGGAAGGGATGTTAGAAACCAGGCATTAGAGTGCCAGCTTCCAGATCATCTGGGCACCCCACTGTGCGTGTCAGTCTGCGAGCAGACAGTGTCCCCTTCTTTATCTCTTCCATGAGGACAGTAACTCTGTTTCCTCAGCTTAAAGGGGAGAAATACAAAGCTCTCCTAGAGATAAAAACAGATTCACAGAAGGCGTGTGGCCATCTGCCCCAGAGTGACCCCAGCACCGGGCCTCAGGCTTTCCCTCTCCCCAGGATCTAGTAGCAGCTGACTCATGGTTCGGACTGTGCTTCCTCCCAGGCCTCACCTGTCAGCTGGGGGGGAGCATGTGTCAGCTGGGGGGGAGCACCTATCAACTGGGAGGGGAGCACCTGTCAGCTGGGAGGGGAGCATCTATCATCTGGGAGGGGAGAGCCTGTCAGTTGGAGGGGAGCTCCTGTCAACTGGAAGGGGAGCACCTGTCAGCTGGAGGGGAGCACCTATCAACTGGGAGGGGAGCATCTGTCAGCTGGAGGGGAGCACCTGTCAGCTGGGAAGGGAGCACCTGTCAGCTGGGAGGGGAGCATTGTCAGCAGGAGTGGAGCACCTGAGCATCTGTCAGCTGGAGGGGAGCACCTCTCATCTGGGAGGGGAACATCATCAGCAGGAGGGGAGCACCTGAGCACCTGTCAGCTGGGAAAGGAGCACCTATCCTCTGGGAGGGGAGCATCTATCCTCTGGGAGGGGAGAAACTGTCAGCTGGAGGGGAGAACCTGTCAGCTGGAGGGGAGCACCTATTATCTGGGAAGGAAGCACTATCAGCAGGAGGGGAGAACCTGAGCACCCGTCAGCTGGGAGGGGAGCACCTATCCTCTGGGAGGGGAGAACCTATCCTCTGGGAGGGGAGAACCTGTCAGCTGGAGGGGAGCACCTGTCAGCTGGAGGGGAGCACCTGTCAGCTGGAGGGGAGCATCCGTCAGCTGGAGGGGAGCATCTGTCAGCTGGGAGTGGAGCACCTATCTTCTGGGAGGGGAGCACCTGTCAACAGGAGGGGAGCATCTATCATCTGGGAGGGGAGCAGTATCAGTAGGAGTGGAGCATCTGAGCACCTGTCAGCTGGAGGGGAGCATCTGTCAACTGGGAAGGGAGTAACTGTCAGCTGGAGGGGAGCACCTTTCAGCTGGGAGGGGAGCATCTGTCAGCAGGAGGGCAGCACCTATCATCTGGGAGGGGAGAACCTGTCAGCTGGAGGGGAGCACCTATCAGCTGGAAGGGGAGCACCTGTCAGCTGGGAAGGGAGCACCTTTCAGCTGGAGGGGAGCACCTGTCGGCTGGAGGGGAGCACCCGTCAGCTGGAGGGGAGCACCCGTCAGCTGGAGGGGAGCACCTGCAGCTGGGAGGGGGCACCTCCTCAGAGTAGCCTGTTGCTCGTGGCCTCAGGGACCTAGCGGTGACCCAGAGCTCTGTCCCCTTGGCTACTGGCCCCTCTGACCAGGGCTGGGTTTGTCCCCACAGAGCAGCCTGTATGGTGAGGAAGGGCTGGGGGTGACGGCGCTCAGCACGCTGTACGGCGGGATGCTCCTGTCCTCCATGTTCCTCCCACCGCTCCTGATTAAGAGGTTCGGCTGCAAGTGGACCATCGTCATCTCCATGTGCTGCTACGTGGCCTTCTCCCTGGGCAACTTCTACGCCAGCTGGTACAGCCCACACGGCTCGCGCCCGGGTCTGGCTCAGGACGCAGGTTCCTGCTCAGGAGCACTGAGCTGGAGCCCGCTTGAGGGTTCCCCGGCTTTCACTTTAAAATGAGCGCCGTTTCCGGGAATTCCTGTCTGCTGCTGGGACAGGACAGGCTTTCTTCCCCTGTTTTCCCCGCCAAGATGTCTCCGTCCCTTTTGCTGGGCCCATCTCCTCCCCTGCTTCCCAGCCCTGACCTTCCCTCACATTTTTCATGGGCCTTGAGTTTCCCTGTCTGCACCAGGGGCACTTTTGTGGCCCCAATGATGAGAGCTAGACCTTGACGAACACGTCGAGGGTGAATTTCAGGAGACTTAGCAGAAGGTGACCCGAGGACCCAACACCGTGGCCTCACCCCATCACAGAGAGTGGACACGTCAGGGTGCAGGGCCCCAGCCTGAGACCTACCTCCTCCCTGATGGAGAGGCGTCCTCTGGGACCAAGCTCCAAGGGCACCGGCCCCACAGTCTTATTCCCGGGAACACACCTATCAAACATCCTTTGGAGGGACACCTGTTGTCACCTAGGACATAATGATTACGGTGATTTCACGTTCTTCTTTTTCTCATTGCCATGGAGTTTTCACACAGAGTCTTCAATGAAGAAGGTAAACCAATCACTCGATCGATCGATCAATGTTTCAAAAAATAAATAAATCGTTTTAAACTAAAGCTGTTAGAAATACTCAAAAACCACCCAGCCTTATTTGTAATCCCAGCTCATTGGTGGCTGCTTGCAAACACGAAGAAAACTCACTGGCAATGAATTTGTCTCTTGCAAACTAACCAGAACCAGAAAAGGCACCGAGTTGGGTCCTTTATCTGGGTCTTGTGGTGAAGCCGTCAGTCTAACCAATCCATAAACATGACAAGGCTTACGACGGGCTAGGCATGGAGTTTCCTTCTCCGCAAAGGTAGGGAAGATTGGAGGGGGCAAGGTACTGTCTGTCTGTGTTTTATTTTACAGGTTCACCTTGGTTCCGACCTCCATACTGCTGGGTCTGGGAGCAGCTCCGCTGTGGTCTGCTCAGGGCACGTACCTCACCATCATGGGAAACACACAAGCAGAGAAGGCGGGGAAAGTTGGCAGAGACGTGGTGAACCAGTATTTCGGCACCTTCTTTCTCATCTTCCAGTCGTCCGGGGTGTGGGGCAACCTGATCTCATCTCTGGTGTTTGGCCAGACACCCAGTCAAGGTAAAAGGAAACGGGGCTCCGTGATGACCCCCGAGAGGGCCCCCCATCCCATTTACACGTGTCTTTATTCCACAACTGGAGCAGGTGAATCACCTAAAGACGTGGTTCTCAACTGCCTGTGCCCAGCCTTCCCTGGTCCCCAGCTGTTCCCTGGGGGAGTCTGGGCGGGTCCGTCTTCTCCACAAGTGCCCTGGCCATTCTGACCCTACCCTCCGTGGGCAGGGGGAGCCCCCCAGAGCAGTGTCCTGGGAGAACAGAGGGCCACTGCCAGTGGACCTTGGGTTCCTGGAGTCATCACTATCCTTTTAGACCAAGAACAGGCTCGACTGATTTATTGTCCCACTGAATTGATCCACTATCCTGTGTCTTAAATGCTCCACAAATGACCTGTTGTCCCATAACCGATTTGAACATTTGACGGCTGATGTCTTAACCCATGTTTTCATCTGGACGTAAAGTGTGGATCTGTTTTATGCCTGTGCCCTCTGACGTCTGAAGATTTAAACCAAGGACAGAGGGAAATAAATCTCTTCAATTCTTACAGGAAACCTTTATCGATGGGGGTGGGCAGAGGCCCTGACTCCTGACTGCTATCTGGATTATTTCTGTCTCTTTGTCCTGGACCTGCATCCTGCCATCCCCTATGAAGTCCTGCCTTTGGGGGACTCCCAAATCCCCCTTCCCCTGTTCCTCATGTGATGCCATCACTTGCTAAGTGCATGGAGAAGGAAAACCAGCAGGTCATAGACACCCGTTTTTACTCATTATCGCTGTCGAGGTCAACAATAATCCAACAGAAACTGGAACTAAGGTTCGGTCTCTACAGCATGACTGGTGGGAAATGGAGTGGACAGGTTTAAAGCCATTCGGGCAAGAGAGCTTAATTCTCTAAGCGACCCCGGGACCCAGACCCCGAGGAGCGAGGCATTCCAAGGGCCCGGCCAGCGCACCAGCCAAGGGGGACTTGTGGCGCTCCATGCGATGACATCTGTATCACGACAGATGTCCTTTCTTCCATGACGTCTGCCTCCTCCAGAGACTCTGACACGGTCTGGGAGCCACTGGTGGTGCCCATTTTATTCTTTTAGCAGATTGGGAAACCAGCATTCAGGGGAGGGCCAAAGCGACCTGCCCAAGGTCATGGAACCACTACAGATGAGTGTGAAAGAGAACGCAGTGGTCCTGACACCTAGCCTAAAGCACCTTATTTCTTCTTGATTAGTTCGGAAATGTTGGATGTTTTCATTATGTCCGGAATCTAATACAAGTAGCTGTTGTGCAGCGTGTCTTAAAATCATGGATCCGGACACGTGCCCGGGGGAAGTGTATCTGGAGGCACTTGGTCAAACAGACCCGTGTCTCATGGCTTTGACCCATCGTGACTCTTGGCCCTGGGGTGTCCAGGCCCCTGTTGGCTGCACACTTGAATCCTCATGCCCCTTGTCCTATCAATTTTCCACGTTCTCCTGTCATCTTTTTGCTTCCGACTGCACAGAGGCCATCCCAGAGGAGCAGCTCCTGTCTTGTGGGGCCAGTGACTGTCTGATGGCCACAGCGTCCACCAACAGCACCCAGCGACCCTCGCAGACGCTGATCTACACCCTGCTGGGCATCTACACGGGTATGTGCTCACGGCGGGCCGAGTCCCAGGGGAGGCAAACCTAACTCTTCCCTGGGTTGAGAAAGAGCATCTTCCCAACGTACAAATATTCCTGTAAAGTGTGCTCAGCTTTGCACCGATGTGTTCTTCGTAGGAAATCAAGTGCAGAAGACCAGGGCTGTCTAATAGTTTCCTGTGATGACAGAGTCATTTTTCTTCTGCAAAGTTCTGTAGCTGTCAGCCCCATGTGTTTATTTATATTTTTACTACCTAAATTAAAAATACTGTTCCTAAGTCACAACAGCCACATTGCAAATGCTTGATGGCCACGTGGGGCCGATGGCTACCATATTGGATAGGACCAGGGTATACCACGGTATTGATGGATTGGCTACTTGTGTGTCAACTATGTCCAAGTGACCCTGGAAATCCAAAACCCTGTAAGTTGTCATCTTTTTCTGAGGAATATATTTGAATGGCTCCTGCTGGTGTGGGGCCGGGGTCCTTCCTGCAACGACCATTCTCCAATCAGGAAGACCCCAGGGTTCTCAGCTACTGATCACAATGCAGCTGAAGGACGCACACATTGGAAGTTCATGGCAAGATGGCCAAAGGGAGTTCATTCTTCTACTGGTTCTTATCCTTAGAAGCTCATGTTAATGCAAAATATTTATGTGAATCATTTTCTAAATGACCTCCTTGTTAGAGTCACTAGATTTATAATTAAAGGGGGTATTTTTAGAGTAGTGTTTTTTGTGTTGGCTGGGTCGGTTTGTTTGTTTTCACCGCTTGAAGAGAATTTAAATCTATTCTTTGTCCTTCTTAAAGATCACGGGTCTGAAATATGTTGAATTTGGTGGGACTGAGTCCCGGGATCCTAATGGGATCAAAGGTTACCAAGGCTGCGTGTGCCGTCAGAATCCGTCCCTATGCTGAGACCATCAGCTGCCAGCAAAGTCACCTCCAGATCAGAGGTCACTGAGTGAGAACTTGTAAAACAGCCACTTTGTGTTGGCATAGCGGAGCGAGCACCAGCGAGTGCCACGCCATAACGTGGACTTTCTCCGGTCCTGAAACTAGTAACTCAGGACCTTCGATAAGCTCAGAGCCCGATGCAGGAGAAGATGTGTATTCGGCTAACAGAAATTCGATGCACGTGTTTTGAACGAGGTTTCCAGCTGACACGTGGTCACATCTTCTCGGGGGATTGGGGTCCAGGGCAACTTTGACGAGGCGGTGGTACCGAGCGGGTGTCGAAGGACGAGGAGAGGCTTACCAGGCAGAGAGGGAGGGGGGAGAGGGCACTACAGGCAGAGAAGCACAGAGGCGCTGGTGTGGCCGCGGCGGACGAGGCCCTGGAGGGGACAGAGGAGCCGGAGACAGTTGTGGGACGAGCCGTGACCCACCGTGAAAAGCCTTGATGCTGTGCTAAACGGTCTGGACAGGTGTAGACTCCTTTCCTGGACAGACTCCAGCATTAGCGTCCTTTGGAAATACAGAAAACTCGTGGGCAGAGAAGCCGGCCCTTGTGAGACCCCCCCACCCCCGCCCCAATCCGCAGGAAGAATGAAGAGTAAAGGGCAGCGAGCGTTTAACCACAAAAACTAAAGCTTCTGCGGACCCCGAACTGCGTGTTTGTCCCCCCCGTCTGCGAAACAGCAGTGCTCCACCTTTTCCCCCACCGGCCGGACACTAAATATTCTCGGCTTGAGGACCGAGTGGTTTCCGCTGCAACTATTCAGTGATGTTTTTGGCGGGAAGAGAGGCCACGGGTAACATGCAAATGAAGAGTGAGGCTGTTTTCTTTTTTTTTTTTTTTAATGTTTATTCATTTCTTGAGAGAGAGAGACAGAGCGTGAACGGGAAAGGGGCAGAGAGAGAGGGAGACACAGAATCCGAAGCAGGCTCCAGGCTCTGAGCCGTCAGCACAGAGCCTGACGCGGGGCTCGAACCCGTGAACAGGGAGATCACGACCTGAGCCGTAGTCGGACGCTTAACCGACTGAGCCACCCAGGTGCCCCGAGGCTGTTTTCTAATAAGACTTTACTTACAAAAGCAGCCTGGAGCAGGAGCTGGCCCGCGGCCTGCGTTGCCCTGGTCCCAAGGAACAGCACAGGCCGTGGAAAATGCGTTTTTTGCATCCTCAGCCCCCATGTGAGGTTCCCCTGCTCAGCACGAGGCCCTCAGTCCCCTCCCGCAGGTCTCTGGCCGCTGCCCCAGGCCCGACGTTACCCAGAACTCGTTCCCACATCCCACGTTACCCAGAACTCGTTCCCACATCCCACATCCCACTCGTTCCTCGGGCATCCAGGGGCCCGAGGGAGTGGCAGTCCAGACGGTCGTGTCAAACGGGCACTGTGCATGTGTCCCATGAAGAAATCGTCTCTGATGATTCGTACCCTGGCCTCACACAGGGTTTCATGGGTCTCCTTCTTGTGAGCAAGGCCGTGTTACCGTAGAAACACACACGCACACACAAAGCAAACCGAAATGGAGAAGAACGGACTAAAGGAAAGAACTCTGCCTCCCCAGAGTGTTTTCCCGCGATCCCTGAGCTCTGTCCTCACGAGGAAATTCCTTTCGAAGCCATTCCCTCCAGTATACTAGACGTGCGACACACGCACGTTCACGCCCCTTGAGAAGGTTCTGGGTCACGGGCGGCCCTGGACCGTGTGTGATTTTTCCTAGTAAACACGTGGCTTCCGTACCACGACCCAGCCGCAGGGCTGCCCCGCGGCTCTTATCCTGGGAGTCATGTGTCCCGATGGCTTCACGCGCCTGCCCACGGGGGAGGCCGTGGCCCCGGTCAGTGGGGAGCTGACGGCACGCCTCCTCCACGTGGTCACACACCCGTCTTGCCTGTGCATGGACCGCTCTGGAAACCGCTTCGCAGCTGAGATGCCCAGAGGCCCCCTGCACGTGGCTCTGACTGGTGGCACTCACCGGGTCTCCAGGGGACAGGTAGTGACCGCCCACGACCTCGGACGGCAGTTCAGCAGACTTCCGTGTGCCGTGTGTTGGAAAGTGTCGTCAAAATGCGGAGTTACCCCGACCTGGGGAGAGAGGATTGTGTTCAGCCCAGGGGAAAGCGGCTGAATGACAGAAACCAGGTTTAGAAGTAGATCGGCACCTCCGGGGTGTGCGGGGCGTGTGGGGACGGGTCCGGCATCTCTGCCGACAATGTGGAAGGGGGCGGGTCGTGAGCCGGGCGCTCCCCCAGCACCGGGCCAGCACACCGTGCAGGCGGACGCTGAGACCAAGTACAGAGAAAAAAATAACTCGAGTCCCCTTCAAGGCTGCCGGGCCTCAGCCATCGGGCTAGAAATCCCTGGCGGCCCCTCAGAGAAACGGAAAAAGCCTCCCGGCTCCCGAGTCCCTCTGTGGCTCGCAGAGCACCGTGTTTAGCACCGAGCCAGGGAGGAGAAAACCGGGTATACGCGGACCCCAGACCACCAGGAAGGAAAGAGGTGTCCGTGTGAACAAGAGTCAGTGAGCTGTAGCCCTCGATCCAGGTATTGAGGTGGGTTCGTGGTACAGACGGAGGTCCGGTCACCACTGGGGAATCATGAAGGCGCACGGTGTCCCCCACGGCGGGGGGTGGGGATGAAGAGTTGTCTTGAACAAAACCCGTTTGCACAGTTAGCGCACTCGCACCCGCCGCGAAGGGGGCGCCCCCCGCGCAGTCCCTCCGCCCGGGGCCCGGGCTTCCGCGGCCCCGGGCACAGCACCCCACCTGCAACGGCGCCCCTCGGCGCCCTCCCTCACCCAAAGCCCGCAGGTGCGCGGCTCTGCTCTGTCCTTCCTCTCGGCCGGTCCCCTTGGGGGATCTGCCGCCTTAGAGCACCTTACTGCCACTTACTGTCTACAAACACGCGCTATCCCATCGTATTCAGGAGGCGCCACACTCATGCACCTAGCTCGCCCCCCAGGGCTTCCAGGTAAAGATGCTGGAATAGACACGAGACTCAGCAAACGAGAACCGCGGCGACTCGCCATCCCAAGAAGGGAGACTGGCCGTCAGTGGGAATTCTGTGAGGGTCAGGACAGGGGAGTTTGGCTCGGGAAGGGCGCCGAGGAGTTTGTGTTGCTGGCCCCGAATGGATGCCCCCAAGGAGAGGAGGGGGCAGATGGGGGGTGAGTAGCAGGCAGGCCCTGGACCTCGGCCTCGCGCCCTCTGTCTTCCCTCCAGGGAGCGGCGTCCTGGCCGTCCTGCTCGTGGCCGTGTTTCTGGAACCCATCAAAGATGCGCAGAGGAAACGCGAAGGAGACGAGGGGCCGCCTTTCTGGTCCACCCTGCTGTCGACCTTCAGGCTCCTTGGAGACAAGCGCCTGCGTCTCCTGGTGCTGCTGCCCATGTACACCGGGTTCGAGCAGGCCTTCCTCGCGGGCGACTACACCCGGGTACGAGACAGCGCGGCACGCGGGGCACCTGTGCGGCCTCACCTGCGCCCGTGGGTCTCAGGGCCGCCTGCCCCGGGGCCGGGCGGGGGCCGGGGCTCCCGAGGGAGGGGGACGCCAGGTCCTTCGCGGCCTGAGGAGAGCTGTGCTCGTGGTCTAGGTCACTCCCGCCTCCCCGGGGCCGGGCCTTACCTCTGGGGACCATGCGTCCCCCGAGATGTGTCTTCGGGGGGGAAAGGGGCCCGGTCACGCACAAGCCATCGCACTGAACACCTGCGGGATGCTCGCCTGCACCCGACGCTGCCCGTAGTTTAGACTCAAAAGTAGGGAAAGACATAAAATCCACGAATAACACCTGGAAGTCCCCCTCGGGCCAGTTTTCAAATGATGCGTCTCAATCCGGAGATGGATGTGGCTCTCGGGCCTGTCACCCCGTCCTGCCCTAGAGGCCTGACCCACGCACTGCCCGCCCCCTTCTGTGCGCAGGGCAGGCCTCCGTGGGGCAGGCCAGCAGAGGGAGGCCCGTGCCCTGGGGCGGGCCCAGCGGGAAGGCTCGGCCACCATCCAGCTCGCTCCCTCGTGGCACGCTCACCAAGCTGCTGTCTCTCTAGCTCCCTGCCCACGTGGCGTCGGGTCCGGGGGAGCCTCCCGGGGCCACAGAAAGGCTGCCTCAAACAGGGGCGGTGGACATTGGAGAGCCCCTCTTCCAGAAAGGGCTGGGTGGGAGCTGGGGCGCCGAGGGGCTGGGGAGCCAGTCCCAAGGGTGCTCCCCGAGGATTGCCCTTCCTTGTCCGGAATCCAGAATTTTCTCCGAATTCGTGCCCGCCACAAGCCCCCTCCCAGGTTAGATCCGAATTCCAGGCAAACCGCAGTATCTTTTAGGCTGCGTATGTTCCGGGCGGGGTTTGTGCGTCCCGGGTCCTCTCTGGCACCCTGCTCCCGGGACGGCCCTGACGGAGGGTGGTGGTGTCCAGAGAGTCCACACAGATGACGGAACCGTCCCTTGGCCTTTGGTCAGGGCCCCTCCCACGGGCCTTGCCGCTGACCTCCGGCCTTCTTCCTCCGCCTCTGCCGTCCGAGGCAGCAGCCTGTGTCTGTGTGTCTGTCCCGGCTGTGCGCGGGGACCGGAGTGGTGGGTGTGGGCGTGAGGGCGTCGGCGGTGGCAGCACCGGGGCCGGGGTCGCGGCCGCTGGGACCTCACGGCCTCGTGCGGGAGCACTTCTCGCCTCCGCTGAGATGCTCTCCGTTCTCTTCACTTCTTCTCTATCAGGTGTTTGTCTCCAGGGCTGTCGTAGGTTCACAGCAAAACCACAGGCGGTTCAGGCTCCCGAATCCCCCTGCCCCCTCCCCACGCAGCCTCCCCATCATCCACATCCTGCGCCAGAGCCAACAATGACATCCCGTCACCGCCCCGTCGGGGGCCGTCCTGGCGCTGGACGCCGTGGGTTGGGGCAGACACGCAAGGACACGTGGGTAAGACACTAGGGTGGCACAGAGCGGCTTCGCCACCCCAAGAATGCCGGGGGCTCTGCCCGTTCACGGCTCCCCACGCCTTCCTCCAACTGTCGTGCAGAGGAGGAAACGACCGAATCCGCGAGGAGGGGCCCAAAGTAGCGCCTCCATGGTCCGTGAGAACACACAACGTGAGGCAAAGGCTGCGTGGGGGGAGCCCCGTCCAGATGTGTGTCCTTGTTACTTCCTACCCAACTCGAGCACGAGGCTCCAGGCCGGTCCCGCTGTAACCCCCGCGAGCCGCCCGCTCACGTCCCCTGTGCTTCGTCCTACAGTCCTACGTCACCTGCGCCCTGGGGATCCGGTTTGTTGGTTACGTGATGATCTGCTTCTCGGCCACCAACTCGCTGTGCTCTGTGCTGTACGGAAGGCTCTCCCAGAAGACGGGCAGAGCCGCCCTCTACGCGCTAGGTACGTGGACACGCTTCCCAGACGCGGGCGGGAATGGTGGCCGGCGGAGTGAAGGGCGCGTTCCGCTCCGCGATGGTGCAGGGGCACCACAGGGAGGCTCCCTGAAGGAGGCGACCCGTCCTCACACGGTGCACAAAGACACATCCGCCTCTGTCCCTCTTGGGAAGGGAGGAAAGAGGAAACCCACAGCGGTCGGCGCGAATAGCGAGAACTATGGGCGTCAACGGTCACCTGGCCACCCAGTTAGGGTCTGAAGCGTCTGGGGCAGCGGGGACACAGCGAGAAGGGGAAACAGTAAATGTTTGTCAGCTCCTGGTGGGAGTAACCCGCATAGGTTCCCAGGTCATCCTTGCAATCGCCCCGTGGGGGGTGGGGGGGGCACTGCCCACTCTGCAGATGAGGAAACGCAGGAACAGAGAAGTGTGGTGACTCACCCCAGGCCACACAGCCAGCGCGGATGCACCCGTCTTCAATGCGACAGCAGTTTCTGGATCGTCACGAGGCATCTCTCACCGCCTCGTCGAGACAGACGCCGCAGGGCGTGTGCACAGACCGTGGCCCAGAACTCAGGGCCCGCTGGGGTAAAGCCAAGAGGAGTGAGCCTGGGAGCTCCGGCCGCCCCTCCGTTCTCACCCCTGCCCGCTCGGGAGGGCGGTGCCGTCCCCAGGCCACCACCACTCAGGGAGCGGCTCCTTCCTCACTTCGGGGTCTCCTCGGCCGGGGCACAGAGACCCCCCTGCCAGGCGCAGGGCACACCCCCCGCACGGTGCCTGACGCAGGGGAGGCCTGCGGTGAGCAGAGGGGTCACCCTGCTGGGCACGTGGCAGTTGGACTCTGGAGGGCCCGGCCGGTGTCAGAATCCACGCGAGGACGTGGGTTTGGGGCATTCCCAGGAAACGTTTACACAGTGCGGCAAACGGAGACTCCGAAACCACTCGGAGCCCTCACTTCCGGCGGTTTCCCCTCTGCATCCTCAGGTGCGGTCACCCACCTGTGCTGCATAATCGCCCTCCTGCTGTGGGAGCCTCACCCCCGCCAGCTGGCCGTGTTCTTTGTGTTTTCTGGCCTCTGGGGCGTGTCCGACGCCGTCTGGCAGACGCAGAACAACGGTGAGCGCCCCCGCGTGTCCCGCCTGGCCCGGCCGTGGGGGGCGGGCGGTGGCAGAGGACCCCGCGGCCAGGGCCACCTGGGGAGATGACGTGCCCGGCGGGGGGGTAGTGGGAGGCCCGCTCCAGGTTCTTTCCGTGGACTTGAGGGACTGTCTCTGAGCGTCGGTTCAGACCCGAGGTGCAAAAGACGAGAATCACCCAAGGGTACAGCTCCCTTCCCTTCTAAGAACGGTCGTCCCTCCCCGGCTTTCTGCTTGAGGAGCGTGCCCGGCGCCAGGCCCAGGAGGCTGGAGAGGCCTTCAAGGCGGCCTCGGTCCAGATGGGGAGATGGCTGTGTGATCCCCGCGGTGGACGAGCTGGCAGGTTACCGTGACAGCATCCAAGCAAGGGCACTGGGAC
The DNA here is from genome assembly GCF_018350175.1 of Felis catus. Classification (NCBI taxonomy): domain Eukaryota; kingdom Metazoa; phylum Chordata; class Mammalia; order Carnivora; family Felidae; genus Felis; species Felis catus. The sequence goes on along the minus strand of NC_058372.1, from coordinate 149,567,903 downwards.
TGCGGGTTCGGCTTTCTAGGAGAACTGAGTTGGGGGTGGAGAGGCGGTCAGTGGGGGCTGCATCTGGAGGTCACGCCTGAGCCAGGCCCCGGCTGATTGTCCCCAGATAGAGCTGCGGTGTCAGCGGGGTGGGGAGCTTGAGAGGCAGGGGGAGGCCGGGGGGGTCAGGGGGATGGGGGAGGCCGGGGGAGCTCGGGAGGCAGGGGGAGGCCGGGGGAGGCCGGGGGAGCTTGGGAGGCTTCGCTCAGCCGAAAGCGCTCACCCCGGGAAGGACGAGGCCGGCCCCGTCAGATTACGGAGGGACGGACGTCTGCGGTGTTAACTCGGGAAAGACAGCACAGAGCTGCACGGAGGAGGCGGCCGTGGCTGCACAGAGCAGGAGGGGAGGGAAGGTGAGGAGGCCAAGCTTCCGGACAGAATGCACAGCGTGCGGGAGCCGCTGGGCCAGCGGGCGGGCAGGGCCTGTGGCCTCGGGAGCAGCGTCCCAGGATGGGGGGGAAGGGCAGACACACGGGGGGAGGGGGGGCAGAGACACAGAGAGGATGCGGGTGGGGGCTCTCAGCACTGAGAGGTGCTTCTGTGTAAGGTCCACACTCACGAGGATGCGTCTAGATCCGAGCCAGGGGAAGAGTGAGGGAAGGGCCAGCAGAGGGGAAGGCGGCTGAATGAGGGCATGAGGACGAGGAACAGGGGGACAGGAGCACAGAGGTGTCCCCCTGGCTCCGAGGAGGACAGCCGTCCTTTGGGGACCACAGGAAGGAAGTCGGAATAAAGATCCACAGGAGGACTTGTCACCCCAGGGAGAGGAGTTAGCAGAGTTCTCACAGAGAGCTGGCCAGGGACAGTGGGGACAGCAGGGGACAACAGGGACAACGGGGACAGCGGGGACAGTGGGGGGCAGCAGGGACAGTGGGGGACAGCAGGGACAGTGGGGGACAGCAGGGACAGCAGGGGATAGTGGGGGACAGCAGGCACAGCAGTGGACAGCAAGGGACAGCGGGAACAGCAGGGACAATGGGGACAGCGGGGACAGTGGGGGACAGCGAGGACAGCAGGGGACAGCAGAGACAAGAGGGGACAGTGGGGGACAGCAGGGACAGTGGGGGACAGCGAGGACAGCAGGGGACAGTGGGGACAACGGGGACAGCGGGGACAGTGGGGGACAGCAGGGAACAGCAGAGACAACGGGGACAGTGGGGACCACAGGGGACAGTGAGGGACAGCGGGGGACAGCAGGGGACGGCAGGGACAGCGGGGACAGTGGGGGACAGCAGGGACAGCGGGGACAGCCGGGACAGGCCGCATTAGTGAGCTATACTGCATGCTAGATGCTGGGAAGGCACTCAGGGACAGAGTCCACGGGCAGGCTCACTGTCACCCACACTCGGGGAGCCGGGGGGCAAAGCAGAGAGGCAAGGTCACATGCAAGGGCCGGGCCCCGAGGGCAGAGTTAGGACTGGGGCCCAGGCCTGGAGCTGCCGCCCAGAGCCCCGGCCGTTCCTTTAGACCATCTCTGGGGTCGGCCGGGAGCGAGTGCAGAGCCAGCTGGTGACCCCGAGGCTTGGCCACCCACACACACAGGCCAGGAGGCAGTGACACGGCACTTGCCAGGTCACACAGGGTGCAGCCTGAGACAGAGGCCACCAGAGGTCGGGCTGAGGGTGATGGGTGTCTGTAGGATGCGAGGCCCCGCGGGGATGGGCGGTGAAAGACACACAGCAGAGGAAGGGACCATCGTGGCACAGGGGTCCAAGGGCCTGGCCCTGACTTCAGGGGCGCGCCGCGCTGGGCCGTTGGTCGTTAAGGCTTCCGGGCGGGAGGCTGTGCACGGAGGGTCTCACTCCCGCTGAGCAGGAGGACCCCCCGTGGGAGGGAAGCGAAGGTCACCTTGCAGGTGACAAGGGCAGCGGGGGCGGGTCCGGCTGCACAGTGAGTGGCTGGAGCCCAGCAGGTGGCCAGGGAGGCCCCGTGGAGGTCTGAGCAGGGGGCTCGGCCAGCCCCCAGGGAGGCCTGATGTGGGAGTCAGCCGGAGCCGAGCGATTGGGGCGTCAGGGGGGCTCCCGTGTCAGCTGTCGGCCGTGATGGGATGAGCCAGAGCCGAGGGGCCTGGGAGGCACCGCCGGGACGGGAGCGGGAAGCAGGGGCGTGGGCGGCAGGGGTGGAAGCCACGTGACCGCGGGCTTAGATTTGGGGAGTGGGTGAAAATGACAGGCGAGTCTCCCACAGACCCATCTACAGCCTGGGATGGGGAGGGGGTGTCAGGGGCCCAGGACGGGCCAGGAAGAGAGCCGCTTCCCCTAGAGATGCGACCACCCAGCCCTGACCTGGGAAACAGCAGGGGGTAGAAATTCGGTCGGGCCCATCCCCCGGCTCCTCGAGGGCGGGAGGCCGGCTGCTGCCCCTGCGGCCACGACCTCGGCCCTCACGGCCTCCGGACCCCGCGGTGGCCCCTTCCTTACGACCTGTGTGCTTGTCAGCTCCCAGGACAGCTGGAAAACGTCTTCGGACAGAGCGGACCCTGCTGCGTTTAAGGGCTTCGGGCTTCACGGCCTGTCTACTGTCCCCATAGCGCCGGTGGAGGAAGGACGCCAGACGCTGGCGTTAGTTGCAAACCGGGGACAGGTCACGTCACCCAGCGAACCCGCACGCAGGGGTGGGCGACCGCGGGCGTGTTACTGCCAGCTTGCGGGCGTCTCTGACCCCTCGGGACTTTCTTCGCGTCTGCACGTTAAAGGTCAGGCGAGGGACCGGGGAAGGGGCCGCATGACGTGTGACACTCCTTACGGTAAGCCTCCAGCTGTTTCAGGCGACTGCGGCAAAAATGCTTGGCTTTCTTTCCCCCCGAGACACAGGAATCGCGGCCCTCACCTTCATTTCCCCACCTCGGACGCGGGAGACCGAGGCCGGGCCTCGTCCAGGTTGTGCAGACCACGTCAGGCGAGGTCTCGCGGGTGAGCGGAAGGACTGCCTTGAGTTAAAATGAGCTATTTCCGTCTTCTTGCACAGGCACAAACTTTTTTTTTTTTCAAGGAGAGACTGGTTGCGGGGGAAAATTGTTCTTTTCATGATTTAAGACTTTCTTTTGGAGTCTGAGCTCGCGGTGGCCTCAGCGGGGAGCGATGGTTTACTCCCCGAGTCCCCTGCAGGCTGACTCCGCCGGGCTGGCCTAGAACTCACGGCCGGGCAGCACGGAGCGTCCCCGCGGTCTTTGTGTGTGTGAAGGCTGCAAATTTGGTCAGCTTTTGCCGCCACGGCCCCCGCCGAGAGCAGCTCTCTCTTGTGTTTTGAAAGAGCGAGTTGGGTTTCTCATCTTGTCCCTGGACGTGTGTCTCTCGTTTGAGACAATACGTGAGGCGAGCCCGTCCTTTCCCGATCCGTGGGGCAGCATGCAGTTCCGTGTTCTCACGGTCGCTTCCCGATTCAAACACTGACGCAGAATAAGCCGGATGCCTGGCCCACCCGGCCTCCCTCCGGGAGTGGGGCTCTGCAGCCCGACGCTGGACATCCCCTGGGGCTCCAGAGGCTCCCGCAGAACCTTCGATCTGGGCCACTTGTTCCCATCTGTTCATTCGCCCTGACGGTTCAGGAAAGACAGGTGCCGTTGCTATAGCAACCCTCACACACCAGTGCGCTGCATTTGAGATTCAGAACGTCTAGGCTAAAAATACTCCCTCGCCCTGCTGGCCGCCCAAAGGGGTATTCTGGGTTGATGAACACAGAAAACGTGAGCTCTCGTGTGCCCAGTTCACTTAACCTGTCTTTTCCAAGCAAACAAGACGGCCCGAGGACCCGTTCACGCCTCATGTGAGGACAGGAGTCAGCCTCTGCCCGCGCCCACCCACCGGCGCCTTCCTGGGGCGGGATGGGGCTGGCAGAAAGGCTCCTTTTCTTTTTAAGTAAACTTTTTATTTTGGAATCATTTGAGCTCACAGAGAAGTTGCAAAGACAGTCTGGAGAGTTCCCGTATAGCGTTGACTTAGTTTCCCCTAACGCTAACATCTTACAAAATCGTGGTAACACTTGTCAAAACTAAGGAAGTAATGTTGGTGCATGAGTCAACTAAACTTTAGACTTTATTTGGTTTTCTCTAGTTTGTGTGCTCCAGGGTCCCAGCCAGAGGCCACACCCAGGGCCCCCACCCAGGGTCCCATCCAGAGTCATCCAGGGTCCCTCCCGTGGCCCGACCCAGGCCCCCACCCGGGGCCCCCACCCAGGCCCCCACCCAGGCCCCCACCCAGGGTCCCATCCAGGGCACCTATCACGTTGAGTTGCCACATCTCCTTTGTCTGATCTGTGAAAGTTTCCTTGTTGTTCATGACCTTGACAATTCGGAAGAATACCGGTCAGGCATTTGGTAGCCTGTCTCTCATTTGGGGTTATCGGATGTTTCCCGTGATTAGGCTGGAGTTATGGCTCTGGGGGAGGAAGCCTCCAGAATAAAGTGCTTTTCTCATCACATCAGTCACTGAGGATGAGAAGAACCTTGATAGGCGGTCAGCCTGGACCCGCCAGACTCAAATTTAATCTTGAAATCTAAAGATGCCAACCTCCAGACAAACACATCAGCTTAAAGTCAGAGTGGCCGTGTCACTAGAATATTCATGAAATTGGGGTGTGTTTGCTCTGGCACTGTACCTACTAAGGGGGCCACCGTACCTGTTGGCCATGGAACGTGGAAACACCTGCCACTCACAGCCCTGGTGTCTCAGACTTGGATTTTCTCCCTACTCCCCTCACCCCCCACCTCCCCTCTGGTGACCATCAGTGTGTTCTCTGTAGGTGAGAGTCTGTTTCTCGGTTTTCCTCTCTCTTTTTTCCCTATGATTGTGTGTTTTGTCTCTCAAATTCCACCTACGAGCAAAGTCCTATGGTATTTGTCTTCCTGTGACTGACTTATCTCGCTTAGCGTAATACACCCTAGTTCCATCCGTGTCGTGGTAAATGGCAAGGCTTCGTCCTTTTACGACGGACTGATATTCCATTGTATACATGCCACATCTTCTTTATCCACTTGTCAGTCAGTGGACATTTGGACTGCTTCTGTCATCTGGCTCTTGGGCATGATCCTGCCATAAACGTCGGGGTGCTTGTGTCCCTCTGAATCGGTATTTTTATACCCTTTGAGTAAATACCAAGCAGTGCAATTGCTAAATCTTGGGGTAGTTCTATCTTTTTTTAATGTTTACTTATTTTTGAGAGAGGGAGGAGAGAAAGCACGAGCGGGGAAGGGGCAGAGAGAGAGAGGGAGAGAGAGAATCCCGAGCAGGCTCTGTGCTACCAGCACAGAGCCCGACGTTGGGGCTTGATATCATGAACCGTGAGATCGTAACCTGAGTTGAAACCAAGAGTCGGACGTTTAACCCACTGAGCCACTCAGGCGCCCCAAGGTAGTCCTATTTTTAACTTCTGAGGAACCTCACAGTGTTGTCCATAGTGGCCCCATCAGTTTGCTTTCCCACCAATGGCGCACAAAGGTCCCTTTCTCTCCACATCCTTGCCAACACCTGTGCTTTCTTGTGTTGTTGGTTTTAGTCATTCCGACAGGTGTGAGATGATATCTCATCCCGGTTTTGATTTGCATTTGCCTAAGGATGAGTGACGTGGGGCACATTTCCTGAATCTGTCGACCATCCATAGGAAGACGAGAAATCTTCAAAATACTCTGAGGAGCTGCTAACTCCCAGGTCTTGTTATCAGACTCTCTTTGTGGGTGAACTTGTACTAACATGGACGCCTCGCAGACCCGGACAACAAGGGCACCTCCTCTGAGCCTTCCAAACAGCCTCCTGTTGTCCCAAACACACGTATGCTGTTCATAATGTGCGTCTCACGTTGTATCGTGCCGGTGGCCTTGCCCTCCTGAGTCCCTCCCATGATAGGTGGACAGCCGAGTAACCAGATGCCAAGAAAAACCTTCTGGGTGTTGATGTTCACAGGCAGGGCCACAGGAAACCCTGCTGCTGGCCCCCAACCTTCCCCGCGGTGCTGGAGGGCCTCTCTTCCCTCCATCCCTCCCCTGCAGAATGTAGGGAGAGGGAACAGGGCAAAAGGCAAGGGAAGGAGGGGAGCTGGGGGAGGGAGGTGTGTCAGAGTTCCGTGTGTGCTCTCTCTCCCACCGTGCACAGCTGCCCACCGTGCAGGAAGGGAAGGACGGTCCCAGGAAAGTCCCTACGACTTCCCAGACTCCCGCTGTCCCCAGGAATAACAGGCGCAGATCACGTCTGGTCCCACTGAGGCTGGGGGCAGAGGGCAGTCCGTTCCTCCTGCCCGAGCTACAGGACTACACTTGACACGTTGGTCTACTTATTGTCATGCTCTCTACTCTGGTTACATGTCCTGTGTTACCTCCACTCCCACCGGGGTGGGGGACTTCTGGGCAATAACTAGACAGAATGAAGAGGAAGAGGCAGCTCTTGTCCTGGAATCGCCCCCCCCCCCGTTTCCTTGTGTTACTATTTATCCTCTGAGCGAGCGCACTGGGTCTCTGACATGGCGCAGCAACCCCACGGGACGTGGGCTCGGTGTTTTACCTGTTGGTTCCCTACTCGCCTCATGAAGTCGCCGTCCATCCACGGGTCCACTTGGCCATTCCACGAGTACTTTTACTGACACTTTGAGAGCGCTGGAATTACTGTGATGAGGATGGGACGCTGGGCGGGATGGCCTCGTGGGGAACTTGACCGAAAAATCAGAGGCGTGCCGCCGCTGGCCGGCCACGTGCAAGGGCACGAGGCATAGAAGCCTGGCAGTGGGGCCGGAGCGGGGGGCACGCTCCACAGCGACAGGTGGTGCTGGGCTGGGACAAGGCCAGGTGACAGCGGCATCTGCCCCCCTGATGAGATATTTGTTCTACCCCAAAGCCAGGCGGGGCCACTGAAGGCACCGGTGTGGGAGGGATATGACACGTTTACACTGTAGAAAGATGGCCGTAGCGGCAGTGTGGGGTAACACGGAGCAGGTAAGACAAGAGAGGAGGAAACAGGTCTGGAGCTGACGAGAGACGAGGCAGGGAACCGTCCAGACGGGACACATGGGCCACAAGGAGAGGGAACCCAAGCCCAAGTCCAGTGAATGGGCCGAGGGCTTCCTGAGAGCACACATCGCACCTTGTTCATGTTTGCAGACCTCAGTGCTGTGACTGCCGTGTAGTTGGTGTGGACGGACAGCGGTGTAGACGGAGGCAGGAGGGGTGAAGGGGACCCGAATCCAGCTTGTGTGATCTTTGGGAGAGACCCGGCTTTGTTTCTAAGCTGAAGGGAAGGAGGGGAGAGCACAGGCTGAAGGTGCAGGAGAAGGGCTCCAGTGATGGGGTCAAGTGCCCGAGGAGACAGGAGCGGAGTGTGGCCTCTGTGGAACGTGCCCAAGGAGAGGTGTCCTTGGCGAAGAGACAAGTCTACCGGCCAGAGGGGAGGGTGTGGTGGCCGGGGCAGCTCAGGAGGACAGAGCGGGACAGGCGGGCGCTGGGCATCAGCCGGGATGCTCGGGACGACCCCTGGGGGTCCACCGTCCTGCCGAACACTGTCAGCCTCCCTGCACGTCTGCCAGCTCCCTCAAGTCACGGAGGTGGGGATGCTTCCAGTCCTCAGCCAGGAGCACCACACGTCTTAGCACCCCTGCAAACTGGAAACAAAAATCGTTTACTTCCACCCAGAAGCATGTATCAGGTTGCAGCAGGCTGCTCGGGCCGCCAACAGACTACGGTGGGTGGGGGGTTCGGCAACACGCGAGGCTGTTTCCCACAGTCCTCCAGGTCCGGGTGTGGACAGGCTGGCTCTGCGGAGGCCCCTCTCCTTGGCCTGCGGACGGCTGTCTCCTCCCTGTGTCCACACACGATCGTCCCTTTGTGCACGTCTGTGTCCTGACTCCCTCTTCTTATAAGGACACTAGTCATGTGGGACGGGTGGGGGGGGGGCCTCCCTAACGAACTCATCTACCTCCATCGCCTCTTTTAAGGCTCTGTCTCCACACACAGTCGCATTCTGAGGTCCTGGGGTTAGGATTGCTTGCGTTCGTCTTTGCTTGGGACCCCAGGGAGTGGTCGCGCCTCGTGTGGCACACAGGTCAGGCCTCCAAGCTCACCTTTTCCTTTCCCACGTGGTCCCCCGCCAAGTGACGGCTTGGCCCGAGTCCCCACCAGCGCTAGTGTCGCGTGAATTCTGTGTTTCCTTTACGCACGATGCTTCCTCACTGCCAACGATGTGTCGCCGGACTTGGCAAAGTTCCCGTCGTGAAATAATTCCAGTTTTGGTACGAAGCGAAAATTCCTGATTTTGTTGAGAAAATTGGGCAGCAGGAAAGCCACCGTTTTCAGCAATGGTTGAAAGCAATCGTCTGAGGTTTTGAAGCAACGTGTTCATGCCCGTGTCTCCCCCACAGCTCTTTACGGCGTTCTGTTTGAGAAGAACAAGGAGGCGGCCTTTGCGAACTACCGCCTGTGGGAATCGCTAGGCTGCGTCATCGCCTTTGGATACAGCACATTTTTGTGTGTCAGCGTCAAACTCTACATCCTGCTGGGGGTCCTGAGTCTGGCCATGCTGGCCTACGGGACCGTGGAGTATCTGGAGGCCAAGGCGGCGGCCAGGCCAGCCGCTGCGGAGCAGGCAAAGCCAGCAGAGGGGGAGGAAACGGAGACAGCCATGTGAAAGGGACGCGCACCGGGCCCGGGAGCCCCGCGTCCCCAGGAGATCTCCATCTGAAGTGCCTCAGACCTCATAGCCGATTCTTCTCAACTACGGCAGCGACACCGAGCCGTCCTGAAGACATCACACCGTCACATGGTTTTGTGTGATTTTTTTTTTCTACTCTAATACGCGTTCCATCCACCCTGTCGCTCGCAGAGATCGAGAGGGAACGGGAAGGGATCCATTCAGCTCACAAAGGAAGGAAGTCGGGGGTATCATCAGCCAACGGGAACTTGCTTAGATACAACAAACCACTGTACTTGCGTCTGTCGTGCTCGCTGTTGTGGTCGTTCGTGAGAATTGGAAGGATGTGGACGTAGGGAGTCCAACACCCTCGTTCTACAAATGGGTAAACTGATGTCCAGGCAAGCCCGCCGACTCCCTCCCGGAGTCAGTGAGCGACAAAGCCAGGCAAGAGTTTACGTCTCTTGAAGCTTATAGATGATGGGTTTCTAAATAAACGCAACTACATCATGGACTTATCTTCTGTGCAAACACTTTTATTCTGAATACTCAGTAGAGCACACACACACCAGTCACCAAGTAAGTGAGTGAGCCCACCGTAGACTAGAACGTGTAAGACAACTGTTACACACCCACCTTCCGATCAGAACCCGCATCCACCAACGGTCTATTCCCTCTATTCCCACCCTCGTGGTCTTTAACAAGCTGCTAACGCTGGCCTCTGCCCCCTGCTGAGCCTCTCCCTTTTCCACGGCTCTCAGAGCCCTCTGGCCCCTCTGACGGTGTCCTGGGGTTTGTCACCCTTGCCCCCTCCACCCCAAGGCACCTGCTCTTTGCCCAGGCTTCTCCCTCCACTTCCCGTGAAGCCCCTCCCACTTCCCCATGAACAGGCACCCCCACCCAGGCCCCAGCCTCCGTTGCGACCCGGCACTCTTCCAGACCTTCAGCGAAGCCCCATCAGGTCAAACCTCTGTTGAAAACCCTTCCATGGCTCCCCATCTCAATGAGGCGAGGTGAGTCCTGTCCCAAGGAGACCGCCAGGCTCCTCTCCAGGACATCTTGTTCCGGACCTTTGCTCGCACGCCTCTGCGACCTTGAGAATCTTCCGGCCCCTCCACACCAACGCACCCAGCTCATGACAGGCACGGTCCCCTCCGCCTTGGAGGCTGAGGCTTCCGTAAATAAACCGTGTGGCGTTCCTGGATGCAAATCAGGTAAGACAGGCCGGTGTGGAACTGATCTTCGGTTTCTCCCTCGGCTCAGAGCCTCTGAGAGGGAGACACCCCAACTCGCTTAGGAATCCCTCCTACCTTCCAGAGGCGCCCTGGAAGATTATCCTGGAAAAAACGGGCCACATCGTCCTGACCCCACCGGGCGTCTGCTGAGACATAGATGGCACTGAGAAGCATGCCCTGGGCCAAAGGTCGACAGGAAAGCAACCCCCCCCCACCCCAGGCTAAGAGCAGAACCAGAAGTTTGTGCAAAGCCCTGGAGAGACCTGGAGAGGCACCTGTCCAAACTGGCACCCCACGGCAGAGCCCAGACACAGGGGGGACGCAGGCAGGCCTGATATTTTATGTTACTTTATCTTATTTTGTCTCGTTTTATTTTATTTATTTTTTTAATTATTATTTTGGAAGGCCGGGGAGGCGCCCTCGGTGATTGGTGACATTGGGCAGCTTGCTGTCGAGTGTCTGGCTTAAACGGCAAAGGCTGGATGCTCTGCTTTGTCGCTCGGGGTGCCAGCCCCTTCCTGATCCACTGGGCACTCGAAGATGAGGGGAGCGTGGGCTGAGGGGCCTGGTCTGGAACTTGGGGCCCCAAGGCCAGCCTGGTCCCAACGCGGGGAGCAAAGGCTCTCTCAGTAAGGGCTGAGGGCACGGTGTCCCCTGGCATCCCCACAGCAGGGGTCTCGCTGGCCTTGAAAGAGGCTGAGGGGTCCCATGGGTCCTGACCTCGTTTGCCTTAGTGGATGCGGTGACAGAGGCCCACAGGTCAGCGCTGCCGCGGACACGGGCTGTGGTCCGGGGCGGCCGGCCAGTGCTCCCGGAGGCTCTGGGCAAGCGGCACTCTCCCATCCGCCAAACGAGCCGCCTGGCTGGACATCGGGTCTCCCCGAACATCGCCTCCTACACCATCACCGCCTTCTCTTCTCTCTCCCCGCTCCGAACCGTCTGATGAGAAGAGTTGGTGAGCGTGCCCCTGTGCCCAGCTGCGGGGCCTGGCCGGCGGGTGAAGGATGGGTGGCCAGTGGCCTCGGTCAGACGAGCACTTCCTGCCTCGCCTGTGCCAGCGGGAAGCCTGGATTGTGGCCGAAGGGAAGTGATTGAGTCTCGCTCTCAGTCTTCCATTTGTACGGTAAAGACCTCCCTGCTTCCCCGGAATCCGGACAAGGTGTTGTTGCGAAACTCCGTGGACAACGGGGTGTCCCCGCCTCTTCCCCGGACTGAGGTTAAAAGACAGCCCAGCCCGTGCGTCCCTAGACTCCGTGGCGTTATTACAAACCTCGACTGATCTGATCCAACAACCATAAATCGCTTGGCCCGACTCCCGGGGCTCAGCAACAAATACCTAATTTTACTGCTTGCTCAGAGTAACTGAAGGGGGTGAGGTTCAACAACTGTAGAACGTATGAATGTATATATGTCACAATGTATGATTAAAAACCTTCCTGAAACCAGAGATAAATCTAAAATAAAGTGGCAAAGGGAGAAACAGGAAACTTAAAAGCACCTAATAAAGAGAAAGTAAATGTCTTAAAAAATCTAGGCTTGCAGCCGGTAGGGAGTTCCTGCAATTTACAAAAATGAGCCCAAGCGTCCTGGCAGCCAAGGCAATTAAAAAAAAAAAAAAAAAAACATTATATAATCATCGTTACTTGATAAAAGGGGCCTTGTCAGTGTTTTCACAGAGAATCATTTTCCAGGTCCTAAAATGTAAAGGGGTGTTCATGCGGGTCCCCCAGTGGAGACCGGGGGCAGGCACGGCAGACGCGGTCTGACAGACCTCTGCGTGTGTTTTATGGCGGTTTGATCGCCGCGACCCTTGACAGAGCAGAGGGCCTGCAGTCGAAGGGGGTCCTGTGCCCAGGTGGCTCGGGGAGCCAGCACGCCCAGGGCGCGGGCTTCGGGGACGGCTGGGTCACTTTCTGCTGCGGGAGCCTAGAGCCTTCTCCTCCAGAGCCAGGGCCCAGGGCCTTCGGAGATCCTACCCTACCCCCGACGGGGGCTGGATCGGGGTCCACTCCAACCTGGGTTATTCAGGGAGTCACCACACAGAAGCCATTTCACTGGTCAGCAAGTGACCGAGTCAGAGAGGAAGTACCAAGGGACTTCACCACTTCCGGCCTCACGTCGAAATCAAACCCAGAGAGTCTCCTTCCTCCGGGGCCTCTTTCCAGGCCCACTTCTGGCCACTGGCCCCAACTCGAGTCCTCCCAGAAGCCCCTGTGCCCCCTTCCCGACCACGTGACCGTTTGTCCCCCTCCCCCCGCCCCTGGCCCACAGTGTGCTAATGTCCCCAAGCCCTGCGTCCCTGGGCGCTCACCGCTGCCTTGCTGAATCACTTCCTCTCCAGCTCACAGACCCACGAGGTCTGGCCTTCTCTTTCCAACGTCGGCATAAAATATATGCGATGTGGGCCTCGTCACGGAGTGTGTCCCAATCGCCTCACCCCAGCTAAACCAGGAGTCTCCGTGCACGCGTGCTCTGGTGAGATGACCAGAGAGGGAGGCGCCTCACTCTCCCGAGTCTGCTGGCCTCCAGACCCCCACCAGGCACCCCCGGAACCCAGCGCAGTGGGAGAGCACCATGCAGCACGGGTGTCCCGTGAGTGGCAGGGCAGGCCCCCAGCCTCAGGATCAGCACTACCAGCGCCCCGAGCGCCTGACCCCCCGCAAGCCTTCCACGTGCGTGACCTCATTTCGCGACCTCCTGACTCGTGGGCATCCGGCTTGGTCTTTCCTGACCTCTGACCCAAAGGCACTAAGTCCTTCTCAGGTGCCCGGGGCCCCAGCACGGGGGCCTGACTTTGGGCAGTCTGGGGTGGAGCCCGGGTACCAGCAGTTTTAAAGGCTCCACCTGTGACGGGGCGCTTGGGGGGCTCAGTAGGCTAAGCCACCGACCTCGGCTCCGGTCATGATCTCGCAGTACCTGGGTTCGAGCCCCGCGTCCGTCTCTGTGCTGACAGCCCGGAGCCCGGAGTCTGCTTCCGATTCTGTGTCTCCCCCTCTCTCTGCCCCTCCCCTGCTCGTGCTCTGTCTCTCTCTCTCTCTCTCTCCCAAAAATAAATAAACAAACAGACAAAATTAAATAAATAAAATCTCCCCTGTGGTTTGACTCTGTGGTTGATGTATGAGTCGAACTGAGCATTGCTTTTATTTTGTTTATTTATTTAATATTATTTTAGAGAGAGAGAGAGCGTGCGGGGAAGGGGCAGCGAGAGAGAGAGAATCCCAAGCAGGCTCCACACCCAGCGCAGAGCCCGACGGGGGGTTCCATCCCAGGACCCTAAGATCATGACCTGAGCTGAAATCAAAAGCCAGACGCTCAACCGGCCGAGCCCCCAGGCGCCCCGTAACCAAGCATTGCTTCTAAAGCGGATTATTTCTGGGTCCTTGATGCTTCGTGCTCACTTAATTAGTTCATGGCATGTGAAGTGCGTTTTTTAAAGTTGGAGACAACTTCTAAAGAACTTCTGGGACTAAATATTCACTCATTATTTATTCGTTCATTGCAAATATTCATTAGATACTGTTATTACCGTGGTTCGCGTCATCTGACGTCGCAGGATTCCGTTGCCCCTGGGATGCCGTAAAACAACACAAAGATAAGAGCAGTTCCACCCACATTTAGCCCACCAGCCTAGGGAAACGCCACACCTCGGCGCACTGAGGCCCCAGGAGCACACACACCTTGGCCATTGGTACCTCCAGCCTCGGCCACTCCCTCACTGTCAGCGGCACCCCTTGCTCTCCCCCCCACCCCCCGCCAGCCTCCAGTGGCCCTGCACCCCCGCCCAGGTGGCCTGGAGCCCCTCGGAGGCTCCCCCTCCTCCTCGGCCACCCGCAGGCAGGCGGGCATCCCGAGGTCCGGCCCCTGCCAGGGACCACCCTGGTGCTCTGGTCCCCCTCCCACGCAGAGTCACCGGCCGCAGGCTCCTCCCCGACACTGCCGTCACCCCACCTGTCACCCCCCATCAGTCACCAGCCCTGTCCATTTTGCTTTCTGGAATTCTTCCAAACCCCTTCTCTCCCTGTGGTCTCTGTTGGCGGATGACCCCATCAACAGTCCCTCGAAGTGCAAGGCTGACACGGTACTGTCCCTGCCCCTTCACCAGTAATGGCTGTTCTCTTCAGGATAAAACCCCAATGCCCCCACCTGGGGTGCGGGGCTCCCCATGACTTGTCCCACCTCACCTGCACCTGACCACCACGCCCCGCCTCACCCCAAGTATCAACATCCCTGTCTCTTACATCTCTGTGACTTTGCGGTCATTGCTTGCTTTATGAAAATTCCCATCCTCCTCTGCCTGGCTGACTATCTCAGTGCTCAAGATTCAGCTTAGATGTCACCTCTTCCTTGTAAAACCGGCCTGCTCCCCGCAGGCAGCGACCTGCCTGCTTCAGGTGGCCTTTCAATGCGTCCCGGAGCCTTCTGTCCTCTCCTTCACGCCGGCTGGCACCTGCAACCATCTGTCCCCTCCCGTGTGGGGGTGAGAATGTGGGCAGATCGCACAGCTGGAAGGTAACCTGGCCGTCGGGCCATTTCCCATCCCTCCCATCCGTCCCTCCCTCCCTCCCGCGGGGCTTATCAGCCTGCAGGGCGCGGATGAGGACAGACTGCCCGGTAAGCGAGAAAGCCAAGTGGGTGGGACCCCGTGTGCTCCCTGCTTTCCCGCGGCTGGAGCCCCGGCAGGAGCCCAGGCCACAGCGCTTACACAGCGCCCCCTGGCGGGCAGGGCGGCCACCGTCGCCCTCACGCGCGGGCAGAGGGGCATCCTGTCCCTGGAAGGTGCTGACGCGTGCTCACCAGGCCACCCTGCGGCTCCCCCCGGCCCTCTCCGTAAGTGTGGCCAGGCACCTTCCCGACGCCCCGCGCCTCGTTCGGTGTAGAACAAAACCCTGCCTCCCAGCGAGGTGCTCCTTTGCCCTTTCCCCCAACTTCCTTACAGAAACAGAACAAAACAACGGAAGGCCTCCCTACCAGCCGCTTTGGAAGGGCCAGCCTTTATCGGGGAGTCCAAAGGCAAAGCGTGGAACAGACCTGCATCTGTGTTTCCCCTCGGGATGGTTTCCTATAGTACGGACCATTCCTCATTACAGAGGGATTCTCTCCTTCCAGTCTGGGTCCAGCTATCCCCCGCAGGTGCTCAGAGACCCAAGTGGAGAATTGAAGCTATGACCGTGAGGCCCATGGGGGATCTCTGGACAGCCAAGCACGCATGCTGGGATGTGCTCACCCACTCGGCGAGCCCTGGGGGCCACCCACAAAATCCTGAGCGGTGATGCCCTGGAAGAAAAACAGGTTTGGGAACATTTCCAACACGCTAGGGGCCACGGATCTGATTCAACGCTCCAAACACGCGAGGAGCCCCAGGTGCCAGCATTTGAAGGTCTTTCCCGCCACCTGTCCCTCGCCGACCTCCCTCCATGACCTCTGTCCCACGGCGGTTTTAGAGAAGACAACCTCGATTTCTGCTGTCCCAGCAAGTATTTCCTGCCCCTGAACCGGATCCGTGAGGCTTCCATCGGTGACCCCAACAGGTCCCAAGCAGGAAAGTGGCCCTGAACAATTCTCGTCACACCAGGAAATTCTCAGGTCAGCGAATTAGACCGTGTCTATGCACTCACTCGAGGGCGGGGTCAGGACCGATGCTAGTGTAACTGAGGGGCAAGTGCCCGCTTCCGGGGGAGGTGATGTGATGAGGGACATCGGGAGGCGCTCAGCAGACTGGAGCCCGGTTAGGTGAAGGGGAGCCAGCCTCCCACTGCAGCCTGGGGCTGGGACAGGTGCACAGGGAGGGAAGGCCGGACGTGCACGAGGCCAGAAAGCAGAGCAGATCACGTAGGGCCCCCAGACCAGGTTCGACTGGATTCTATTGTGAGCCACATGGGAACCTGAAGAGTTTCCTGTGGCTTCTGTAATGAAGTCCATAAAAATACATCTGAGTGGCGCACACAGTGGGAATTCATCCTGTCACGGTCTGCAGGCTGGAAGCCCCAAATCAAGGTGTGGGCGGGGCCACGTTCCTCCGAAGGCCGGAGTGGAAAATCCATCCTGCCTCTTCCAGCTCCTGGTGTTCATGTCGTCTCAGGTTATTCCCGGGCTCGTAGATGCATCACATAGGTCTCTGCCTCCGACCTCACGTGGCCAACTTCCGTGAGTCTGTCCTCTCGTGGCATTCTCCTCCCTGTGACTATCTTTGTGTCTTTCCTCCTCTTCTGATAAGGACACCGGGGCCCACCCTACCCCAGCATGACCTCATCCTAACTAATCACGTCTCAATGACCCTGGTTCCAGAGAAGCTCATGAACGTGGGGGGACACTCTTCACCCCCATACAGAACCCACAAGATAGAAGCGAGGCCATGTGACTTAATTGTAACAGGCTCACTCTGGCTGCTGGTAGGAAGGCACAGTAGGTGCCGAGGTGAGACAAAGAGTCACAGGCCATTGCCTTGGGAAGCTGTCGAATTGTTGGAGCAAGAAGCAAGAGGCACCCAGGCGGTCTCGGTGGCAGGGAATGGAAAGAGGGTGAACTGGTGGGACCGGGGACGTGCTTTAAGGGCAGAGGCCACAAGATGTATTGAGGCAGAGAAAGAGCCAAGGAAAACTCGGGAGTCTGGCTTATCCAATAAGTGGGAGAAGCAAATGGCCGCTTACTCAGACTGGGGAGCCTCACAGAGGAGAAAATCAAGAGCCTGGTGTTGAGCACGTGACATGTGAGGCTCTCAGACATCCACGTGGCTCTGGTGGGCAACGGTGAGACGTCTGGGGCTGGAAGGTGGGGGTGTCCTAGGGGCAGAGAGACCGGCACATCAGCCTAGAGAGAGGACGTTAAAGCCATGGCGCGGAAGGAGACCAGCCGAGTGAGTGGTCCTGGAGCGGAGCAAAGCCCTACGGTCTCACTCCCTGCACCTTCCGTCTTCAGAGGCCAGGGTGAGGAGGAAGAACCAGAAAGGAAGTGACCGTGGGGACAAATGAGTGCCCCCAAGAGACTGACATGGCAGAGCCCAGTTAGTGACAGGTCCCAAAGACGCTCAGCTCTCTTGTCAACTGCTGGGGTGTGTTGGGCAGATACAGTAGAGGACAGATCATTGATTTGGCAAAATGACATCACCTGTGCGAAGGCAGAGCAACTCAGTGGGAGTCTTGGGGGTGAAGACTTGAACCAAGTGGCTTAGAAAGAGTAGAGAAGTGGAGACAGGAAGGATTCCCAGCCCTTCCCAGAAGGTTTCTTGGGAAACGAGGCGGTGGCTAGAGCCCGATATGGGAGGGGGTGAAGGATCATTACAGGACTGAAATATTGGGGGGTTGGGAAGGACAGGGCATTAAGATTGTTCTAGTTCGAATCCCTTGTGTGGTAATGACGAAAAAAAGCAAGAATAATCAGCAAGGTTAATGCCTCTGATGACTTGTCTTGGGTCACAGAGTTGGTTAATTGAAGAAATGGGATAGAACTTGATTTCTTAACTCTTGGTTGTTTTTCTACTAAAAGGGTAAGTGAGGAGGGTAACTCCAAATGCTACTCGTCAACAGAGATATATGCCCTTAATTTTTTTTGGAACGTTTACTTACTGACTTATAAAACAAAGACAATGTAAAATAAAGGAAATGTACAATTACACAAGTACAGCTTGATAAAATTCTACGACCTGAAAACATCCATATGGCCAACACCCAGACCAGGAAACAGACACCTGCAACATTCTATCACTTCCTTCAAGGGCAACAATTGTCACACCAAGGATTCTTTTCTTGTACTTAATTACATGTATTTCTCTCTTGATTAAGTTTTTGTTGTAGAAGTTTCATGTTTGTAAACGTCCTTCAAGAAGTACTGAGGAGATCACGGTAACCAGAAAAAGCCTGTTCTCCATCCTTCCAATGAACCGGGTGCTGTGCTAGGTAGAGTTTTCAATGAATGTTAACTGGCAAATGTCAAGGGCTTGGTTGTTGGTTGGGAAGATGTTTCGAAGGCAGGAAAGATTTCTAGGCTCCCAGAGACCATGCGGTTTCTCACACGTCTCTCCCTTGGGCCTGGTAGGTGGTAGAGAAGAATCTCTTTCCATCAACCACCTGGGGTGTGAGTTTGATGCTCACTTGGGGGAGGTGGGATTGAGGTGTAAAAAAAAAGTGAAAATTCTACTTATTGGTTCCCTGTTTCCTTGGACTCCACCAAAATTCTAGATTTAAGCACCATAATGAACCTAACTTCCTCTGGATCCTGTCAGAGCAGGTGAGTGTGTCCCAGTGTGAGGACCGCTCACCCTTGAAGGTGAGGCGAGACTGTCATGAACAGCGCACACCGGGGGGCCCCGGAGCTGTGATCAGCGAGCCCCAAGGGTGTTGGCTCCCGCATGGGGAGGCCCCGGAGCTGTGACCAGGGAGGCCCCGGGGCTGTGACCAGGGAGGCCCCGGGGCTGTGACCGGGGAGGCCCCAGGGCTGTGACCAGCGGGCCCCCGAGGGCATTGGCGTCAGCCTGGGGCAGCGGTGTTAGTGGTCCCTGAGCAACGCAGAGGTGGCCCGTTTGCCTCCCAGCCAGTTCTTTAGCCACAAGATCCAAAGTCCGTGTGGTCGGCTCCTGGGAGGCCCCCAGGCTTCCTTAAGCCTTTCCGTGTCTGAGGAGGACAGGACCCCATGGGCACAAGTCAAGGGAGAACTGAGCCCACTGAGAAATCTGGAGAAGAACCCGCGAAGAAGCAGTTCGGGGGGGAAATGCGCTCGCTCTCGGCGCTCACTTTGGACGAAGCCAACACGTTTCACCTGGTAAGTGTGCACCCCACCTTCTTCTGCTCATGTGCCCTTAGAGTCTCTTTTGTGAGAGGTGACTGTGTGCCAACGTCCCCAGAGAGCAGACAGCTGGGAAACTCACCCAAACGTCTCTAATCGAAGGGGAAAATCGTACACTATTCAACAAATTCAGGATGCGTAGACGATTTCGGCCCAGATATCCTTCCTTGTGTCTGGATAGCCAGCCCTGTCTCTGCCCCTGACTCATAATCATCACCAAACCCACCTTAATCTGGTGCTCGGGAGGACGGTCGGGGGAAAGACTCAATGACTTTTGGTTTCTACACCACTTCCCAGCACGTACGGCTGCAGGGTAACGATAAATAATTAACAACGAATGAACACATCAAACCCAGAAAGAAAAATGCCTTCTGGGCCACGTACGATGAATTGCTTTTGTTCTTGGTTTGCTAATTAGGAGATCCGCAGTGTTTCCCTTCCCCTGGGACAGCTTAGCCAGGGCTCTGTTGTGCTGTGCAGTTTTATATATCATGTGAGGCAATTTATTGGTCCTGAAAGGGTATAACAATGTCTGTAATTAAATAGTTGGTGTCGAAACATTAAACATTCATCAACAGAGTAATAAGATGCTGAAGCCTGAGTGAGCTGAGTTCAAAGATCCTATGGGGAGGCACCTCATATACAAATGCAGGGCGGATTCTGCCCGGGGTGTGTCCCAAAGTCCACAGGTGTGGTGCTCGGGGCCTGGGGGACAGAACGAGGGTGTGGAGGCAGCACACAGCCAGGGAAGGACGGGGCCAACTGAGGTCTCAGGTGTAAACTTGACTTACAGAAACGATAAAGATTCAGGGGCGCCAGGGGGGCTCAGTCCATTGGGCATCGACTTCAGTTCAGGTCATGATCTCACGGTTCGTGAGTTCGAGCCCCGCATCGGGCTCTGTGTTGACAGCTCGGAGCCCGGAGCTGCTTCGGATTCTGTCTCCCTCTCTCTCTCTGCACCTCCCCTGCTCACAGTCTGTCTCTGTTTCTCTCTCCAACTGAATAAACCTTCATATATATATATACATATATATATATATATATATATACAACAACGATTCATTTTGGAAACTCAACTGTTCTTATGTGGAAATGGTCTATTTTGAGGTCCCACCTGGGTGAAGTATAAGAAGGTCCCAGGACAGCCCCCAGAGGAGCCTGCCTGCCTCTTCTCGTCCGTCTCTCAGCTGCCCTGAGCCTCTCTGTGTCCTCAGGTGTGTGGCTGATGGGGCCACTGGGCTCTGAGCTGAGTGTGGTCCCCACAAAAAGAAGACAGTCCTCCGGAGGAGGGGGGGGGACGTGCAGAGGAGCCCCAGGTCCATATCCGGATGGGGCCTGGCCCCTCAGGCCCTGCGGTGACGTGTGCCCCGCTTTGTGAGGAGAGCAGGCTCGCATCACGGAGGGACCAGCAAGGAAGCTTCCAGTTCTGCCCCGTCGACTGGGCTCTGCGGCTGCCGAAGGCTGACCGCACACCCACTTGGAAGCAGGGCCGGGCTCGGGGACGAGTGTACAGAAGTCACCCCGGGAGCCAGAGGGGGCCCCAGCGCGTGCCTCTGTCCCGGGACGCACCCCTCCCCGACGGCTCAGGGGGCCACGTGCGCTCTGACCAGCGGGGCCACCGCGCTCAGACCTGGTGGACTTAGGAGGACGAGCATCCCGCCCACCTGGGTTGTATCGCTTGACGACACGCTTTCGTGCGCGAGGCGGGAGCACATCCTGGGACACGTGGGCAGAGGGAGAGCTCAACGGCACCCCATAGTGAGTGGGGGCGCTCCCCCCGGAACACACCGAGCAGCCCGTGCTCTCCGAGACCTGATGGACAGATGCTAAGGCTTCGGGGCGGAGCACGGATCGCCTGGCACACAGACGGCTGGATGCAGAGGGAGCAGTTTTCCCCAAGGTAGGTGTGGAGGGTGTGGGCCCCAGAGGAGGGGAGAAAGGGAGGGCAGGCGAGGAGAGAAGGCGGGGCTCAGGGCCACCAAGTCGGGATGCCCTGAGGCCACAGCTAGGGCTTGGGTCGGACACCCGGCTCCTGACCCTGCCAGGCGGGGTTGGGAAGTCCGGGCGGGGAGTGGCGTTGGGCTGAACAGCGGCTGAAGACTCATACGAAGGCCTTGAATGCCACGCTAAGAAGTGTGGCCTTCAGACGTAGATGTGATATCTCAAAGGCTTTCCAGTGGGGGAAAAAAAACCCACTGCCTTTCCATACACAGTTTGCAAAGCGGCAAATGTAGCTCCCCGGTCCCGGGACACTGGACATTTTCACGTCAAGTCAGTTCTGGTCCACTGGATGCAAGCCTCGGGCGGAATCGGGTGGGGCCTCACCCCCGGGGAACTGAAGGCTTTAATGATAAAACAAAACCTATCACCAGTATAAAAAGTTGTGCCCGGGCACTGATTTAGAATAATTAAAAACTGTTCTGATTTTAAGTTAATAACAACTTATTTAAAAAAAAAAGGGGGGGGGATGGTTGAGGGGGACGGTCAGCCACCAAGTGGCTTCGCCCACGTAGAATCACACAGGAGTCTACAGCCGCCGTTCGGTCCTAGTTGATAAAAACGGAGTGCCTTGCATGTCTGAACAACTCGCCTCTAAATCTGAAAATCGCCGCGCGAGGCAGTGTGAAGTTTCTGTCGTGTGCGCGACTCTTTGATCCACGACAGGGCGGTGTGTTTTTACTGTTCCGAGTATGGCCGGAGGCAAGGCCGTGTGGATAGTAAAAAAAGTTGATGAAACCATGTTTTCACCCAGGACACATGAGCACACAGGCTGCGCGTGGTAAATCTCCAGTAATTCCAAACGAAGGCGGGGCAGAGGCTTTCGAAATTAATCGTTGAGGTTCCGAAAGCCGAGACCAAAGGACGTAGACAGAAGCCGGTTCTCTGCCTCGGTGGGATCTGTTTGCTTTTGCAGCGTCTGATTTCAGGGTCACCCAAGAAGGGTCCCTCTCCTCGACCCCCAAATATTTCCTCTCTCAGTTCAAAGACGACAGAAATTCATGTCATTCAATCACATGGTTTCGTACTACAGCCGGGTCCGGTTCCAACGGAAGGTAGCTGGGGGCGGTTTGTCCCTCACGCGGTGAATGAGCTCCAAACGCAGTGTGCATAGACACAATGGACTCCCCCCTGATTCTTTTTCAAGGTCCCGTTTTGGAAGGACCAACGTGGGACTCAGCAGTCTGAGGGGCTGCGGAGGCTGGGACCCGTCCCCTCCCACAAATTCCAGCTCCAGAATGAGTCTTCTGGGAGAAGCAGGGATCCCAGGGGCCATTCTGAGGGTTCATTGTTCCCACAGTGGGGGCGACAGTTGTGTTTGGCCCGCTTCCCTCCCAGCGGGCCCCGTGTGCCCAGGAATGTCATCAAGGTGTGGGAAAAGAAGCCAGGAGAGAGCGTGGCCAGGGCTGAACCAGACTCCAAGAGATCATAAAACCCCGTAATTATAACAATGACCTAATCACACGCTTGAAGTCGGCTTCTGAAGTTCAAGTTGCTGCTGCTTCTCAGACGCGGCCTCTGCCCTGATTACGTCGGCCGGGTTTCCGCCGAGAAGGACGCGAGACCTGGGCGCGCTCTGCGATGTGTGTCCCTGGTTGCACGTGACCAGGTCGGCCCCGCCTTCGCTCGTTCCCACTCCACACGCGGTGGTTCAATGGTGATGATGTTTTGATGCGTGTTGGTGTTTTCCGTGCACACGCGGGCTCACTCTGCCCCTACGAGCGTTCCAGCCACGTTCACGGTAACGGACTCGGGCTCTCCTAACAGAGATACAAGCACGTGGCCTTCACCTTCTGGGCAGGTGCCCCTCTCCCTTCGGATAGCGGCTTGGGGAGTAGCCCTGCGTGCTCTAGTTTCCTTCTGGAAGTTTTTATGTGGAGGCCGACCTCCGTCTTGGAGGGCCCGAGAGGGCTCTATCCACCAAGCCTCACTCACCTGCAGGGTCTGTAGATCTGTGGCCGTCCCCCGGTCAAGGACGTGCCTGCCTCACAGAGCCCCTCCCACGGGCCGCACCTGAAAAGCGTAGCCTCCCACGCGACAGGGCATGCGGAAATGCACGCGGGAGATGGCGACTCTGTCAATATACACATATATGTCATAATTTCCCTGCAGTGACCTTGTGGAGTTCGCGCGTTATTAGTAATTACTGCTACCTTGATACGTTCCTGGGCCAATCAGTGTGACTGCCCAGGGATGCTGAGAACCATGGTTCCCAATAAAGTGTTTTCAAGTTCAGCGAGAATGTTTACCGCCTTCTTTTCAGAATAAAGCCCGTGGACCCTGAGAGCTCTTCGCCCGGGCTATTGCTCAGTTCAGAACTGCCAGGGTTAAGTTGACCGGTGTCTCGGCTCCTGCCCTGGCCGAATGGCAAATGCCCTTAAATAATTGACAATTTCATGTCATGGTTTCATGTTATAATGTGCACGTGTATTTGCGTACGATATTTTTATCGCATGACACGATACTCTGCTTGCCTCTTAAGTCTTAGTATCGCAATTATGTATTATGAGCATCAATGAATATAAAGTGATGCCTTCGGGAAATAGCCAGGGCTCGCTGCCTGTGCGGGCTGCTCTGATCATAGAAGTTATTTGTGTCTTTCATTAATTTCATTGTAATGGCGATCATATCAGTTCCCACGAGGACCGCTTACTGTCACAGTTCCGAGAGCAAACGTCCAAATAAACATACAGCGTATTACATGTTTTATATGATTTAAACCAATCAGTCGCTGATTTAAGCACTCGTCGTAAAGGTAGAAAGGCCTAGTGTGTATCTGGTAAAAGGTCAGGAATGGTGATGTCTATTTTAATTGTGAATAGAATTTGCCACTAAAGTTTGGGCTCAAGACTGAGAAGCTGAAGTTAGCCACAAATCTCTTGGATCCTGACCCAGATAAATGGGAGTTTATAAAAAGAGAGAAGGGGGCACCTGGGTGGCGCAGTCGGTTAAGCAGCCGACTTCAGCCAGGTCACGATCTCGCAGTCCGTGGGTTCGAGCCCCGCGTCGGGCTCTGGGCTGACGGCTCAGAGCCTGGAGCCTGTTTCCGATTCTGTGTCTCCCTCTCTCTCTGCCCCTCCCCCGTTCACGCTCTGTCTCTCTCTGTCCCAAAAATAAATAAAAACATTGGAAAAAAAAATTTTTTTTAAATAAATAAATAAAAAGAGAGGAAATTTGGGGCAGAAATGAGCAACAGAGTAGGAATCACGGCTGACGTGGACAGAAAATGTATGAAATCTGTATTCCCCTCATTACAAGAAAAACTATACCCCCCCTGCTCCTCCCCTGTCCCGACCCCACGCTGGGCTGCTGGTTCATTCATTTGTTCCACAAACATACAGGGCACCCAATGCAGGAACCGGGATTAGAAAGACAGCCCTGACCTCAAAAACTCCTATTTCGCTGGGTGAGGCGGGCGAATGGCCATTTGCACAGCCGTGCTGGCCCGCAGCGCCCGGGAAGTGCAGGCAGCAGGGACCCCGGGGGCGGGGACAGCCACCGCGGCAGACCTGGAGCGCAGACGCGCAGAGCCCACGCCGACTGGAGCGGACGGGGTCGCCTGCAGCCCCAGCAGATCCGCTCCCGGTGCAGCACGCAGGTGGGGGACCCCGCGCACAGTGGGCGTCGGCCCGGCTCGGCTCGCGGTGTGAGCCCGCCCTGTGTTCGCGGCCAGGACAGCCACGGGAGCGCGCGGACTGTGGTCAAATAACCCGCATCGGCTCCTCACCACACGGACGCAGGCGAGGCTGCCTCGGCAGTAAACAGTCTGACCCCCGCGTGACGCGCAGCCCCCCCCCCTCCAGGGGCCCTCGCTCCCCCTCTCCTCTGCAGGGTCTCTCCACCTCCGTCCAGAACCCCCCGGGCCCTGAGCCCTCTCGGACCGTCCGAGCCTCCTCTTAACAAGGTCACAGAATATGCGACCCTTCAAAAACCTCTGAAGGAACAGTGACACCTGGGACCCACCACCCAGTTTACACAGATCACAGGGAGGAGGGGGCACCGCTAACCCTCTGCGGGACTTTGATGCCCCCTCCCCTCCTCCCTCCCCCTCCTTCCTCCCCTCCTCCCTCCCCTCCTCCCTTCCCTTTCTCCCTTCTCCTCCTCCCTCCCCTCCTCCCTTCCCCTCCTCCCTCCCCTCCTCCCTCACCTCTCCCTTCCCCTCCTCCCTCCTTCCTCCCTCACCTCTCCCCTCCCCTCTCCCTTCCCCTCCTCCCTCCCCTCCTCCCTTCCCCTCCTCCCTTCCTCTCCTCCCTCCACTCCTCCCTCACCTCCTCCCTCACCTCTCCCTCCACCTCCCCTCTCGGTTCCCCCCTCACCTCCTCCTTCATCAGCAGGAGGTCAACCTTTGGACACCATACAGAGGGGAACCACATGTGCATTTCATGGGTTCTCTTCTTATGTCCACGGACCACATGGCCACACCTGGAGCTGGAGCCCACCCGTGGCTCATCCTGCCGTGGCCATGAACGGTGTGACCTCCTCACCGTCCTCCCTCCTAGAGATGAGGCTCAGACCAAGGGAGAAACTAGGCTATTATGAAAATCTCCGTGGACAGCTTCACTCTCAGCCACAAGGACACCACCTCTGAGATGAGAGGATGGTGTGACCGATGGCTGGGCCACCCTGCTCCAGAAGGGGTGGGGGGGGGGCATGTGGCTCCAGGGCCCGTGAGCACACAAAGAGGTTGTATCCTGGTCCCCTCCAGCAGGTGGCCTTTGGCCCACATCTACACTCACGGGAACGGCCGTGCTCACCTTAAGATGAGCACTTCGTCCTCTACAGGCGTGGGAGGCGAGAGCCGAGCGACTAGGGACGTGCCCCATGACCCCCCCCGGGCCGGACGGCGTGCCTGGCACGGGAAGGGGCCTCTGCAGGCACCCCCACCCCGGTCCTCACCGCCCGCATCGCCTCCCTCGTCCTACGGAGGGCTTCCGAATTTGTCCCCAACCAGTTTTTAATCACGACGCCTGCCCCCTCCCACGTGCGTTTCTTCGTCAGACGGGAACCGTGTGCTGTCCCCAGCGTCTGTCCGTCCGTCTGAAAGAGGCTGGATGAAAGACACTTCAGTGGCTCCAGACCTTGTGTTGAGCAGAGAAAACTCTTAATTACGCATTTGGTTTCTCAACGAATTTTCACAGGCAAGTGGACACTCAGCTGACACGGGCCCAGTGGGTGTTGCACAAGCGTCCCAGTGAACAGCCAGAGTCCCATCAGACCATACGCTTCACGTCTCGGCTTTCTTGGTTCCAGGAAGCCCAGGTTTGCCGGCCGGCCTCAAGATGGCATTTCCTGGGTCTGTTCTCGTCCGCTGACCTGCGGAGCCGGAGAAGGCCGGTCCCGAGCCACCGCGTGCTGGTTCCCGACGGAGCCAGGCGCCCCCCAGAAGGCCACACTGTCCTTTCCTGAGAGGTTTATTCCCAGGCTGGGAAGGTGGAGGTTGCCAGGAATGGGACAATATCCCATCAGGTTTGCCTGACTCAATATTTCCCACGCTGCTTTTGTGAAATGGTAACTAATGTGACACAAATTTTAGGAGGGTTCCGTGATCAACTAAGTTTGGGAAAGATGGCATGTGTCTTGGAGCTAGGAAGAGACTAAACTTTTTTTTTAATTTATTTTGAGAGAGAGGGAGAGGGGGAGAGCACAGGCACAGGCAGGGTAGGGGGGAGAGAGGGAGTCCAAGTGGGCTCCATGCTGACGGCATAAGGCACGATCTCATGAACTCTGAGATCACGACCTGAGCCAAAGTCGGATGCTTAACTGACTGAGCCCCCCAGGTGCCCCAAGACAGAATCTTAAGCAGGCTCCACGCTCTGCACAGAGACCAGCACGGGGCTCGATCCCACGACCTGGGATCGTGACCTGAGCTGATTCAAGAGTCAGACACTCAACTAACTGAGCCACCCAGGTGCCCCAAGAGAAGGAACATTTTTAACTGCGTTTGATCCAGCTTCCATAATTATTTTTGATCTTCCCCCTTACACACACACACACGCACATACACACACACACTACTATAACATGTTAATATCATTGAACATAGCTTGAAAACAGTGCTGTAAATTGCAAAGATTGAATTTCTCAACAGCCGCGCTGGGGCTGTAGCTCCCGGGGGCCCCTCCTCGCCAAAGCAGTAACAACACCGACAAACGCGAGGTCATGTGTTGACACGGCTTGTGTTCACAGTGCTTCTGGACCTTTTTCGGAGCCACTGTCCCAGCCCTCAGCAGCCTCGGATCAGAGCCTACCATATTCAGCAGCTGGCCTCAGAAAACAAGGAGACTCCTTCGCCGCTCCCCGACTCTTCCCAACTTCAAATCTGGAGAAGCAGGTGGGTGACAAGTTCGACCTCCTCCCTCCTTCCCGCCCACTTTCCCTCCGTCCAGGCTGGCTTCGCCTGTCAGAGTTACTCCTTGGGCATCAATCAGAGCCTCTCAAACGCCACAGGATTTCCACCAAATAAGTTATGTCACGCTATAGGGTAAGTTATGCACGAACGATGCTAACATCATCAAAGAAATAAGTCAGAATTGCCTGAATGTGGCAGTTTTGATGAGCACTAAATCCTTGTTTTAAGATTTTGGAATAGCGACATCTCCCCCAAGAGGCGTTGGCTTTTTTACTCCCCGCCCCCACCCACCCTGGATCATAATACAACATCATGCCTCATCATCAGCTTTGATTTTCTCCAAAACAATCTGATTTTCTGTCTTTGAAATTTCAGGAAAATGTCGAATATGCACTTTCTGGGCGTCTTGCAAAATGGGAGGCGCAATCTTCACATAATCATTGTTTGTGCAGAATGAATTTCTAAAACTCAAATTTTTCCTATTTTCCTTGCAAGTTACCATGAACTTGAAGGAACACGGCCTCTGACCCCTGGGCATATGAGGCAGGTGCTGGTGGCCACCACAGGGGTCTGGCCTAAGCTCCCAAAGCTTCTCGGGCTGATAAGACCCTTGCTAATCACGTAACACCCACGCATCACCTTTCTTTGGCATGTTCAGATTCATCTAACTGGAGAGAACCTGACATATTTGCTTTTTCTAAAGAATGCCCACTTTTCAGGTCAACAGGATTCACTGAAGGTACAGGCCTACGGCAGAGTAACCCTCAGGTCACTGTTGTGACTGCCAACGTTTTAACATGTCGCTAAGAGGAGGCAGTAGGCAGGTAACTCTGGAGCGACAGAACGCACAGGGAGGGGCCCGTCAGCTTCTGCAGGGGCAGCAGAGATGGGCGGACCTGTGCAGGGGGCAGGTTATCTGGTGAATGATGTCAGGGAAGGCAGACCGGACAGCTGACCGTAGGATGCGGGCTCCTTTACGGAAAAGCTCCTCTAGGATACGACCTCCCTGCCCACCCTCTAACGCTTTTCTGATCCCCGGTTTTTAGAAAAGAAAACCTTATTTGATGGCAGAAGGCAGACCTTCGGGGGCCATCCCGAAGCCACCGGTGTTCCCTGTGGACGACAGAAGGGCGGAAGTGGTGCAGAGCGTCCTGCTGGAGCGAGGGTGGGACAAATTTGACGAAGGAGGGCAGAACAGCGACGACTGGAACCTGTATTGCGGGACTTCCTCCTGCCGGATGACTGAGCGCGTCCGCGTGAAGCCGGGGCAACGGCTGAACCACCCCCCGGGCACCACCAGGCGGACCAGAAGGACCGCCTGGCCAGGCACCTGAAGCGCATGGAAGAGGACGTCCGGCGGCCCCCTGCACGAGTTCATCCCGCTGACGTTCGTCATGCCCGACGACGACAAGTTCATGGCCGAATACTCGCGGGAGAAGCACGTGACGGGCGCAAAGCGCAGCTCCTGGATCTGCAAGCCTGTGGAGCCGTCCCGCGGGACGGGGATCATCATTTCCAGTGACATTAAAGACTTAGTCTTTGATGATACATACATAGTACGGAAATATACCTGCCACCCTTTCCTCGCGGGCAGAGGTAAACCTGACCTCCGCATCTGCGTCTGTATCACGGGCTTTAAGCCTTTGACCATTTACGTTTATCAGGAAGGGTTAGCGCGCTTTGCCACGGAGAAGTTCGACCTGAGTAATCTGCAGAACAGTTATGCCCCCTTGACCAACCTCAGCATCAGTAAGTTGGGGCCTCTCATGAGAAAATCAAAGAAGTGATCGGTCGCGGCAACAAGTAGACCCTCAGCCGGTCCTTCTCTCACCTTCGCAGCTGGGACGTGGACGGCCTGCTTCTGTGGCAGAAAATCCACCGCGTGGCTCTTCTCACGGGGCTCGCCATCGCTCCCTCGGTCCCCTTTACGGCCAACTGCTTGGAGCTCTTTGGGTTTGATATTTTGATTGATGACAACTTGAAACCGTGGCCGCTAGAGGTCAACTTCAGCCCTGCCCTGTCCGTGGATTGTTCGGCGGACGTGTCTGAAGAGAAAACTCATCCACGACACTGCTGAGCTGATTTACTTGCGGGGTCTGAGACACGGGAGGGCAGAGGGTAGTGACGGTCCCGGGGGGAGCGGCGGGGTCCCCCTCGCGGAGCTGGATGCTGGTGGGCTCAACCGCGTGGGCAGAACCCTTCCTCGTGAGTCCCTCTTTCCGGTCATGGGCAGACCGTTTAAGGAGGAATCTGCAGTGAAGAAGCCGTAAAGATATGTCCCGAGAGTAAACGTGCCTCCCAGCCTAGGGAAATGACGAGTAGGAAGAAAGACCTTCTCCTTTCAACAAGAGAAGCCCCCAAACCAAGCCAAAGTTAAAGGGCAGACACACACCCCACAAAGCGCTCATTCCGTTCGTGTCCCTCATCCAAGCGTGCGCCCACCGGACAAGCATCGCCCTGTGCGTCGCCTCGGACACCAGCAAAGTTCCAGACCTCCAAGAGGGGAACTTTGTTCTCATTTTTCCTTTCAACAAAGCAACTTTTGGAGCTTCCAGGAATAGATTAAACGTCAGGAGAATAATCCAAGAGTTCCAGAAACGAATGAACAAACAACACTCCCAAGTGGCAGAAAAGGAAACAAAGAGAAGGTGACACGGCTTTTGGAAAACCAAGGATTCCCTTGCCGGGGACAGCAATGGCTCAGCCCCTGCCCCTCTGCATTCAGCACGTTGACCACGTCGCTGGGGCCACCGATGTGGGCGTAAATAGAAATATAGCAACCCTGACGAAGTAGAGCGTGTGCAAATGATGATTAAATTACATGACCTAACTGGTGTATCTGCTCCGATTGCTTGGGAAAATGCCACACAGCCTCTTCCCTGTCCTCGGAAATGCTTTATCACAATTACACTGTGCATTTACCGAAACACGAAAATAAAAGATAATTAGAATATCTTTTAAGGACTCTGAGGTGAAAACGGTACAAAAAAGGCTAAGGGTTAACTTTTTGTTTCTTAATACACCATTTTATGTTCAAAATTATTTTTGTCAACTTAATCAGTCATCGGTATAAGGCGAAATACAGGAAACCTTCCCCCAGGGTACCCACGTGACTGTTATGTATAGGTCCTGGGTCCTAAATCAGACATTGCACCACATTGCTCTCCACTGGGGTCATCCATCAACCGTATTTGGAGAGTGTCCCCTCGTGGTTGGCCCCGTCACTGATAGATTACCATCCCAGCACGCGACTTCAGAACCTTCCAGATCTAGCCTTGTCACTCCTGCCACATCAGAAAGCACTGAAGAGTCCTAAGACACAAAAGCCGCAGCATTTACTTGAAAACATCATGCTGAGTGAGAAAAAAGCCAGACACAAAGGGCCACACGTAGTAAGATACGATTTACAGGAAGCGTCTGGAGTTGGCAAATCCAGACACACAACGTGATTGGTGGTTGCAGGGCCCAGGGTGGGGGCGCGGGGATGCTGACCGCGAGTGGGAGTGGGGTTCCTTCTGGAAGACAAAAATGTTCTGGTGGTGGTTGCACAACATCATGTGCTAGATGTCACTGATGGTCAATTTTATGTTATGTTTATTTCACCGCAATAAAAAAAAGTTACAGCAAACCATACTTAAGGTAAGCAAGGATTAACTACTGAGGCCGGGGACACAGAGTGGGTGATACAGCCACCGAGGGACAAAGGAAGGAAGTGACTGCTCTCAGCGCCCACATATGATTCCTTATGGTGTTGGCACTCGCAGCGGTCTCTGAACACCTAAGAGAATCCTACTGTTCCATCTGAATGGTTCAGAAAAGAGGGGGAGAAGAAAGTTCCAGCAGTTAGCCCGGACGCTGGACTGTGTGTGTTGCTCATTGCTTGGTTTCAGGCATAAGCACATTTATTTACTCCCAGCCTTATTCCAGAAGAGATTTGAAGGAGTCACGTAAGACTGTAAGCACATCCAGATTGCCCTGGTCTTCTATCTCAGCTTTCTACTTTATAGTAGAAAGGGCCTCTTCCGCACATATGGAGACGCGCTCTAACGAGACCAAGCCATGTGGCCACCATCACCCGAAAGCCAGAGATTAGATCTCATACCCCCTTTCATCTTGAGCAACAACTCAGACGTGAGGATGAACGTCCCAGAGACGTGCACAGCACATAACGTTAAGGAACGACGATTTCACTTGAGCATGTGAACCTCTGCAGCCCCGGGTCCGCTGCCCGGAAAACACGCACGATCCGGGCAGTATGTTCGTCGAGGCAAAATGCGGGCCAATTAAACTGAAATAATAGTGGGCTAACGTTAGACTTGCAAAGGCGACAGGAAGCCTATGTGTGTAGAGTTTGTATCAGGTGCACGCTTGTGTAAGGGACACGGAAGGAAGACAGAGACGCGGTATTCTGGGGGACGAGAGCCAAAGCCCCAAAGTCCAGAGACGTCTCCAGGAGATAGGAGGTAGTCCCTTAAAAGAATCCTTGGGTTTCCACCTCCGGGGAAATGGGATATGTGTACCTTTCCTTATTCCTTCGCAAAGTACAATCGAAGAAGCTAGACCGCACCAGGGCACCGGGGCAAACGCAGGGGTCATGGAGGGGAAAGAAGGCAGTCCCACTAGGGACCCCAAGCCAAACAGGGTGTTGGGTTTGGGGCTTGGGGGGTGGGGGGTCTCATACTCCAAACTGGGCACTATAGGAGCTGACAATGCCAATGGACACAAAGACCCAAGAGTCTCTGCGAGCGAAGGACCAGAGGACGAGCAGCTGAAGGGGAATTTAACCAAAGGAGCCTGCGGGACGCTGGGCTCTTTGACTCCAGGAAATCTCTAGGGAGCTAGAAACACCCCGCAGCTGGAGGTGAAGGTTCTTACTCCATTTCAAAACTGGATCCCACCTCCCTTTGACTCGAGGTTAGAAGCAGCCAGCAGCAGGGGACGCAGGAAGTCATGAGAACCTCCCGGAAGGAAGGGGGAAGTAGGAGAGAAGTGTGCTCCCGGGACACAGCGGTCACACTGGGCTGGAGTGCGGCCCCCACCTGCCCAGCCCTCCCAGGGCGGAGTGGCCCCTGAGCCGGAAGCTGCTGGGTAACGTGCGAGCGGGTCGCAGAGGCATGGTGGCCGGCAGGGCGAGGCAGACCCCGGGGGCAGGCCGGGCAGACTCAGCTCCGGCCGGCTGCCCTGGTGGGCGTGCGGGGAGCCTTGCGGACACGGGCAGACAGAGGGCAGAGCCCCCCGCGGCGGTCTCTTCAAAACCTGACCTTCCAGACTCTTCTTGTCTGCTGCGTAGACTCCCCATGTTCGCCCGTGCGCACTGTGCAGACTGTGGAGGAGCTCGTGTGGGGCCTCTTGGCTGCCCTGCAGGCGGATCCCACGAGGAAGGGACAGTGCGAGGTAAGCTGTGTCCCCACGACCCCCGGTGAGATGCTCACGTCCCCAGGCGGGGTACCCCGTGACCTCCCCGTGAGCGGTCACGGCCTTGCAGTAAGACACCAGGCGGGGTAGCCGAGGGATGAGGGAGGGTTCCCGGCTTGCACTGCGGGGAGATGGCCTCAGGCCGGGGGGACGGGCTGCCGGGTTGTTCCTGCCGGACTCGGCCCGCGCCCGGCTGGGCTCGCTCCTCCCCCAACCGCCCTCGCCCCCCTGTGTGGCTCTTCCGGGTTCAATCTCTCACTTCCTTTCATCAGAAAGAAATTCCTTCTCTCTCGCTCGCCCTCTGTGTGGAAAACCCAAGGAAGACCCTGGCCTACCCCGACCGTCGATGACAGGACAGGCCTAGGTCGCGTGGGTGTCATCATCCCGGGGGGTGAGGGGGTCAGGGGCGCCCCCGGGGAGCAGGGGGAGACTTTCCTGGAGGCAAGCACGGGGTGCGGTGCTCAGAAGGGGACCTGGCAGACACGGGGGTTGCCTGCAGAGCAGATCGCTTGTGAAAACGGAAGGGCGGTCAGATGGGGAGATGCAGGGAGACTGAGGCCGGGAGTGGCCCCTGAGGCCTCGACGCCACCTGAGGTCAGGTGGACAGCAGATGTTGGGTGGAATCTGCTTCAGGAGAAAGTTAGGGAAGGGTCCCAGACACCCACGGGGCCTCGGATCCCTCCGCGGTCAGGACCAGAATGAAGAACACAGCCGAGCAGCGGCTCTCGGCACCAGTGAGGGCTGCCAAAGTGGTCACTGGCCTCCTGGAACTTCCTGGACCCTCCGCCTCATGTGCCCCCCCCCAATGTTCACCCACAGCTGCTCCCAGAGGACGGGCCCTGGGTTTCGGGATCTTTGTCCCCTCAGAAGAGGAGGAGCCCAGCAGACTCAGGAGCCCAGCTCGGGGCTGGGCCTCCCTGGCCGTTGGCATATTGTGAAGGGGGTGGGGGTGCCCATCAATCCAGCAGGGCCGTGCAGACCACATCAGTGCCTTAAACTGGGCGGATGAGCATCCCTGAGACCCTCATAGTCACGTCACTTGTCTCTTCTGAGCTGGGAAACTGGGATGGAGTCTGGCGGCGAGGGTCCCAGGGCACCTGCCTCTGGACACCCCCGCGGGGGGTCTCCCGGCTCCTGGCTCTGCCTCCTCGCGGAAACGCAGAAACCACCTAAACAAGCCTGAACCACCAGACGGCACCAATGCTGGACACACGAGGGACACCGGTGCTTTCCGAGGGCAGACGGGGGTGAGGAGGGTTAGCTCCTGCCGTGGGAAAGAGCACACATTCCACGGTGGGCTGAGGGCTGCTGCAGCTGGCCTGGGGGTCTCTCAAGAAGAGACACGGGGATCTGGGTAGGAAGTTCAGCGGCCAGGGCAGTAAGTCCTGTCCCTGAGCGCACGGTGCCATCAGGCAGAAACCTGGCCACTAGAGGACAGAGAAGCCACAGAGCTGCTCGCTAGAGGCAGGCGACCGGAGTGGGGACGGAGCCGAGGACCCTCCTGGTCTCATACGTCCACCACCCCTGATCGGAAACTTGTGCGGGAACGCGGGCTGCGGGGAGAGCCCTGTTGAGTGCATCCCTTCGGGAGCCCCCCCCAGGAGGCAACAAAGGCCCCAGGACGTCGCGTCCTCATCCCGGGACCTGTGAAGATGAACACAGCTGCAAAACCAGCGGCACGGGCCCTCCCCCCAGATTCGACGCTCCGTGCACCGCTGACCTTCCGGATTTTTTCCTCAAAACCCGTCTGCCCTAAAAGGAACCAAGGTTCCTGGACAGTAGCTGATGCCATCCCTTGAGGCAGGAGAAGTCAGGAGGGGTCTGTGCACTGGGTCGAATAGTGTCCCCCCAGAGTTCACGTCCACCTGGGACCCGCGAATGTGACCTCGTTTAGGGTCGCATGTGGTCTTTGCAGAGGCTTAGGATGAAGTCATTGTGGAGTAGCACAGGCCCTAAATCTGATGGCCGGTGTCCCTGGAAGAGGAGGTAAATCGGGGCACAGGCACAAACAGCGGAACGGCCACGAGGACACGGACGCAGAGCCCCAGCCCCTGTGCTGTCACAGGCGGAGAGCGCCAGGAATCGCCCGCAGCCCCAGAAGCGGTGAGGCCAGGGACAGCCTCCCCGTGGGCCTCCAGAGGGGGTGTGGCCCTGCTGCGACCTCAGTCGGGACTCCTGGCCTTCCGGGACCGTGGGGGGCAGACTGCCACGGTGTTCCTGCAGCGGGCTGCCGTGGTTTGTCACGTTTGTTACGGCAGCCACAGGGAGCGGGGACAGGCCGCCACACGCTGTTCCCGTGAGCATCACATACTGAATCTGTGAATCAATTTTTACTTCTTTGGGAAGATCTAATCTAATTAGAACCCACCTTCATTGTTTTAAAAAAATTTTTAGACTTATTTATTTTTGATAGAGACAGAGAACAGTGGGGGAGAGGCAGAGAGAGAGGGAGACACAGAATCCGAAGCAGGCTCCAGGCTCCGAGCTGTCAGCACAG
Organism: Felis catus; assembly: GCF_018350175.1. Lineage (NCBI taxonomy): Eukaryota > Metazoa > Chordata > Mammalia > Carnivora > Felidae > Felis > Felis catus. The sequence continues at coordinate 149,532,986 of NC_058372.1, read as the reverse complement.
AGCCCGACGTGGGGCTCGAACCTGCAAACTGCGAGATCATGACCCAAGCTGAAATCAGACGCTTAACCAACTGAGCCACCCGGGCGCCCCTACAACCCACCTTTAAGTGCTCAAGAAAAAGTGGTTTCAAAGTCACACTGACTCGGCTGAGCGTTACTAAACAAAGTCCTCATGTTCGTGACCACAGCCTCTGTGTTCACAGAGCCTCTGAGTTTGCAGAAAGAACCAGCAATAATCAGGGTTATGGCGACCCCGTCACGTGACGGACTCGCTCGCTTGTGCCAGAACTAATTTCCAAAACATCCGGGGCACTAGTGTCACAGTTGGGAGGCGGGGCAAAGATGCAGGAGGCCTGGGGTCCACCCTGATTTGCTCCCGGCCCCTGGCAGGGGGAGGGGGGGGACACGGGTAAGTAGGTGGTGGGAACGCAGTTTGGGATGGGCTGAGGGGGGAGGGGACCAGCGGACTGGAGGGCTTCCCACTGCCAGGAGGGTGGATCACGGAAGGCTTTCCAGAGGCAAAGTGGCCGCACCAGCCTCCGGAGGACAGCGGTGGCGGCTCGTATAAGATGGGGCAGGGGCTCGTCCCAGGGAGGGGGGCTTGGAGAAGGCTCTGGAGAGTGGGAGGGAGAGGCAAGCAGGGCAGGTGGGGCCAGAGCGGGATGAGCTGGGATGCCATGCTCTGAACACAGATATTTTTCTTCGGGAACACACAGAGCACTTCCGGTGAAAAAGGGGATGACTCCATCATGGATCTTCTCCCACCCACCCCCACAGCATTCCCGGGAAATCTATGTGTCACACGCACAGACAGGCTGAAGTAGGGAGCCTCCAATCTGCCTGGAGGTCTTCGGGTCCTCATTCAGAACCCGAGCCAAGCTGGCCCCCGTCTCGAGCCTGAACGCTCACTGTGCTTTTTCTAGGCGTTTTTCATGCTGCCTTTGTGACCAACTGCATCCTTTTATATGCTGCTTACAAATGCCTGTATATTCACAAAATAATGTACTGCGTATCGCCAGACTCCACATCCAATAAGAGACTTGAGAAGGTGCTAGGAAGCCTTGAGGAGGTGCTAAGTAGCCTTGAAGAGGTGCTAAGAGTTTTGAGAAAGTGCTAAGGAGCTTTGAGGAAGTGCTAACAGCCTTGAGGAGGTGCTAAGGAGTCTTGGGGGAGTGCTAAGAGCCTTGAGGAAGAGCTAAGAAGCCTTGAGGAGGTGCTAACGAGTCTTGGGGAGGTGCTAAGTAGCCTTGAGGAGGTGCTAAGGAGACTTCAGGTGCTAAGAGCCTTGAGGTGGCGCTAAGGAGCCTTGAAGAGGTGCTAAGAGCCTTGAGGGAGTGCTAAGGAGCTTTGAAGAAGTGCTAACAGCCTTGAGGGGGTGCTAAGGAGTCTTGGGGGAGTGCTAAGAGCCTTGAGGAGGAGCTAAGAAGCCTTGAGGAGGTGCTAAGGAGTCTTGGGGAGGTGCTAAGTAGCCTTGAGGAGGTGCTAAGAACTCTTGGGGGAGTGCTAAGAGCCTTGAGGAAGTGGTAAGGAGCTTTGAGGAAGTGCTAAGGAGCCGTGAGGAGGTGCTAAGGAGCCTTGAGGAGGTGCTAAGGAGCTTTGAGGAGGTGCTAAGAGCCTTGAGGAGGTGCTAAGGAGCCTTGAGGAGGTGCAAAGGAGCTTTGAGGAGGTGCTAAAAGCCTTGAGGAGGCACTAAGGAGCTTTGAGGAGGTGCTAAGGAACCTTGAGGAGGTGCTAAGGAGCCTTGAGGATGTGCTAAGAGTCTTGAGGAGGTGCTAAGAGCCTTGAGCAGGTGCTAAGAAGTCTTGGGGGAGTGCTAAGAGCCTTGAGGAGGCACTAAGGAGCTTTGAGGAGGTGCTAAGGAGTCTTGTGGAGGTGCTAAGGAGCCTTGAGGAGGTGCTAAGGAGTCTTGGGGAGGTGCTAAGGAGTCTTGTGGAGGTGCTAAGAGCCTTGAGGAGGTGCTAAGGAGACTTGAGGTGCTAAGTAGCCTTGAGGTGGTGCTAAGGAACCTTGAGGAGGGTTAAGAGCCTTGAGGAGGTGCTAAGAGCCTTGAGCAGGTGCTAAGAAGTCTTTGGGGAGTGCTAAGAGCCTTGAGGAGGTGCTAAGGAGCCTTGAGGAGGTACTAAGGAGCCTTGAGGAAGTGCTAAGGAGCCTTGAGGAGGTGCTAAGGAGCCTTGAGGAGGTGCAAAGGAGCTTTGAGGAGGTGCTAAAAGCCTTGAGGAGGCACTAAGGAGCCTCGAGGAGGCGCTAAGGAACCTTGAGGAGGTGCTAAGGAGCCTTGAGCAGGTGCTAAGAAGTCTTTGGGAGTGCTTAGAGCCGTGAGGAGGCACTAAGGAGCCTTGAGGAGGTACTAAGGAGCCTTGAGAAAGTGCTAAGAGCCTTGAGGAGGTGCTAAGAGCCTTGAGGAGGTGCTAAGAGCCTTGAGCAGGTGCTAAAAGCCTTGAGCAGGTGCTAAGAACTCTTGGGGGAGTGCTAAGAGCCTTGAGGTGGCGCTAAGGAGCCTTGAGGTGGCGCTAAGGAGCCTTGAGGAGGTGCTAAGGAGCCTTGAGGAAGTGGTAAGGAGCTTTGAGGAGGTGCTAAGGAGCCGTGAGGAGGTGCTAAGGAGCCTTGAGGAGGTGCAAAGGAGCTTTGAGGAGGTGCTAAGGAGCCTTGAGGAGGTGCAAAGGAGCTTTGAGGAGGTGCTAAAAGCCTTGAGGAGGCACTAAGGAGCCTTGAGGAGGCACTAAGGAACCTTGAGGAGGTGCTAAGGAGCCTTGAGGATGTGCTAAGAGTCTTGAGGAGGTGCTAAGAGCCTTGAGGAGGCGCTAAGAAGTCTTGGGGGAGTGCTAAGAGCCTTGAGGAGGTGCTAAGGAGTCTTGTGGAGGTGCTAAGGAGTCTTGTGGAGGTGCTAAGGAGCCTCGAGGAGGTGCTAAGGAGTCTTGGGGAGGTGCTAAGGAGCCTTGAGGAAGTGCTAAGTAGCCTCGAGGAGGTGCTAAGGAGCCTCGAGGAGGTGCTAAGGAACCTTGAGGAGGTGCTACGAGCCCAACTGGAGTAAATTCCACCTTTTTGGAAGAAAGTGTGAAATGCATTGCACTGAGTCCTGATGACCAGTGTGCCCGGATGCACACACACCAGCCCCACACCCCATCCTGTTCTGATTCCAGACCTCACACGCGAGACTGCCCAGGAGTTCGGCAGGTACGTGTCCTGAAAACCGCCAGCCAGGCCGGTCTTCTGGCTCCTGAACACAGTTTACCCACAAAAATTTCGTTAGTTTCTCCTCGCTCGCCAGGAACAGAAGTTTCATTCCTTCTACTTGGTACAGCGGTGTTTCGTTTGTCTGCTTTAGTGAAAATTCTCAGGGTAAGCTGATTCAAAATAAAACAATCAGCAAGTTTGGGGCGCCTGGGTGGCGCAGTCGGTTAAGCGTCCGACTTCAGCCAGGTCACGATCTCGCGGTCCGGGAGTTCGAGCCCCGCGTCGGGCTCTGGGCTGACAGCTCGGAGCCTGGAGCCTGTTTCCGATTCTGTGTCTCCCTCTCTCTCTGCCCCTCCCCCGTTCATGCTCTGTCTCTCTCTCTGTCCCAAAAATAAATAAACGTTGAAAAAAAAAAACAATCAGCAAGTTCATTTTTTTTTTTTTTTTTAGCCAAACCTAAAGCAGCTTTTCCATAACGGGTTACTTTTACCTGTTAATCTGCAAGTGACCATGATCAGAAAGGAAAGTCCTCTGTCCCACACAGCTGAACTAGAGTGCTTTTATTTTCCTTCAGAGCTGAGACAGCACATTGTCCCTGGGTCACTTTATTATTTTTTTTAATGTTTATTTATTTATTTGGAGAGAGAGAGCACGAGCAGAGGAGGGGCAGAGAGAGAGGGAGAGAAAATCCCAACCAGGCTCTGAGCTGTCAGCACAGAGCCCAGCGTGGGGCTTGAACCTACAAACCATGAGATCATGAGCCAAGCTGAAGTCAGACGCTTAACCGACTGAGCCACCCAGGCACTGTCCCCGGGTCACTTTAAACAGCATTACCAAAATATTGAGGGCCTCAGCAATGCGTGCACGACAGACTTTAGGACTGAAATAATTACGGGTACCAAAACATGATTTTTCATGTCGATCAAATGAAGACACAAGTACATATTGAAACCGTGTACATAAACCCACATCTTGCGATCAGATTTTTCAAGAAGGTATTTCTCCCCTGTGACAGGGGGACTCTCCCCATTAGTATAAAAACCAGCTAACTGCCAATGTCCTGCTCATGTTCAAGGCAGCCTACGAGACAGCAAAATAAACAAGAAATGGGGCATCGTTTTGACTTTGAGATTAAACGATCGTAAGTCTCAGGAGGTGGCTCGCTGTCCTTGGGTCGGTCTCCTCATGGGTTCGCTTTGTAGTGACTAGAACCGTCTTCCTATCTGACCTGGCAAGGTCATGGGTGTTAGAGGTCACGGAGGGTCAGGCTGAGCCGCTGTAATCCCGGAGGAAGGGGAACCCTGGTGCAGGCACAAGTTGAAACCACCTGCGGACGAAAAGAAGCCGGTATCTCTTCATCAGTGGGCCCGAGGGGGCTGCCTGCTGAGCACCCGGCTTTATCTCTGTCCTCCCGGGCCTGTCATAGGGTAGAGCTGGCTCTTGAGATGAGCGAAGGGGGGTGGTCTTGCTTGGGTCCTGGAACTCATGCATTCACGAGCCCCCTGTTCTCCAACCAGTGTTGATCTAACCACCTGTCCCGACCAGGAAGCCTGGGAACAAGGGGGTCTCTTCCTTGACAATTTCTGGATGACTTCGGTTGTCCTAAAGTTTTATGTGTTCCCCATCATCTCGGTCAGTGAATATACTATCAGTTTTTTATGTCTTTTTAGCAAAGAAAGCTATAATTGGGAAGTCACACAGAGCGTTGGGTGTTGAGGGACGATCTGCTTCTGTCCAGGACCATGTTTCCAGCCTCATATCTGAGCTTCAGCCGCCCGGACGCACACTGGGTTTCCTGGTAGCCCATGGAGTACACAATCTTGATGGTGCCATCGGGGTATTCCCTCCTCTTGAAGCAGGACGTTTGAATCTCCCTCTGCCCGTTGCTGAACACAATGGTTCTGTCGCCGTTCCTGACGGGGAAGAGTAGCCTGGTAAGTCAGCCCCCTTGGCGGCCGGAGCTGCCCCTGTGCAGCACGTCGGGGCTGCGTGGGCACGAGCGAGGTCCGGAATCCTCATTCCAGACCTTAGTGAGCGAGGGCGGAGAGCGTGAACAGCCAGAGCAGGGGAGATGCACAGCGGGTTCAAGGTGTTGACAGAAACTCGGTCGGGCTGAGGGCAGGTGAGCTGGCGAATGACAGGGTGGTGGGCCTGCTCACGCAGTCTGAGGTCCTGGGCTGGAAGTTTTACCTTGAAGGAGAGAGGCGGGGACTGAGGGACCATGATGGATAATCGTTCAAGAAGAGTGACCCAGAGCCCACGTAGACTGCCCTATGAGGAAGCTGGGAAAAGTCCATCATGACGTCGGGCCACGGGGAGCCGACCGGGTGCCGACGGCCTCGCGTTTTACCCTCTGCACATCGGGCGTCAGGGAGGAGCGTGCCCTCGGAGCACTTTCTCAGTGTGTCTCCGAGAAGTTGTCCTGCTATCGACTCGGGTTTCTAGACGGGGGCATTCACTGAAGACTCAAAGTATTTTTTCGGTTGCAACTCAAGATGACCAAGGTCAGGGAAGAGAACAAAAACCAGTGTTTTCATTCATGTTCTCCATAGAGGGAAACAGATCAAGGTCATAGACAAAACCTCAGGGTCAGTGACATTATTTTCGATTATTACCCTTACACAAATACTTAGACTTCTACAAAAAGTTGAATTAATCTGAAGAAGTGCTTGACCGTGCGCACCTGTCGTGAAACTGGCCTTTCCACACTGACAGCTGTCCCGTCAGGAAGCACAGTCTCTTCGTGTCCGTCACTCAGACGTTTCACTGTCCCATCCGGAAACACGGCTTCCTTTGAGCCATCAGGGTGGTATTTTTCTGTGGGAAACATGTTTTAAAAATGGCTTTCCCTAGTCTCCCTGCTGTATCTCTCAGCTGCTCGAACATGTTTTACGGCGACCCATCCCATAAAGGATTAGTATTCAAGACTCGATTTTGTATCCTGCTCTACTATTTTTATTTGAATATCTTGTTCCAGACAGATTGACCGTCTTGGGTCTCATTAGAACGTGAAATCTGTATTCTCCCAGCTTTGCTCAGATTATCCCCCCAGCTACATTTTTCCTTTCCTTCCATGTGTTCTCTGGCTCCTTCAAGGTACAAAGTCGTCATCGATCCCAGAGCAGCTTGGGCTTCTGAACGCCTTTGACCCTTAACTGTTGTCAACCTTCACTTCTGGGTTTTCTACAGTGACTCGGGGTGTCAGACCAGGAAATGTGGTAAAGATCCTGACTCCCTCCATAGTGGCCTCCATGGACAACGCTGACTTACAACCTGATGCAAGAGGTAGAACACTTAGGGATGTCTGGTGGGCTCAGTCCGTAGAGCATGCAACTCTCGATCTCAGGGTCATGAGTTCAAGCCCCACTTTGGGCATGAAGCCAAAAAAGAGGGGCGCCTGGGTGGCTCAGTCGGTTAAGCTTCCGACTTCGGCTCAGGTCATGATCTCAGGGTCCACGAGATCAAGCCCTGTGTTGGGCTCTGTGCCAACAGCTCAGAGCCTGGAGATGCTTCGGATTCTGTGTCTCCCTCTCGCTCTGCCCCTCCCCCACTCATGCTCTGTCTCTCTCTCAAAAATAAATAAACATTTAAAAAAAAAGAAAAGATGTTGAATCAAATTTAATTGACCCATTTCTATTTGCGTTCTTAAAATATTCATTTGCTCCTTTTTGTTTTGTCAAATGTTGGCAGTTGCTGGCAGACAAGAGGCAGCCCAAATATATGTGAGAAAAATAAATGTGGTGACAAATCTGACAACCAAAGAAGAATTCTACCATTAAAATAGTTTTTAGCAAAAAACTACAAAAGCTTGTTTTCGTTTGGTAATTGATGGACCGCCCAGAAGAAATTTGGGGGGCTCTTTGGAACAAGACTTTTGAACACCGAATTCACGGACTTCCCGGTACTACTCAATGGACAAGTCTGCTGATTTGTACGGATTTACAAGAACGCGTGTGTAACGCACAAGCACATCTATAAAATGGCAGGAAAACGAGGCCTTCGGCTCTGCTCCCGAAATGCCGATCATGGGTAGCAGTTTTGAAGGTACGGGATGTGCCTCCGAGGACAATAATAGGGCCTAGAATTCCCACGGAGAGAGAATGAAATACGGATCGTCAAAATACCTTTCTCTTTTGGGAGACCTGAATTAACCTCCATCAGTCACCTGAGACGGCACGTGTGAACTAGCAGGTGTAATGTTCCCTTCTCAAAACCTTGCTGAAGGTCCCTGAGGACAGCAATTGCTTTGGGGTCCACCTCTCCGCTCACTTGTCGAGTCAGAGCCTAAAGGACAGGTCGTGACAGTAAAGACCCAACGTGACCCAATGAGATACACGTGAGCGTCGCTGGAAAGCACGTCGAGGAGAACATGAATGCCCCTGGACCGTCCGTGAGGATCTGTTTAACGATGACCTTGACTCTCTCAGCACCCGGCAGGTCAGACGCTCTGGAAACACTGCCACGTATCCAGTAATGCTAAATAAAATAACACGGAAACCCACGTAAACGAGCTCCCACACTCCAGGCAAAGGCCACGCACGCACGGCAGCGGCCGCCGAGAAGCAGACGGAAGGGGAGCCTGAGCACGTGGTCTCCGCATCCCGGGCTCGGCTCCCGGTGGCTCTGCTGGTGATCGGAACTCATCCCTGCTTACAGACGACACACACAGAGGTCGCTCCCCGGACACAAGGATGAACTAGGAAACACCCACCCCGGGCAAGGGGAGCACACCAGGGAAACTGCCCCTCTTCTGAGCTTCCCAAAGAATCTGAGTCCAGATCGCCCCCAGACTAGACACCAGCCTGGAGGAGCCCCTGGAACCTCTGGCAGGAGCAGGCACGGAGCTTTCTGGATTGGCAGCCCCAAGCCGGGCCCCGCCTGGGGATGGCCGCCCAAGGCAAGCGGACACGTGGAACCACAACCATGGAACCGGCCAGGGAGCCGCCGTGGGGAGCAAGAGCCAGCACAGCGGCACCACGGGGGCTCCGAGGCCACCAGCGTGATGTTACCAGAATTGGACCATAAAGCGGAGGTGTGCGGAGTGGTTGAAGAATTACCAGAAGAAGTTGAAAACAGGAGAGAAGTGATATTAGCCAAAAAAGACTAGGTTAATTTGAAAAATACCTAAATGAAGTGAAAAAGATAATCTTTAAAACTAAAGTGAAAAATACGGCGCCTGGGTGGCTCAGTCAGTTAAGCATCCAACTTGAACTTGATTTCAGCTCAGGTCTTGATCTCACCGTTCGTGAGATCAAGCCCGGAGTCGGGCTCTGTGCTGACAGCGTGAAGCCTGCTTGGGATTCTCTCTCTCTCTCTTTCTCTCTCTCTCCCTCTCTGACCCTCCCCTGCTTGTGCTCACTCTCTCTCAAAATAAATAAATAAGCTGAGAAAAAATTAGAGCCAAAAGGTGCAGTAAGTTGGTGTAATATTCAGCTAAAGAGAAAATCGATGAGCTAGGAGATAATTTTAAAGGAATGTAACAAAGATAGGAAAAATATAATGTGACGAGCGACAAGGAGTGTAGGAGGAGGCGGGCTCATACACCCGCAACTGGAGGGAGAGAAACAGGGGAGGAAGGTCATGCTGGTGAGGACAAGAGCTGAGAACTTCCCTGAACGTGTAACAGGGCTGCCGGATCAGATGGACGGCACCCCGTGACGTTTGAGTTTCAGATGACTACTGATGATTTCTAGAGTAAGTGTGCCCACATGCGTATTGCACAGAACATACACCAGCCATTCATCGCTTTCCTGAAATTCAGATTTAACGGGGCCGCCTGCTACGTCAGCAGCGCTGCTCACGGAAGACGGGAGTCGTTCAAACAGAGATGCACGCCGTCCCCCACGCACTGAATGCAAGACCATCTGCAACCAGACCGGTCGTAACGAGCCAGGAGACACAACATTTCCTGAAAGCGGCAAGAAAGAAAAGAATCGCCTTCAAGGGAAGAAGTTAGGTGGAGGCCAGACCTTCCAACAGATGCTACAGGAGGCAGAAAGGAAGCTTCAGCATGCTGAGAAAAATTCGTCTTTGTCCTTTTGCTCAAAATTCTCCAGTGATTTCTCTCCGCACGAACGTCCAGGTTCTCACCGTGTCTCCACACACAAGGTGCAGAGTAACAACACCCCCTCCCTGTGTACCCCCTCCGTTGCCTATCTGCTTACTTTTCTCTGTAGCTTTTAATACGTGTTGGTTTTTATTTACTTATTTCCACCTCTCTGTTGTCTGATCCCAGGAGTTGCGCACGACCCCGTTCTCCCTCGAGCCTTGTGTTGATGCTCTTAGGGCTCTGCTTCCTCTGGGGCCGGAGCCCCTCTCTCCTTCCTCATGCTTCTTCCTTGACCAGTGTAACCAGCTTCTTTGTGTTTAGTATTTATTTCAAATTACTGATGTTTGCCTTCGTTGATGCTTTGTACGATAGCTTTGTTTTTTCCCTTTCACAGATTTAAGGCTTTATATGTATTTTGTTTTCATTAATTATATTTATTACGTTTCATGTTTTTTTTAATTTTTTTTCAACGTTTTTTATTTGTTTTGGGGACAGAGAGAGACAGAGCATGAACGGGGGAGGGGCAGAGAGAGAGGGAGACACAGAATCAGAAACAGGCTCCAGGCTCTGAACCATCAGCCCAGAGCCCGACGCGGGGCTCAAACTCACGGACCGCGAGATCGTGACCTGGCTGAAGTCGGACGCTTCACCGACTGCGCCACCCAGGCGCCCCTACATTTCATGTTTGACTTGACTTTCCTCTTTAACTGCTTGAGGTAGAGATAAGTGCTCATGAATTTTTGGTCTTTCTTCCCTAATATAAACACACGAGCCTATAAATTCCCTCCACGCAACTTTTTGGTTACGTCCTTCCAATTTTGTTAGCATTTATTCTTCCAATGCAGTTCTAAGGGATACTTATTTTTTACTGTAGTTTGTTTTTGTTTTTGTGTTCACGAGTTATGTTTGAAAGTGCCTTGAAATAATTTCCAGATGTATGGTGTGTTTTAGTTTCCTTATCGCCATTCATTTTAATTTAGCTAAGTTGTTATCGAACCATAGCTCGTATCCCTACCTTTTCTTTGAGATCTGTTGTCTTGCTTGATGGCCCGCGATGGAGTCCTTCTCCCCCACAACCTTCCGTATGCGCTTGAGAACACCACGTATGGTGCATAAATGCACAAACGCCTTCAGATGAAGGTTTCTAGTGTTTTCAAATATTTCAAATATTTTGTTCTCTTCCTGGTTTTAAAATCAGCTCAAGTTATTAAGTAGTAACAGAAGTTGAGTGTCGGTTGAGTGTCCTGTTCCGAATGTGATGCAGACGCCTGTCAGTGATGTGGGGAAATTAAATCAACACCACTTAACCAGAAGGGGAAAGGATCGCCCTGGGATTGATTTCTGCTGTCACTCAAACAGCACATAACTATGTGTTGTTTCTGTCGTGCCTGGGGGCCCCTTCTCATATCTCCCCCACGAAACGCGGTGCTCCTTTGGCCCCGGGAGCTTTCCCTGCCCCAGCTGGGGACTCACGAGCCACAGACTGTACCTGACATGCCCAACCTGGGTGCATTCATCACATTTCCTGCAGAGAGAAAGGGCAACTGCCTGGATGTGAGAAAAGTACACTTGAGTGTGAACTCAGGTCATTCGTGTGCTACTTGGTTAACAGGAGGGCTGACCCTGCAGGTGGTTTTGATTCTGGGAATTACAGACTTGGAGAAATGGAACCACCACACACACCACGTGGGGAAGTCTTGGTTTTTGTAAAATTTCAGTGTGGTTGGTTTGAAAAGTAGAGGACAGAGCTAACCCATCTAGAACCGATCTCAAAGAACAATAAAACTGAAGCATCGGAACCGGTGAAACACGTGTGTGGTTTAAAGTCATGAAAGCAAAGTATTGAGCCTCTGGAATTAAATAACCCACGTCTCGCACATTGGACAAGGAGCCTGATCTTTCAACAGAGACGGCTGGTGGCTATTCACAAACTCGACCCTTGTCGCAGCCTCTGCTGAGGGCGTTTCTAGCATTTCACCCTCTCTCCGGACTTGCCAATCGAGCCGAAGGCAGTTTCAAAACTATTTGCAGGGGTCAGGGAGGATATTTAGCAATGTCTCCAAGTGTTCAGCCCAGCATGGGATCCATTTCCAAGTTGGCCCCAGATCAGGAAGTGGTATTTTTCCTGTGCTAAGAAGCCAGATTTAACCATTCCTGCTGCTAGAGGCCAGGCAGGAAACAACACAAAAGTACAAAACCCAAAGGGCAGAACATTGTTCACAAATGCAGATGGCCAGGCAGAGAATGTCAGAGGCTGAGAGTAGAGACAAAGCTGTGAAGACATAAAGGCAGAAGGCCGCCCCCAAGTTCACAGGAAACTAGCTGCAAGGGATTCTCACATGTTGGAGTTAGCAGATCTCCTTGGCGTTAGAATTAATATAACAATTCATTTAGGGGTGCCTGGGCGGCTCAGTGGGTTGAGCATCTGACTTTGGCTCAGGTCACGATCTTGCGGATTGTGGGTTCAAGCCCCGCGACAGGGTCTGTGCCGACAGCTTGGAGCTTGGAGCCTGCTTCGGATTCTGTACAGTCTCCCTCTCTGACCCTCCCTGCACACTCTCTCTCAAAAATAAACAAACATGAATATTCACATATATACAAATAACTCATTTAAAATGTAAACCCTCAGCCACTGCAGAGGCTGGAAGAAAAGGTGCATTTGGAGTGAAGGCTTAGTCAGGGTGGGGCTCTGTGGAGCGAGCATAGGACAGGAGGAGCGGGGGGCCCCGGAAGTGGCTCGGGATTAACTCGGGGACCAGAGTGACCCAAAGACTTCCGGTCTTTGCCACGCGTAGCACCAAGCATTGTCACCCACCCCTCACCGAGGAGGACCCAGAAATTGGTTTCACACACAAATCCCATAGTCAGTGCTCATACAAGTACATTGTGACATGTATATAAATCACATTCCATCGCGGGGACTCGATGGACGTCCACGGAAGCCCTTTGTCTTTAAAGACTCAAGTAAAAAGTCAGCAACAAAATCGCCTGGTTATTCAGATCCTAGGTATTTTCCCAAAAAGAAGGAACATGGCAATACTTAGTCCACGACAAAAGCATTCTGTGGTGACCTACATTGGTGACACGGTGAACATGCTTGCCTCCAGTCCCCTCCAAGGAGCCCCACTGGGTGACAGAATATGAAAGACAATCCAGCGTGTTCCAGATCTGTTTGCAGACCCACAGAACACCGCTGTTGCTGCCAAGCGTTCCGAGAACAGTTTGGGAAATCTTGTGGCTTCCAGAGCCGGATCACCAAACCCCCCAGCAGCTAGGGTCGAGATCTGGGGGGCGGGGGAAGGAAACCAGACACGCAGCGCCCCCCGCACTGTGAGCTCCAACAGGGCTGGTCGTCACAAGCCGCGGCGCCTCCCAGGGGGCCCTGGGCACCCCGAGCCAGTGTGGTTCGGCCACCATTCTTGGCATTTGTCGCCCGCTGGCCCGCCGCTCCCTGACCAGTCCGTGGGTCGGCGTTCTCCCACGTGATACCGATGTTATCACATCAACAGGGAGGTCAGCCTGCCAGGGCCACTCAGTGAGGAGTCCAAGGTGGGCTGACCGTGGTCCCCTGGTCAGCATCTCTCTGAAATGACCCCCTACCCAACGGTGCCCCTGTTGGGTTAACTAAACGCCCACCCCACCGACGTCACTCCCGCGAAGAGAACAGCAACACCCTCATGGTGTATGTTCTGCCATTTTGTTTTATTTCACAATTTTGGTTAGACTCCTTAAAATAGAAGAAGGGGCACCCGGGTGGCTCAGTCAGTTGAGCGTCCAACTCCTGATGTCGGCTCAGGTCCTGGTCTCACGGTTGGTGAGATAGAGCCCCGCGTCAGGCTCTGCACTGGCAGAGCCTGTTTGGGATTCTCTCTCTCTTCCCCTCTCCCACTCATGTGCTCGCTCTCTCTCTCTCCCTCTCTCTCTCTCAACATAAATAAACATTTTAAAAAAATAGAAAAAGAAAACCAAGGAATGGAATCCAGAGGAAAAATACTCATTTTCTAGAACATTCTTTCAGGCTACTTTAGAAATAAGACTTGTATAGAAACTATAACCACTGTGTAGTTAAGCTAACTGACTGCATTTGCTGAACACAACATGTTTAAAAAATTTAAAAACTTATGTCCTTCTGCAGGGCGAGCATTCTTGGTACTAATCACACCCACAGAAGAGCAGCCATGTAATGTAATGTAACGTAAGGAGGTGCCCTACAGCCATGTCTCAGGGAGACACCCGTGAAAAGGTCCAATTTTCCGATCCAACCCCCAACCTTTGTTGGGTCCACCTGGCTCGGCCCACAGCAGCTTGGGGTGACACCAGCCCCGTCATCAGGAAGCAGCCTGCTCACTGCGGTAGGCCATCCCAAGTGCACAGTCTTCCGGAAGACACCGAAGCCCAGGATCAGGGCTCTGTTTCAACCAAGAGGGCAGGAGCTCCGGAAGACAGAAACAGCAGTGGTGACCACAGCGGACGGGGAGAACGCTGGGAATCCGACCTACTCTCCACTCTCTCAAAATTTCACTCCAGAGCAAATAAGCAAGGAAGGGACTTCAGCACATCCACTGATGAAGGGATAGACCCAAGGGATAGACCCAAGGCAAGAGGGACAAGGGGGTGGTGGCTACTTGGGAGAACGGGGTGCCTGGGGGCACCTGGGGACAAACAGGTGCACGAGGCTTCGAGGAGGAGAAAGCCAGCTGCCTCGTCTTGTGCCCACAGCCTTTGAGGTGTCCTAAGATTGAGTGACTGATGCATCCACATACCTATTCAAGAAAATATTCTTCTCATAGACCTACCTGCTGAGATGGGGAGAGAAGGGATTTAAATGACATGGGTTTTTTTCCTCCCTGAAAGCCCCAGGTAACAACTCCAGTAAGAAAAACACACTGACGTGAATTCAAGTTGTCCCTGCAAGTTGCATTACCTGTTGTTCATTTACTGGAACGTTCTATCTGCTTATAAGAGCACAGCTCCACCTTCATATAGACCAGAGTTAACACACTGTCTCCCTCTCTCTCAGCCCCTCCTCTGTTCTCACTCTCCCTCAAAATAAGTAAATCAGCTTAAACGAACATTAAAAATGTTTTTCCTGTTGGAAAGTGTGTTGCTTTATTTCCTAGAAATAATCTGGCTGCCAAGGAGGCTCGAATGGTGCCCTCGGAGAGAGGCTTGCCTGGCCTCCAGGTCCAAGCCCCTGGGGCGGTCTGCAAGCATGGGTACAGGTCGCACAGGAACTTAGGGAACAGGGGACATCTGCAGTGGCCTTCCTCAACATCTGGGTACAGCCTTTCTTCCTCCTCTTCCTCCTGCTCTATCTTGGTGTCCACATGGAAAGCTCCTGATTCTACGGGAAGATTCTGTGGAAAGAGAACACGAGGGCTCCGTGCACCCGGGCGATGGACGGACCTTGGGCCGCGTTGGGTGCTTCTGTGAAGGTTTATATCTCCAGCCCCCTCGTTTGTGTGATCTGGGCCCGGATGATCAGGGGACGGCAGTGCACGTAAAGAAATAACGCACCGATAGGGAAGGTGCCCTCAGCTTGTGCACGTGTGACCTGAGGTGTGGAGGTGAGGGGATGTGCTTCGCAGCCAGAATAGCCCAACTCAAAATAAAACAAAACCCAGAGGAACCTCACGTATGATGTTGGAAAGGGCGAAGCAGAATGTGGACTTTTCTGGGGAGGACGGGAGATCAGGGGGACCCAGGTTTTCATATTTTCCCACCGGTCGCCTGCTGTTACAACACAAGTTCACATCCCAAATTTCCTCCCGTGGAGAAAATTGTTCCATTTCATTGACATGTGTCGTTGAATAATAAGCAGGCCGCTAACCAGGGCTTGAAAATATTTTTGATTTATTTTCCTTTGATTCTACTAATTTTGATTAAAAAGTGTAAATAAAAATGGTATAAAAGTTGGATTTGGGAGTTCGTAGGTGATGCAAAAATATCAGCCTCGTTCTGACCATGTGCTAAATGCAACCGACTTCAAAATCTAGGGGGAAAAAGAGTGTTCTCTGTATTGAAAAGGCTGATGGGCCCTAGCAGGTAGGGGAGTTTGGAACCAGGTTAGTTTTCTGTTCTCCCCAAGGAGATGGGCAGGCGTGACAGCCTCAGCCCGGGGGGGGGCCAGGCGCTGGCCTCACCCCCACCCACCCGTGGCTCGGCAGTGCTCGGCCGGGGACGGGCGGGTGCACCAGTCTGCTCTGGGGTGAGAAACCCGTCCTCGGGACCCTGGCAAGGCGGTGAGCAGCATGAGGCTCAAAAAGCAAAGAAATTGGGTTTTAAAGGACAGTGCGTACGCATCTTAAAAATGTTATCATCCTAACACGGTTTCTGGGTCCCATTTAAGCCAACGGAGAGTACGTTCTCTTTTTTTCATGAGATTACTTTACAAATCGAGGGTCAGTCAACAAGGGACGTTTGATCTTGTAAGAAACATGCACTGTTTCATGGATGTATTCCATAAATGTCGGCAGGACCTCAGTCTTCTTCAGGCGTTCAGTTCGGGAGGTGAAGGCCGGAGGACTCTGTCTCTATGTTCAAGCCGCTTCTGGCCCAGAGATGACGAACGGGAAGCAAACACAAGAAGAGACGGTTATCCGGTGATAAGGGGTTTGCTGGGCAGCGGAGGCTGTGGGGGAGCCCCAGCCGTGTCCGGGAGTCGGGGACGGGGTCCCCAAGAAGGTACCGGCCATCGGCTGAGACAATCCTCGGAGGTGGAGGCCGAGGCGGGAGGAGGGATTCTATTCTGCGCAAAGGCGGCAGAAAGGGTGGAGGCAGAAAGGGAGGGGGCTGGAAACTCAGTGAGGAGGGTCAGGGGAGAGCAGAGCACGCGGGTGGGCAGGTGTGGCTGCAGGGGACAGGTCTGGCCTGCCACACGGAAAACGCGAATTTCCCAAGGGTCTGGAGCCCCGGGGTGACAGGCACCAGCCTCACGCCCACGGAGGGACCCTCGAGGCGGTGAAGACGTGATGTGCGTGGCCAAGTGGGGGCCTGAGAGGGGAGCGCCTGAGTCAGACAGAGGGAGCGGGGCCCACGGACCTGGAATGGTTCCTGAGCCACAGGCCCAGGGGGATACAGGACTGTGCTGGGGACAGAGCTCAGTAAGGAGTGCAGGCCTGAGGAAGGTAAGAAGTCATGCCTCAGCCTGTGGAGGGTGGGGTTGCCCATGGCCTCGAGGGCTGTGCTCTACACAAGGCACCTTGTGGACGCGCCCACATCACGGGCACGGGGCGCTTCCAACAGCGGGTTCCGGCAGGTGCCACGGAGGGGGAGGGTGCCGTGATAATCTTCCAACGGCAACTTGCGGAAGGGGGCTTCTTCCCAGGTGGCCCGACGGCGCTCTGGGCTCCTGCTGGTGGGCCCGGCTGCGTGGACAGCCCTGGAGTCCAGGAGGAGAGGTGGGGGCGAGATCAGGGGGTGCTTACCGAAGTGGGCGTGGAAGCGGCCGGCAGGAGAGCCCGCCAGAGGGAAAAGGCAAAGGCTGACGCCGGCCCCCAGGGGACCAGGTGTGCGTCATGGTCGGGGTTGGGGAGTGTTGGCAAGACACACGGAGGGCCCAGCGAGGGAACCGGGAAAGACGCTCAGGAGTGAGAACGTGCGTGGATGTGCGCGTCCGTGCGTGGATGTGCGCGTCCGTGTGAGAGTTCGCGCAGTTGCACCTGCTGCAAGCCCTCATCTTAGGGCAAGCGGCAAAATAGGACGGAGAACCGCTCATGACGTGCTCACCGTTTCCATCAGCGGCCGGGCAGTCCTGGAGCCTGATGACATCCACAGCTACCACGGGGGGTCTCGGCCGCTCAGTTTCTGCAGACTTCGGGAGGACCGCCGTGTGGCCTGGCAGTCACAAAACCCGACCCTGTCGCTTCAGATCAAAGGCTGCGTGCTGCAGAAAGCCATTTTCAACCCCCAGTGTTTCCCAGCAGCGTCGCAGGACTCGACCATAAGCACCGCCCTCAGCGCCGCGAGATAAGTCATTTTTTAAAATGCAGCAACATCCCGAGCGCGGCAGAGCCAATGACCATCCATCCAACCAGCTACTTCTCTAGCACTAAGACCAACCTGAAGAGATCCCGTTTTCCAGTCTATGGCAATAGAATGATTGTAAATAAATGTAACTGTTTAGGGGCGCCTGGGTGGCTCAGTCAGGTGAGTGTCCGACTTTGTCTCAGGTCGTGGTCTCACAGTTCATGGGTTCAAGCCCCGCCTTGGGCTCTGTGCTGATGGCTCAGAGCCTGCTTCGGATTCTGTGTCTCTATCTCTCTCTGCCCGTCCCCCACTTGTGCTCTGTCTCTCTCTGTGTATCAAAAATAAATAAAATGTAAAAAAAATTTTTTTAATAATAAATAAATAAAACGTTAAAAAAATTTAAAAAGTAATAAATGTGACCATTTTGAACATAAATGGAGTATTCTCGTTAGATCTAAGTGGAATGTTACTGAAATCTAAATTTTAAATATAAATGGTATAAATTCGCACTGTTTGCTAAGTGTCCCCTTTTCACCCACGAATGAGGTTGGGTTTTCCTCAGAGGGCACCCCCATCGCGGGAGACAAGGCACTTCCGTCTTGAAGACCTTCTGGAAAGAGTTTTGTCTCACACGACATTGTTTTCCTTGACTCGGTTCCTTCCGTCTTCATACCTACTGGCTGAAAATAAATGCGGGGGTACTTTCTCATTAGTCACAATCGTTTCACCCAGAAGCATCCACCAATACATCACGTTGACTGTCACAGGAGCTGGATCGCTGCGACTCTGTCCTTACATCCTACGAAGGAGAACTATAGGTGTGCCTCATTTCTCGTTCCATAGCCCACGGTCTTGTGGGATTCCAGAAAGTTATGATTGAGCCTACAGAAAAGCTTGGCCATCACAGCAAAATAAATAGCTCACAACTGAATTGAACAATGGATAATAATTTTTTCTACCCTTTGCATTATTCAAACATTGGCTCAGCCAAGAACGCATTCGCTCACACAATCCTTTGGGAAGCAATTACATTACACGCATGTCACTAACATGGGAACAGAGGACAAGGCTGCATCTCAAAGGACACCAGAGAGTCACCTGGGACTTCCGATCCTGTCTGCTCACATGACCCAAAAAGGGGTTCTCCCTACCTACAGGGAGTGCCTGGGTTAGCAGGGACTCCAGACCTTCCCTCCGGGAGTGAGATACTGTCTGCTCAGCACTCGCATTGGGAAAGAGTGTTGGGACGTTAGGTCGTCTTGAGTTGGGGCTCTTCTCGGACCAAATGAGCCCTGTTACCCAATGCCGGCTGAGGACGCAGAGGGGCTTCCCAAGCATGAGGAAGACACAAAGCTGGGGTGGTCGCCAAGACTCTGGGCGCCAGAATATTCTAAGGAGGAGCTCACCTGAACAAAGAAAATGCAACGGAGATCCAATAATGTCCTGTACTGAGGCCCCAAAACAAAGCCCATGTGGAAAGCAGCACCACAAGCCACAGCAGTGACCCCAGGAAACACCACGGCTTTAAAACCAAAAGACACGACAAGTGCGGCTACTTAAAACCCCTGCCTCCGGCTGCACAAAAGGAAAGAAAGCACACGGCCCTGGATGCCTGTGCTCAGCTCCCAGCCAGGCTGTCTGTGGTGACTGTGCTGAGGAGACCACCTGCTGGACTGGATCCCTCAGTTTGCAGAGATTGGATCCCTGAGTTTGCAAGGACTGGATCCCGAGTTTGCAAGGACTGGATCCTTGAGTTTACAAGGACTGGATCCCTTCCCTGAGTTTGTAAAGACTGGATCCTGAGTTTGCAAGGACTGGATCCCTGAGTTTGTAGGGACTGGATCTTTGAGTTTGCAAGGACTGGATCCTTGAGTTTGCAAGGACTGGATCCCAAGTTTGCAGATATTGGATCCCTGAGTTTGTAGGGACTGGATCTCTGAGTTTGCAAGGACTGGATCCCTGAGTTTGCAAGGACCGGATCCTGAGTTTGCAAGGACTGGATCCTTGAGTTTGTAGGGACTGGATCCCTTCCCTGAGTTTGTAAAGACTGGATCCTGAGTTTGCAAGGACTGGATCCCTGAGTTTGTAAAGACTGGATCCCTGAGTTTACAAGGACTGGATCCTTGAGTTTGTAAGGACTGAATCCCTGAGTTCATAAAGACTATATCCTGAGTTTGCAAGGACTGGATCCCTGAGTTTGTAGGGACTGGATCTCTGAGTTTGCAAGGACTGGATCCTTGAGTTTGTAAGGACTGAATCCCGAGTTTGCAAGGACTGGATCCTTGGGTTTGCAGAGATTGGATCCCTGAGTTTGTGGGGACTGGATCCCTGAGTTTGCAAGGACTGGATCCCGAGTTTGCAAGGACTGGATCCTTGAGTTTGTAGGGACTGGATCCCTTCCCTGAGTTTGTAAAGACTGGATCCTGAGTTTGCAAGGACTGGATCCCTGAGTTTGTAGGGACTGGATCCCTTCCTTCCCTGAGTTTGTAAAGACTGGATCTCTGAGTTTGCAATGACTGGATCCTTGAGTTTGTAAGGACTGAATCCCTGAGTTTACAAGGACTGGATCCTTGAGTTTGTAAGGACTGAACCCCTGAGTTCATAAAGACTGGATCTCTGAGTTTGCAAGGACTGGATCCCTGCATTCGCAAGGAGAGGATCCCCACGTTAGTAAGGACTGCTCATTCAGGGAGGCAGGTTTTCCCAGTGAGATGCTGGTGGGATACATGGGTTTGGGTGCTGGGTCTCTGCTTATTTCTTTTTTTTTTTTTTCTGCCTATTTCTAAAGGTCATAAACATTGAGGGTCACCTGGGAAGAAGGGCCACGTTTAGAGGACTGTCCTTGTCCTATGACAGTAGCACTGTGACTTCTGCGGCCTGCGTGCTTCAGTATTATTTCTTCATCAGCTGACGGAGGCAACATTTTCCCCAGAGCAGATTGCGATACCTAAAAGGCAATTCATCACAAGGATGATTCAGGAGAAATGTTCACATCTTGGAAGGCACAGCAACTCGAAGGTAAATTCCACGTGGAACCGACCACTCAACAGCAATTGCAGTGTGCTAGGGAAGAGTAAGGCTGCAGGCGGGGGCCTCAAGCTGGTTTCTCCCCACAGCGTGTTGCAGATTCTCGCAGAACACAGCGCATCGCAAACTGTGGTCGCCTCTCACGGTTGTTCACTCTTTCAAAGTATCCCAGGTGCCCAAAAGCAACAAAATAACCACCACCCACGTCTGTCTCCTTGGATGATGTGTCTTCCACTGGGAAAGTACTCAGCAAAGAAGAAAACGTGGCCCTGTTGTTAGCGTCGCCACTGACAATTGATCGAGGACTTGAAACGTAGACTCTCAAGCCTCCCTGCTCTGAAGCAAACTCTGGAAAAGCGGGGCCCTTCCGGCAGGACGTGGTGACTTTATGTATTCACCGCTCGGCCCTCTGGCGGGAGGACGCCGACGGGACGGGGCTGGACAGCCTTCTGTCCCGTTTCCAGGGCAGCTGATCGGTCCTGGGCTCACGAGTGTCACTGACGGCTCGATGCGCTGGCCCCACAACCGTGCCTGCCCGAGCAGGTGCCTGCACGGACCCAGAGTGAGGGTCCCACATCCGTCCTGCTTTCTTTCAGTCGGGCGTGCTTTGCAGAACGGGTCCTGTCCTTACACGTCACCGCACCATTCTGGGGGTGGCACTGCGCACAGTGGAAATTCACCCAGCACGTGAGCTCCAAATAAGAGAGGGAGAGAGAGTGTGTGTTACTGTGTCAGAGCTGAAACATCCTGACTCCGTGAACTGTAGACTTACACATTCACAAGCAAGTACGCCCAGGCCCTGGGGCTCAGCAGCCACACGACGCGGGGGGCATCAGCACCGGGATGCATCTCACAGGCTCACTGTCCGGTCACGGTCCCCAGGAAGTGCGGGCTGCTGCCCTACCAGGTGTCACGAGATGCCTCTGGAGACCAGACAGGGGCTGGGTCCCCGTGTCCGTCATTCATTTACGGACGTGAGTTAACAGACAGCCAGCCCCTCGCCTCCCGGAGGGTGAGCGTTACCACCAGCGCCAACGACAATGCGGCCACCTTTCCCGTGACATCACTTCTAAGTAAACCAAAAAAACCTTCTGGTACGAGTGGCCAATTTCCTTCTTGTGCAGACGGCGGCTGCGAACGGCCCCCCGGCTGGCGGTCCCCGCAGCCCCGACACCCTCAGGCCGTCCCGAAGCTCCAGGTTCTGTCGCCTGAGGGTGTCCATCTGGCTCTGGGCTGGCGGTGACCGCGACTCCTGGCTCCTGAACTCCTCGTGAAGCCAGGCCACCTACCGCTGGAGCCGCTGTGCCATCGGGGGGGGTGGGGGGGAGAGACAGGGGAGGGAACAGGGCTCAGGCTTCACTGTGGTGTTTGCGCAGGTGGGGGGGGCCTCTCCTACAAAACCCTCCAGCCCTTTCGGGCGTTAGCCTAGACCTTCTAGAAAAGAGGTCAGGGCCTCCGACAGCTAGGAGATGAATACGACTCTGACGCCTTTATCCCTTCTGGTTAAGCAGTGTCTGTTGTGACTCATTCCGCAAAATATAACCGGATAAAGGTGGTTAGCGAATTGCTGTTCTTTGCCGAAAGAGGCAGATGACGCTTTCGTTTCTTTCTTAATCTCACCTGAGGGGGCAGCAGGCAAGAGTTAGGAGCTGGTGCTCTGGGGGCGCCTGGGTGGCTCAGTCGGTTGAGCATCCGACCTCGGTTCAGGTCGCGATCTCACGTTCGTGGACTCGAGCCCCAGGTGGGGCTCTGTGCTGACAGCTCGGAGCCTGGAACCTGCTTCGGATTCTGCGTCTCCCTCTCTCTGCCCCTCCCCAGCTCGCACTCTGTCTCTCTCTCAAAATAAACATAATTAAAAAAAATTTTTTTAAAAAGGATGTGTTTTGAAAAGATTCAGAAAAGGTTATAATCCTGGCTTCACCGCTTCCTTGCTGTGTGACCTCAGACAAGGCACCTCACCTCTCTGGGCCTCAGTTTCCTCTTCTCCAAAATGATGACAGAATGGCCTCAGATGGTTATTCTGAGAGGTGAGGCCTGTGCTGGACAGGAGCCCCCGGAACAGAGAATGGGAAACAGAACAAATGTCAGCTGATACTTCTGTGCCTACGTGGTTCATTCTGTCCACTGTAACGTCACCCAGGTTTTAGTGGCTTACAAAACAGACTTACAAGATGCTGTCTGTTGGGCATAACAAGGGAATCTTTGTGTGTGAGGATCCAAGTGCGCTCAGGAAGGAAGGTGTCAATCTGCCCAAGTTAGACACAAGTGAGCAGAGAACCTTAGAATAAAGAAAAGGAGGTAATTAAAAAAAAAAAAAAAAGCATTTTCCTCTCCTAGAGATTATCCCTGAAAAGTAATCAGAATCACACTGCAAGTTTATGATTAAAAGAGAAAATAACACCATTAGGGAAGAAATTAGTGATTGCATTATTCTCTCAGTTTGTTCTAGAAACAGTAGGAAAGTAGTTGCGTTTCCATTTTAAATTAAATTATTCCCCCTCCCCCTGGAATTATCCTAATAATGCCAAGTTTGTGAAGATTGTCGCGGCAGGGCTCCGGGCAGAGGGGTGGGGCTGGCAGGGAGCCAGGGACCTGGGACTCGTGTGGGTCATCGGAGGCCCAGTGGCTTTCCCATAGGGAATCTGCGCTCAGAGTTTCGGTGGGGGCGCAGGGGAGAGGCCAGCGGGGGGAGGGCGGTGAGCGGTCTCCAGCACAAAGAGGAGGAAAGAAAGTGTGGTGACCAGACCATGTGTACGAGCCACCCCCCCCCCGCCCCCTGCGTCGTGGGGAGCCAACCCCCTGCTATGGGACATCCTGGGGGTGGGGCTTCGGGGCCAGGAGCTCCGCCCGGATGCTGTCCGGGGGAGAAGCAGGCTCGTCTTGCCAACTCCTGCTCGGGCACATCGCCTCTGCCTCGGAAACACTGCCCACCTACTTAGCACCTGCTCCCTGATGATCACCCGCCTCCCAAAGTGGTCTTGTGTAATCCCGAAGTTAGCCTTGGAGGGAAGCGGTCATCTCCACCCCAGCAATCGCAGACGAGTTCCCGCAGGCCAGTCACCAGACGAAGGTCACAGACCGACAGCGGGGACACTGAACTCAGAGGGAGAGGTGGAGTCCCGAGAGGGCATTCCTCCCCCGTTCCCTTCAAGGCACGCATCACTTTCTAATGTGGTCTGTGAATTGCTTGCTTACTGTGTTCCCTCGACAGGACAAGTGCCCGAGAACAGGGAGGGACCCCCAGGAACCTACAACAGCGTCCGGCACCCGGCAGGGGTCAGTGAGTATCCGCCAGTTCTCCCAGTGTTAGCGCACCTGGGAAGACGGACGGCTGGCCTTGGGCGAGGGGTGGGGGGAACCAGAGAAGGGACCTCACAGAAGGTGCTGGAAGCCCACCAGGGGCACAGAAGTGAGCCGGCTCGGGGCCAAAGCGGCACATCTCGCTCCCGCCTCGGGCCCGGCACTGGGGTCTGACGGAGACTGCAATCACTGCCCGTGGGGAACCACATGCGGCTCTGGCTGAGACGGCTTTGCTCACCGTGGTCACGGGACCCCTGCCAACCCCTCCGTTTGCGGGCAGCCGGGGGCTGGGACTTGGAAAGAGCTCTACCCTGGTGCACGGCCCGGTCTGGATCCTTCTTGAAGAGAAGCTTGGAAATACCACCTAACCCTCTTAGCCAGTGTTTCCAGCTAGATAGAGGACGTCCTCTGTCCCCCACCACGTGGTGGCCTGGGGCACCCCTCCTGGGGCCCGGCTGAGACTGTGTTGAGTGTCAGCTCCCCGTGTCTCTGTCCCCACGTGTCTGTGTCCCCACGGGACTCTCAGTTCATCACCATCTGACAAATGGGGAGTCAGATAGCCCGAGACTTGGGGCTGCGCCCGCCCGGTGCTGCTTGGGGGCCGTAAGAAAGACACCCCTTGTCTCTATTGTTCACTTGGCATGCTAACACCTCTCGCCAATCCATGAGGATCCAGGGCGGTGGGGCGCCTCACGCACCCAGGACCGGCCTGGCACGCACAAAATACAGTCACCCCAGCTCCCGCGGCCAATACCTCTGAATTCCGGAGAGCACAGCAAAACCCCGTGTCGTATTCAACAGGTATTCCGTCACCTCTGCAGAAATTCGCAGAAGCCATGGCGTTTTAAAGCCAGCCTACCAGCTTCTCCTCGGAGTCCTGCTTTGATGGCTGTTTCGGAGATAAATGAGGTTGCCGAGGACAACACGGCCCTGCGCTGTGTGGTCACAGCCACTGGACGGGTGAGCACGGGAGGGGACCCAGAGGGGGCTCGAAGGAAGCAGGGGATAGAGAAGCGGAAGGTTTGCGACTCCAGGGGGAAGATTTAAGTCTCGGGAACTTCCTCATGTTCGTTTGACCAAGTTCTTACAGCCTCACGCCTTCCCTGGGATTCAGGAACTTAGCTGAGAAGCCGAAGTTCCTTAAACTCCCCATTCTACCTCTCGTCTACGGAGACGCCAGGCTGTGGAAGGAGAGCCATACGCCCCTCCTAGAGGGAAGACGCGTGTCAACCTCCAGGTTAAAGCATCACCAGAAAGGTCTTGCAAGAGGAGGCAGGGAAATCCGAGTGCCGGTGTCAGGGGCAGGCTGGGGACACAGGCAGGTGAGACCGAGGAAGAGCCCCATTCATGCCCAGCATGTCCTCGGCCCCGCCGTCCTCCCCAGAGAGCCCGGCCCCGCCATCCTCGGGGTGGCCGGTCTCCCGCTGCTCCGAGGGCTCCTGGGACGTCAGCATCCCGCTGGGGAAGAAGGAGGCTTCGGGAGCCGGCCCGGGGCCCCGCCCTCCACTGTGAGGTGAGCTGGGAGACACCTGTTGGTCACGGGCCTCTGTCCCCACAGTTACAAAACGACCCCCGGGAAGGACCCGCTCAGTGTCAGGGCCACAGACAGAGGGGCCCAGTGGGCCACAGGTGGCCTCTCCTTGGCTGATAGAAACCACTTTAATTCTAGAACATGGGCCAGCCACGCTGTGGCGGACGAGGAGGCCCCCCCAGAATAACTTGAGAAGGTCAAAGCCTTTCTGGCACACAGACAACTTGGGCAGGGGTTCGGGTGGGGGGGGGACTTAGAAAGACACCTCAGATTATAATGGGACACACCTGTGCATGCGCAGAAATGTACTGGGTCACGGTCTTCAAATGGCACGAACTCAAGGATGGGCAGCATAACCACGGCGACAGAAGACTCGTGGGTTGAAAGCCCCCGTCTCTGGATGAAACACAATCACACGGACCAAGGACCAACAGATGTCTCTGCCATTCTGTCCCCAGGTGGATTGGACCGAGGTCTCACCAGGGAGCTGGCCTGACTCCTTCTGTCTCCTGCGACCCTGAAGGGGGCACTGGTTTCCCATCTCTTTGAAAGAGGAAACTCGCACGGTCCTTGACGCCAAGCCCTTCAGCCCCCCAGTCTAAGGAAGACCCCCTCAGTCCCCCAACTGAACTTTGTCACCTCGCCAGTGCACGGCGTTCCAGGGTATGATCCTGTCCCTCCAGGGCAGCCCCCACGGCTGCCCCTGGGCCCCCTGCCCCATCAGAGCAGCCAGGACTGGTTCTAAACGGACTCGCTATCTTAAAGGGGCCCCACACAGCCCCCAACCCACGTCATAAGCCTAGGTTGTAATTCCATAGTTACAAATATGTGATCTGAATATAGTAGGCTCTTGGTTGGTGGGAATTGGAAATGGTAAAGGTTGACCTCCCAAATGACCAGAAAAAGCGTACTTATTTATTTTTCAGATGTTTATTTACTTATTTTGAGAGAGAGAGAGAGAGAGAGAGAGAGAGAGAATCCCAAGCAGTCTCCACGCTGTCAGCACAGAGCCCAACGAGGGGCTTGATCCCATGAACTGTGAGATCACAACCTGAGCCAAAATCAAGAGTCAGACGCTCAATCGACTGAGCTCCCCCGGAGCCCCCAGAAAAGCGCATTTAATATCAAGTTCTCTATAGACAATATACAGTAAGACCTCACTTCTCCCAGCACATATGCAGGAAGACATATCAGCTGCCATCTGATGTCAGAACAGAGCATCTGCTGGAAGAGAGATTCGTGAGGAGAAAAGATGGCAACCTGGAGGAGAAAGGACTCAAAATGCCATTGCTTCACAAAATGCCCCTGCATCTAAATTGTCCGCATGACTTAGTGACAGTGCAGATGGCCAGGAAGCCGGAGAATCAACGCTCAGTGTTAAATGTTCACCATCCTCTCTCACCGACGGCCCGGCGTCCGGAGCAATCGCACATTTCCAGAGTGTGCAGGTGCCGCACAGACGTGCCCCGGGGCCCCCTGGGGCCCGACGCTGCTGCTGCCCAGCCCTGTTCTCCTGGCCCCGGCCCTTGTCGGCCGGGGTGGCCGGGCGCCCGGGGCTCTGCTCAGTATTCACGCTGCCCGTGGAGCAGCCCCGTGGTCGCTGGGACCCCGGCCCGGCCAGGCGTCCCCTGCGGAACAGCTCTGGCCACGTGAAGCTGCGCGTGCAGAGGAGCCCCTCACCGTGTTCTGGATGCCACAGCCCAGTACGTGCGGGCGCTCCGTCCAAACTGGAAGAGCCCAGAACTCGACGGTGCGCTGTCCAAACTGAGTCCACATCCTTCTCGCGCACAGAGGCCCTCGCGGTACCTTGAGGTGTCCGATTTGGTGCCGAAGCGCCTGAATCTGCTGCGACACCGGTCAGGTCACTAGCTCAGCCCACGACGTGCACGTGAGAGGTGGGAAACATCGATACCTTGAATGAATGGAGCGAACCTTGCAGGTGGTTCCGCGTTATGCGAACACGAGGCGGTGGGAGGCCCCTTCCCACTGGAAACCTGACTTCGTGATGCCCTCGAGGCTGCGGTCGCCTCACATTTCCCCCAGGTCAGAGGCAGAGTCCCTGACAGCCTTTCTTTATTTTCTGATCTCAGCTTAAGGATATGTGGCTTTGAAATTAGAATCGTTGGGGCGCCCGGGGGGCTCAGTCGGTTAAGTGTCTGACTTTGGCTCAGGTCATGATCTCACGGTTCGTGGGTTGGAGCCCCACGTCCGGCTCTGTGCCGACAGCTCGGAGCCTGGAGCCTGCTGCGGATTCTGTGTCCCCCTTTCTCTCTGCCCCTCCCCCACTTGCACTCTGTCTCTCCCTTTCTCTCAAAAATAATAAATAAACATTAAAAAAAAGACAGAAGAATTGTTGGTCCCTGAACAATGACTGTATTTAGCTCCCCACCAACGTTAACAGCAGGAGATCCTATATGTGCTTGTTCTCCAATAAAATAGTGAACTGAAGACACAAAATGATCCTGTCCTGTGCCCACACCCGTGACACATCCTCAGCAAGCCCAAGTGTGCGTGCGAGATTCCGGTAGGGCCCGGGGGTTATACAGGTGGGAGCTGCTGGACGCAGAGACCCATCCGTGGGAAAAGTCACTATGTGACTTTTCATTTTCTAGGCCCAACATAACGAGGCTCACGCGTGTGCTGTCGCAGCTCCCTCCCTTTTCCCCTGGGAGAGTCAAAAGCCTTCTTGGGCCACAGCGTAGTCTCCTTCCAGTCCCTGAAGTTTCTCAGTGAAGCATCGTTTTAGTTTTGTCGACGCAAATTGAAGGAGCCTGTTCGAATTTCCCAAAGAAGGGAGGGAGTTTTATTCGAGCCCACGTGGGGGCAGCAGCCCGGCAGGCCACCTTCACAAAGAAGAGCATGGTCCGCAGAGGGGACACGCCGTGCAGGCCCGTCAACGCTCTGTCCGCGTGAGGAGCTACAAATCGTCCTGATGAAGGACGTTCCAGAACGTTACAAACCCTGTCTTACACTCTTCGTACGTGCCAGGCTGCGTGGCTCTGGTCTCATGGGGACGTAACTAGGTTTTACGCTTATCTTTGTGTGTGGAATGGTTTTTGTAAGGTCATTGGTCAACTAAACAGCGTGCGCCCGGGGCAGAAACACAGCCCAAACTTCGAAGTGCGGTCCAGTCACTCTGACCTGGCTGAATGTTAAAGTAGGCAGGGCCCATAATCCTTAAAGCCGACAATCTCTACTTTATCAGTTTCTTCTATCAAAAAACACAATTAATAAAAACCAGTATGATGGTTTATGGTAACAACAAAAAAAGTGCTACAGAATCTAAATTAAATAGAGATCAATGTATTGCTTGCCCTTCACCCTCAGACCTGGGGTGCTTGCCCCAAATCCCTGGGCTCAGTAGGGTGAGCTCTGCACCCTGGGGTGAAGTGAGAGGGTCAGCATGTCGGTATTCACCCCAACAGCCCCAACCCCGAATGTACAAGAATTGTCTAAGTGCTTCTTGTTTTTCCAAGCACACTTCCGAAGTGAGAGCACAAACTAACAGAGAAGGGACTTGTGCCAACATTATCGGGTCGTGTTGGGAGGTTGGGGCCTCCGTCCGGGGCCCAGGGTGACTCGCTCCAGACCAGGCTGCCCTGTCTCCGCCTGGAGCCAAACAGCCACCTGCCGTGTGACCCCCGCCCAGGAGCGTGTCCTGCCACGCTCGGGGCCGTGCTGTGGGCTCTGCCCCGGTGCCTCTGGCATGGACAAGCTGAGGGGGCAGCCAGGCTCTGCTTCACGACGCAAGCTGCCTTTCCCAACCATCCCCGGAAAGCACGGGGCGCAGCGTGCGGACCGAACGTTCGCGATCATCTCCGCATGATGTCACGCACACACGCACAGGCACGCACACACATGCACACGGGTGCGTCACCAGTTTCAAACACTGAAATGCGATGGGAAAACACCGCAGACCAATGCTGCAAATAAACTGTTACTTCCTATGCTGCCTTATGATTTTGCACTTCGTCGGATCTGTTTCTGTAAATGTCACCTTGACCGATGAGAGACCAAAGTTTCAGACACTTAGCGCTGGGTTAAGACTGGCTCTCGCTGACACTTGCTGAAGCTGGGGAAGCGGTTTCTCTACTTCTGTGTATTTTTGCTTTCCCATAATTAAATTGTAAAACAAGACAGAGCCCATTCTTACAGAGTCAAACCACCAAGACTGCATTGGACGCGCTCTTAGGCGCGTTAGCCTGAAAAAGCCCAAAGAGTACGAAACATAACAGGTGGATTTTTGCTCGTTTTAAAGCCTGTTTTGTCGTCTGGCTCCGTTTTGGCATCCATCTGTGTGATCGATGTCCCCTCCCCCACTTTCAATCCGCGGGTGTCTTTCAGTCTGAAGCGAGTCTCTTGAGGTAGCTGATAGACGGGTCTTGTTTTTCTATCCACTCTGTCACCCTGTGTCTTTTGATTGGAGCCTTGACTCCATTTACTTTCAAGGTAATTACTGATAAAATGTATTTATTACCATCACTCATCACCAGGGAAACGCAAATCAAAACCACAACGAGATACCACCTCACACCTGTCAGACTGGCCAACATCAACAACACAAACAACTGGCCAACATCAACAACACAAACAACAGGTGTTGGCGAGGACGGGGAGAAAGGGGGACCCTCTTGCACTGTCAGTGGGAAAGCAAACTGGTGCGGCCGCTCCGGAGAACAGCGTGGAGGGTCCTCAAAAATAGATCTACCCTACGACCCAGCAATAGCACGGTGAGGAATTTACCCAAAGAATACAAGAACACTAGTTCAAAAGGATACAGGAACCCCGATGTTTATAGCAGCATTGTTGACAACAGCCAAGATACGGAAGTAGCCCAAGTGGCCATCAACTGGTAAATGGGCAAAGAAGATGTGGGGCATATACCGCAGAATATTACTCGGCCATAAAAAAGAATGCGATCTTGGGGCATGTGGGTGGCTCAGTCAGTTAAGCATCTGACTTCGGCTCAGGTCACGATCTCACAGTTCATGGGTTCGAGCCCCGCGTCAGGGTCTGTGCTGACGGCTCAGAGCCTGGAGCCTGCTTTGGATTCTGTGTCTCCCTCTCTCTCTGCCCCTTCCCCGCTCGCGCTCTGTTTCCCTCTGTCTCAAAAATAATACATGAACATTAAAAAAAAAAAAAGATGAGATCTCACCATTTGCAGCAACGTGGATGGAGCCAGAGGGTATTATGCGGAGTGAGATAAGTCAGAGAAAGACAGATATCGTATGATTTTACTCATGTGTGGAATTTAAGAGACAAAACAGATGAGCAAAGGGGGAAAAAGGGAGAGAGAGAGAGAGAGAAACCAAGAATCAGACTCTTAACTACAGAGAACACAGTACTGGTTACTAGAGGGAAATAGGGGGTGGGGATTAAGGAGGGGACTAGTTGTGATGAAATAAATTAAACTAAAATAAAATAATTTTTTAAAGTATGGATTTTTTTTTTAAAAAAAAGGACAATGCTCTTTTTCTTAAAGGGACATTTATAAAACTGTTCCATTGTAAGTACCCTCTGACCTCCCGCTCTGACCCCATCCAAAGGGCATCTCTTAGGTCAAACTTCACCACCTGAGACTTCATGGAACATTCTAGAGGCTTCCTTTTCCTGCTCAGAAGGGTTTTCTGGGGCCCCAATCAGGGCCCGACCCAGTCGTGAAGCCCCGTGTTGGTGGCAGGCTGATACTAAGGGGATTTCCGTGAGGGTCCCTGTCCCTTCCAGGCCTGCTCAGTGTCGTTTATGGGGATCGGGGTTCCCGGCTGACGGGGCGGGGCACTCTGTCACCCTTGCCCCACTGCTGCCTCTGTGGGGTGACTCTGCTGGCCAGCGGCTCTGCCGGCCTCCACCACCCCGGTGGGCACCTGGGCCTCCTCCCGACCTCTCGTCCGCACTGCCGGGGTCAGCCTGGCTCACTTCCGGGGAATCAGACTCTTAACTACAGAGTTAAGTTAACTCCAGCCTCCTTGGCCAGGAACCCCCAGACCTGGGGCCAGGAGACCACGTGCCCCACCCAGCGGCTGCCTTGTTCCTCTTCTGTGGCTTTTTCTGATGGTCAGGATGTACTTACCCCTCAGTGGTGGTTCCGGAACTCAGGTTGTTGTAAGTGTTGCAACTGACCCGCCTCAGTAAGCACTGACCCCCCTCGGTGCACGGGTCAGACAACGGGCAGTTGTCAGTGTTTCGTGAAGTTTCTCCTACTGGACCCCATACCCTGGGTCTCCCCAAGATACACTGAGGTGCTGAGTGAGATGATGAGTACCCCCCGAAGGGTTCTTGGTGGGGCATGATGATTGGTTTGGGAGATGAGCCTGGGCTGAGCTCTCCACTCCCTGCACGAGGAGAGCTGTTTCTGTCCACCTGACACCACCGGAGACAGGACCATCCCCTGGCGTGTCCACGAGGACCTGACCTCAGCCGGTGCCGTGTGAGCCACCTTGAGGTTTTCCTGTACTTTAAGGGTCTTTGGGGTTCTTCCCCCATTGTCTGCACCTGCTGGGGTGGGAGAGGACCCCGCGTCACAGTCTCCTGTGCCCCGGGTTCTATTCACATCCTGAGGCAGCGTGCGCTCGGACCCGCCCATCCGCCCAGGAAGGTGACCTGGGACCCCTCCTCATGGTGGTACCCCAGCTCCTCTGATTCTCTGCTCAGCTGCAGAGGTGTCTTCCTGGGGGGGCGGGGGGCGGGGGGGGGCGGGTCTCAGCTGCTCTCTCCGGGCCGGCCAGGCCGCTGTCTTCCCTGAAACTGCCCTGGATTCGCGTCCTGGGGCAAACGCCGCTGAGGCCACTGATCGAGGCCGGCCCTCCTGGGCGTCAGGACCCCGGTCCTTCTCTCGCAGATGGGAAACGTGGTGTGTGAATTGCCAAAGGGAAATCCAGACCGTGATCCCGTCCACCGCAGTTTACATCCACACCTTGCCCGAGGTAGCTAAGCCAGAGCGAGGGGCCGACCGTTTGACCGTCAGAGCGTCACCAGGAAGGGCACGGGCCCCTGTGCGGGGCTGTCGGCCGCTTTCCTCCTCCGTTTCCACAGATGCCGGGAGGTTCCAGTGAGATACTTACGACCACCTGAGTTCCGGAACCACCCCAGAACCGTCGTGTAAACGTTGCGATTTGTGCGGAGTAGGGAATACGAGTCCCAGGATTGAGCCCCAGACAGATTTTAAACCATTTCTTAATAGGGTTCCCATCCCTGTGCCGTGACACGACAACACACAAAGGCCAACACTCACTTCCGCCAGTTTTCCCGGTGTTCGCTCAGCCGGGCCGGTGGCGTCGAACTGACACGGCTCATTTTTGTGCGCTCGACACCACAGGCGCCCTTTGGTTTTAGGAGCAGAGACCAAGGCCCTGAGAGGCCCTCTGCGCGGGGCTTTGTGAAAGGTGAGCTCGGAAGGCACGGCCTCCGGGCTCAGCGGTGAAGCAATGACGCGGAAACACGGGTCAGACCCAGGGTGGGGAGCGCGTCCGCCGTGCCGCAGAGATTCGGTTGCCGGAGAGGAGCCGGGGGAACAAATGCATCTTTCTCGGCAGCTTTGCTTTTTTCCAGAGAGAAGCGTCCAATGACCGTTAGCCACCGCAATGCTCTATCCTAGTTTGTGAGGCTCTGCTTTTGCAGAAGATTCGTGGGATTCGGAGGAAGCCTGCGTGCTTCCGTGTCCCGAGCGCGCGGCCGAGCGGGGGTGGGGGCTGGCCGCACTTGGCCAGATGCCCCGCTTAGGTGAGCGGCAGCCCCGCGACTTCCCACAGGGGCCCAGAGGGGGCTCCTCAGACCTGAAGCTTCCTGAATGGAGAGAAACACAAGCTCCCGGGGACAACGTGAGGCCAGGACTGAGCGGGGGCTCGGGAGCAGGCCACCCCACTCTGAGGCGGAATCTTGTTCCTTTTCAGTCCCGCATCCTATAGATGCAGCCGCCTGTGGGTTTCTGCCACCTCCAAGCCACAGTGACGGATTCCTATTTTTGTTGGACTGTTATTGGTTTGTGAAATCGTATAGCCTTTTAATGCACAACTCAGTCTTTCACGTCCAAAGTGGCCCATAGTCAGCAGGAGTGTTACTCCTGGTTCCAAGTCCCACAGCCCGTGGGGAAGTGAGGGGTCCGATGTGGAACAGACATGCTGTAGAGGAGCAGAGGCATCACAGGGAGGGACAAGGGGCAGGGAGCAGGGGACGGGGACAGAAACAGGGGACAGGGACAGGGGATGGGGACAAGGGACAGAGATGGGGATGGGGACAAGGACAGGGGATGGGGACAGGGGGCGGGGACAGGGGACGGGGATGGGGATGGGGACAGGGGATGGTGACAGGGGACATGGACAGGGGACAGAGATGGGGATGGGATGGGGACAGGGGACAGGGACAGGGGACAGGGACAGGGGACAGAGATGGGGATGGGGACAGGGGACAGGGATGGGGGACAGGGGACAGAGATGGGGATGGGGACAAGGACAGGGGATGGGGAGAGGGGACAGAGATGGGATGGGGACAGGGATAAGGGATGGGGACAGGGGACAGGGACAGGGGACAGGGACAGGGGGTGGGGACAGGGGACAAGGACAGGGGACAGAGATGGGGACGGGGACAGGGGACAAGGACAGGGGACAGGGACAGGGGACAGGGATGGGGATGGGGACAGGGACAGGGGACAGGGATGGGGGACAGGGGATAGAGATGAGGATGGGGACAGGGACAGGGGATGGGGACAGGGGACAGGGACAGGGGACAGGGATGGGGATGGGGACAGGGGACAGGGATGGGGATGGGGGACAGGGGATAGAGATGAGGATGGGGACAGGGACAGGGGATGGGGACAGGGGACAGGGACAGGGGACAGGGATGGGGATGGGGACAGGGACAGGGGACAGGGATGGGGACGAGGACAGGGGATGGGGACAGGGACAGGGGACAGGGATGGGGATGGGGACGGGAACAGGGGATAGGGACAGGATTTCCCAACTTAATAGAAATCAGGATCCAAAATTTTGTGCTTGTCGTGAGGAAACGATAAGACGAACCGAAAGAGAGGACCTTTCTGCAAAACGACGCCCTGAGTCCCGCAGACAGGTGGGTGGAGGAGAGACAGGACAAGGGAGGAGCTGGCGTCTTTAGGAGCACTCCTAAAGTAAAAGGGAGAGAGACAGCAGAGAAGTGCCGGGAGTTGATGGACCCTGGTCCCCAATTACACGTGGAGGAAGAGGGAGAGAAAGAAAACCAGCAAAGAAGACGTTGCCGGGCCCTGGGCGAGGAACACCTTCTGCGTCTTCAACCACTGAAGTGTGTCTGTTCAGCTTCCCGCCCGCAAGACTCGTGTGGGTCACGTAGAGAAGGTTCTCGTCCTTAGCGGGCACCGGGGCTGAGGCGCCACGGCGTCTGGAATCCTCCATACGGCGACTCACACGTGCCACACGGACCTGTGCGCACACACGCGTGCAGACAGCAAGCAGCCCAGGCGTGAACGGGGGTGGAATCCGGGCGAGGGTCCGTGGGTACTGGCTGCTTTCTTATCCCTGATCTACTCTGTGGGTTTGAAATTTTTCAAAATAAAAGGTTGAAGGGGAAAAAAGCATCGACACCAGCTTTGTAAACACCCAAAGAGCAACAACTAAGATCTTTTAAAAAAGGGGAGAGCACTGCTGATTTGTATTACGAATCCCACAGTTGCGTGCAGTTATAATTTGATAAAAAGAAAACTTTAAAAAAACTACAGTAGATCAGACTTCAGATTCCTTTATTATGGTCCGAAAGAAAGAACTAGAAAAATGTCAGCACGAAGGGTATCCGTACGTTCACTTGGACCGCACGGAGCCTATTACGAAATAGCCTACAATGTCAGTTTTTTCCTATGAGGTTTTGAACCATAACATTTTTAAATAAAATGTAATTACTTCACCTACCATGTGCATGCAAAAGCGATACATGCGTTCAAAAATATTCCTACAACGAACAGAAGGGTCATACTTGTCCCGATAGCAAAACAGGGGCGCGTCATCGATGGTGACCTTGTGTCTGCATTCGTGTTCTCTGGTTCCTGTCTCCTTGATACGAGGCCTGGATTCAGCCACAGTGGAGACAGTGTGGCCCAGACAAAGAAATCCCTAGCAGAGATGCCCTCCTCCACCAAAGAATTATTTGACCTGGAGCGAGTCACATGATGTAGGATTTGAACTCAGTTTTTATCACCTCTTTTAAGGACTAAATCCTCAGACATGGCACCAATCTGTGACACAATGGTGGGGTCCGTGGCGAGACATAGTCCAACACCCGTTATAGTTCGACACATCAGCCGGCCGTGGTCCCAGGACTCATCCGCTGACCAGCACCAGGGGATCCCCAGGTAGAATCCAATACGAAATATCCCATTAAGGACAAGTAGCTAAAAGTGCATTTTACGACACTTTCCAGCAAAATCTAATCGTTGCTTTAGCTAAAAATCTTCATGTAAGACACAGAGGTTTGTTGCATTGTGTGAAGTCACAGTAAACATTCCATCACCTGGTGATTACCTAATCTGAGCTCTGTTAACCAGAACTTTCTAACTAGTTGCAAAAAAAACACAAAAAAAGACCTAGCGTTGGTCTTAAGATACTGAAAACCATGGTTACTCTGAGTGATCAATGAAAGAAAAACACAGTATGTTTCTCTTATGTCCTTTATGTTCTAACTCCTTGCATATGAACGGATCGGCAATGTCACGGGCCCGGTGCTGAGCAGGTCACTGAGGGCCGAGGGCAGACCGAGACGCGGTCCCTGGTCCCTGGGACCCTTGGGCACAGCTGGGCCATGAGAGTCTCAGCTACAAAGGGACAATGAGTGGACCGCACGGGGCTGACAGAGTGTTTCTCTGCGGGGAGACCCCTGAGGGGCGCTCCTGCAGGATGAGGGACAGGGGCCGTGTCCTGCGGGATGGCCAAGCAGGGGAGCTGTGCAGACCGCCCCCACGGGACGGGCCGTGCCTCCAGGAGCGTGCGGGAGGAGGCTGAATGCATGGGGTGGACTCAGACCCAGCCCAGCAACATTCACTCAGCCTTGGTTGGACTTGACGTGATGAGCAAGAGGAACCGTCCAAGTTTGCCCGACAAAACTCGTGGCTGCCAAGGGACATGGGGACATATGGAAGGCGGACAAGACAAGACAGCAGGTTCTCCCGGAGGCCCCGGAGAAGAGCAGACCTGCCAGCACCCTGGTCTCGGTCCCGAGAGACGCAGGGTGGACTTCTGGCCTCCAACTCCGTGAGACTCACAGGCGTTGGTTTAAGCCACTAAGTCCGTGTGACCTGTCCCAGCAGCCACAGGAAACAAATGGAAAAATCCAGAGGACACGGTGTAAAATGTGCATGCCTCGGCCCTGCCCACAGAAGCTCTGATTTGGTTCTTCCTGGACATTTGAGCCTCTGACAAGTGCCCCGACCTACCTAGAGCGTGTTTCAAGACCGGCACGTACGGCAAACGTGGCTGTTAGAAAGCAATCGGACCGAAGACGATCAAGTCTATGGCCCGCACGGGGTAGAGCACGGGTCACGGAGATCATTAGGCTCCGAGAAGGGAGGAGGGAGGCCATGCTCTGCGTCCCAGCCGGAGGAAGGAGCGAGAGTGTCTTCCCGCAGACGCGGGGAAGGGAACGGGGCAGGTGCCGCCAGAAGGCAAGAGTCACGTCTCATGTGTGTGGCTGCAATGTGGTCGACCAGATGCCCGGAGGCAGGAGGCCTTGAAGACCGTGGGTCCCCAGCTGAGACTCGGAGGGTTGCCGCACTCGCAGACCACGAGCGACTGTGCAAAATGGAGGGTCCCAGGGGAGACACTAGATCAGGTTGTTGGAGGCTCAAGGAGAGAGGAGGCAGGGCGGGGGCAGGGCCCTGCTCCCCGGACCGCAGACCAGGGACAAGAGGAGAGAGAAGGGCTGGCCGAGAAGACAGCACGGGGACAAGAGAACCAGAGGGGCACAGACTCCCAGGCCCAAGCACTGTGGGACGTGTGTCATCAGCAGTGTCGACTGTGGCTGGGATTTCTGGAGCACACAGGAAAAAGACATTAATTGGGGGAACTCGGTCCAGGTCGAGGCAGCAGGCCTCCAGGGGTTCAGTTTCCCCGTCTGCAAAATGAAAAGCTGGGTTAATCGCGAAGATCTCACTTGCTCTAGAAAGTGCTGCGATTCTTTGATTGAGGAGAAAGATGATATGTAGCCGGTGATGCCCACTGAGAAAACAGTTTGAAAATAGACCAGTGACTGTGCTAAGGTCATCCCCGGGAGAGAACAACGGTCCTCAGACCCTGCGGGGGGATGTCTGCTTAACTGTGACCGAGATGTCTTGGTTTGGGGCATAATTTTACATGCTCCCTTGCCTCCCCCGTTCCACGAACGCCTCCGGTAGAGGAGCCCAGCCCTTCCCGAACGGGGTCCTCTGTGAACATGAGCCGCTCTTCCCTCCCTGTTGTGGGCTGATCCTGCCTCCGCTGGGAGTCCCCTCTCTGCCTGCTGAGGGTCAGGTCAAAAGGCCCCGGTTCT
This sequence comes from Felis catus, assembly GCF_018350175.1. Classification (NCBI taxonomy): domain Eukaryota; kingdom Metazoa; phylum Chordata; class Mammalia; order Carnivora; family Felidae; genus Felis; species Felis catus. The sequence goes on along the minus strand of NC_058372.1, from coordinate 149,495,437 downwards.
CCCTAGGGTCCCCCAAACTGCAAGAACTCAAATGTGAATGCGGTTTCAGTTTCTGGTTGACCGTAGCTAAATGCAGAAGAGCACTTGGCCGAGAAAACGTGATCCCCTCGGACTCCCTCGCCCCAAGCCCTGTGGGCACGGGCACTCATCACAGGAGGACGGCCGGTCTGGCAGCATGGCTGGGGGCCTGTCAGGCTTCGTGACCACGAGCCTGAGAGGCAGGAAAACGAGCGCCTCCCCCTAAAACTCACATCCCGGGAGCCGCCGCGCCCGAGCGCAAGGACACAGGGAGAGAATTACGCCTCGGCCACAATTCTACGTCCTAGCGGCTTCCACAGAGGGACGGCTGACGGCGTGCAGACTTCGCGGAGAAGCATTGCTGCGGTGCCCCTGACGCTAAACTGCTGATGGGCTAAATGTTCCAACAGCGATGAGGCGAGCAGCCGTGCTCAACCGCGGATGACAAGGAGGGAACGGCCACGCTGTAAGCCGCGCACAGGGGCCCCGACTCCCCAAAACGGTAGCCCGCACCTGTCCCTGCGCGCCGGGATCATCCACGATTTCCCGTTTTACCTCACAGCCGCCTGTATTTTCGATGACAGAACAGCCCGGAAATAATCTTCGTAGTAGGAAAATGCCTAGAAATTTACAGATTGAGTTATCAGGGTGCGACCGCGCACGTGAGAAGCACCGTCTTGGGAAGAAGCCATCCCAGACTAAGGGGGGGCCTGCTTCCAACACGCTGGCGATGCTCACACGGGCTTCGCGCTCTCCTGGGAGGAGAGACACGGGACGTTGGGGTGATTACGATTTTGCCACTGGCCTCACGGCCGTGAGAATGTAAGGAACCTTTCCAATAGGTCTTGCAGCCATAGAAACGGCATTGTCCCGTTTCAGCGTCAGGGGAAAGAACAGAAAGGCGGAGAAGAAACGCAGACAGAGCCAGCCAGCCGGCGGGGGGAGCGGCGGGGGCAGCCATCAAGCTCCCCGGGGTCCCCGACCTGGCCCTGGGAGGTCGGGGTCGGGGGACGGGGAACAAGCACAAACAGCTGCTGCGTGTGACACCACGTGTGTTTCAAAAGACCCGCCTGCCTCCGTTGGGGGGGACGGGCAGGGGAGAGGGAAAACGGTGATGGGTACTGAGGAGGCCACTTGTTGGGAGGAACCCTGGGTGTCGTACGTAAGCGATGAGTCACAGGAACCTACTCCCAAGCCGAGAGCACACTGTATACACTGTGCATTAGCCAACTTGACAATAACTTATGTTTAAAAAATCGAGATTAAAAACATTTGGGAAAAAGACACGTGCGCCTCTGCTGGGGTGTTGCAGCTCATTTCTTTTCCCTTTCCGCTGTGCTTTTGCATGTTTTCCGTGCTTATGCCTCGAGAACATACCAGACGTGCAATCAGATAACATTCAAGATTGTTCTGTAAAGATGCTTCCAAGGCTCACCAACGGGATGGGACCGTAGTTGGTGTGCCATAGACTTATTGGATACACTCATGAATAGTGTACTTAAAAATTATCAGCTTCACAAAAATCTATGAAAGAAATGCCATTTCTTGCTATGTTCAACCCATTTCTCCAGTAGCAAAGAAGCGAAAAAGAGTATCTCTGAGAGGTCCCGTTCGCCTGGATGCCCTCGGTTTTGCCGCCATGAACACTGTCCTCTTGCTGGTCCACTTAGCAAATGGAAGAGTTAGAGGCTTTCCATCATTCTGAACGTGAAGCTGTTTAACTTGTACCCCAAAGATGGCAACAAAGAACGCTGTTGGGCTTTTGTTTGCTTGTGTTTGCTGCAAAGGGCCTCCTGTACACTTTCCCATTGGGGCTTGAGTGTGAGAATTCAAACGTTTGTTTTTCTAGGGTTCAAAATTTTCTAGAACAAGAACCTACGTTCCGCGTGATTTCTTCTGCGTGAAACACCGACTACATCAGCCATCCGCTCTTTCGATGGTGTTCACATCGTAGGGATATTCTGAGGTTGCTGAAATTTTTTTACGCAAACCGTAAACTGAGACGTGCGCTCAGGACCGTCACAGGACCCGGCCCCAGTGCTGTGACTTCCACCCTCGGAGACTTCACTTCCAGCTCGTTTTCGCCAACAATATCATTTTTCTTGGAAATGACCACGGCTCCTTTCCCCTAAGGCTCCCCCTCCCCGGGCCACGGGTGAAAACAAGAAAAGAAAATGAAATGTAGTGAACTGAGAGTCTCTAAGACAGCCACGAAAGGGGCGCCGGGGTGGCTCAGTTGGTTAAGCATCCAATGCTTGATTTCAGCTCCATGATCTCGTGGCTCGTGGGTCCCCCAGCCCCACGTCGGGCTCTGCGCTGACGGCCCGGAGCCCGCTTGGGGTTCTCTCTCTCTGCCCCTTCCCTCTCATGCTTGCTCTTTCTCTCTGTCACTCAAAATAAACAGACAGACAGACAGCCACTGACGGGGGTTGGAAATCCCCCTGCTGTAGATGTATCATCACAACCAACCCACCCAAGCCGTGGGTCCGTCTCCCCAGCTGCACGGTCCCTGCCCTGAGCCCCACCCCAGCATTGCTGACTGTAATGTTTCTCCTCCTTCCCTGACCCCACCTCCCTCATCCCATTCCAGCTGTAAACCTATTTTTTAATTTTATCATGTGTTCCTTACAAGTCTGGGTGTATTCCTTGCCCTCCCCCCGCCCCGTTGGAATACGAATCCTTAAAGTTAGGAAGTATTAGGGGCGCCTGGGTGGCGCAGCCGGTTAAGCGTCCGACTTCAGCCAGGTCACGATCTCGCGGTCCGTGAGTTCGAGCCCCGCGTCGGGCTCTGGGCTGATGGCTCGGAGCCCGGAGCCTGTTTCCGATTCTGTGTCTCCCTCTCTCTCTGCCCCTCCCCCGTTCATGCTCTGTCTCTCTCTGTCCCCAAAAAATAAATAAAAACGTTGAAAAAAAAATTAAAAAAAAAAGTTAGGAAGTATTATTAGCATTATAAGTATTTGCATCTCCGGCACAAAAGGAACAACACTTAATATGTTCTAAATGTTTTATTTTATTTTATTTTTTTTTTCAATGTTTATTTATTTTTGGGACAGAGAGAGACAGAGCATGAACGGGGGAGGGGCAGAGAGAGAGGGAGACACAGAATCGGAAACAGGCTCCGGGCTCTGAGCCATCAGCCCAGAGCCCGACGCGGGGCTCGAACTCACGGACCGCGAGATCGTGACCTGGCTGAAGTCGGACGCTTCACCGACTGCGCCACCCAGGCGCCCCCTAAATGTTTTTTTTTTTTAATAAATAAGCGTGTAGTAAAGCTTTTAACTTTGTCCAAAAAGAGGTGTGACCTTTGGCCCCAGCTGCTGGGAGGTCATCTCGGAGCCCTTGGAAGGTCATGCTTGGTGGAGGCAACTTTCCGCGGGGGCCTTGGGCCAGCGGGGTAGAAACACTGTGATGAGGGGTGGGGGCCTGGGGCCACACACGTCAGCTGGCCCCCCAGAGGGGCCGGAGCCTGAGATGGGCCACGCGGACAGCCGCGCCCGTGTCACAAATCTCAGTAAGGACCCTGGACGTCAAGGCTGGGGGGTCCCCTGGTTGACCATGCCCGGCGGGTGTTGGCACACGTGGGGACTGGGAAAGCCACCCCATCCTGACCGCGGGGAGAGCAAAGGAAGCTTCATACCGACTCCTTGCCCGGAATCTCACCCTCCCTCAACGCATCCCAATCTGTGACCTTTCTCCGGAACAAAACAGAACAGTGTCCAGGGAGTTCTCGGGTCCTTCCAGAGATTTATCAAAACCGGGGTGGTCTTGGAGACCCCTGACTTAAAGTTGGGGTCTGACAGGAGGCGGTCTTGTGGGGACCGCCCCGTCGCTCCACACCCCACCGCTGGCCAACTCCGCAGCAAGCGAAGGGAAAGTCTGATTCAGAGCGCTTGTGCAGGCTTTACGAAGTCTGCCACCTGGTGAGACAAAAAGGGCACAAAAAGGGAAAACCAGAGGGGAAAAATCGCATCAAGTGTGTGTGTGGATTTCAAGCCGCGATTCAGTTTTCATTTAAATTTAGGAACAGGTGCGTGAGTAAAGCATTCATCACAAAAACGGGCGAGAACAGAGAAGCTTCCTAAGCAGGAGGAGCATTGAAGAAAGAATAATCGTTGAAGAAAGAGTTCCTGAGGTTACTGCGATTTCAAGAGACGAGATCCCTAAGGGAGAAGCTCGGATATCATAACTCGAAAAGCCAGGAAGAAAAGAACAATTCAGTTTTTTAGAAATAAGGAAGATAAATGTATACTGAGAGGAAGAAGCAGAGGTTTAGATTCGGTTATTTTTAGTTCCTGTATCTAAAAAGGAAAATGGGTAGTTATTAATGTCTGTGTTACCTATTGAGCTAGACTATCTCTGATTTAGCAAGTTGGGGGTCGAAGCTGAGATCTGCAATTAAGGGGTAGCTTTTAGGGTCTGTCAAAGTTTTCAGTGTGTGGAGAGAAACACACTCAAGTAGCTTCCATCCCCGAAGACTTAGCCGCCGGCTTTCCTGGGCGGCGGCGTGTGCCGATGGCATCCGTAGAGGGGAGGCACGTGGCCTGTGGGCACCACTGCCCCGGAACGTGTTGGATCACACCCTCCCGTGCTCCCGAGGAGCCACTCCCGGTGAGAAGGCATCGCTGTGGCCGTGCCAGGTCTGACTGCGGGGGGGACTCTCCAAATGCACCTGCTTGGGAAACAGGCGGGCGAACCCGCATGAAGCAGAGGTGGGGGACGCGTGGGCCGGCGGGCCGGCTGGAAAGGAAAACCCTGAGACAATGAAAGCAGCGCCCGACACCTCACAAACAGGCCGCCAATCTCAGCGATGATCATCGCGGAGATGTTTCCAGAGGTTTGCAGTCGGGTCTCAGAAGCCAAGGCATCGGGGCAGCCTGGAACGGATGTTTGGTGCAGGAGCGGAGCGCTGGTTGGGAGCGAAAGGAGTTGTGTTGAAAGTCAGCGTCACGTACAGGTGAGCAAGACAAGCGCAGGTGGGTCCAGCGGGCGAGACGCCCCAGGTGCGAAGTGCGCTGCCTGTAACGGCGTCTCGGACACTCGTCACGACCCTGCGAGTAGGGGCCGTCACCGTCACTCCTCAGCGAAGGGGCCCCGTGTTGGTTTGCTTCCCCTGAGCCACACCGCTGCCGACTGGAGAAACCAGAGTTGGAACTGAATATACTCGACTCCAGAGCTCAAACCAGGCTAAACAGAAACGAAGTGAGTGAGGGTCAGCAGTGGGTCAGGACCCAGATCGTGAGGGTCAAAGGAGGGTCGGGACCCAGGTGAGTGAGGGTCGACGGTGGGAGGGGACCCCGCTGAATTAGGGTCGAGAATGGCCCAGAACAAGTGAAACGTGGTCCGCAATGGGGACGGAGAATTGGACTCACGCGACAGTTGTGGATCGACGCCCGCTTTGCGCAGACGCTCTTTTATCGCTGGCACACAGTGCCTGTCCCCGGGCTCATGCCCCCGACATTCTGGGGGGAATCTGTGCGTCTTGACCAGCCATCGGTGTTATGCGGCTCTCAGGGCCAGTGGAGGCCCATGGGCCCGGACCCTGATCCGGGTAGAGTGGGAGGGGAGGGGGGGCCCCTCGGCAGAAAATCAAATCCGGAAAGTAAGGGGACAAGCATCAGGGGCCAGCCGTGAAGTGGCCGGGCCTCCGCAGAGCCTCCTCCGTGACGGCCGTGACCCGATCGGACCGCCCGTGTGGGAAACGAGCCCCGTGCAGAAAGAAGGGTCTCGGGAAATGCCCCTTCCGTGGAGGAGGAGAGCTTCCCCGCAAGGCTCTGCGACGCTCGCGGAGCCTGTGGTCGCCAGCGTCCCTCTGGCGGCCGAGGCGAGAAGCCTGACGGAGCGAGGGCCTTCCGGCTCCTTCCGCGGCCCCCGCCGGCGGAGACCTGTGCTCGCCCGGCCCTTGAGGGCCTCGTGGCTTCAGCGGCGCGCAGATGACGTGAAGCGAAACACAGCTTCTCCTTTCTAGGGCGAAACCAAGCAGAACAAAACCGAAAGGGTGTCTTCCCCTCCCCTCCCCGGTCCCCTTTCCCCAGACACGTTTGCGCTTGCTTTTGACTTCATCCTGTTCAGTGTTTCTTCCTACTGCGAAAATGCAGAACTCCCGTCCCCACGCGGCAGGGAGAAGCCCGCATCTCTCCCTCTGCAGGAAGGCGCGTCACCCGCAGCCCGGGCTCTCGGCCCTTGGCCACCTCGCGGGGGACCCCGGCGGCACGAGCGGGGGGACATGCCGGGTGCCAACGGCTCGTGGCACAGCGACGCGGTGGAGGGGACCGTGGCCGTGCCGCTGGTGCTGGAGTGCGGGCTGGGCCCCCTGGGCAACATGGTGGCCCTGTGGCCCTTCGCGTTCCGCCTCAAGGCGTGCCAGCCCGACGCCGTGTACCTGCTCAACCTGGTGGCCGCCGACCTCCTGCTCGCCGTCCACCTGCCCTTCCACGCCGCCTTCTACCTGCGCCACGAGACGTGGCCCCTGGGACACGCGTCCTGCCGCGGCCTCCTGTTCCTACAGGTGCTGAGCCGCGGGGCGGGCGTCGCCTTCCTCACGGCCGTGGCCGTGGACTGCTACTTCCGAGTGGTCCACCCCCGGCTCAGGGCCAACTCGCTGTCCCCGCGGGCGGCCCGGGGGGTCTCGGGGTGCGTCTGGCTCCTGCTGCTCGGCCTCAGCCACCGGAGCCTGCTCGTGTCGGAGGCCGAGTGCCCCGGCCTGGAGCCCCAGGGGCAGCTCTCCCTCAGCGCCCTCTGGCGGGAAGCCCTGTTCTCCGCGCAGTTCGTTCTCCCCTTCGGCCTCATCCTGTTCTGCAACGCCAGGATCGTCAGGACCCTCCGGGGGCGACTCCGAGACCCGGACCGGCAGCCCCAGCTGCAGAGGGCCCGGGCGCTGGTGACCGTGGTCGTCGTCCTCTTCGCGGCCTGCTTCCTGCCCAGCTTCCTGGCCCGGGTCCCGGTGGCCGTCTCCCGAGGGGCGGGCGGCTGCAGGGTCCTGGGAGCGACGGTGCACGTGTCCGACGTGAGCAACGGCCTCACGTACCTGCAGAGCGTGCTGAACCCAGCGGTGCACTGCTCCTCCAACCCCGCGTTCAGACGCTCCTACCGCAGGGTCTTCAACACCCTCAGAGGCCGAGGGAGGGAGGGCGAGGCCCCGGGTGACATCAACGACTCCTACTGCTGAGGCCGGCCACCCGCCCCCGCGGGCTGAGCCGTGACGACGGGCTCCTGGGGCTCCGGAGCAAGGAAATGCCCGGGCTGCGCTACAAAGGTGGGGACCCCGACTCCGGCGCACCCGCAGCGAACGTCTCCTATCCGCGGCCTACCGTGTTTCCCGCGTCTATTGTGCGCGATCGGACCTCGGATCGGTGAGCCAGAGGCTCTTTGCGCCCACGACGACGCAGACGGCACGGCCGGCCTGGAAACACACAGTCGCGGGCGGCCCCCACCGGGGGAAGCCGCCCTCGTGGGTTCCCGCGCTGCCCGCTCTCGGTGAGTCGCCTGCTGTCTGCTTCAGCCCCCGAACGCACCGAGTCTGCTTTCTTCCCACTTTGCACGGACTCGTAACGGACTCGGGAAAGTGGGGACGTGGGGCTGCTCGGCCAGGCTCTGGGCGTGCACCTTCCCGTGCTCTGTGCTGGGCCCTGCCTGGCACGGAAAGTTCTCCATTTCATAAAATTCTGCCTCGTCTGCGCAGACGGTGCCTTATGTCCAAGATCACGCGGCTCCCTAGTTTATCCTAAGAAACGCGTTCCTACTAAGCGAGTCGAAATTGCCTCTGGAACTTCCTTCTCAAGTCGGAATGTCTACATGCTTCTGAAATTCACTTTGCTTCCCTGCTCTGGGAAGTCACTGTACGTAATGCCTCGTGGGAGAAACGCACAGGGGGAGACCCCAAACCGCGGTCCCCACCCGACACTGAGGGGTGGAGGGGGGGCCACCCCAGCCCAGCCCTGGTTCTCCTGCAACAGCTGCATCGTCCCATGTCATACTTCTAAATTATGCCCCAAGCCTGGAGCTCATGATGGTGACAACCTCCTCCCTAACTGCCTTGTCTCTCACTCTCTGTCCAAAGCTGGTAGTGTGGTCCCCAAAACAGACTCCCCAGGATGCTGAGACACAGGATCGGCTTCGCAACCAGGCCCACACCTGTCACCCTGCCTGGAGCCGCACCTGCACTGCCCACGCAGACAGATGGCCCACGCTTCTCCCCGGGCCACCCCATGGCCTCTGTCATACTTAAGGTGGACGTGGGTGACATCAGGCAGTAGAAAATGGCAGATCGTCCCGGGTCTGTTCTACCAGGGAGGCTCCTTCTCGGAACCGAATTTAACATGTGAGTGTGTTCGTCTCACCGTGCCCAGCTCGTGACGTATGTCAAAATCTGCCTCACAGAGTCCCCGGGGGGTCACCGTCTCTCAGCGATGCTCCCTACTTTCGTGGGTTTTGTGTCCTCCCCGGGGAGGGGATTTCAGGGGCCTGGAACGCAGGTGTGACCCGCTGTGCCCGGCTTCCTGCGCGGACAGTCCTACGTGCTGCTTTTTAAAAATCTAACACTTACTGTAAACATTTCCCGCGTCGTGATAAGCTCTCCAAAGGCAGTTCTTCACTCGATTACGCAATAATCCAACCAGATGTCTCTTCACCACGTCCCTGAGCCTGGACGCGATGATCTGCAGTCCTGTCACAGGCAAATCACCCTGTGACATCACGCAGCCCCCACAGACCTCACTGCAGCCGTGCCCTTGGGGGCCCGAAGCCCCCAGCATGGCCACGTCCGTCTCCGGGCTCAGCCGGCCACACCTCCCACCAATCCCTGCTCATTGTTAGCCCGGCACGACGCCCGCGTGGCAGGTGGGGGGCCCAGAAAACCCTGATGCCTCGGCCAACCCCAGTGTTCTGACTCAGTCTGTCTGCGGAGTCCCGGGGACTGGTGTTTTTGAAGCCTCCTCGTTAGTTCTGTTAACGCACAGCCAGAGCTGACGCCAGACACGGGGTTAGTGGCCGAGGTCAGGGCTTTGGGTCAACATCCCGCTCTGTCACTTCCTAGCTTTGTGACCTGGGACATGCCCCCCCAACTGCCCTGTGAATAACAAACCCCGGGACCATTGCACGGTTTAAGTAAAACAATACATACAACGTTGGGCGCAGAGCCCGGCCCACGATCAGCACTCGGTGGGCGTCCCTTGGCTATTTTCAAGCTATCGGTTTATGATCTTAACTTTGTTTACGTCCCAGCCAGACTGGGCGTCCTTTAGGGACACAGCTTTTCAGCTGTGTGCCCTCAACACAGAGCCCGGAGCGGGATGGCCGGTCTTGACCTGGACGCCTCCAGCAACATTCTGCCAGGTCCAAGGTCTGTTACTGTGCGCTTTCTTTCCGGCGAATCCTCTCCAGATCCTCTGCGAGCATTCTGACTCGAGTTTTATTTTGCACATCTGTGAAAGGGGATAACTTCTCGGTACGCTGGAAGGTTCCGGATCCTGCCAACACCCACCTCTGGGGATGTTTCTCTGGCCTCCTGTCCTGTCACTCCCAACACAGAAGCCTCACGAGGTCTGCCCTCAGACGGTTGTCTCCTCCAAAGACATCCGAGGAGGAGCTGTCCTGTTCCAAACTCTCTTCTCTGGGTGAGGAAACGGGTCAGAGGGAACCGTGGGCAGGCAGAAGATGGGCCTCAGAACCACAACCACTTCGCTGCCGGCCGCAAGGTTTACTTTCTTTTCTCCTTTGACTCGCTTCTTCTAATATAGCAGGTGCACAGTCCCGTCTGTGAGTCTTGCAAATCTCAGCATTGTCTGAACTGTGGCAGATCCAGGAAGGACAGCTGGGAGCCCGGATTTCAACTTGAGCGATGAATCTGTTTCCCCAGGTAGATGATGCTATCAGTGTTTGTAAAGTCAGCAAGTGTTGTCTTGTCTTTTTCCAAAATCCAGTCGGCCACTGACTCCTCCCCGGCTACATAGACGTCCTCCGGGTGCTGGGCCTCCTTCACGGAACGTTCTGATCTCTGTCCTCTAACATCCTGCCTGCCCTTCCTGGTCTGACCCCTGAGACCTGCCTCTTCACAGAGCCCCCGACAACACGACACCTGCACCCCAGCACATTCCCCACACCCCACAGGCCACCCTCCGGTGCTCACGCCCGCCTTCCCCTCTGTGTCACCTCCCTGAAGCTTGGGAAATGCCCACCTATCTTTGTGTCCCCAACACTGTGCACAAGGCCTGGCACACGGTGCCCTTGTGGAGTCAATAACAAATCGATGAACGAATTAACCTGATTTAAACTTTATCACGGGCTACCAAAAATGATTTTTTTAATACAGTTTGAAATTCTCAGGCAAGGGTCCCAAGGCAAACTTACAATGTGTCTTCCAGAATCTTCTAGGAAGACACTAATACAAATGAAAATATGACGATTTTTCGTATTTTTTGGAGAAAGATTTTCCTCTCTATTTTCGTGGTCACTTCTGCCAATAGCCAAGTCAATAATTTTGATTTGCTGAGGGGTCAGGAGAATGAACCGACCGCCTATCTGCCCGTGGGCTGGGTCGGGGGCTGAGAGGTGCGTCAGTGGCTCTCAGAGGCTTCTGGAACATTCCAGTGCTCGTGGAGTGCTCACGGAATCCCCAAACAACTTCCTCCTTGAAATGTCTCCTCTGAAGTTGTGGTGAAATGTACATCACAGAAAATGTAGCTTCTTAACCATGTTTAGCGCATAGCCCAGTGGCGGTGAGTCAATCTCACTGCTGCGCTTGCGCCCACCATCCGTCTCCAGAACTTTCCATCTTCCCAGACTGAACTCTGCCCCCATCAGACAGCAGTCCCCACTCCCCCGCCCCTGGCACCCACCCGCCTCCTAGAAATCTGCTCTCTAGGAATGGTGCCCCCGTAGAGACCGCGTGCGAGTGGACTTGAACGGCGTTCGTGGTTTTGTGTCTGGCCTATTGACCTGGCACGACGCGCTCCTAGATTACCTCTCTTTGGCCTTTCACTGCTTACTTATATCTTGATTTTCCTCCTATCTGGTGGCGTCCCAGTAACTGGTCGTCTGGGAGAAAAGCAGGTTTGGTAGCCCCCCCGTGGCCAGCTCGCCGATTCCAGAATGTTCCACAGCTGAGTCGCTAGCACAGCACTGCTGTACCCCGCTTCTGTTCCTTTGCGAGCTGGCATCAGTCCCCGAAAACCCCGCGGGTCTACCCTCCCCCGCTGTCACCGTGCAGACAGGGAGACGGACAGAACCGAGATGCACGGACGAAGACCGCCCACAAAGACACCCACGGAGAAATTCAAGAATAATACAAAGGCAGAGCTGGGGAAGGGAAGCCTCCCGTGTCCCGAGCCAGTGTCACCCTGTCCCCCCCGCCTGTTGTCAGCAGAGCTCTGTGTATGTCCCGTGGAAACTTCTGGAAACGTCCTACAGTGGAAGCTCTTGGTAAAGGCTTCTAAGACGCCTTTCGAAGGTACTGAAAGCCACAAGCTCGGGCGGAAGCCAGACGCTCTTGGGACAAAATCCCAGCTCCTCCCCTCGAGGGCTGTCACTTACCAGCCAGAGCAAGGCCACTCCGCTCGCCTCCTGCCTGCTGATCGAGGTCCTTCTGATGGCACCCACGCCCTTTCCGTCCCCACGTGCTCAACGGCAAAGGGCTCCCAGGTCCAACCTGCCTGGAGACCCCGGATTCCACACCCGCCGGGGGTCAGCCCTCTCCCCCCTTCCGTGAGGAGTGATCGAAACAGCGGCACATCTGTAGTAGGGGATTCAGACGATTTAGAATGAAATACTATTAAGAATATTAAATGAAAAGAAAACTTACAAATGCAGGAGGTATTAACGAAAACCGCCACAGGGCTTCCCTTTTACATACATATTTTATTTTATCCATGTGCAATAACATGGAACAATTTTTTTTAACGTTCTAATCAGGGATAGCAGCAGGGATATTGGACCCAAACTATATTCTTACTTTCTAAGTTAGACCCTCTGAACACGGCGCAGCAGGAATTGGGGAAAGAGGCTGGGTTCACGGTGTCATTAGCAGGACGGTTACCAATTTCCTTACGGTGCTTCCTTCGGTCCTTCCTTCCTTCGGGCCTTCCTTCCTTCGGGCCTTCCTTCCCGCCCCCCGGGGTCCTGGCCTCTCTCCCACCTGCTGGTGAGACGCAGGGGCGGCATTTCCAAGCCGCACAGGGTCGGACCCCAGCTGCTCGCAGGATCTCCTCCCCGAGAAGGTTCCGTCCCCAGGCTGCGGCCTCTGGGAACACCCCGGAATCTTCTCTCCAGTCGGCTGCTGGGAGCACAGAAGGCTTTCCGCATTTTCATTCACTAGGCGGTTTGCCTCATGGGCCACTTTGACTGGAGGGAATGGCGTCACTACTCTGTGACATTTCTTCTGCCGTCTTCCCTTTGCACCTGCAGCAGGTTCAGAGAACAGGTGCATGAGGAAGGCGACAGGGACCCCCAGGGCCAGGCGGCCCCCGCAGACAGGCTCAGGCGGTGGGCAGGCCGCGCGGGGGACCCGGAGGACAAGCGTCAGACCCCCAGGCCTACGGAGCCACAGGAGCAGGGGGGCCGGCGGGGTGTCCCGGTGTGTGTGCGAGTGTAGACGGTTAAATGACTGTCCATCTCAGAATTCTTTTCACTGGCTGTCCAAAGCTGCATTTCAGCCCTACAGACAGGTTCTGATGAGCTCACGAGTTATTTTTATATTTTCATAGTACGTGTAGTTAAAAAAAAAAGACCACATTTTTAAAAGTCTAGGTTTTCAGCGCTTCTTGCAAACTGGAAGATTTACAAGCCCTGGACCCTGATTCCTGCACACATCGGCGAGGGGGCGGAGCCCTGCCCCGTGAGGTGGAGCGTGCCTGCCCGTCCCATGTCCACGGATGTGTGTCATTTCCTGGTCCCTGTGGGCGTTTAGCTTGTGGTCCCTCCTGTACAGCCCACCATGTTCTAAGCATGCTTTTCAGTGTTCCTTAATAAATGTGATGGTTGACTTTGTGTCCATTTGGCCACACCTCGGTGGCCAATGATTCGTGAGACGCTAACCCAGGCGAGGTGTGAAGGTGTTTTATGGATGCGGTTAACATCTGCAGCCAGTTGTCTATGAGTAAACAAAATTGTCCCTGCTGGTGTGGTGGGCCTCGTCCAATCAGGTGAAGGTCTGAAAAGCCAAAACTCTGAGTGTGCCTCCAGACTGGGATTAGCCACCCCGCCTGAGCTCGCAGCCTGTCCCCTGAGTTTCAGACTTGCCCGCCCCACAGGCACACGAGCCACGTCCCATAAGTAAATCCCTGTGTCTGTGTGCACCCCGGAGGGCTGTTTCTCTGCAGCCCTCACAAACTCTCTGCCCTGCTGCCCCCCATTCCCATGTGTCAGAGCAGCGACTTCGGTGACACCTGTCAGTGGGGATTTTCAGGTTTACTTTGTCACTGTGTTCCTGTGGCTGTCACCTGCAGCCCCCACTGACGTCTCCTTCACGTTCTTCAGACTTTCACCCAGGCTCTGTCCCTTCCTCGTCCAAGTGCCCTCCTGTCCCTGGAGCCCCTCATTCCTCCCAACACACGCGGCACCTGACCCCTGACTCTCCTACTCAGTCTTCCTTTGCCGGCTTGAGGACAGTCCAAAGCCCCCAAAGTTTGTCATTTGGTTTTTGTGTCACGTCAAAACCTCACGGTACAGGGGGCCCTGGGTGGCTCAGTCGGTTGAGCGTCCAGCTTCAGCTCAGGTCGTGATCTCGCGGCTCGTAAGTTCAAGCCCCGCGTCGGGCTCTGTGCTGACGTCTCGGAGCCCAGAACCTGCTTCAGATTCTGTGTCTTCCTCTCTCTCTGCCCCTCCCCCACTCATGCTCTCTCTCTGTCTTTCAAAAATAAACGTAAAAGAAAAATTAGAAAAAAAACCTCACGGTACGGCCACACCACGTGGGTCAGGCCACTGCCCGTCCAGCTACCAAACACAGGTGCATTTTTTACCTCTGCACCAAAGCTCAACCTCAAAGCTCTATGATCAATAAACTTGTATGACAGGTTTTATATTTAGCCACAAGGAAACAGCCTCCCCACAGACCCACCCCATTTAACACCTGCATGAAACAGAATCGCCGATTCTGAGCGGTGTGCGCGTTTCTAGTTAAAATACACAAAAGGCATATTTAATAATTGGTAATTACTTCTAAGCGTCAAAAACGCAGGCCGAAGAAGCCACTCTAAGCCTGAGCAGTAGCCTGAGGAGCAAACACAGTGCACGTTCTAGAGAAAATAAATACGCTCCCGGGAAGTGATTCCCCGAGAGCGCAGTCCAGATGCGGGACATGAGACGCGGGGCTCGGGCTCCTCCCTGCCGTCGGGGAGGGACCCAGCCTTTCACGACGCACTGTTTGCATTTTTGCTAGAACTCCGACGCGATCATACCTCTAGGTTTTAAGACTCCAATCGGCTGTGTAATCACAAACCTGTTAGCGTGACTAAATAACTGAAACACTCCCCTGGTTTACTATTTTACCCACAACACGTTACGAGCAGTCAGAGCTTTTTGTAAATTCTGAAACATGGAGTTTCTTTGATTTCAAGCCCCAGCACGAGACCATTTCAGAGCTAGCTGCCTGGAAAAACACATCGCTTATATCTTCTGCAATTACAGGTGAACGCTGTGAAAGTAAAGGAAAGGAACTATAAAAATGATGTAGCAAGGGGTGCCCGGGTGGCTCAGTCGGTTGGGCGTCCGACTTCAGCTCAGGCTGTGATTTTGCGGTTCGTGAGTTCGAACCCTGCATCGGGCTCTGTGCGGACAGCTCGGAGCCTGGAGCCTGCTTGGGATTCTGTGTCTCCCTCTCTCTCTGTCCCTCCCCTGCTCCCTCTCTCTCTCTCTCTCTGTCTCTCTCACAAATAAATAAATATTTTTTTATTTTTTTTAATTTAAAAATGATGTAGTGAAATTCACCGGAAGCCATGGTGACTTGGGAGGTCACATCACTTGAAAACCACATTCCCAACCTGACATGTAAGGGGCCTGGGGGGCGATGGAAAGGAACAGGGTCATTAGCAGAGAGGGAGACAGAGCCTGCCAGCCTCAGTGGGGGGAGACGGCAGGGGAGATGCCCACTCCCACCCAGACCGCAGCTCAGCATGGCCCAGGGGGCGTCCCAGGCTCCCCTCCAGGTCCTGCCCATGCCCCCTCCAGACCCCCTGGAGTGGCTGACCGTGGTGACCGTGGTGACCGTCCACAGCCTGGAGAAGCATCAGGAGCTGGAGCCGCCTGGTGAGCCGCTGGGCTGAGGGTCTCCTTCCGTGTCAGATCCTGACAGAGTCCTCAACACCCCAGGGTGGGCACGCAGGGCGTGAGCGTCCCCGGGAGAGGGGCGGAAAGCCAAACCCGCCACCTCCCAGCAGGGCCCACATCGGACCTACAGAGAGGGCTCCGAGTTTGCTTCTCTGCGACACGTGTCCTTTAATCCACCTCTGCCTTCTGCTTGTTTTTATTAACCATGGCTCAAAACTCAGGGGGTCGGGCGCGTGCAGGGTCCACGGGGGGCCGTTGCCAGGGGCAGCGATGGGCGCAGGCTGGGGGGGGACAGGGAGAGAGGCACTCAGATCAATGATCAACCCACTGCAGACGCCTGGGCCATCTTTGCGGAAGGTGACCGGCCTCCCCGTGATGGCATCCCCTCGGGGCTCCCCCTCCACAGGGGGAGGACAGTGTGGAGGAGTGGGAGGACGGCGCGGCCTGCAGCGGGAAGCATCGTGTGCAGGAGGAGGTCGGCCAGGCCCAGGCCGGGCCCTGCTCGGACGGGCCAGCCCTGTAATGGTAACAGCAAAAGGCAGGTTGGCTCAAACCCGATTTCTTGTTCCCGTGGGAGCACCCGGGAGTGGACCGGCCAGCGGGACCCGGGTCACCCAGCATGATGGGCACACAGGTACCCAGCATCTCCGGCTGGAACAGAGTCACCGGGCGGAAGGCAGTAGGCGTGTCGTGTCTGTGCCACAGTGACGGAAAACCTGGAGCCCACCTGGGAGTCCAAGGGGAAGGGCAGACAGCTGATGGCCTGGCTGTCGAGGTCCCGCGCGTTTCCACAGTGGGGCCCCAGAGCCCCGGCTCCCAGCTCCTGTGGCGGCCGCTGCGTGGCCCTCTCCGGATGACCGAGGCCCGGCTCCGGCTCCGTTGAGAGGCTCTTCCCAAAGGTGAGGCCCGGCTCCTGGCTTTTTCCCCGGTGCCACCGGCGAGGGGTCTGCAGGGGGGACGACCCACCACGCCCCGGGCCATCACGGCACAGACCGGAAGCATAAGGACTCTCCCCGCGTGCTGACTCGCCCACCTGCCACACTCCTGCCCTGTCGTCCTAATAATTCGAGGAAAATGAACCAGGTCGACCCAGAATTTAGAAAGCTAAGGAAATGAGTGTTTTATTTTAGAATCTGAGAATTTGTTTCTGGTGAGGAGGAGACTATATCTCTTCTTTAAAAAAAAATCTATTCTTTATGACTTCAGGAGACCCTAAAAACTGTCCTCAAATATATACTTTAAAGGGTATATAGATACTGTATTTTCTAGATCATTAACAAAATGCATACACATTCATAAACACATATGCATAGACCATGACCTGAAAACCAAACTGTACGTACTCACGTGGAAAAAAATTAAAATAAAGAGCCAATCTACTGTTATGTGACTACGAAAGGCAACTTAAAAATGAATTGAGCCATGCTGCCATCGATTCAAACTTAATAGTTCCTATAACGACTTTATACCAGTTTCTGGAGGAAATACCTCCAGTTTCTGGAGGTTTCTGGAAATACCCGTTTCTGGAGGAATGGTAAAAAATCCCATTCGTTTCGTACGTTTGGTTTCTTTCTGTGAAACAGATTTATTCGTTGCAAATAAATGGTCTCCTACTAAAACTACCAACTCCGAAGGCATCTAGTTTATTTTTGTATCTCTCCCCTCAAAAGGTGGAACTAGGGGCGCCTGGGTGGCGCAGTCGTTTAGGCGTCCGACTTCAGCCAGGTCACGATCTCGCGGTCCGTGAGTTCGAGCCCCGCGTCGGGCTCTGGGCTGATGGCTCGGAGCCTGGAGCCTGCTTCCGATTCTGTGTCTCCCTCTCTCTCTGCCCCTCCCCCGTTCATGCTCTGCCTCTCTCTGTCCCAAAAATAAATAAACGTTGAAAAAAAAAAAAAAGGTGGAACTAACGATCTGGAATCTCCTTTTTTATTACATGCCCCTTTCCCGTCAGAGCCAGTATTTTAGTTCCTGGATCCGTCATCGCCCATTCGGTTACTTTTCCTTTTGTTCATTTTCCAAATCAGGAAGTATAGCCCCACGTTTTGTTAAAGCTTTGCATTCCGGTAACCTACTTCCTGCGGCGGAAGCAAGCAAGGGGAGTTGGCACACAGTCGTGAACGTTCCCTGGAGAGCCTCCTTCCCGGTCCCCACCTTGTTTCCAGCATCATCCCAGCACAACACAAAACGAAACGATTACTCAGCAAGCACCGAGACGTGTGCTACGTAACAGGAGTTAGTAAGGCACGACACAACATCAAGCCCTGGGATGTAGCGACAGAATACAGAGCACAAGCAGAAAACGCGCCACGCTGAACTCAGAAGCCTCGAAGTGCAAGCAGAGTACACGTTTTCAGGCGGTTCCTTTTTTTCCACTTCGAATATTTGTTTTTGAGCCTAACCCCCCCCCCCCCCGCGAAGAGCCCCGGGGCACGCCCGCCACATTGCCGGCAACCCCGGCGACCGTGCGGGGGCGCTGAGCGCTGAGCGGACCTGCGCGCGCCGCCTGCGGCCACCAGGGGGCGGCAGCGCCCCGCCGGGGAGCCGGCCGCAGCCCCGCGGGGTCTCCCGGAGCGTTTGCCCGCCGGGCGGGGGAGGGGACCGGCCTCTGGCCCCTGCGGTGGGGGCGGGGCCTCCCCCCGCGGCTGCACCTGCTCCTGCGTCACGTGAGCGGTACCGCTGTCCTTCCTCTCCCTGAAGTTCGGGTTGCCGGCGCCCCTTCTCCCCTCGCACACAGCAGCGGAACCGCTGTGTGTGCCCTGCCTTTACAGGTGTGTGGACGCGACTCGTGGGCAGCCGGCGGGGGACTCCTCCCCGGCTTTTTTCCCCTGCTCGTAACCCCACGGCGAAGGTAAGGCCAAGGAAGAAGCGACTCCCGCAACTTGAAGGGCATCCCGTTAAAGAAAAGGCCGCCTGCTTTCCCCTTTTCCCCTTTCCGGTGGCCGGGATGGAGACGTGACGGAGGGAGCTGGGGCGGCTCCCCTGCACCAAGAGGACCGCCCTGCTGGTCATCGTGGATCGGCTCCGTGGACTCAAAAACAACAGAGAAGTCAGCCTAGGGATCAGCTTGCCTCTAGCTCCCTTATGGATTTACCGAAATGAAACACGAGACAAATTATTACATCAGCCAATGCAAGCCGGGGAGGAGCGTGAGACTGCGCGCTGGCCGTCGGCTGCGGTGTTGCAGGTGCGCGCACTGAGCCGAGAGATGCGAAAACAAGCCGCGGCGGGTGGTTCCGAGCTGCGCACGCTGCCGCCCCCCGCTGGTGGAAAATCTCTGAGCACAAACACCGCACGTGCCAGGTTCCCTGTAGGGCAAGGCGCAGAGTGTCGGGCTCCATCACAGGAGCTGGACTCGCTGGGGTATGACAGTCCACAGAGTTCACAGTAGACGTGGGACATCGTGGGACATCGTGGGACATCGTGGCTCTTCCCAGCGTTGCGAGGGAGGAGGTGAGGGCTCCCGGAACGGGGCCACGACAGCAGAGGCCACCCGAGCTCGGCCGCGGGAGCGCCCTGCGTGTGCACCGGGGCGGGCACAACCGGGCCCCCCAGGCACCCCCTTCCGCGGCCACGCTGCGTCCCCCGCCCCCACAAGAGGGCGCTGTCCACCCCAGCACAGAGGAGCTGGAGGGCAGCCTGGGGAGGCTGGGACCCACCGGCCTCTGGAATCCTGGGGCGGAGGCTCTCCATGCGGAGTGTTGCGGGTGGGTGGGGGGTGGGTGCGGGCGCTCAGTTACCGCACTGGTTAGGCGGTGGGCGTGGCCTGACCCCAGGCAGCCGCCCCTTCCCACCTTCGTTCCGTGGGGATGTGCGTCTGAAAACCTGAAAAAGGAGCGGGTATTTGCGACACAGCTTGTCAGGAAGGAGGAGACTCCCCGGGAAAGAATTCTCGAGTGTGTGACGTTAACCAGAGTGTGAAAAGTTGCTCCGCCTTCAGAAAACGGGTTGTTAGGAGCTGGCTTGTGGCCCCAAATTCACCTGGTGGAGTCCTCACCTTCGGTTCCTCGGATGGGACCGAATTTGGAGACGGGGCCTTACAGAGGTGAGTAAGGCAAAGTGAGGGCCTGTGGGTGGGCCCTGACCCAACGTGACCGGGTCACACACAGGGAGCAGGCGGCTGTCTACACGGCCAGGACAAAGGCCGCCGGAGAAACCGACCCTGCCCACGCCTGGATCTCAGACATCCAGCCTCCGGGACCGTGAGGCAGTAAAGGTCCGCCACGGCGGCTGCGGGGTCGGTGCCATTTTATTCCGGCACCTTCCCAAACTAACGCGCGATTTGCACGCACGCTGTGTTCCTTTCGACCAGATTCTCTGTTCCTACACCTCCGCGGTGCCTGGAATTGGCACGCGTTATCAGAAATCTTCAAAGGATTTGAAAATATTGTACTTTTCCGGCCTCCTTTTAAAACTAGCCTATCTGTCCGGAAGCAAATAACGACGCTGTCTGCAAGGTGATGCTTCCCTGCCCACGGTGTCCCCTTTGTGGAGATTTATGGGTAGCGAAGTCTCATTTGTCCGGAAATAAGTGCTCAGGATCGCCTCAACTACTCTGGAACAGGAACCAAGAGAACTTGTCTTCTGGCCAGTGCAAGTAGTTGTGCTTGTATACAAATCCGCACGCGTGCGTATGTAATCAACGTAAGCACATGTATACGACTTACGAACAACACACGGGCAAATCCTAAGTCGTTGCCCCTGGGAAGACAGTTCTTGCAAGAACAGATAGGTGATTCCCCAGCCATTGTAGAGTCGCGTCGCCAAGGCGCGGAGGGTGGCTTAATGTGAGACACACGTAAGGTCCAGCCAGAGCCTGTGATGGGAGCGGATTTGGGGAAACCAATGAAAAGAAGACACCGGGACTGTTAAAGAACAAACCAGAGCCACCTAATATGGGAGCGGATCCGTGTAGCTCTGGGTCCCCTGAGGGCGGCAGTGCATTTCGGCACCGAACACTTATGGGTGTGCCCAAGGCAGCAAGAAACAACGATATGTAATGAAATAAAGTATGTGTCATATTTTAGAAACGTTTTTATTCATTATGGCTGAAGTTTTAAACGGGCTAATGCATAAAGAAGTAAGCTTATCTGAAAAATTATACACAAGAACTTATTCCGGCTGTGCCCAGCAGACACGGTGCTTCTGTGCCAGCCGGGGACACACGCCGAGCTGCAGAGACCCGCTCGGCGCATCGGCCGTCCTGAGAGGGGCATCTGAGTAATGTCCCCGTGCTTTGATTTCTGGAGTCGAACGCTGACAGGTTCGAAGGAGGTGGGACCTCTGAACACCACAGTCTCCCAAGTCAGAACACCGATCCTGGAAGACGAATCCTACTTCCCGTGCAAAATAGTTTTATTTTGCAAAGCCAAAACTATCTGTAAACATACAGACGTTGGATCCTAAGCTATCACTTCGAATTTCATAGAAAGATGCGGTTGAAGCTTGTAAGAACAGTAGAAAGTTTCAAATAACACGTGAGTCAGGATTAAACACGTCAGTGTCTTTGTAACACTACCTGCATTTTTGTAATATTCGTCCTTCTTCCACTCGCGTTCATATATTTACAAAGCACTTTCAAAACTTGCGGTCTAGGAACTTTGTCTGCAAAGCTGAGGAGCGCTGTTAAAGTCTGGTTCCATGACTGGGGCGCCTGGGCGGCTCAGTCGGTTACGCGTCCAACTCTTGGTTTCAGCTCAGGTCATGATCTCACAGTTCGCGGGATCGAGCCCCGCATCAGGCTCTGCACTGACTGTGGAGCCTGCTTAAGATTCTCTCTCTCTCTCTCTCTCTCTCTCTCTCTCTCTCCCTCCCTCCCTCCCTGTTTGCCACCAGCGTAAAGCGCTTCCTACCCAAATCCCCCTGTGTGTGTGCCGCTTCTGACCCGCTGTGGACGCGCAGCAAAAGTTCTCTGTGTACTGTCTCAGGAAGCTTCCTTGCTCCATTCTAAAACTCAGATTTAAACACCTAACACTCCCGACTGTACTCCAACCCCCAATTTCACTACGCTTTGTGTGACAAGTATTTATTAAGCCCCTCCGTGGGCTGAAAGTGTGCCGATGGCATGCGTCTTCGTGGAACTCTGTCGAACAGATCTTTGGAGGAGAATTGTCGTATCTGCAGTGACCGTTTTCCCAGGGAAATAAAGCAAACGTTTGCTCTCCCGACGGCGCGTTGCGACCCGCTCTCTCCCGTCCCCCAGGCCGCTTCTCCAGCCCGGGGAACGCATTTCGGCACCTGCCTGTGCTGCCTCGTGTGAGGCTCTCGTGTGACGTTCTCTGCAAACCCTGCACGTGTGTGAAGTGACCAGGAGACACCGTGCTCTAAGGGGCGGTTACGCGCCTGCTTCCGAAAACGTCCACGTCTGCCAAGAGTCCTCTCTGCTTTGGGGAACGCCAGCCGTGGGGAGCCCCGGGGGGCTCGGGGCTGCGGGGAAGAAAAGTGGGGACACGCCACGTGGGGGCCCCGGCAGCCCCGTCAGGATGAGACCCCCGCGGCCGGTCCCACGGGGGGACGGGGTCCCGGTCCAAGTGCACGTTCCCCGAGCCGCCGGGGGGGGGGGGGAGGCCGCGGCCCCGGGCCGGTCACATGGTGAACGACGACGCGTTGTCGTTGTCCGCGGTCTCGCTGTTCTGCCTGGAGGTGAAGGCCTCCGAGTGCAGCCTGGAGCAGGAGAAGCCCGACGCCTTCTGCTTCCTCCGCACACACCACAGGTCCTTCACGATCTTCAGGAAGTAGCTCCGAAACTTCTGGCCGATGAAGGCGTAGAGCACGGGGTTGAGACAGCAGTGCAGGAAGGCCAGGACCTCGGTGACGTTCTGGCTGTAGCCCAGCAGCCTGGCGCCCTGGCAGGAGCGGTTCATCCTGCCCAGCTGCGCGGCCGTCACCAGGAGCACCATGTTGTGGGGGATCTGGCAAGCCAGGAACACCAGCACCACCGCAATGATCACGCGGATGGCCTTGTGCCGCTTGGAGTTCTGAGCCTGCACCAGGGTTTTGACGATGAACATGTAGCAAAAGATCATAAACACCAGCGGGATGAAGAAGCCGAAGAGGAGCTGGAGCCCCAGCATCAGCAGCTTCCACTTGATGGGGTCCGAGACCGCCTGGTACCGGGGCTCGCACACGTGGCTGCCGTGCACATCGTACTTCTGGTTGAACGTGAACGTCCAGCTGGAGATGAGGACGGAAGCCACCCAGACCACGAAGCAGATGGCCCTGCGGTGCGCCAGCGTCCTGGACCGCAGCCTGAAGGACTTGGTGGCCTGGACGATGGCAATGTAGCGGTCCATGCTGACGCAGGTCAGGAGCAGCATCCCGCAGTTGAAGTTGATGGCGTAGATGCCCTTCATCAGCTTGCACATGGCGTTGCTGAAGATCCACTCGCCGGTGGCGTGGCTGACGGCCCAGAACGGGAGGGTGAGGACAAAAAGTATGTCGGCGATGGCCATGTTCAAGAGGTACACGTCTGTCATAGACTTGGCTTTCTTGTAGAAAGCAAAGGTGACCACCACCAAAACATTGCCCAGGAGGCCAAAGACGCAGATCAGGGAGTAAGCGATGGGCACAAACAGCCCAGAGAACGTTCTGACCTCCTGCAGGGAGCACAGTAACGTGTTGTCATCGAGTGAGTAATCCGAGCTATTATTACCCGACCCAAAGTAATCCTCACTCAGACCGAAGACGTCGCTGATGTTCATCGGTTCCTGGAAGGCGAACAGAGGTAGAGTTAGCTGCCGTGTGATTTCCGAGGAGCCCCGGCTGACCGAAACGGTACCCCCGCCAAAGGAGACTAGACGCTCACCCCGTTCATCGCGCTCTTGTTTTCGGCGGAAAATACGGGCCTGGTACGGAAGGGGGTGGGCGTCCAGCCCCTCCGGCTCACCAGCGGAGACAGTAGAGAAGTGAGTCTAAGGAGGAAAGAAAGCAAGATACACTGTAGTTGAGACAGAAATGTTCCCGGGGAGCCGGAGAATCGCGTTACCAGCATTCCGTCTCACGAGGACCCAGAGCGTGCGCGGCATGCTGGCTTACGTGAAAATATCCATTCGGGGGGGAGCGCCTGGGGGGCTCAGGGAAGCATCAGACTCTGGGCTTCGGCTCAGGTCATGATCTCACGGTCCGCGTGTTCGAGCCCCGTATCGGCTCTGTGCTCACAGTACAGCTTGGGATTCTCTGTCTCCTTCTCTCTCTACCCCTCCCCCACTCTCTCTCTCCCAAAATAAATACATCAACTTAAAATTTTTTATTCTAGAGAGAGAGTGTGAGCAGGGTGGGTGCAGAGAGAGGCGGGGGGTGGGGGAGCGGCGGGGACAGAGGATCCAAAGTGGGTTCTGCACTGACAGCAGGGATCCCGATGCGGGGCTTGAACTCACAAACCCTGAGATCGCGACTTGAGCTGAAGTTGGGTGCTCAACCAGCCGAGCCACCAAGGCGCCCCCCCCAAAATATTTGTTTCAAAATATTCATTTAGAACAGGGGTCCACAACCTCTTTCTGTAAAGGAGCAGATGGTAAATATTTCCCCTCTGCAGGTCATATAGTCTCTATCCCAACTACTCAGACCTGCCCCGGTGGCGTGAAAGGAACCATAAACAATTTCACAAATGAATGCGCTTGAGTCCGTGGGGCATCATTTGTCAATCCCCGATCTATAGCGTAAAGAAGGCTGATAGCAGCAAAACCACAGATTCTGACCTACACAGAAATCTTGGTGCAAAAGTCAATTTAATTACGTTCAATACGATTCCACTGAACAACATCCACAGAAGTGTAGGTGCGTCTACAATACTTAGAATTTACAGTCTTTGCCTGTATCTAGTTGACAGAATCATTCGGTGTTTTTCATCCTGCTGGGGATGTGAGAATCTCCCGTAGAATTTTTTTTTTAAGTCTAAACGTGACAGTCATTCTCAAGATACACTGAGTAAGATTCCCGGGCTCGGAAGGCAGGAGGGACGTGTATATGCGTCTTAAAAGTCACGGCTGTTGCAGCCTACAACCACTAACCTGCAGGGGCAGCGACATCCTAATCGTCAGAAACCAGACCGCGGGGAGGAAGGTCAAAGCCAAGAGGGGCAGTGCCCGGGCCCGGCTCAAGAAATTCGCCGGGATACGAGTGAGTGCGGAGCTGGAGTCTCAGAGGGAAGGGCTCTGACCACTGGCGTTTGAAACAAACTCAAACAGGAAAGGATGGAGAATTCTCTTATCTTCACATCCAACCATTCCCTGTTATTGAGTGTGACCGTCCTGATATATCATCTGTCCCTCCCCGTCCCCAATAAATTCCCTGGCCCAGGATGCTGATAATCGTGTCAAATGTGTCTTCATCCTCCTCCTCCACCCTACCCTCCCCCCCCCCCCCCGGGTGCACCGGCAGGGAATCTATCACCTACACAGTCAGTACCCATACCTGACATTCTGGGAGGAAGTCAGGATAACACAAAACTCGCCCTCGCCCTGAAGGATTTTCTGAGCCTACTTGTCATATCGCTGGATTCTCATCGTGCTGTTTCCACAGTCATGGATGGGGCGGCCCCCAGCCCGTTCCTCCCCTGATGCCTGGAGCTGTCACTTGGGGAGTCTTTGCTGCCTTCCAGCCGCTGCCCTGGACGTGCCACTAGGGGGAGGCGTGGGTCACCTGTGCGCATCTGCAGTCACCTCCAGCATACATTATCGGGGCTTTAGGGCGGGCAGAAGAACCAGAAAGTAAAGCCTTTGTGTGTGAGAGAATAGGAGAGGGTGGATATAGCAATCAGATCATCAGGGGAACCATATCAATCAAACATGACTACAAGATTAACGGTTCCGGCCAGGAGGGATTAACAGAAACCGAATGCACCGTACGGCATTCCACAACCAGAAAACCCTGTAAAGTATGTCCAATAACAGTTTTCAGACATTGGTGTCACAGGGTTAGGGTCCCTGACGAGAAGAGAGCAGGCAGAGAGTGCTATGGCCCCGAGCTCTGTGAAGCCCCAACTTACACAGAAGCAGTTTCCAAGTGCAGGGCGTGGGGGCTACCTGACCTGGGCATGGCCACCCCACCGAGGACACAGGGATCGGAGTCCTGGGAGGCCAGGGCAGCTATGCTTTGCAAGACAAAATATGGGGGAGGAGGGAGCCACACACAGAAAAATAAGGACAGCGGCAGAGACGTGTCCTTGAGAGGAAGCAAGGCAAGACTGATCCCAGAAAGGAGAGACAGAGAAATCCTCGGAATCCTCGCAGGCTAGGAATGGTTCTCTCCCGCAGGAAGAGTAGCGGCACCTTCTAAGTCCCAGATCATGGGACAGCATCCTCAGAACAATACCGTGTTAGGAGGAATGCCACTCAAATAAACCTACCTTAAACGCTGCTCTGATCCTGCCATAACAAAAGAAGGTCTCGGATGTGATCCATCTGATTCCAGTAATATAACTACATTCCAGAACAAAAACATGCGACAAAATCCAGCCTTCGACCATGTGAAGTGCATGTCAGGCATCCAAACAAAAATCTCTAGACCACCGTAGGCTGAATGTCTGTGTCTCCCTGAAAGACGCTAAAGCCTAATCCCAAGGTGGTGGCATTTATAGGTGGGGCCTCCCCTCGTGTGGGATTAGTGTTCTCAGAAGAAGAGACACGTGACGGCCTTCTTGCTCTCTGTCTGCCGTCCGCCACGTGGAGGCGACAAGAAGACTGAACCAGGAGGGGGTCCTCCCTAGACATGGGCCTGCTAGCACCTGAATCTTGGACTTCCCAGCCTCCCCGACTGTAGCAATAAATGTATGCTGTTCAAGCCACCCTGAGGTAACCTGTCACAGCCACTAACGGGCTATAATGCGGACATTTGAGGAAACAGGAAAATATGACCCATAATCTATGTGAACAAACAGAAAAAAAACAAAGATGATAGAAAAAACTGTTCTGTAGCTAGTACAAATACACTTCAAATGCTCAGAAAGGTAGAGGAAAGCATAAATACAGTGGAGAAAATGACAAAAGATACAAAAAAGACCCAAATCAATGTTCTGTAGATGAAATACATAATATGTAAAAAACAAAACAAAACAACGCTGATGAGGATTAACATACACAGATGAGTTGTAATTCTCTGCCCTAGCAATATTTGGAACATTTGGCCATTGAAACTGGAAAAAAAATCACAATGACATCAAAAACATGAAATAAAATGCTTACGACTACATCTTCGAAATCGACACGAGATTTCCATACTGAAAACTATACGACGTTGTTGACAGAAAGTAAGATCTAAACGAAAGGAGAGTTGTATCGGGTTCAGGATTAGACAGCTCGATATTAGGGTGTCAGTTCTCTCCAAACTGATCTACAGATACAACACAATCCAAATCAAAATTGTGGCAGGACTCCTGAAGAAACCGACAAGCCGATTCCAAAATTTATATAGAAATCCAAGGGATTTAGAAGAGCCAAAGCAGTTTTGAAAAAGAGGACAGAATCGTAGGATTCATACTATCTGATTGCAAGACTTCCTACGAAGCTACAGGTGTCGTGACAGCATCCTGTTGGTAACAGGACGGACACACTAATCAACGGAAGAGAATGGAGTCCAGAAATAGACTGCACGTCAACGGACGACTGATTCAATAGGGAAAACGCAATCTTGGCAATAAATGGTATTGGAACAACTGGATGTTCATGCATAAGAAGTTGATGCTGGGGCACCTAGGTGGCTCAGTCAGTTGAGTGTCCGACTTCAGCTCAGGTCATGATCTCCGGGTTCGTGAGTTCGAGCCCCGCGTCGGGCTCTGTGCTGACAGCTTGGAGCCTGGAGCCTGGTTCGGATTCTGTGTCTCCTGGGGCACCTGAGTGGCTCAGTCGGTGGAGCGTCCGACTTTGACTCAGGTCATAATCTCACGGTCCGTGAGTTCGAGCCCCGCGTCAGGCTCTGTGCTGACAGCTCGGAGCCTGGAGCCTGCTTCCGATTCTGTGCCTCCCTCTCTCTCTCTCTGCCCCAACCCACTCACATTCTGTCCCTGTCTCTCTCAAAAGTAAATAAACATTATAAAAAAAAAAAGGAAGTTGATCCTTACTTTGATCTCCTGCTACAAACTAAAAGATAACTCAGAATGAATTATAGATTTAATGCGAGTGCCCAAACCATGAAACATCTGAGGAAGACAGAAGAGAAAATCTTTGTGCCCTGGGGAGTGGTAGAGATTTCTTATCTAGATTGCAAAAGGCACGAACGGTAAAAAAAAAAAAACAAAAAACAAAACAAACAAACAAAAAAAAAACTTTTGATAAATTGATCAGAATTTAAAGCTTCTGCTTTTTGAAAAATGCTTCAGAAAATTAAACACAGACCACAGAATGGAGAAAAAATTTGTAACCTTAAATCTGATCATGGATCCTACCCAGAAGATACAAAGAACTCTTACAATTCGGTGTCAGGAGGACACACCTCAACAAGAAACGGGCAGAAAGTCTGAGGTCAGTTCACCAAAGGACATACACGGACGGCAATTACCGCACAAGGAAAGATGTTCGAGGCGATTAATCATCGGGGAAACGCAAATTAAAACTGCGCTGAGACGCCGCTCCCCACCGGAAGCGTGGCTAAAAGTACGAGCAGACAAGACAGAAGGTGCGGGTGACGATGTGCCGTCCGAGCGCTCACGCTCTGGTGGCGGGACGCAAACCCCCGCGGCCACGGTGAGAAAAGAGGGTCGTGGTTCCATACGAAGTAAAACACGCACTTACCGCATGAACCGGCAGCCGACGCTCGCGTGCGTAGCCCAAGAAAATGAAAGGCTAGCGCTTGAATGTCTACGGCACGTTCACGCTCATCGCTAGAAAGTGGAAAGAACCGAAGCTCCCATCAGCCGCTGAACAGGGCAGCGCATCGCGCTGTCCCCGGGCGATAAAGCAGCGCCCGGCCGCAAGAAGGAACGGACCACAGATACAGGCTCCAACACGGGCCAATCGCAAAAGCCTCCCGCTGGGTGAAGAATCCAGACGTGTAATACCAGCTGCCACATTATTCCATTTATGTGAAGCTTTAGAAAAAGCAAAAACGACGGCAGTGGGAATCAGACCGGCGACTGTCATGGGTCAGCGTTGGCTGAGGGGGCACGGGGACCCTGTCCTGGTGATGCAAACGTTCCCCGTCAGGACGGTGACGTCGGCGTGCCTTGCCACAACGTATCGCATCACATACTTCAAATCGGTGACCTCAATGGTAAGTAAACCGTGCCCTCACGAGGCTAGTGAAATACTTTCGGACAACAGGTGCCATGGGTCAGGGTCCTCACAGAGGACTGAGGGGGTTGTGGCAGGTTCGCAAGGAAGGACCTGGGAAAGAAGGGGTAGAGGTGAGCGGGAGGGGGCTGGGGACAGGGCAGCGTGTGAGCCGTAGCACGGGGGCCACAGGGCTACTGCGGGGAACGGCAGGAAACGCTCAGAGGGAACAGAGCCGCGTGGTGACGGAGACGATGGACCACGTGCCAATCCGAGGGGCCCAGGGAGATGGGGTCACGTTGGGGGGGGGTGACACGGTGACATTCAGATCACATGGAGGCTGGGAGGCTGACAAGGGAGCCGTGGAAAGGCCGGGAGGGACGTCCCCATCTGCCGTGTGTTCAGCGCCCAGCCGGACCCCCACAACTGTGACATAGCATGTTTCCCGAACTCAAATGTAATTGAGCCCAACAACTGTTCGGGAACCATCTGTTGAGGACGACACTGTAGGTACAGAGACCAGTCACGCACCAGCTCCAGCTCCAGGAAGCTGTCGGGTGAACAGACCGTTGGGAACCTGCGTGGGACCCTGGAAGGTCCACAAGAACAGGTGACTGGCTCTTGGCGAAGAGAAGGCTGGGGCCAGAGACGCTCCGTGGTGAGGTCAGCCCAGCAGCCCGGGGGGTGGGGCGGGGGTGGCGCTCGCGCCTGCTCGGAAGGCACAGCCTGCGAATCTGGATGATGGTGAAGGTAACGCGGTTGTGGTTAAGCAGGAATCCGTGTTCTCGATAAAAAGTGTCGTCAAGTTCATGTGGATGCCAGTCACTTGCCGCGCCTGGAAATGATTCAGCCTGCGCCAGGCCACCATTTTCACCACAGAAATCATGTGAGTTGTTTTCAGGAAACCGTGTTGGTGACAGATTGGCATCTGTGCCGCCACATCACGCAGAGAAGGTGTTTTGCTCACGTATCTCGCTCACCTCCAATCTTGAGCAGCAAGATCGCCTCTTTGGAGACACAAGTTCTGCATTTCGTTGTCGTCGTTGCACAGACCGGGGTGGTAAAGACACGGAGACGTTTTTGAAGACCTGTGTCCCTGAGCCAGAGGTGACAGGTACTGTGTGTTGGCCGCCAGTGGTTGACAGGAGCGGCCGGCGTTACCACCAAATCTGATCATTCTTTGCCGAGCCGACGAACCCACAGTTGTGAGACTTCCGGACACGGGAGTCCCGCCCGACCTTGTTTTTAAAGCTCATCTCTCTCTCTCTCTCTCTCTCTCTCTCTCTCTCTCTCTCTCTCACGTCCTCACCGTCGCCAACATTCCTGCCAGGCCTTCCTTATTTCGAAGTCACTAGATCACATGTAAGTGCATGGGCCCCAACTGATTCCCAAAATGTAATCAGCTTAGCTTTGAAATGGAAGTGTTTCCTAAGTCGCTGCCTCTCAGACTGACGGGAATACAGACGCGCCTACAAAACCAGTTGGTTTTAAGAGAATCTGTGGGACAGACGGTTCTAAATTGCCCTTGGGAGGAAGTTTTGAGGCCTCGGGTGGAAATCGTGATGACGCAGTTAGAAATATTATGCCACTCAATCTGGTTTTGCAGGTAAGACTCTCCTTCCCTGGTGTGCAGCCGCCTCGAGTGAAGCGTTGAGCGTTGCTTCCGAGGTGCCTCACTGTCACCACCTGCCTGGGTGTCAGCCCCTCAGAGGCTTCGCACCCCGCCGGGCCCGCCGTGGCATCGCACCGAGTGAGAGGCGAGAGGCACGGCGTCCTCCTCCGCTGACCGACGCCCGGGGAGTCCCAGCAGAGGACAGACCGTGTAGGAACTCTCACAACTCATGTGCGGGGAGAGAAGGTAAACGCCTCCTGTGGGGTCAGACGTCTGGCGAGGATGCCCGGCAGGGCGCTGAAGCGAGTTAGCGAGGATGCCAGGGGGTGGGCGCTCCGTCGGAGACGCCCGGCTAACACTCCACGCCTGGCTGTCATGGCCACGAACCTGTGGATCAGGCGTTGCAGACGTCGCAAATCTACGATTAAATCTGAAATTTGCAGGGGCGCCCGGGTGGCTCCGTCAGTTAAGCATCCGACTCTCAATCTCGGCCCAGGTCATGATGTGACCGGCCGTGAGTCCGAGCCCCGCGTCGGGCTGTGGGCTGATGGCGTGGAGCCTGCTTGGGGTTCCGTTCCTCCCTCTCTCTCTGCCTCTTTCTCTCTCTCTCTCAAAATAAATAAACGTGTAAAGAATCTGAAATTGATAAGTAACAAAGATGTGGGAGTACAATCCGGATGGAGGACAGTTCGGTGGCTCACTAGGTGGGTGACCGCCTGGGCAAAGACCCCAACTGGCCCCATGTTGGGCCCTGTCCTCAACTCTGTGCTGCCCGTCATTTTTATCAATGTCAGGCACAAAAAGAGAGGAGGCAGGCTCATCACGTCTGAGGTGACCAGATGCCTGAAAATATAATCATTATGTTGGGTGAATCAGTGTGAAAAAACTCTGCACAGAATCGAACAATGAGGCAAATCCAATATGGCAAAATTCCGTGGCGAAAGTAGGAGGTGTCGCAACGTGGGTTCGAAGGCTGCAACTCGCAGGTGCAATCACACGGAAAGTGTGGCAGCAGGATAAATTTTAAGAGATTTATATGATATTTCATGGAGAGACGACTAAATCCATGCAAAGGGAACAACACCAGTCAGCCTGCTGGCCAGCCGCCTAACATAAGCTTCCTTTCACCCACATCGTATCCCCCTTCCTCGATCACGTATCGCTTGCACACTCACTAACACACACACACACACACACACACACACACACACACACACTGTGCTGACAGACAAGGTGGTCAGCAGGACCCACGTCCACGCCCCAAGCCACGTCCGCGCCCGAATCCCCGGAAACTGTGCGCGCGTGCCCTCATGCGGCAAAAGGGGCTTTGTGGATGGGACCAAGCGTCAGCGCCTTGAGATGGAAAGCAGACCCCAGATTACCCAGTAGGCCTGGTGTAGCTGTGCAGCCCTAAAAGTGGGGACCTTCCCCAGCTGAGATGGGGGCGGGACAGAGAGATTCAAACATGGGGGGGACTCAGTCCGTCGTCGCTTTGAACGCCAAGCAGGTGAGTGGGCTCCACGAGCCGGGCCCGGCCCCCACCGACAGCCAACGTGACAACGGGGACCTCACCCACCCCTGCACCTGCAAAGAGACGGTCCTCCCTTAGGGGCTCCAAAAGGAGCACAGCCCCTGCCAACACGCCCGTTTCAGCCTGCACGACCCGCATCAGACCCCCGACCTCCAGAACTGGGAGGTTCGAACCGAAGAGTGTGCGGGTTAGGCCGCTGACGTCGTGAGGACAGCAACAGAAAACCAAAACAGTGCTCGGTCCGTGCGTCCTGTTGAACTCAATGTGTTCACCCTCTTGGGCCAAAGCAGAACTGCAGGGTGTGCAATGAGGTGGGTGATGGGTCTCCGCCTCCGCTCCCTCGGATTTAGAGGAATTTTGAGTAAGTTGGGGAAAAATGCCGGCGGGACTCAGCTAGAGGCAAACGGCCACGATGAAAACAAGGAACGACTGTATCAGAACGGAAGCCGCCTCACCTAACAACGATCAGGGGTCAGGTGGGAAGGAAGTCACCAGCTCTCCCGCGAGGCTGTCCTGTGAACGAGGGTCCGGCCGCAGCCGCCCACCAACAAGCGGAGGTTCCGCAAACACATCGCCACCCCCAACGTCAGGAAGAGTTTGCAAAACCGGCCCCGGGCTCCCCCAGGAGATGCTTATCTGTCAAGCACAGGGGGGTGAGTCTGTACTGAAAATGAGGAGGCGTGAGGAGGATGGGACCTACCGAGTCAGCGTTTCTCGCGCTAGAAGCCTCTGGAAAGGAGGCCGCAAGTGGCCCCTTCCAGCCGGGGCGCCAGGGACCGGGAGCCTCGACCAGCCGTCCTTGGAAGTACGTTAATGGCATTTGCCGCAGGAGAGAATCCCGGGGGTCCCTACCTAAACATGCTTTTAAGCAGACCGACCCTGTGCCCCTACATTTCTGACTGGAGAGAAACCCGAGTTTAGGGATCGGGAGCATGGTCCGCGGGAGGATGGGAACTAGGCACCCGGGACCTTCCATCTGTGTGACGAGTGGGTGTAGACTGGGGGTGTCTGAAAACCATGTTTTCACACTCACTCTCCACCCACACCTTATGCTAGTTTGTCACCAAAGCCCATTTGTAGTGAGCTTGTCTAGTGGTTTGGGGCTCCTCTAGGAGAGGGACGTTTCTCTGTGCCTGGTGGTCGCCTGAGTCTTTTGATTTGTTAGAACAGCTTGATTCAGGTGAGATCTGTGGGTCCCGTGAATGTCTGCTTTGACCACTCGGCGGTTGGAGTCCACACACCCTGCACGTTACCGTCACCCTTATTCCCGTGCGGGAACTGCTCCTTCCCAGGGGGATTCCGGCACCAAGAGACGCAGTCACTGGAACGGACCAGACTTTAAAAGTGAGTCCCCAGGCGCCTGGGGGGCTCCGTCGGTTGAGTGTCTGACTTCGGCCCAGGTCATGATCTCACGGTTCGTGGGTTCAAGCCCCACGTCGGGCTCTGGGCTGACAGCTCGGAGCCCGGAGCCTGCTTCCGATTCTGTGTCTCCCTCTCTCTCTCTGCCCCTCCCCCGCTCACGCTCTGTCTCTCTCTCCTTCAAAAATAAACATTAAATAATAATAATAATAATAAAATAAAAGAGAGTCCCCAGAAAGGTTCTGGGTAGAAGGAGAAAAGGAAGGAAGGGAAGAGGGAAGAGATTGCTCTGTGGTAAATAAGTTTGGGAAATGCCACTAACCGCACCCTCCTCTTGGCTCCTTACGTGGCAGTGCATTGTCGATGGCTCTCAGCCCTGCTTGAGCCATCACAATCTCCCGAACCTACTTCACCCACAGACCCTTTGGAGCCAGTTTCCCAGTTGGAAACCACTTGGGAAACAGCTGACCCAGAGGAGGTATCCATCCGCTCATTTAAAGAGAGGGCCAAGCTCCGGGCACACCCGCCGTCCGCCGATAGATCGGTCCCGCCAGGGCTGACGGCGCCTGATACGGCGAGCGTGCGAGGGACGCCACCGAGGCAAGAGGGCCACCCAGCTTCAGGCACCGCGCGGCGTCCTCAGTCTCTAACCCAGGGCGTATCCGTTCACTCGGAAAGCGCACGAAACAAAAACGATGCGGGCCTCACGCTGATGCCTGATTGACTCTTCTCACAGCGGCCCCGACTCAGAAATTAGCTTTCGTTGGAAGACGTGCCTGTGCGGGTCTCCCCTTCCTGCTTTAGAGTCACGTGATGACAGGTCAAATGTCGCGTGACTTGCGCAGTCACATTCTGAAACCGTACAGATACATCGCCCTTCTAAGCGAAAAGCACATGTGCTAAAATCTGAGGACAACACGTAGACGTGCGGTAAGTGATCACAGTGTCTGCTTTTGGGTGTCGACACGTCAAAGGTTGTGTGACCACACGTGAAAAGAAAGTGTTACTTGCAGAAAAATGCAACGTTACCTAAGTGGAGTAACGCTCTTAAAGATCGCGTTTAAAATACTGACTTATGGGGGCGCCTGGGTGGCGCAGTCGGTTAAGCGTCCGACTTCAGCCAGGTCACGATCTCGCGGTCAGCCAGGTCACGATCTCGCGGTCCGTGAGTTCGAGCCCCGCGTCGGGCTCTGGGCTGATGGCTCGGAGCCTGGAGCCTGTTTCCGATTCTGTGTCTCCCTCTCTCTCTGCCCCTCCCCCGTTCATGCTCTGTCTCTCTCTGTCCCAAAAATAAATAAACGTTGAAAAAAAAAAATTTAAAATACTGACTTACGGTTTTATCGCAATAAACTAGCGTGGTTTTTGTTGGAGACCACAGGCAAGAGAGTCTCGGAAAGTAACCGCTAATTGGTTGACTCGTTCACAGACGAGGAGACCGTCTGATGGTCTGTGACCTAAAAGACCCCGCCCAGGAAGCCCAGGAAAGCGGCCCATCCACTGGCTACAGTTTAGGAGAACGCAGGGGCGGGCCGGCCGGCCGCCCCCAACAGGAGCCTGCTGGCTTCTTCGGCGGACCCCTCCCGCCGCACCTCTGCTCTGGAGCCCTGAGGGCTCTGGGGGGGGTGTTCGGTCACCTGACCGGGGGCAGGTGGCCACCACTGCGAGTGTCCTAGCTGGGACGGCTAACTGACACAGCCTCGGGCCGGCCGGCCGCCCATTGGGACCGGGAGTGGGCGGTGGCCGACACAGGGCAGCGAAAGGGAAGTAGGATCCCCTAGAGAAGGGAGGAGGCGCCGAAAAAGCAGAAGGGGGCGGCCGACAGGCCGGCTTCGGCTGCCTATTTGGCCAAGGGCAGACGCTGCCCAAGAACACTGAGTAAGGGGAAAACGTTCCTAGGATTCGTCAAAATATTATCAGCAAGGAAATCTTCACGTCTGAATGAAAACAAATTGTATCGTCGTTTTCACGGTCGGTCGTAGGTGGAATTAAAGCAGAGGGTTTTGAATCTGTGTCTGCTCTCGTACATAGCGATGGCCCGCAGGGCACAGAGCGAGAACCGACTGCGAGCGGGTATGTGCGTCCCGTGTGCACGTGTACCTGTGTGCCTAAGTGTATGAGTATGCGTGGGCTCTGTGTGTATATTTGCACGTGTGGACGTGTTATGTGTGTGCCCGCATATGTATGTCGTGTGCGTGCGTTTGTCCAGGCGTGTCTTAGGTGGGCACGTGTGGGCGTGTGTGCATTTTTGTGCACGCGTGTTTGTGTGCCTGCGTGTTGTGTGTGCCTGCGTGTGTATGCTGTGTGCACGCGGGCGTGTGTACGTATACGCGTGCATGGCTGTGTGCACGTGTGTGAGAGCACTGTGGGGGTGTACTGCACGTTAAGTTATAAGTGCACACTGGCCGCTGGGGTCACTCCTCTATCATCTCATTTAACCACAGAAACCCTTTAAGGCAGACGCTATACCCATTTTACAGATGGAAGGCTGGAGGGCTGTTCACCCTTACCGTCCCGTTCACTCTGTCTCCAGAGGGTTTTACTCAAGCCCCATAAATCCCCAGAAGATCTTAAACAACCTACTTATTGTACAGCCTCTTAACTGATACCAGAATCTCTCACACTGCAGTTGTCGGTATTCATAAACGTGTGTTTTCTCAATCACTTGAACCGCGGGCTCACGGTGTTTTATCCTTTTTTAGATAAAGAGCAACAGAGCTGAAACTCTAGGCCAGCTTCCTTCTGCTTTCGAATAAGTGGTTAAGAGAGAAGCCAGAAGGTTTTTTCCAATGATTTGTATATAGGTTGGTGATTTTTTTTTTTTCTTTTGGTTTCCTTTGCTTCTTTGGAAGCTCGCTTTTACATTTGCCTTCTCAGTTGCAGAAATTAAACTTTTCATCCCTTCAAGAATAGTTTTAATCCGGACCTCGCGTGTACGTCCTCACGGCGCCGATCTCCACAGTACCTAGTTTTGCTGCTACGCAGGCTTTGGAGGGAGCCAGGGACAGGCTTGAGATCTTGAAGATCATTATGTATTCTTTTGTGGTCACGAGACACTGACTTCACAATCGTGATGGCATTTGCAGCCCTTATCAGAGCTTCTTCTGTATTTCCCTGACTCTCATAAAAGTTTCCACCCCGTCGATTTCTCTTAAATAACACCTGATAAGCTCCTTCCCCCTCAATCTCCAGCCGCGCAAGACGCCCCCTCGCCGTGTTTCTTTGCACAAATCGCTTTCTGCATTGCTGCCAAAACATCTCTTAGCTAGCTCCTCAGACGCTGTGTGCTTAGCTACATAAACGGCTGCATTTCACGCGAGACTGCTGCCCCGTGGGGGTTTAACCCCGTAAAGTAGCAAAGCCCGAGTCGTCCGGGCGGTGGAGATGAGATCACCGCCCGCACGCTGAGAGGAAAGGCAAGATCCCCGACAGCCCGGCCCTGTTCCTCAACCCAGAAGGACAGCGTCTTGGCGAAGGCCAGCCTGAGCTTTATCCAGTGGCGCAGTCACCACGCCAGCCTTCTGGAAATCCCCGGAGGGCCACCGCTCCACCTGTGGCACCCATCAGGCGGGGGCGTCAAGGACGTGAAGATGCTTTTCAAAGAAGGGAGGGGCTCGGCCGTGCTCACCTGAGAAGCGCTGGGATCCGACGGGAATTGTCCTGCCCGAGGCCCCCGGGGATGCTTCGCGTCAGCACCGGGACGCTGTTGACCCGATGCAGTTTCTACTGGTCGTGCAGAAAAAAAACAGGGAGAGACCAAAAGTGGCCGAGAGCGAGTTGCTGAACTGCGACCACTTCCTACTGAAGAGTGACGCCTATGTGCCCAAATGCAGAAGGTTAACCGTGTACGGCCCGTAGGTGATCGAGCGGTCACATGACCCCGGGAGCAGCTCACGCCAGCCGCGGAGCCGAGCTGGGTGCTCCTCAGGGTGCCTTTGAGCTGCTTTTCCACGTGTGGCCGCTTGTGGTTCGCCCTCGCGCCTTCCCCCTCCTGTGCCCGTTTACTGCCCGTGAACCAGGGCGCTTTGCAAACTGCCCGGGGGGCCGTAGAAATGTTTGGGAAAGGGCGCCTGAGACTGTGTTCCGTGAGGCGGCCCCTGGAGCCCCTGTGCCCGCCTTCCCCCCAAACCTGTGCCCCCACGGGTAGGCCACTGGCCCTCTCCACACCCCGGTCCCATCCCCAGTCAGGTAGCGGCCTCGGCGGGTCCCCAGAAGCATCGGCGGCCGTCCCCGTGGAGCAGTTGGAACAGTGCCGAAGCAGACGGGGCTCTCGGCGAGTTTGGGTCCAACACGCAAGTCCTTAAGCCCTGGGCCTGGGCCCTTTGTGAGACGGCAGGTGACAGGTGGGAGCGCCCTGCGGTTCGACGTAGTAACCGAGGACTCGCCCGGGGGATTCATGTTTAGGCGTGAGCAGCTTAAAAACAGCAAAAAGAAAAAGAAATGGAGAAGGAATTCTGGGACCGTACTCCAGATCTTCGTAGGGTGTGTCGCTGCAAGTCGAGGCCCAGGAAGTACCAAAGGTCTTAGAGCGACGGGACCCAGAGACCAACGCGACCCGAGGCCAGACCGGCCGGCGCTGTCGGTCCTCCGCTCGCTGAGCTCGCCGGGCGCCCCCGACCGCTGGGCGCCCACCCTGCGCGGTGTCCACGCCCGTCAGTCAGGCTTCAGCCTCCTGCGCACCCCTGCACTCTGTCCCCTCGGCGCTCCTCCCGGGACCCGGCTGGCCACGGCGGTCGCTCGCCCTGGCAGGACCGGCCCTTCCCTGTGTCCAGCCTCCCCCCCAAACCGCCTGCTTCTTCTCCTCCTTCCCCTCACCCTGCGGAACAAGAACGTTTTCTGGTTCATTCCGAGCCACTCACAGACCTTATGTCGCAGGGACCCGTTGGCCCAGCCTTACAATAGTCCTTTTGAATAAGGATCTCTCCTCCCTGAGTCCCGAGGTGGTGTCTGTGGCAGAGCTTAAGATTCCCACTGAGGCAGGTGCCCTGTCCCCTGCTGCTCGAGAGGCCCGCCTCCAAGTGACTTCCCTCTGTCCCTGTGACAGGCGGGGGCTGGGTGGAGAGAAAAGGGACCGCCTCCCCGCTCTTCTTCCTGCCCATCCCTCCGCCCTTTGCCCTTCGCGCTCCTGCCCCTTGCCGGAGGTGGAAGCTGCTGGAAGGGCCGCCTGCTGGGGGCCCCAGGCGCCCTGGGGAACTGGGTCCCTGTGTGTCCTGCTCTCTGTCTCTGCTAACCTCCCCTGCAATGGCCGTGTGTGGTAGCAAGTGGAGAAAAGCTGAACGGTGCGGTCACACAGGGAAGCAGCCACAGAGCAGGGGCTCGGTCACAGCGCCCTACCTGGGGGGCAGGGACACCTGTGGCCGACTGGCAGGCCACCTTTCAGAAGTGGAACGCGCGGAGGCAGAGGTGGCACAAAGCCTCCCCAGGCTCGACCCCCTCCCCTCGCGCTCCTCTCCCACCCCCCAGGGAGACACGGATGGGCAGAGTCAGCCGCGGGCCTGGCGCCCTTCCATTCCACGGCCCCACGGCTGAGGCCGCTACCCTGGGGCCGCTGGCCCGCACGTGCCTGCTGTGTCCTGTGCCTCCACAGTCCTTCTGTATTTCAAAGCAAATCCATAGCATAGGTCACCCTTAGGAGGCTCGGCCCACTCTGCCTTGATCTCTCCAGAGCCTGCCCGGGTCGAAAACCCTGGGAGGTCTCAGCCTTACGTGATCTCCCCCAGATTTAAATCGGGCCGCTCACCTGCACCGACACGGCGAGCTGCGTGAAAGCAAGAAATGCGGCCTGCAGGGATGCATTTTCTATACACGACCCTCCAGTCCGAGAAGTTTGGCGGCGAATGTGACAAGTCCGTTCGGGACACATTCCGGGTGTGGTTTGGTGAATGAACATCGCAGCCGTAGGAATCGCTTTAGACTCTGAGGTGAGGCTGTTTGCTGCACGCTAACTGCCGGCCGGCAGCCCTGGGGCCTGAGAGGGCCTCCCCGGACCCTCGACTACAGCACCAAAGTGAGGCCCCGGCCAGGCAGCCACGGCCGAGAACCCACACTGGCTCCCTTAAGGAAGAAGAAGTTCAAAGGGAAACCAGGGACTCGGCAAATGCCGATAATCATGAAGAAACCGCTTCTTAAATCATAAAACGTATAGAATCGTCAAAATGTCAACGATTTCAAGCCACAGTCGTGTAGAGAATGTTTCTCAGTCCAGTCGCCTTCCTCACAGTTTGTACTGTTTCCTTAGAGGATGACAGAGGGTCTGACGGGCTTTCAGCTTGGAGGTTAGTGTCAGAAGGTGTTTGACACTCAGGTGACTGACGTCTGCTGGTGGGCGCGTGGCCGGAAAAGCCGATGCCCCTTCAACCGCTGGGAAGGCCCGTGGCCCTCGCTGACTCAACTCCTGCTGAGCAGTCCCCGAGGCCCAGGGTGCAGGTCACAGCGTAGTCATCTGCAGCGTTTGTGGGGAGCACATCCGGGTCTTGTTTGGGGTGGCGGGGTGCTGGCGTGGTGAGACCCCGCTGACCTGGGCACCTGTGGGTCGGTGCTGTGTTCCCTCCCTGGGATGGCCCTGGAAGAG
This sequence comes from Felis catus, assembly GCF_018350175.1. Classification (NCBI taxonomy): domain Eukaryota; kingdom Metazoa; phylum Chordata; class Mammalia; order Carnivora; family Felidae; genus Felis; species Felis catus. The sequence goes on along the minus strand of NC_058372.1, from coordinate 149,455,895 downwards.
GCCACTTTCACTTCCTTTCCTCCCCAAATGGGAGTGCCGCTCGTGCGTCCAAAGGTACAATCTAATTTCCGTCTTCTTGAACCTGCATTGCCCTTGGCCAGTGGCCTGACCGCTAGCATCCAGCGTGGGTAGTGATCGGGGATTTTGGAGGCCGAGTCACAGAAAGGCAGGCCCCCCACGGCCGGGGTGCAGGCCTCCTCTGGGACCCCGGCCGAGACCGTGCGAGGAGGGGCCGGAAGCAGCCTGGCGGGGAGCTCGGCTGGGGTCCCCGACACCAGCCAGCCCCCCGGAGCCTTCGCAGGACTCGGGTACCTGCCGCCCTCTGACTGCACGTGCACCAGAGCCGCTCAGCTGAGCCAAGTCAGCCCCCGGAGCCACAAGAGTTAATAACAAGTCACTGTTGTGAGCCACGGCTGGCCGTGGTTTGCCAGCAGATAGGTGGCCGGAATGCTCTCTACCGTTCATCGTGCATTCTACACCTCTCGTGAAATCATCAAGAGGCATTAAAAATGAGAAAATCCTGCCATTTGCAGCAACGTGGATGGAACTGGAGGGTGTTAGGCTGAGTGAAATAAGTGAGGCAGAGAAAGACAGATACCATATGTTTTCGCTCCTCTGTGGATCACGAGAAACTTAACAGAAGACCAGAGGGGAGGGGAAGGGGGGGAGAAAAGCTACAGAGAGGGAGGGAGGCAAACCATAAGAGACTCTTAAAAACTGAGAATAAACTGAGGGGGGTGGGGGTGGGGGGGAGGGGAAAGTGGGTGAGGGGCACTGAGGAGGGCACCTGTTGGGATGAGTGCTGGGTGTGGTATGGAAGCCAATTTGATAATGAATTATATGGGAAGGAAGGGAGGGAGGGAGGAGGGAGGAAGGAAGGAAGGAAGGAACAAAACGCATCCTCCCCAAGAAAGGCAGCAGTTGGCACAGGTGCCGGAAGTGGGGGCAGGATGAGGGAAGGAATGAGAAATGGAAAATAGTGGTATTCCGGGAAAGGCAGGAGCAGGTACGTCGGTGATAGGGTATCGGATCCAGCAGTGGTTTAGACCTGTGCCACACCGTTCAGGGTCTATCCCTTTTCTTCCGTATACAAATAAGAAAATGCTATTCATCGAGTTATGTCAGCAAATCCCCCAGTTAGGATAAAAGTGCATTTCGTAGGGGACTTACCGGCTTTGCCGACATCTCAAATTTTAGGATTTGCAGAGACGTCAAGATGTACACACTTCAGGTCCACTGCCTGCTATGGCTTTGCACCTGCCGAGTTTCGACACGGTTACTCTACGCCCTAAACTCTCTGGCCTGAAAACTGCACTCGTAAAAGGCACTCCACACTGACCTAATTTGCCTGCTATAAGCTCACATTCCAGATGACCTACCGCGTGCGTGGTCCCATGAACACAGATGGCTGGCGCGGTCTAGTTCCCGCTTTTAAGAACCTCACGCAGTGCTGTGCCGTGCGGCAGGGCTGAATTGTGACTCATCACCGAGGAGACGCGTCGAGAAGGGGGGAGTGGAGAGGAGGAGGGGGTGCGCGCTCTGGCCGCTGCAATGGTCCCAGGGGCCTTGGGGAAGAAGGACGGTGCTCGGTCAGGAAGCGCGAGGGGGACCCAGCCAGGTAGGAAGGGGCAGGGGGGCAAGCAGCGCCCTCGAGGGAAGCACAAACAGGGGCCAGAACAGGAGACCGGCAGCAGGCGAGTTTGGTGAGTCGTGCGGTGACAGGTCACGGAACCCACTGCAGAGGAAGAGACACCGGAATCGTGATGCAGAGAGGGGGGAGCCGGCGGACTAGGGACAAGCTGTCCAAGGACTGGCACCTGGCACTGTGGGTGCATACGTTGGCGCTGCCCTTACTCTATTTCATGAATCCTCACACAACACCGTGCCGGCGTTGTCCAACTGAAACTCGGAGAAATAAAGCAACTTCCTCAAATTCATACGCTTCAGACCTTGAGGAGGCTCAACGTCATGTCATCTGATCCCAAAGTTCAGGCATGTCTGGGAGATGGTTTGAAAAGTTAGTAAGAAACAAGAGAGATGAGGCCAAAGTTTTCATCTCAACGGGGTAGAGAGAGATGAGCCGGGGGAAGTTATTTCTAAGTTTCTAACGTGTTCCTATGAGGAGGAATCACAGACACTGATCTGAGGGGGAAGGAAACGAGTTGAATGTAGGGTACACGGGTTGTGAGGAAATGGAGGCTTGTGTCACTGGAGATTCTTGACAAGACTTAGATCCATCTCAGCCGCAGACTGGTTGTTTGTCAAGTTAATCTGGGGGTCTGTCTCCTCCTTGATAAGATAAAGGTTAGAGATTTATAAAGGATTCATGTGAAGATTCATAAAGTGCTTATCACGCACAGTGTTTGGCCCACAAAAATTGATGATGATGATGGTGGCGATGACGGTGGTCATGATGGGAATGATGGGGCTGGGGATGATGGTGATGATGATGGTGGGGACGATGGTGGTCACGATGGGAATGATGGGGCTGGGGATGATGGTGATGATGATGGTGGGGATGCTGGTGATGGAGATGACGGTGGTCATGATGGGAATGATGGGGCTCGGGATGATGGTGATGATGGTGGGGATGATGGTGGTCACGATGGGAATGATGGGGCTGGGAATGATGGTGATGATGATGGTGGGGATGATGGTGATGGAGATGACGGTGGTCATGATGGGAATGATGGGGCTGGGGATGATGGTGATGATGATGGTGGGGATGACGGTGGTCACAATGGGAATGATGGGGCTGGGGATGATGGTGATGATGATGGTGGGGATGCTGGTGATGGCGATGGTGGTGTTGGGTCCTAAATGAGCAGCTATAGCAGAGGTGCAGAAAGAGCTCTGTGTGGAGAGGGTGTGGTTGAGCTCAGAGGTGTGGACGGAAGCTCTCGGAGCCTGCACTTATGCTTAGGAGCAGAAGGACAAACTGAAGTGAGGGAAATGGAAAAGAAGTGGCCGGAAGGGCATGCCACACAAGAGTTGCCACGGGGTTACTGAGGCAGACAGGGCAGGACAGGGCCTGAAGGCAGGTGCAGAGGGAGGACTCAAACGCGACCTTCGTGTGCGGTCGCTAGGGTTCACGGTGCTCCCTGAGGACAGACCCTCAGTGGGAACGTCCGGGTGAGGGCTGGTTGCCAGGGTTTAAAGGAGACGACACTGAGGAAACCGAGGCCGCAGCTGTAGGAAATGTGTTGCCGAGAGATCAGCAGTGAGACTCGAGGCCATGGAATGGGGCGATGGAGAGCAGCCAACATGAGCGCGGTTTCCCAGACTCAGCGCCTCTGACCCCACACCGGACCCCCGGGACCCTCACCCGGGCACGGACACCGCCCCCTCTGGCTCTCTGACTCGGGTTGTTTCTGCTTAGCCCCCGGGCACAGCCCACGAGTGCAGAGGAGACCCCGGCCCCTGAGAGACCAGGACGGGACCCCCGAGCCCACAGCGACAGGGGTCAGCCCTTCACGCCAGCATTGGCCTCCTCGTTCCCCTCATGGGGCTGCCGGGATCAGGGCCGACCACCCGGGTTCGCCAGCGACGGGAGGGCCTCGCGGGATGCGGCAACCTCAGGGCTGAGACCAGGACGGTCCTGGGCCGGTCACTCTGCGTGTGATGGAAGTCACGGCCCCGGGGAATGGGGTGACGGAGCCCGTCCACCCTGCCACAGTTAGGACAGCCGGCTGCCTCGTGGCAGAGCATGACTGGGCCTGAAACCAGGACGGATGAGGGGAGGAGGGAGGCTGGTCGGCCCGGGGCCGGGGGGCCATGGGGAAGGTGGCTGCCTCCCCCCCGGGACGAGCGCCCGCTGGCCTCCTTCTCCGTTGTACCAGAGGAAAACTTGGGCCAAAATATACGGAGATGCTTCAGCTGGGAGACAGGAGGAACTGGTGGGGGAGAGGGGGACTCACCGGTCCTGGAGCCGTTCCCTCCCCTCCCCAGATGTGCTGTGCAGCCGAGTCAGGAGACTGGACACGGCGGGTCTGTGGCCTCACGTACCCGGGGAACGGAGGTTAGCCTGACCTGAAGCTAAGGAGCTAGGCGGTGGTGGGAGCAGGGAAAGGCTGGGAGGGCAGCGTGTGGAAGAGGCAGTCTGGGGCCCCGCGAAAGGGTCTGGGATAGCTGGGGAGTCCAGGAGAACGAGGTACGCGAGCAAGGCAGCGTAGGAAAGTGCTCCTGCGGGAGCGAGACAGGTGCGGGCTCCCCCCCCCCCCCCCCCCCCCCCCCCCCCCGTCTTCCAGAGACACAGCACAAAGGCAAGGTTTTCAAGGCGTGGGGTTGGCCTCACGCCGATAGCCACCTCTACAAGATTTTGCTCGAGGTCCCACGTTTAAAGCTCTAACTCTGGGGCGCCTGGGTGCCTCGGTCGGTGGAGTCTCTGACTCTGGATTTCGGCTCAGGTCATGATCCCAGGGTCGTGGGATCCAGCCCCACGTCGGGCTCTGTGCTGAGCGTGGAACCTGCTTAGGATTCTCTTTCTCTTTCTCTCTCCCTCTCCTCTCTCCCCCCCTCCCTCTCTCAAAAATAAATAAATAAAGTTCTAACTCTGACCACAACATTGTAGACACCGTAAGTGTGAAAAATTATGAGTTGTTATAAGTCAAAGTGAGAAAGGATGAGAAAACTCTGATCAGAATGGAGCGTGGGATGGGAAACATTAAAGCGACAGTGGTGAGGGCTTGGGGGGTTAATATAAGAAGTGTCCCTTTCTTTCCATGTCTCTCAGACACACCGTCAACGAGATACGCCATTCACACAATGAAACAATTTCTAAGAACAGGGAGATGGGGACGGCAACGACTATGACAGGTACCACTGCTGGAAACTTTGCGCCTTCTAGATGTTTCCCGACCATCTGCGCTGTCTGGGTGTTCCTGTAAGCGCCATTTTTTGTCAGTTTCCAGAACCGTGAGCAGACTAGTTTGCTTCAAGGCAGATCCAGGAGATGTCGGACTGCTGGGCACCAGCCCCGGCTGGGTCCGGGCAACCAAGGAACATGCCCTCCTCTACCGGACGACATGATCGCGATGAAGCAAACAGCTCTAAGTAGCCCTAAAACGAACTTCCAACGGGACGGGTCTGTCTCAGACTTACTGAAAGCTAGCACAAAATGCCTCCAGGCGGGCATGACTAGTCTCGCCACAAGATAGAGCGAGGACGACGGGAGGGTCTGCTCGGCACCTTTCCGCCAGATCGGGAGCCCAGAGGACTCCGGGCCGGGCTCGGACCCCCTGGCCCACGCGAGGCTGGAGACAAGAGACCCCCGTGCCCGTGTGCCGACCGCGGTTTCAGAAGCACTTGTGGGAGGAACTCCCTGGCTCAGTCCAGCTGACCCTACAGACCCCGAGAAAGCTCAAACTGACCAAGAGAGCAAAGGACACTGACTTGTCCCATCGTATTTTCATTTAATTGTACGCACAAGACGGGGGACGGTGTTGTGCTCAAATATCTGTTTATCTGCCAGGAAGAAATCTGGAAGCCACACGTCACATGACTTTGATGTCAGATAAAGCCACAAGAAAGGCTCAAGGCTCCTTCCTTGAGCCTGTAAAGACATCGTCGCCTCAGTTCCCCATGGGGCTCGCTCTGCATGGCAGGGGAGAGGTGTCGAGCAAAGGGCCGGAGGCCTCCGCCGATTCATAGCGTTCCCCGGTGACCCAGATTCGGGACCAGATGCATTTTCATTCTGATGGCAAAGGCCAGGCTGATTTATAAAGGTGCTACAGACATGAGAAAGGGGACGTGGGCATAGACGGTCACAGGCTGCTCCCACCACCCCCCCACACCTCAGAGACGCCACAGCTTATACCCCTGCACCCCCACACGCACATGCCTCACACCTCAAATACACCACATACACCACACACACACACACACACACACACACCCCAAACCCCTCTGGGAGTCACAGCAGGCAGCTGCTTCCATGGTTTGGACCAGAAAAGGGGGGTTGCTCATCCCTGCAGCAAGTTTACAGGGAGACCAAGGCCAGCAGCCAAAGCGGCCTCCTAACCCCGGCCCATCAGTACACTGACCCGTCCCTACACTGGCCTGTCCCTACAGTTACCCGTCCCTACACTGGCCTGTCCCTACAGTGACCTGTCCCTACACTGGCCCGTCCCTAACCCTGGCCCATCCCTACACTGGCCCATCCCTACACTGACCCATCCCTACACTGACCTGTCCCTACACTGGCCCGTCCCTAACCCTGGCCCATCCCTACACTGGCCCATTCCTACACTGACCCATCCCTACACTGACCCGTCCCTACACTGGCCTGTCCCTATAGTGACCTGTCCCTACACTGACTCATCCCTACACTGACCCATCCCTACACTGACCTGTCCCTACAGTGACCTGTCCCTACACTGACCCGTCCCTACAATGACCTGTCCCTAGACCCTGGCCCGTCCCTACACTGACCTGTCCCTACACTGGCCTGTCCCTATAGTGACCTGTCCTACACTGGCCTGTCCCTAACCCTGGCCCATCCCTACACTGACTCGTCCTTACACTGGCCTGTCCCTACACTGACCTGTCCCTACAGTGACCTGTCCCCACACTGACCCATCCCTAGACCCTGGCCCGTCCCTACACTGACCCGTCCCTAGACCCTGGCCCGTCCCTACACTGGCCCATTCCTACACTGACCCGTCCCTACACTGACCCGTCCCTATGGCTGAGGCTCCATGAGGAGCCCCCACCCCTGCAGGCCGGGTGGGGCCTGCGATCCCGCAATCCTAACACCACGCTTGAGCAGGAAGGGTCCACACGGCCTCCGCTAAGTGCTCCGAGTTTGCATTCAGGAAGCTCATGGTGTCCTGGCCCCCAGGACTTCAGCCGCGGTACAGCGGGGAGGAGGGTGTGCCCGGGGCTGGGAGGAGCCCAGGGTGCTCCCCACCTGGAAGGACGCCGATGGCGGGAGAAGGGCGCTGAGCGGGGAGGCGCAGAGCCCCGCTTCTGGGACCCCCACACCCCCGCGTGGGCGGGGACCCTCCGCCAGGGAGGCCCCGGCCCTGCCTCGGTTTCCCCCCTTTGCAGCCTCTGCCTCTCTCCGCCGACTTGTCGCCCTTCCTCCCCGGCCGCCCGTCTTTCGCACCTGTGTTCTTTGTCTGTTCGGTGCTGTTTTCGACACACCCGCTCCCTCGTTCTTCCTCCAAAACGAAACAAGTTTTGAAAAGGCAAGAAGGAATGTCTGTGTTTCCGAAACAGGCCTCTCTGCCACGGAACCCTTCTCGGATTTTAAGCCCTGTGTGTGGCCCTTATGTCCTCTGAGCTCTGACCACGGACCTGAGCACCGAGCCTCCCTCCCTCCGCGACTCGGCGGTGCCCGGCCGTTCCACGTGACTCCAACGAAGGGCGATCGTTGGCAACTTTGCACCGAAAGCCGAGACCTGGTCGTCGAACGCCAACGCGCCGGCTCGAACGGGCCGCCGGCCAGCCCCGCCCCGGTGTCCCCGCGGTCCCCAGCGCGGGGAGCCTGCGCTTCTGCCGCATCGCGCCCACGCCCACTGCCGGGCACCGGCTGTTCGCCTCCCGGGGCCCCGCCCATCAGTCGGCCCGACGCGACCCCCGGCGACGTGCGTGGCGCCGTCCTGTCTGTCCTTCGGGGTCCGTCCCCTCCCTTCCCCCCCCCCCGGGCCCTTGACGGCTGCCGTCGGCCTGCGGCTCTCAGGGTCTGACTCAGGCACTTGACCTTTCCACTTGGGGAAGCCAAACAGCCTCACTTATCAGAACTGCGCCTAAAATGAGAGTCGGCGCATCCGAGTGTGCACCTGAGGGTCTCCCCTGGGAAAACACTCACAAGGTTGAGGTCCGGGCTCAGCGGGACTTATTTTGGCTGCGCAGCCTCTCTCTGCGGCTTCATTTCCTCTTTCTGAGTCTGCCTTAGGGACCTGATATTATTAGATGAGAGACCTCCAGGTAAGGGACGGCTCAGAAGGTCTGAGACATTTAATACGAGCAAACACAAGGCAAGAACCAGGCAGATGTCCCCAGCATCGTTGTGTAAATGCAGCAACGGTATTTTTTTAATGGCATCAACACCGTAACCCACAACACGGTGAAACCATTTGTCACCCATTTGTCACTTTCGCCTGGAAGAGATGTTATCACAAGAATATCTTCCCATGAATTAGACTATGGGGAAGCCTCTTGGGCCGCACCCAGGAGGACGTGCCCATACGAACGCGTGTTCACGGGTGGCCCCGCGCCCCCAGCCGAGCTCCCTCCTGCCTCCCCCACCCCTCCTCCTGCCGTCACCCCTGCTGGCCAGCACCCCTCTCTCTCCTGCAGGCTCCCCCACCCCTTTCTCCAGTCGTCCATGTCACTCCCTCCCTCACACGGCCTCTCCCCTCCCCTGTACTCCATCCATGCGGACACACAGCAGCACCCCGTGTCACAACACAGCCCACGGCGTGCGCGGCAAGTCAGGGACACTGTGTGGGGCTTGGGTTCGTAGAGTGTGCCCCTCTCCCTTACAGTGATGGCTCATGCCCATGATTGCTCCTAGTTTCCTAGGCTCCTGGCCAATGCTACGGGCCTCTCAGTGGGCAAGCCCCCGGGCGTCAGGTCACAGGCAGCTGAAGGTCGTGTCTGACGTCTCTGTGAGACAGAAAGAACATCGACGCTGGCATCGGACAAACCTGGACCCAAATCCCTCCACTGCCCCACACTGACGGGGTGACTTTGTCCGAGTCCCGAATCACACCCGCCTCCAAGGACCGTCATCGGAACTTGGGGATATCAACTTTGCAACTTTTTTTTTTTTTACCTTCAAGGCATTAAACAGTTATTAAGACAACACAGGTACGACATTTTCTAAATTCCAAAACAAACCAGAAACTTACCAGTGGGAGAAGGAGCTCTTTGTTCCACAAAGAAGCGGCCGCTGCCTTTTCCCCTTCAATCTCAGATTTCTTAAATCGTCAGGGTTCTCTTCACCGGGGTAAACACCCTGGCCTTCTTGCACGCACGTAAGACCGCGTGGATGCTGTCCCGCCCAAGGGCCCCTGCGCCCTGGGTGTCCTCACGCTCACTGCCGGGCGACCTTCCCCAGCGACGGCTCTCTCATTCTTGGCCCACACGCTGGGCGGTGTGGTGAACTGCCTCACCACAAATTTTCTTCTTCCAGAACATACTTCAGATCACACAGAGGTAACAAATAACGTGGAGGAAGGAAGACGAGTTTCTGCAAGTAGGTCACTTGATAATCTCAATTTTAGGTACACATTCTTTTCGTTTCAGAATTATTAGTCTGTGGAATATCTTTTCATTCTTCTTGGAAATTCCAAATTAATGAGAATAATTCTAAAGTTCTCTGAAAAGCTCCACACAACACCTAATGAACTTTATAATCAACTACCCACGTTCCTGTTCTGAAAAGAACAAAAAGCCTGAAAGAAAATTTGAGTGATGCCTTTGCAGGTAAAAATACAACGAATAGAGAATCGGTGTGTCGCAAACAGTAGCGGCCAGTGATCATCTCAGAAAGGCATCGCCCGGTTGCAAAGGAGAAATTCCCCCCTGTTGTTCTCCTAGCTGTTTCTTGCAGCATGTGGCCATTATATCACAACTTGACCTATTTAAGGAGAGCAGAAACCCGAGTTTTCGTATCCCCAGAGCAACTGTCAAAATTCAGTTTGGGGACAGCCCTGTAATTTAAGGGGCAATTTGAGTTACCGTCTCTACCTATCTAAAATGGGCATTATTCAAGCTATGGAGGCCCCGGGAAACGTCCCAGCTCGACCATTGATATAAAACACAGGACTCTGTCGGGCAAAAGTGATAATACACACCCCTGGTTCGTCTGCCTCCTTTCTTTTTCAGAGGATAATCGGTAGTATTGTTAATGTCAATTAACACTTGTATAGACACCAATTAGAAGGTATTTTTCACGTTTATCATTTCGGTTCATCCTGACAAACAATTTCGGTAAAGTGTTTTACGAATAGAAATGTTTTACAGATGGGGGGGGGGCCTGGGTAGCTCAGTGGGTTAAGCGTCTGACTCTTGGTTTGGGCTCAGGTCATGATCTCGCGGTTTCATGAGTTCGAGCCCCGCGTCCCGCTCTATGCCGTCACCGTAAAGCCCGCTTGGGACCCCTACCCCCCGCCCTCTGCCCCTCCCTCACTTGCACTGTCTCTGTCTCTCTCCAAGTAAATAAATAAAAGCAAAAGACAAAAAAAGGAAATGGCCTACAGATGGAAAGAAATTAGCACGTAGATGTTAATTTATGTTAACATTCCAGGCTAACGTGAAGTCTGTAAATCAGGAATAGGGGACTCAAAAAGCAAAGCCCCAGGTCTTCTGAGTCTCCTTATACCATATTTGCTGAAGGAAACACTTACTGAGCACCTGCCACGCGTCTGGCACTTTTCTAGGCAAAAGGGTTACTTACAGCAGTGACTAAAACAGACAAAATCCTCGAGCCCGTGGGATTCGCATTCTAGTCATGGGAGCTGGACAATGAACAAACTAAATAAAAAGATATACAGTATGGTGGATGGTGGTAAGCTCCAGGGAGAAAAATCAAGCAGGGGGGTCAGACAGGGACCGTCGAGGCCATTTCAAGTAGAATAACCAGGGAAAGTTTCACTGACAAGGCAGGACTTAAGGGGAGCCCTGGGGGGGGGGGGGGGTGAGTCATACGTTCGTTCGCCCGGGGAAGGAACATTCCAGGATGAAGGAGCAGCAAAGACCGCATACATGTTTACGGACTCCAGAGAGCGCGGGGCCGGACGTGGACTGTCTGGGCTCATGGGCTTATGAGGTCACCAAGGGAGTGGGTGTAGACGGACAAGAGAAGACGCCCGGGGTCTGAGAATTGGAGGCCAAGCGCAAATGTGTCTCCAGAAGGGGAGAATAGTCAACCATGTCAATGCTGCCGGCAAGTCAAGCAACACAAAACTGAAAAAATTGACCACCAGACCATTTAGCAACATGCAAATCCCTGCAACCTCAACGCGGGTTCTGTCGAGTGGGGTAGGGGAAAAAAATCTGACTGGAAGAGAGTTAAAAATAGAGAATACAGACGTTTATCTCAGGGAGTTTGCATGAGGGAAGGAGAAATAGGCAGTAGCTAGATATGATACTAGAGTCAAAAATATTTGGTTCAGATGCAAGAAATAAGGGAGGGGTTTGCATATTGGTGGGAATGGCCCAGTAAAGAAGAAAACGTTGACGATGCAAGAGAGGGAGACGTGCTCACTCTCCATCACCGAGGAGACCGAGGTGTCTGGGAGAGAGGGTGAGGAGCGGGGCGGCCCTCCCTCCCCACCCTGCGCGGAGGCAGCACCCGTGGGCACCGAGGCCGGGAGCAGGTGGGGGTGGTCATGCTTCTGCAGGTTCCTTTCCGATTGGTCCTGAGCTCTCAGTGAGACAGGAAGCCGGGCCATGCCCTGAGAGGAACGATGGAAAGGGAGGTGTCAGAGCTTTGACCAGAGAGAAAGCAGAAGGAGGCAGCCACGGGGGGGAAAGACAGAGAATTCTCCAGCCGCCAGACAAGAGTCGGCGAGCAACCATGAATCCACAGTGAGGCCAGCCACCTTCGCTGTTTGCTGTCTTTTTGTAGACGTATCAGTTATGTGGGTGTAAGGGCTGAGTAGGAGGAGAGGTTAATTCACGCCGGGCCGTGGTTTAGCCAGCTGAGTAAGACAGAGAGAGTGCCAGCTGGGGACAGTGTGCAACAGAAGCGTTACGCTACCTTCTACCCACGTCACCCACGATACTCCAGTGATGGCCCACGGACAGACCCCTCCAACCAGAATATCCCGGTGACGGCCCAAAGATAAATAACACCCCCCCCAAAAAAAAAAGAACAATCACCATCTAGCTTCAGACACAGGGTTTAGCCAACCCACGGTTTTGTCTCTGACGCTGCATCTAATACACTCTCGTGTTCTGATATTTAGCAGGCAAGCCCACATGTCGTACAGGAACGTCCTCGATAATAATGATCATTGCATCGGGCTGTTTACGCGGTAGACATTTTGCAGGCAGGTAAAAGTGCTACTTAAGCGAAAGCTAACTGAAGTCGTTTCTGCGTTCTTAGCGAGTGCAATAAATAGTATGAGCGGTCTTGGGGTTACCTGCCCCCAATGATACCTACCGAAAGCTTGCTAATAATGGGTGCTCTTAGACATCAAATGTAGGCCCAGAAACCAACCTGGGCTGGGGTTTGGGAGACATTGCTCTGCTAAAATAACATGAATCTGGGGGCACGGAGATTTCTAACCTTTGGTTTTAGCTTGCCCTGGCCTCGCCTGTGATGTAGCCAGCACTCCACTAACCCTAAACTGGAGGGAACGCCCGGCCCCGGACACTGGCCAGACATTAGAGGAGCGTCACAGGCACGGGAATAAAGAAAAGAAAAGGTCTTCGGAATTAGGCACCGAAAGGGCAATTGTGTGGCCAGGGGCCGAGAGCAGTGTCAGAACCCTGGGACCATTGGGAAAGCAGGCGGCGGGACCAGGGTGTGGTGGCCCTGAGAGTCCCCTATAGGTGTCCCGCGATGACCCAGGTCGCACACAGAGCTTCCCACGTGCTACCAATAAGCAGGAAGTCGGAAGGTAAGTCACCTTCCGAGTGAGTTCTTCTCCACTGAGCTGGCTGGCCTGACTTTTCACCACCCGGAATAATTGAGTCACCTGAGCCCACGGAAACACACAGAGCGAGTCCCAGCTCGAACCCAAGGCCTGTTTCCAGCAAATGCCAAAGAACTCATAAAACTTGTAAACATTGCCCTGAGATAAATGTATGCCTTTATTGTTTTTTTTTTTAATTTTTTTAATGTTTTATTTACTTATTTATTTTCAGAGAGAGACAGAGGGTGTGATCGGAGGAGGGACAGAGAGGGAGACACAGAATCCAAAGAGGCTCCGGGCTCCGAGCCGTCAGCCCCGAGCCCGACGCGGGGTTTGAACCCACGGACCGCGAGATCACGACCTGAGCCGAAGTCGGACGCTCAACCGACTGAGCCCCCCAGGTGCCTTGTTTTGATTGTTTTAACACATACATTGTTTTTCAAAACATGCAAAAGATATCACAGTTAAACGTTTTGTCTTGTTGAAAGACACGATTGCGAGAACACCAAACGGGGCTCTGGCGGGGTGGACAGGAGACTTCCTTAACGTTTGAGGAGGAAACCAGTGCCCGTCACAAAACTCATTTATTCTGAAAGAGTAAAATGGGCCCAATCTGCCTCCTACTGCCAAACGGAACAACGTTGCAGGACTCGATTCTTTTTAAAGAAGAACCACTAATAACCACGAGTAACACGACCAGGGAGTGTGCTATTGCACGCGGGGAGTTTGAGACTCCGTGCGAGTGTAAGTACTGAAGGCTGTTCATTCTAACCCTCGTGGTAATGACTTCCCTTAGCGCATAGTGAGATCTCATTATTTAGAAACATTGCTGGCACCCATTGTTGTGTATCGGGTTGACATGATTATTACCTAAAGGCGGAGCTTCCAGGATTTGAACAAAACGGCTCAACGTTTCCTCGGCCCCCCTGTCCGTCCCACGGCTCCCAAGAAGAGGGGCCGACGTGAGGTCACAGTCAAATTCTGAACATGGCCGTAGAGTCCCACGCGCTGCCTTACATCTCTCCCGAGACTAAATTTCTAAACATCGGTCACATTCGGGCATTCGGCTTTCCGGTGATGCTCCCTGTTTATGTTCGTGCTTCGGAACCAACACGTGGTCAGATAAAACGGAAAGTTCATTCGTGAAAATAAGTGCAAAGGGAATTCTGAAATAGAGTGAGCTCCCAAGTGTCTGACGGGAAAAGGGTCACCATGACAAAACTGAAACGCTGACTCCACGGTCTGTACCGTCCGACCGCTGACCATGCTTCTCTGGTGTCTTATGAGGTCTCCATTAAGCCACTTCCTCTGGACCCACCTTCCATTTTTCGCACCATCCCGCGTTTCCCGGCTCTAAGTGGGCAGCAAATGTAGAAGAAACTACCTGTGGCCAGGCTGCGGTTCGCCACGTTACGGAGTAGCGGTAAGGATCCCGTGACGACACGGACGCCAGAGCCGATAAATCTTCACCGTCAGCACGGACCCGTCGCCAGCATCGCATCCTCAGCTGCCTTCAGGGGTCACCACTTGTCCCATTAAAGCCATTCGGAGCAAAACGGCCCGTCTACAGTCACGGGGCCTGTCCCGTTCTCAAGGTCTCCTTCAGAATCGAGACCAGTCTGTCGCTGTTCTCGAGACCTTGACTCCTGATGACTGCAGAATGTTCCTCAGTTTGGGTTTGTCCTTATGCCTCGAGGCGGGATACCCACTTCTGGCGGAGATATCACAGAGGTGACGCTGCGCTCTTATCCCCCGGTCCTGCCGGCTGGTGCTCGGCCGGGACTTGTCCCCGGGCCTGTGTTAACGGTGACCCCGTGACGGAGGTGGCCCTACCAGACTTCACCTCTGGCAAATCATTCTCTTCCACCTTGGAATGAATACCCATCATAAGAGGAGCAGCCCGAGAGGCTCTGCACGTGTCCCCGCCCCCCGCCAGCCCCCTCACTCCCGGGTATCTCTCGCATTACTCATTACCACTATCCAGGGGTGACTGTCCATTCCCCCAGCCCCTCGACGTCAAGAGACTGGCCTCCTGCTGAAAGCTTCCTCTTTTCCCCATTCGTCGATGTCAAAACAGACTCATGGATTCCTACTTTATTTGTTGAATAACCCACTGTTGCTCCACTAATGTTAACCTCATTCTTTATCTTGCTGGAACGTCGCTCCAGAGCTGACCAGTGGGAGCCCCTTCAGGCTGGGACCTCCTACATCCTGCGTTCAGCCCGTCCTGTTCTTCTTCAGCCCCCGCCCTGGAATCTGCCATTTCTCCAAGTCTGGCTCCTTTCTGCGGGGAACGGTATATAGAAAGTAAGACGTGAGCTCTAGCAGGTGCATTGCTGTGGGGTGTCTGCTCCCAGGCCCTCTGGGTGGAAAAGCTGGGGGTTACATTTATGTTGACACACGCACACTCACCTGCTAGAGCACACACGTGCCCCTGTACTCGTATCTGCCCACATGGGCTGAAACCAGGACTCCCCACGAATACCCCCAATTTTAATTCAGCGCCCGATGATTTATTCTAGTCTTCTCTCTTTCCTTCTTCATAATTCCCTTCCCTGACCACGAGAAACGTGGCTTCCACAACCCTCAGCATATTTATCTCTTGGATCAACCCTCCCTCTAGCCAACCAGGCTCCCATCACCACTGCCGCCGTCCTGAGAAGCTACCGACTCCACTTGCCTTGGCCCTCACACCCCACTCTGGGCTGCCACCCACACTCCCACATAAGCCACCTCCTTAACCCTCTCGTGTTCTAGGCTATGCGTCCACCCTGCACCAAGCGTCCACAGCCACAGCTCCCCCGGGCACTTGAACGTTAACTCACACACGAGTAGCTGTAAGCTGGTCTGCTGCTCATGGTTGCACAGGATGTACACTGAAAAAATCAGAGTCTGTGTACCGTTCAATCATAGTTTGGGGAGTTTTTGACCCTAGTTTCCTTTCCAGGCTCTTCAACTTTCTTCAGATATTTACTAACACATTAGCCCTTATGAAAAGATGACTGCAGGGGCGCCTGGGTGGCTCAGTCGGTTGGGCGTCCGACTTCGGCTCAGGTCATGATCTCACGCTTCGTGGGTTCGAGCCCCGTGTTGGGCTCTGCGCTGACAGCTCGGAGTCTGGAGCCCGCTTCGGATTCTGTGTCTCCCTCTGTCTCTGCCTCTCCCCATTCATGCTCTCTCTCTGTGTCCCAAAAATAAATAAATGTTAAAAAAAATAATAAAAAGAAAAAAGAACAGATGACTGCAAGAGTAAACTCACGAACATTGTTTCTCTCCAACCACCTGAAGAAACTTGTCAACAAAACTTTCCTCAAATAGAGTTCTTTCAGTTACTTGGTCAGTACGTACCGAGAGTCTGATTCATGCTAGAATGTGATCCTTTGGGTTAACGTTTATCGGGACCTCAGGATTCGTTAGGACTTTCCGAGTCCACACTTCCACTCCTCATTTACTCTCTAGAATCCAGGTATCTTCTCGGACCACGACCTTAGTTTGGTTTCTAGGACATTCCCTTGGACATTCGAGAGACAGAAATGACTTCTGTCCGTGACCAGTCATTTCAGCTGTCGCCAGTAAAAGTCACCGGCCATGTACCCTAAGCAGCCCAGAAAGAGCCTATTCCTCTTGTTCACAAAGGCGTTTGTTTCTTACTTTGTCCCCAAGTCCCTCATTCACTTCCTGGAGGGTCACGGCTGTAACCAAACAAACCCTGCGGGGTTGGTTGTCCCGGCGACGGCGGGCCGCCTGCACCACACAGGCTTTCGGTGCCGTCACCCCCCCCCCCAGGCCGGCTTCCTCTTCTCTCCACGGCCCCGGGGGTGACAGGCGTGGAGCACCGAGGCCGTCCCGCCGCCTTTGTGGGGCGCAGCTCTCCGCTAGGGGCCCTGCCTCCCGAAGCCACCAGCCTCCGACCACTTACACGCACACTCTCCGATCGTTGAACTGCTTAAAACTGCATCTTCCGTAGGAAACACAGAGACGACGCGGCTCCACGGGGCTCGAGGAAGACCGTCGGAGGAGGGCATCTCATGCGAGCCAGCAAGAGCCTCGGCCCAAGCCGCCGAAACTTCCCGGGCGTTTGTTCTGTCTTTGGACCAACGTGGGGCCCCGCGGGCGAGTCACAACGCGTGACAGAGGTGTCCGTGATGGCGGTGAGGGAGAGTGCTGTCCTAGAGACTGATTCCCCCCCAGACCGTGGCCCTGTCTCCCACCCTGGTGGGCGTTTTGCCTGCACGCGCGGGCCCCTGGGACAGAGGCCTGGGTCTGCACAGCAGCCTGGCAGCATCCAGCGCGGCAACGTCACACGGCCCTGGCTGGGAGGCGTCCGCGGCATTTGACCGTGGGAGCAGAGGGCCCACCCTGGGGAGAGGGGACAGTGGGGGGCAGGGAGCCCCGGGCCACCCGTCTAGGGACAGCTCGTCCACGGTATAGCAGAAAAAGCCAACCGCACCTCACCTGAGGCTCGATTTAAGTTTTCTGTGTGCGTTCGGACCGCCCGCGGCTAGCTGATACGGGGACAAAAGATAGCAAAACGCAACCACAGCCTTCCTGGGGGTTCGACCCAGGGCACAGATACCCGGGGACGGTCCTGAGAAGCGGCAGCAAACAGGCTCTCAAGGAGGTGAGGTCGGAGGCCAGGCCCCTGCGCTGTCTCCTGAAGGACGCAGGCAGGAGAGTGTGGGCATCGGGACATCGCGGGGAAGGAAGGCTGGGACAAAGGAACAAGGGGAGGACACCCGGGCGTCTGGGGGGTGGGGAGGCGGGATCAGCACGCTTCGTCCTGGAGAGGAGACAGGAATAAAGAGGCTTTGACTCGGCTTTTTCAAGCCCGAATTTGCCGTGTGGGACGTCGCGCTCACCCGTGTAAGAAAACTCACTTCAGGGTGTAAAAATAGTAAACCCTCAGGATCTTTGGGCAGCAGCAAGGAGGCCTGGGGTCGGGGGGGACGGGGAGGACTAGAGACAGGAGGCAGTCCCACCGCATACACCGTCGGGCAACGCTTCAAAGAGGAACGCTCAACGGGTTTTATGCCGCGTCCAAATATCCTGGGGGGGTCGTGGTCCTACGAGAATAATTCCGCACACGTGAGAACAGCCCACACGGTCAGTCACGCCGGACGGCCCGTCAGTACCGCCGGGGTCTGCAGGCAGAAGCAAGATCAGGTCGGTCCGAGGCAGTGAGAGCCGCCTGACCGTTACAGCCAGAGGCCCTCGGAGCCCCTGAGGGTCACGCACTGGTGAGCAGGTTGAACACTGCTCTCCAGTATGGTCCGTGTGCTGGAGGCGGGATGCCCGGTCAGCTGGAGGAAACAGAGGCAGGCGGACGAGTTAAGTAAACCACCGCAGCGGTCTGGACACAGCGAGGGCAAGGGACACGCCACCCCAAAATCTGCCTCTCTGGCGTACAGATTGTTTTGGACGAAAGCCCCTAAGAACCAGCAGATGTGGGAACAAGCTCTAAAGCTTGGCACACGTTCTCGCGGGGAAAGGGGCACGTCCCCCTGCCCCAGCCCAGGAAGCAGGGGCCTCACCGGTTCCCCCAGCGAAGCAGGCACAGGCTTAAATCCGCACGGCAAACCTGACTCGCGGCCCTCCTCACCCTACTTTCCTGGCCGTCTCCCCACAACCCGCCTCCCCCCCCCCAGAAGCTCTGGCCCTTCCCCGATGGTGTCCAGGCCCGCGCTCCAACCAGCCTTCGGGGGACTCATCTCCGGGCGCCCCCGCAAGTAAACACGATGCCGTCCGAATCAGCTTCTGTCGATCGGAGTGTGGCCAGCGTTCAGCCCTCCTCGCGGGGCCCCCCCTGGAGAACCCAGGGTGGGGGACGGCACAGGACCCGGGGGGAACGAAAGAGGAAAACCGAAATGTAGGAGAAGGTTCTGGAGGAAGAGTTAGCAGAACTGACACCTGAATCCGGAACTCGGGGGCCGAGCGTGACACACAGGTGGCAGGCGGGGGTCAGTGCCGGAGAGCACTGGGCGCCCAGGACAGGCGTGGCCCTGCCCCGAAGGAGCAGTGGGCTCGCAGGAAAGACGGTAAGAGAAGTGAGCACGTGGTGGACCCAAGGCGTGATGCCGAGTGGGCAGGAAAGCCTCCTGGAGAGCAAGTGGGGGTGTCCGGGGGGGGGGGGGGGCCCGGGCAGCTTCCTGGGGGGTCACACCGAGCGGGGCGTTGGAGGCTGAGAAGATCGGCCACCTTCCAGAGAGGGAGCGTGGGGAGAAAACGTTCCAGGCTTGAGCGAACAGCAGGCGCAAAGCCTTGAGGCTGGGGAGTCGTCCCCCAGCCTTCCTGTCCAGGTGTCACGGGACCTAACCCTGCCCCTCCCCCAGCGGCTCCTTCTCAGGTGCCCACGGGACCCTAACGCATGCGGGAGGCACAGGGGCTCACAGGTGCGGGTGTGAGGGCACCTAGAGAAAATCTGTTGTGTGTCCTTTACAAGTGAGAACATACTTCATGGGAGAAAAGTCAAATCGAGAGTATTAGGGAAGGTGTTGAGCTTTACGAAAACTTGGGAGGAGATTGTTCTCACTGTTTAAGTGAAAAACTCAGCTTGCCTCCGTGAACAGAACTTTTTATGTCTGGGGCTGAAGTGGCTCCAGGGTCCACCCTGACTGAGGCATTTCAGCAGTGACTTCTGCAGGACCTTGACGGTCTGAGTGGGTTTGTGCGGAGGCCGGCAGCCTCTGACGCCTGGCGGGGACCAGGGAACGGAAGCACGCACAGCGTGACGATGACCAATGTCCCGCACGCCTGAGGAGATGGGAGCGGGGGAGGGGGGGACCCCCACCGAGCTGCAGACGACAGATGTCCCGAGTTCCAAGAAGCAGCACGGAAAACAAGCACGGAGGACCAGCCGCCCCTCGACACCCAGACGCGTCTTAGTACGTGTTGTCTCACGAATACTCTCGGAGGCCGCTGAGCACGTGGTCGGAAAGCACCGTCTTCGCTCTACGTGGGCACAAAAAAATGGCGAGATATTTAAAGCCTGCGGCGTGATGGCTCGGTGCGTGTGTCACGTGACAGGACTCCCCCCGTGGAGTGACTGCACCCACGGCCTCACAGGACCAGCTTGGGTTTCAACGTGTGACAACACTGACGTTCCGCTCGGAGCAAATGTCGATCGCACGGGGTAGTGGCATCACCTACGGTCACCACGTTAGACGTTCGATCCCCAGACCTCGCTCTGAAAATTTGTACTCTGAAAACCGACTTCTCCCTACTTTCCCCGAACCCCCAGCGCCGGCCAAGCACTCTTCTGCTGTCCGTACGAGTGCAACTTTCTTGCCTTAGGTTCCACAGACGAGTGACCCCACGCCTCGTTTGTCTTTCTCTGCCTGGCTTGTTTCCCTTAGCACGATGCCCTCCGGGTTCACGCAGGTGGCTGCAAACGGTGAGATTTCTTTCTTGCGTCAGGACAAACAATGCTCCATCGTGCATGCGCGCCGTATTTTCTCTATCTTGAGTCAACACACACTTGGGTTGTTTCTGCATCTCAGCTGTGGTGAAGAATGCTGCAGCAAACACGAGAGGGCAAACATCTCTTTGAGACAATCGCTGCATCCCCTTCGGGCATATACCCAGAAGTGGGATTTCCTGGATCACACGGTAGTTCTATCTTCAATTACTTGAGGAACCTCCATACCATCTCCCACCATGGCTGCCTGCACCAGCTGACATTTCCACCAACAGTCCTTTTGCCCCACATGCTCGCCAGCGTTTGTTACCTCTTGTCTTTTTTCTGATGTTTTTATTTATTTTTGAGACAGAGAGAGAGAGAGAGAGAGAGAGAGAGAGAGAGAGACAGAGCATGAGCGGAGGAGGGGCAGAGAGAGAGAGGGAGACACGGACTCGGAAGGAGGCTCCAGGCTCTGAGCTGTCAGCACAGAGCCCGACGCGAGGCTCGAACTCACGAACCGTGAGATCGTGACCGGAGCCAAAGTCAGACGCTGAATCAACTGAGCCCCCCCAGGTGCCCCTAAACTTCTTGTTGGTTTTGACAGCAGCCATCCTAGCGTGGTTAAGGGGAACCCACTGAGGTTTGGATGGGCATTTCCCTGGTGATTCATTAGTGACGTTGAACATTTACCTGTTGGCCATTTGTATTTTCTTTGGAAAAATGTCTATTTTGGTTCTTTGCCCATTTTTCAATTGGCTTTATTTTGGGGTGATTTTCTGGCTCTTGAGTTGTAGGAGTTCTTTGTATATGTTAGATATTAACTCCTTCTCGGATATTCGGTTTGCAGATATTTTCTCTGTTCAGCACTTTGCCTTTTCACTTGCCGCTGGTTTCCCTCACAGTGCAGAAGCGTTTTCATGAGATACGGTCCCACTTGCTTATTATGGCTTTTGTTGCCTCTGCTTTTTGGTGTCATATCCAAAAACTCCTCACCGAGACTGATGTCAAGGAGCTTATTCTCTATGTTTTCTTCTAGGAGTTTTATGGTTTCAGGTCTTATGTTTAATCCATTTTGAGTTGATTGTTGTGAATGGGAGTAAGATAGGGGTCCGGTCTCATTCTTTTGCAAGTGGCTGTCCAGTTTTCCCAGCAGTGTTTATTGAAAAGACTGTTCTTTCCCCATTGGAGATTCTTGGCTCCTTAGTGGCAAATTAGTTGACCATATATGGATGCGTTTATTTCTGGGCTCTGTATTCTGCTCCATTGATCTATGTGTCTGTTTTTATGCCACTACCACATTGGTATGATTTCTGTAGCCTCATAATATAGTTTGAAATCAGGAAGTGTGATGTCTTCAGCTTTGTTCTGTCTCAGGGCTGCTTTGGTTCCTTGGGGTCTTTTGAGGTTCCGCACACATTTTAGGATTGCTTGCTCTATCTCTGTGAAAAATGTCATTGGATTTTGATGGGCATAGCATTGAACCTGTAGATGGCTTTGGGTACCGTGGATATTTGAACCATATTAATTCTTCTAATCCGTGAGCACAGAATAGCTTTCCTCTTATTTATGTCTTCTTCAATTTCTTTCATCAACGTCGTATACTTTTCAGGTCACTGATCTTTCACCTCCTTGGTTAAATTTATTCCTAAGAATGTTATTCTTTTGGATGCAATGGTAAATGGGATTGTTTTCTCAATTTCTTTTTCTGATAGTTCGTTATCAGAATTCGTTCGTTTATCAGTATAAAAATGCAACTGATTTTGGTGTGTTGATTTTGTATCCTGTACTGCTGGAATAATTTTGGTTCAGTCTTTGGTGCAGTGTTGTGGGTTCTCTCTCTATAATATCATGTCCTCTGCAAATAGAGACAGTTTTACTTCTTTCTTCTGATTGGGATGACTTCCATTTCTTTTTCTTGACTAATTGCTCTGGCTACAGTTTGCAGCACTATCTTGAATAAAAGCAGTGAGAGCGGGCATACTTGTCTTACTTCTTACCTTTGGGATAAGGCTTTAAGCGTTTCATCCCTAAGTATATTGTTAGCTGTGGGTTCATCATATACGGACTTTATTATGTTGAGGGATGTCCCCTCTATACACACTTCATTGAGAGTTTTTAGCATGAAAGGTTGTTGGATTTGGTCACATGCTTTTTCTGCATCTATTGAGTTGATGATGTGATTTTTATCCTTCTTTTGTTAATGTGGTGGGTCACATTAATTCATTTGCAGATGTGGAGCTGTCCTTCCTGGAATAAATCCCACTTGATCATTGTGTGTGATCCTTTTAATGTACTGTTGAATTCAGTTTGCTAACATTTTGTGGAAGATTTTTGCATCAGTGTTCATCAGGGAATTGACCTGTAATTTTCTTTTCTTGTAATGACTTTGTCTGGCTTTGGCATCAGGGCAATAATGTCAGCCTTATAAAATGAGTTTCAAAATGTTTCCACATCTTTTGTTTTCTAGAAGAATTTGAGAGGACTGGTATTAATTTTTCTTTAAATGTTTGGTAGAATTCACTAGTGAAGCCATCTGGCCCTGGACTTTTGTTTGTTGGGAGATTTTTGATTACTGATTCCATCTCCTTACTAGCAATTGGCCTGTTCAGATTTTCTATTTCTTCACAAGTCAGTCTTGGTAGGTCACATGTTTGTAGAAATTTATCCTCTTCTAGGTCGTCAAATTTTTTGTGTGCAATTGTTCACGGCAGTTGTTATGGTCCTTTGTATTTCTGTGGGATCCGTTGTAATGTCTCCTCTTTCATTTCTAATTTTATTTATTTGAGTCATCTCGATTTTTCTTGGGGAGTCTAGCTAAAGGTTCCTATTTTGTTTATTGTTTCAAAAAACAACTTAGTTTCATTGATCTTTTCTATTGCCTTTTTAGTCTCTATTTTATGTCTGCTCTGCTCTTTGTTATTTCCTTCCTTCTACTAACTTTGGCCTATTTTTTTATGCTTTTTCAAGTTCCTTGAGGTGTAAAGGTCCTTGAAGTGTAAAGGTGGGTTGTTTATTTGAGATCTTTCTTTTTACTAATGTATGTGTTTATTGCTATAAACTTCCCTCTTAGAACTTCTTTTGTTGCACCACATAAGTTCTGATATGTTGTGTTTCCATTTTCATTTGTCTCAAATTTACTTTTTGATTTCTTCTGTGACCCATTGGTTGGTCAGGGACATGTTGTTTTGTTTCTACATTTCTGTAAATTCTTCAGTTTTCTTACTATAATCATTGATGTCTAGTTTCATACCATTGTGGTCAGAAAAGACGCTTGATATGATTTTGACCTTCTGAAATTCATTAAGACTTGTTTTAATAAACCATGTATTTTGGCCTAACATATGATCCATCCTGGGGAACCTTCCACGTGCACAAGAAGAGTGTGCGTCTTGCTGCTGTTGGATGGGATGTTACATCTGGTAGGCCTATCTGGTCTAACAGTGGTGCAGTCCAGTGTTTCTTTATTGTTATCTGGATTCTCTACCCGTTGTTGAACATGGAGTGCTGAGGTACCCTACTATTATTGTATTGCTATCTCCCCCTTCGGCTCTGTTAACATTTGCTTTATATATGTAGGTGTTGCTATGTTGGATGCGTAGGCATTTACACTTGTCACGTATCCTTTTCCTGATTTGACCCCTTGGTCATTAGATAATGACCTTCTTTGTCTCTCGTTACAGTCGTTGACTTAAAGTATACTTTGTCTGATACAAGTATAGCTACCTCTGCTTTTTTTCCCATTTGCATGGAATATCTTTTTACATCCCTTCACTTTTAGTCTATTTCTGTCTCTTGCAGGCAACATATAGTTAGTTGGGGCTTTTTTAATCCAATCAGTCACTCTGTGTCTTTTGATTGAAAAAGTTAGTCCATTTACACTTAAAGTAATCATTAGTAGGTAAGGGACTTGTGTTGCCATTTTATTCACTGTTTTCTAGTGGTTTGTATTCCTTTGTTCCTTTCTCCTATTCTTGCTCTCTTCCTTTGTGATTTGAGGACTTTCTGGAGCGGTGTGCTCATTCCTTGCTCTTTATGCTTTGTGTATCTTCTATAGGCTTTTGTTTTATGGTTACCATGAGGCTTACATAAAATATCTTATATTCATAACCACCTATTTTAAACTGGTAAGACTCTAACTCTGAACATATACCAAAGACCCTCACCCCCACATATTTTGTATGTCTAGAAAGCTTTTTATTTCTCTTTCGATTCCGAAGGACAACTTTGCCAGGTAGAGTATTCTTGATTGGCGGTATTTTTCTTTCCATGCTCTAAATGGATTATCCCACTCCCTCTGGCTTACAAAGTTTCTGTTGAAAAATCTCTTGATGGTCTGATGGGCGTCCCCTCATACATAGCAGGTTGCTTTCCCCTTGCTACTTTTAAGATTCTCTTCCTGCCTTTAACTTTTGACAATTTAATGACAATGAGTCTCAGAGTGGGTCTCTTTAGATTCACCTTTGGAACTGTCTTAGCTTCTTGGATCTGGATGTCTGTGTCTCCCCCCAGCTTAGGAACGTTCTCAGCCATTACTTTCTTGAATAAACTTTCTGCCCCTTTCTCTCTGTTTTCCTTCTGAGACCACTAAAATGCATATATTAGTCCATTTTGTAAATTAAAAAAAATTTTTTTATTTATTTTTGAGAGAGAGAGAGAGAGAGAGAGAGAGAGAGAGAGAGAGACAGAGCATGAGTGGGGAAGGGACAGAGAGAGAGGGAGACACAGAATCTGAAGCACACTCCAGGCTCTGACCTGTCAGCACAGAGCCTGACACAGGGCTTGAACTCACAAACCTCGAGATCATGACCCGAGCCGAAGTCAGACACTTAACCTACTGAGCCCCTATATTAATCTATTTGATAGACTACTATATTTGATATAACCCTACTGGGGCCCCAGGCCCCTATATTAGTCTATTTGATGTTGTCCCATAAGTCCCTTAAGCTGTCTTCACTATTTTCCACTTTTTTTTCTTTTTTCCCCCTTTGAGTTCCAGTGCTCTGTCTTCAATCTTGCTGATACTTTCTTCTACTTGATCTAGTCTGCTTGTGAACACTTCTACTGAATTTTTCTGTTCAGTTATGATGTTTCGGTTCTGTGATTTCATTTGGTGCTTTTGAATATTTTCTATCTCTTTGTTGAAATTTTCACTTCATTCATACACTGTTCTCCTGATCCCTGTGAGCATCTTTATAACCATTATATTGAAATCTCTGTCAAGGAAATCACTTATCTCTGTTTAAGATCTTTTTCTGGATATTTATCTTGTCCGTTTCTTTGGAATGTATTTCTCTGTTTCTTTTCCTTTACTCTCTGCGCTGGTTTCTACACATTGGCCAAAGCGGCCACCTCTCCTAGACTTGACAAGAATAGTCTTGTGTAGATGAACATCATCAGTCAGCCTGGCCCATGCTCCTAGTTCCTTGTCTCTCAAACTCTGGTGATTTTCCAAGCCTCCTTCTTTGTTCTCAGCAGCTTCCCACGCTTGAGGGGTGCTGAGACCCATCATCAACCCAAAGGGGAGGATTGCAGTCAGCACCTAGCTGCAGGCTGATTAGAAGCTGAGAAAATAAATAGGTCCCTTCGAGGGAGAAACTTGGAGATGGGCATTTTTACCTGCTCCCTCTGTTCTGGGCCTGGGTGTATAGCCATTGGCAGGGCACATGGGGCAGATGAGGATATGTTGCTCCTGTGACCATTAAGAGCTGTTTGTTTGGGGTGCCGAAGTGGCTCAGTCAGTGAGGCATCTGACTCTTGATGTTAGCTCAGGTCACGGTCTCACAGTTTGTGAATTCAAGCGCCACATTAGGGGCTGTGCAGACAGTGCAGAGCCTGCTTGGGATTCTCTCTCTCTCTCTCTCTCTCTCTCTCTGCCCTCACACTTTCTCTCAAAAATAAATAAAGAAACTTTAAAAAAATAGAAAGAAATCACTTTGAAAGAAAAAAAGAACTGTTTGTTTGCTACAGCCCTGGGAAGCGTAAGCACAAGCCCCATTGGCCATTGGGGACGGGTGATCTGTGGCTCTGTCCCTTGGTGCAGCCACAAAGCTGAGAAGCCACACGTGTGTGCAACACTTTCCAAGGAGACACTGGCGGCTGGGTTTTATGACTGGAGGGCAAGAGGATCAAAGGTATCGACCAGAAGCCCAGTCTCGGGAATATTTCCACCAGCACCTTGACGCCTTCTAAACTAGACACGTGGCCTCTGGATACCAACTTTTAAAGTATGCAGATAACCCGCTTTCGGAGAAAGACTGGGAGATGGGCAATTTTGCCTGCTTTCTCCGGGCTGACTTTGGGGGGACGGCCAGGTGCCTACCTGCTTGCTCATTGACAATTGCCTCTCCCGTTGCCCCAGTCTTGTGAGTCTCAGGGACACACATCCCAGGGGCCTTTGGAGCGGGTTGTTGCAGGGGCCCTCCCCTCTGGCGGGAGCCTTAAGAGTTGGGTACTGGGTGGGGGATGCCAACCCTTTACCCCCCGGGGGGAAGCTAGGAGTTGGGGTTCCTGCCTGATTGGTGCTGGGCCAGGGGCAGAGTTTATGGTAAACGTGTGTCTCAGCCTTTCTTAGGCAATTGGACGTGGGTGTTTGTTCACATGTCTCGTGAGTGGAAGTCACTTCACCAGCGTCTGGATCTCTTTCAGAGGGAATTGCTCTGTGTGTGGCTGCAAATTTGGTGTGGCCGTGGGAGGAGGGGGGCTCAGGAGCGTCCTGGGCCATCATCTTGGTTGACTCACGCCTGGTTTCTGTTCTCGTGGTGTCAGTTCACTGGTGCATGCTGGGGAGCACCTCTCACTCTGCAGATCTCCATTTTAACCCCCGTTCTGCAGATCTGGATTTCCACAAGTGTGTTTTCATTTCGGCAAAGCACTTCACAAAACTGAAAGACGCTGTCACGAACCAGGAGAAACTCGCCGCACTGCGAGCACAAGTGTGCATTGACGGGAAAGGAACCGCTGGCCGAAAGAAGGTGGCTCGTAGAACAGCCACGACAGGTGATAAAAAAATCTTCAGTTCTCCTTCAAGAAGTTAGGGGTAAACGACCTCTCTGGTATTGAAGAAGTGGATATGTTCACAAGCTTCATCGATGAATGAAGCAAACGGAATTGCGTCAACTTCTGAAGAAGACAAAATGTGAAGAAATTACTGGGGGCTGCCATTTTGTTATGAATGCTTTGTCAAAATCGCGTTCATGGAGCTGAGAAAATCTAGATCGCTCATATTTTTAAAGCCCAAGCCCCTCGGACATCACAGCTCTTTTCAGTGTTTGCTTAGACACAATTCATTCTTTGCAGCTAATGAAGCTGAAGAAGCCTGGGAATCAAGTTCTTTGCCCAGTTAAAAAAAAAAAAAAAAAAAAAGATTTTCTCTCTCCCCCTGCCCCCGTCCCGCACCTGTGCTCTCTCTCTTTCAATAAGCAAATAAATAAAACTATAAACACGGAGGCTGGAAAGGTACTATCTTGAATGGTGTTGTGACACATGAGTCCCACGTGTAATTTTTAATTTTCTAGTAGGACATTTAAAAAGGTGAAGAGAAACGGAGGAGATTCATCTTTGAAATATTCGTATACCCAACATGTAATCATTTCAACATGTAATCGATACGAAATTTATCGGTGAGGTACTTTTCCTTATTTTTGTATGAAGGCTTCAAAATCAGATGTGCGTTTGGTCAGGTCAACGGAACGCATTCCAAGTGTGCCCTTGCCGTGCGTGGCTACGGCCACCGTACTGGGTGGCACGAGTCCCACGTGGGTAGACGTCAAAACTGCGAGTTGAAGGCGGTCGCTCGTAGGTTTGACGCGAGTCACTACGATAGGTCATCCGGTCCTGGACGGCACGGGTGGCAGGAGGTATCGGTGATCTATGGCCAAAAGGACACTGCGTGAGAAACAGCCCTAGAACCTCAGTGGCGTGCAACGCTGACCCTCGTTATCGCTCGAAAGTCTACGGGGAAGCTGGGCGGCTCTACGACCGAGCCAGATGGCCAAGGCAGACCCGTGAGCCGGGAAGACGGGTCCGCCTCCTGACAGGAGCCTGTGAAACCACATTGCAAAGGACAGGAGTGCTGGGCCACCACGAGGGGCCCCCGGGGCCACCGGTCCGCCTCAGGCGGGGTCCGCGCTGACCACACAAGGGGGTCGTCTCTTCCAGGCCGGGCACCGCATCCTCGGAGTGACGCGGCCTGACGGCTGAGCTCCCGGGACCCTGCCCTTTGTAAGGAGCCACACGAACTGCACCCGTGTGGGCCCCAGATGAGAACATGGAGGGGGGGACGGCCCGACAGCTGTCCTCAGGTTGGGGCGAGCCGTCCCGGGCAAGAAGCAGCCCTCCTCTCAGTTCCCCTATTTTCTGAGGGTTCGTGTCACACGAGGAAGTGGGCCAGATGAGGAGACCGGCCAAATAAGGGAAGTTCTAGCAGATACCGGTTCATTCAAAGGAGAACTTTCTAACAAAAGGACTCCTTCCTATCAAATGATGCACCTGCCACATGAGGTCTGAGACTAGAAGTACTCGGGCAGAGGCAGGGGACCGAGGGACTCCTTTCCGGGGCTGGGTCACGGAGCTGCCGCCCAGGGGGCCTTCCAGCACTTTCTTGTCTGCGCTGGCCTCCCAGCTGTGGCTCTTTGGCGCGTGGGGACACGTCACAGCACCCTCTGCCTACCGACCCAGCCAGACTTCCAAAGGGCTCCCATCGGAGACACGATGGCCCGTCTTCAAACCAGCCCCAAGTCGCAAGGTGTCTGGGGCACTGTTGTGTGACACAAAATGGGGAGAAAGTGTGGACCGGCCTGGGACTGGGGCTCACGTGGGACGACAGCCGGTGGAGCCGGAAGTAAAACGGAGGCTGGGCTCATCCGTGCGGCGCTCCCGGCTCCCGTCACCGTCCAACCACAAACCCGGACGCGGCGCCCGTGAGCCTGAACCCGTGCAGGACCTGCCTTCTCGTGGGGCTCATGGTGGGACTGCTGAGCATTCCTGTCCACAGCGAAGTCATTTAGCTTCCTCCGGGCGAAACCACAGCAAACGGCCAGCAGCACCAGAGCTGGAATTCAGGACCAGGAGAGCCGGGGCTTTGGCGTGAAAAGCAAGCACATCACGCCGAATCACCTGCTTCCTTACGAGTACAAGTTCGAGTCCCGGGAATTCGTGGTGGGGACGGCTGCCAGGGACACCGAGTCCCACACAGCTGGAGGGGCCGCGGGCTCAAAGCGGACAGCCTCCTGCCAGCCTCCAGAGAAACCCGAAGAGGTTCCGGAACCTTCCCGGTTCTCGGAAGTCATGTAAGCGGAGGACAAGGAGGCCACGGTGGCAGGTGGGAACGAGAACTTCTGTAGCCAGCTCGACGATAGCCATTCTCTGACTCAGTTTACAAAACTGTCAGGCTCTGGGGAGAAGGTACATAAGTCTGCACGGGACAGAGCCACCCCTATGAGAAAAGCGATAGGTTTCTTTTGGGGGTTCAGCATTACCAAAACTTCCAGGACGATTAGGGTGGTCTCCACTGAAGTCCACTGGCCAAGAGAACATCACAAGCCCCGGGGGAAACAGGCCATGAAGGAGGGGGGACCAACAGGTGACCAGGACTCATAGGTCTGCCTGTCCCTCCACCAGTGGGCTGAGCACACCGGGGAACAACTGAGTTTGTGCAAATGCAGGCTACACCCTTGACTCGGTGGTGGCGTCCACTTCCGTGGGGAGACCACTCGGGCCTGCACAACGTTCTAGACGAACCACCGCAAGGGACCACTCATCTTCCTACCACCACGCGACAGAAGCCATGACAACCGAAGATGTGTCCCCACGCATTCAGGCTGGGGGATGGGCCAGGGTCTCCATTTCCCCCCCAGTGGTGCCTTCGAAGCAAGACAAGCCCCTCGAGGACATCCTCCCAGGATTCCTGGGAGATGGGGGGCAGTCAGGTGTGAGCAGGGCTGCAAAGACAGAAGCAGCAACAGGTGCTGGGTTTTCTGCTCCCGTGGCCAGAAGAGCGATGAGGAAATTACTCAGAGCCGTGACGGGCGGTAGGCTCAACATTTATCAGCTGGCTTTGCGGGAGATAAAAAGGCCCAGCTGATAGCACTTTGCCGACTCCTGTGGTGTGAATCTGGGGCGTCAACCAAGGTCAAGCGGCCCCACAATGCCACCGACCCGGGACCGGGGAGAGATGTGCAGCTGGCCCCGGGGCTCCCGCCCACCGATGCACCTGCAGCGTGGAGGGCTCAGAACACACACAGGAGAGTACCTTCCGTGTGATTCCACGGACAGGAGGTCCAGAGGAAGCCGCTGGCTCACAGTGGCCCCGCACAGGTCAGGGGAGGCTCACAGCAGGGGGAGGGGCAGGGGGTGACGGCAGAGGAGCACAGGGAACTTCGGGGACGGAAGACAGATTTTCTATTTTGATTGCTGAAAGGACTTTGAAAATGAACGCATTTTGTGGCATGTAAGTTGTCTCTCCATAAAGTTGACTTTTAAAACACGTGCCACCCCCCCCCCCCCCACCGGGCGAAGACATCCGAGGTGGATTTCTAGAACTGGGCACCCGGCGGAACGGTGGCCCGCCCGACACGCGGCTTCGTTCCCGCAGCCGGCAGCTCCCAACTGTTGTTTCCCACGGGGGCTGTTTCTGGATCCCACGGGAACGTTGAAGAGCCTGAGCCCGGTCCTGCTCTGGGGCCCTCGCCTACTCTGCCCCGGAGGTCAGGGCCCCCTGGGCCCCGCCCCGTCTGGCTCCGTCTAGGCCAACATGCTAAACGCTGTCTGTGCCCTGAGCCCCCACTCCCGTTCCCCACGGAGGTCTTAACAAAGCACCACACACTCGGTGGCTTAAGAGACTTTTTCTCTCACAGGTCGGGAGGCCAGAAGCCCCAAATCGGGGCTGGTTCCTGCCGAGGCTCCGGCAGACAGACCCCGCCACGCCTCCCTCCCAGCTCCCGGGGGCGCCTGCAGCCCTGGGGCCCTGGCCTTGCAGACACACCCCTGTCTCTGCATCTCTGTGCCCTCTCCTCTGACAAGGACATGGTTTGAGGCTGGGCGGGACACCCCACCCTCAAGCCAAGATGATTCCCTCTGAGACCCGGAGCTCATTCCGTCTGCCAAGACTCTCTTTCCAGAGAAGGTCACGTTCTGAGGTTCCAGGTGGACGTGAATTTGGGGGAGACACTATTCCACCACCCACACACACCCCAAATTGTACCCCCAGTCCAGTCCTCTCTGGAACCCCAGATGTCAGGCTGCCGCATCTCTCCTGCCCCTCGACTCCCCGACTCCCCCTCCCGGACTCCCCAGATTCCCCAGACTCTGCCCACACAGTCACGCTGGTCCGGGCATCAGACGCCCCTCCCACCCCTCAGGCCACGCCCACCCGACAGGAGCCAATCCGCCCAGCCCTCCCTTCCAGATCCACCTTATCCTACGTCCTGAATCACGAGGCCTCCCCCACCCTCCTCTCTCGGCTGGTCTCCCGCCCCACCCCCTGCCCTCTGAGGTCCCTTCTCCACCCAAGGGACAAAGTGGGACTTTGAAATGCATTGGAATCATGTCTGTATTGTGTTCAAAATTCTCCAGGGGCGCCCCAAATACATGAGAATAAACCCCCGCACCCTGACTACGACCCCCAGGGCACACGCAGGACGTGCCGTCTCCCTGCAGGCTCCAGCCACCTCCCTGCTTTATCCCCCGAGTGCCTCTGTTGTGGACACCGGTCACCCCGACCCTGGCAACCAGGCCCTTCCCGGAGCTGGCGGGGCACATTCCTGATTCAGGGCCTTCGTCCTACGTCACTACCAAGAATGCCTCCCCCAGACGACCCCCCCCCCCACGCCCTTAGGGGGCCACAAATGCTCGAGCTTCCGACCACCGATTTGCAGTAGCTTCCGGGCCCCAACCCCATTTCTGGCTCCATCGTCCCCTGCCTGAGGCGTTTGCCTGCTGGCGCTCACCAGCGTGCAAGCCCCAGCAGCCGCAGAGCTCTGTTTTGTTCACGGCTGACTCCCACCGTCTGGAACAGGGCGGGCGTTCCAGAAATACCTGCCGCGGGACTGGGGGGACGAAATGGCGACGGGCTCGGGAAATTCGTTAGACAGTGTGGATCCTGTATTGTGTCTGTATTGTTTCTCTAACCATCCCCAGACCTGATCTCTTGAATCAGCCTCTGGTCGATGCACAGATAGGGGGAGATCACCACAATCTGGGGCAAGCCGATTTTGTGATTTGTCATCTCAAAAGGGGAAGAGGTTTTAGGTTGAAAGAAAAAAAGGTAGGCAGCCTTTCTATGGGCCGGTTCCGCGAACCCCGGCAGGGCCAGGCAGCTTCCTTTCTGACTTCTCCTTGCTCGGGACTGCTCGTTCACCGCTTGGCCAGAGACCCCAGAGAGGCCGTCAACCTCTGTT
This sequence comes from Felis catus, assembly GCF_018350175.1. NCBI lineage: Eukaryota > Metazoa > Chordata > Mammalia > Carnivora > Felidae > Felis > Felis catus. The sequence continues at coordinate 149,423,514 of NC_058372.1, read as the reverse complement.
AGACAGAGAGTCTCAGTTGGCCAGAAGCCACAAAGGTGCTCTGGCCGTCGGAAAAACACGTCTCGGGGAAGTGAACGGACTCTCACACTTGGGATTTCCTTTGGAAGTTGAAATTCCCTCTCAGTTGAGATATGAAAGGGTACGGGCCTAGGACACGGAAACGATCAACACGTGGGGCACTGGAGCTGGGACTGCGGTGGCCGGGCCACGGGAGCGAGACGCCGGGTCCCAGCTGGCCCAGGACGCGACAGAGAGCGACAGGCCCTGGGGTCACATCGGCGTCTGAATCTTGACCACCTGTCGGGGGCGGGGGAAGGGAGGGGATTGTGCGAGTCGCTTCATCTCTGGGCCGCCATCTCCTCGAGTGTGGGGTAGGGGTGCAGGCCTCACAGGGAGGGGTGCGCCCGACGGGCCTGGGGGTTACACACGGAAGCTCGACGAGGAGCAAGCAGCTCCCACGTCATCCGGGGAGATCCGCGGCAGGAATCTCACTTTCGGTGGATCCCGCTTGTCGACACCGCGAAGGGCTGCCCGCCAACAACCGACCCACGGCCCCAGGCCACCGCCGCGGGCTTTTGGGAACCAACTCTTCAGAAAGCCGGTAGGAAAATTACTCATTTGGGTGTAATGTTGGCAGAAACACGGTGTCAGCCGGCGCTTTACATACGAGAACCCGAATGGAGGAAGTGGGTATGGAAGAAGGGAGAAGACCAGCCACAGAGGCAGGGCGGCCACGCCTCTTCCTGCCACCTGGAGGAAGCACACACCTAAGGAAGGGGTCACCAGGGTTTCTAGATTTGGGGTATTTGGCCGAGCCTCAGCCTCTCCCCCCCTCCCCCACCTTGAGTGGAAGAGAGAAATCCTGTCTCTGCTGTTCCATCGAGGGAAGGACACTAGTCCGGGAAGGAGCCACCCACTGTGGTTTCAGGGTGGCACCGTCCTCCTGCCCACACGCCCCCCCCCCCAGGCAGCCCAGCTCCCACCCACGGCTTCACGCTAGAATTCCCTTCCCCCATCTCCCCGTCCATCTTCTGACCCCTGTTGCTGGTGACGCGGCCCAACGCCGGGGGCTCCCTCGCCTCCCGTCTTCACCTCCAGACCACGGCCACGGTCGACTCAGGAGCGCCGGGCAACCTCCTCCACCCAACCCTGGCCCCACGGAATACGTCCCACACGTGGCCCCAAGCCAGCGTGGGTCCCCGAGGAGATGGCACTCATCTGTGGCCTCGGCCTGGACGAAAGGGGGCTGTGGGATCTCGCCGTGGCCCAGTGGCTCCTGTTGTAAACCACACAGCGGCCCCCACGGAGGCTGGTGTGGTTGGCCGCCCGTGGCCCCCTGGTTTCTGGAGGGTAAGGTCCCTAGATTTGTCGGGGACAGCCCCTTGTTCCCGGGGAATCCTATCTCTCCACACCGACCCCCACGGGAACACAGCTGCTTCTTTTTCAGTATTTATTTTGAGAGAGAGACAGCACGTGTGAGCACGAGCTGGGAGAGGGGCAGAGAGAGAGGGAGAGAGAGCATCCCAAGCAGGCTCCATGAGGTCAGCACAGAGCCTGATGCGGGGCTTGAACTCACGCACCGTGAGCTCTTACCTGAGCCGAAATCAAGAGTCGGATGCCGCCAGGCGCCCCGAGAACAGAGCTTCTTGTTAAAAGGAGGGGTCTCCCTGGGGTTCATCCTGGCTCCAGTCTGCGGGCGGCAGCGAGAGGGGTGGTTCACTGGATGGCCGCCGGCCGGCCCTGAGTCAGCCTGGGGGCCTGCCCGGAGGAAGGCCGCGTGCACCGCTGGAGGACACGTGTCCCCAGTGGGCGCTTGAAGCAGGGGGCATCACCCAAGACAGGTTCGGGCGTCACACTTCTCACGCACCGCGCCCAGAAAGCTCAGCTTTAACGAACTCCCAAGAGGTTCTGACATTAGCTGGATTTGAGAACGACTAAATTAAATGATAAAAAGGCTTTTTTCTCTCCAATGGGAGTCTCATGCGGACACAGTACTGCTTACACTTCTTCAAGTGTAACAGTGTTCGGAGATACAACCGATCTGAAAGTCCCACTTTACGCCTGGAAACAATCGGAAAATCTCAAGATATTATCAGACCTCGGCGGTTCACGCTGACCACGTGATCCTTCCAGCCTCTCCCTCCCATCCTCAAGGTGATTAATTCCAGGTATTCTGCTTCTCCAGATGTTATAAACCCTCGCTATTTTTGCTTTAGTCAACCATCTCTTAAAATGGTTATAAGAGGGGCACCTGGGCGGCTCAGTCGGTTACGCGAACAGCTCCTGGTTTCCACTATTGTCATGATCTCTCGGTTAGTGAGTGCGAGCCCCACGTTGGGCTCTGCACTTACAGTGCGGAGCCTGCTGGGGATTCTCTCTCTCCCTCTCTCTCTGCCCCTCCCTCGATCTCTCTCTCTCTCTCTTTCTCAAAATAAATAAATAAACATTTTTTTAAAAAGGAGTCTTCTGCTCAACTGACTGAACAACCAGGCACCCCAAATCCAGCTGATTTTTTTAAGAGAGCTCCACACCGAGTGGGGGCTCAAACTTAAGCACCCTGAGATCAAGAGTTACACAATCTACTGACTGAGCCAGCCAGGTGCCCCTCCCGCTCTGGAAACAATCTATATTTGCTCCTTGTTTTTGGTTTTTAACAGTTTATTACGGTATGTGGAGGTGAGTTTTTATTTTATTTGGGGGGTTTTCTTTGGTTGGTTTTGTTAGGTTTTTTCATTCTATTTTGTTACGTTTTGGTTTGTTTTTTGTATTTATACTGTTGAGGTTCTCTGACCTTGGCTCTGAGGTTTGTTGTCTTGCATTATTTTTGGAAAATGCTTAGCTCTGGTCTTTTTAACTATTTCTTAGGCTGTATTCATTCTCTTTTACTCCGGACTTCAGTTACATGTATGTTAGATCATTTTACGTTGTCCTGTGGCTCTTAGATACCTTGTTTGTAGCTATCACTCTTTTATTCTTTTTGTGTATCACTTTTGTCCATCTCTGTTGGTCTGTCTTCAAGTTCGTCAGTCTTTCTCCGGCTGAGAGCAGTCTACTGATGCTCCCGCCGAAGGAATTCCCGTGTCTTGTATCAGTTTCTACCTGCGGCATTCCTACTGGTCGCTTTCTTACTGTTTCTACCTTTCTGCTGAAATCCTACACGTGTTTTTGCACGCTACTTGCCTCTTCCTCCAGACTAGCATTCCTCACGGTTACGGTAAAATCCGTGCCTTAGAGCACTGACACCGGGTCGTCTCCAGTTCTGGTTCTGGGGCTGGCTTTACCTGTTGGCAGTTAGTTTTTATTTTTGTTTTGTTTAGCTTTCCTTTTTTTTCTTAAATTTTTTAACATTTATTCATTTTTGAGAGACAAAGAGAGACAGAGCATGCGCGGGGGAGGGGCAGAGAGAGAGGGAGACACGGAATCCGAAGCAGGCTCCAGGCTCTGAGCCGTCAGCACAGAGCCGGACGCGGGGCTCGAACTCCCAAACCGCGAGATCATGACCTGAGCTGAAGCCGGACGCTTAACCGACCAAGCCACCCAGGTGCCCCTAACTTCGCTTTTTTAAGTGTCAACTTTTGATCGACTGCTGAAAGCCATGCATAAGTAGTAGAGACTGAAGGAAGTGGTTTTTCTGCTTGTAAAAAATAATTTTGCCTGTGGTGTGGGGGCAAGATGGCTGTTGATCACGTTAGATGTTGAACCGGCTTTGAGTTTCGCTTTGTTTTAGATCATTACCTTCACAGCAGCACAGGCTTCAGAACCCTGCAGGGAAGGGCTGATTGCATACAGGGTTGCGGTGCTGGAGGGTCTCCTGGGTTCCTGCTCCATCCTGACTCTCGGCTGCCTCGCTGTGAGCCTGTGCCCCTGGGGGGGGGGGGGGGTGTCGCTGTCCCCAGGGGCTCTGGCCCCTCCCCAGAAATAGACAGCCCTTGCTTGTTAATGGTGCTCAGCTCCTAGTGGTGGCAGGAGGGATTCCTGATGCTGGGTCTTAGGCAAACGGTGCGAATCTGGGCCCCAGGGGGGAGTCTGGTGAGCATTCCCGCTCCTCCTTCCCATGGAAGCCATTCTCAGCCTTATATTTGTGCTGGTCTCAGGAGGGACAATGTCTCCCGTCCCTTTGCCTGCAGCACTGGGTCTCTGTGTTCGTCCTGGGACGGGAGGCTCGAGGCTTCTGCTCTACCGGCAGAAGAGGATAATGGGGAGTTTGTGTCCGTTTCGCAAGAGCCACTGACGCCCTCCTACGAGCCGGTGCCACCGAGGGGGCTCTTCCGAGGCCTCTGCCCCATCCCCAATCCCTCGGGCAGGCCCGTGGAAGGAGCCTGGCAGTGACTGCAAGCTTCCCTATGTCCCAGGCCTCCTGATATTTGAACCTGACCCGCTGGCCCAGGTTCGGTCCTTAAAACTGGCTGCTTTGCTCCTACCTATGATTTGGCCGCCGCCTCGTCCTCCTTTCTCTGCCACGTTTGGCACAGTTCGAGTGCCCATCTCCCCTCAGAGGGGCCCGCCTTGGTCTGGAGTCCGGCTCCGGCAGCCGTCTTGCACCTGAAGCTCTCTGACGGTCTCAGGGAGAGCTGTCGCCTGGTGGGCGACCCGGAGTTCTCTTGGAGCCGCGATCAGAGCGATGGTCCCCTGGGCCTTTCGACGTGGTTACGGGAAGCAGACGTCCGGCAACTGGCAAAACCCGAACGCGTGTGTGATTCTGGAGGCCGTGACCAATACGCCCGTCCCCTCCGCGGAAGAAACGCGCGTCGTAGGAATGAGCCCCCTCTCCTCGTGCTGGGGGCGGGGTGACACCCAGAAGGGGCGTCACCGGGTGGATCGCCAGGATCAAAGCTGAGCGCGGCCGGAAGGCGTGTGGAGTCGCCTGCTGAGAATGAGCCGGGCCGTGTCCCAGGTCGGGCAGAGGCTGGCCCTGGGGCTGTCGCTCAGGAGCAGAGCCAAGACGTGAGGAAGGCCACGAAGCTGCGAGTCGAGGAAACACATGTCCAGAGCGGAGTGTGAGCCCGAACAGAGGGCGGAGTCCCAGGAAGCGGCCTGCGGACAGCCCGGGCCGGGAGCTGCCTCGCCGGGACCGCGGCTCGCTTCCTAGGGCGCTCCGGGCGCCGGCTGTCCAGCTGAGAGAGCCGGATGAGCAGGACGGAAGGTGCGACAGCCGCGTGTCAGCACCGGGGCCCGGAGAGGACTCAGAGGCTGTCTTCAGCTCCCCTGCTGTGGGCCGGCTTCCCTGCCGTCTGCCTGTTCCCTGCAGACCTCCAGTTGTGGCCGGAGTGAAGAGAAGGCCATTTCTCCTCCTACCAGGAGTTGAAAGTTCAGGGGCCGTGGAGCAGTCTTCAAGGATCGGCTGTGCAACTGTCTGGCTTTAAAGAAGTCCTCCGAAAAGCATCTGTCTATTCTGGAAGGAATGTGAGTTGTTCTGTGGGCTGGGTGCTCCTCAAACTCCAACGGGCACACGAATCCCCTGACCCGTGGTGAGTCTGCAGATTCTGACACCCGGGCCCCGGGCTGGGGCCCCAAAATCTGCCTTTGTAACAAGCTCTGGGCGCTAAGATGCTCATACAGAGCGGGGACCACACTTCGGGCAGCAAGGTTCTAGAACACACACACACACACACACACACACACACACCAAGAGCTGGATCCAGGACGTGCCGAGCGCTTCTGAAGGATTCCAGTGCTCACAGCCTTGTCACCGCTAACATGCTGTGACAGGCGGTGGCACAAGTGGACATTCCACACGCAGACGGACAGGTGGCCTTGTCTCGAGGGCCCGAACCTGGGTCCCGCCGGAACCCTGCGCGTCCCCCAGGTCTCCCAGGCAGGCGGGACACACAGCAGCACCGAGGGCAGCAACATTCAGCAGGGCTGCGAGCAAACGCAAGCATTTATCAGGCGCCAATTCTGAGCCAGACGCTAAGCTAAACATCTTTAGGTGTGTTGTTCATCGTTTACCCACTTTTCCAAAGGCGCGCACCCGAGATGAACGAACACGGCCCCCCTGGGATTTACCCTGCGGGCGGCGGCACTCACCTTCCTGCTCTCGCCCTGCTGTTTCTGCTGTGTGTGCTGCTCCGTACTGGGACGGGTTTCCGTGGACACAGCTTACACTACAGCCGACCCGGTACCAGTAAGATCTTCCCAAGTCACCGCTTGTTCGGAAATGTGCACACGGGGATACAGGAGCTCTTGAAAGAAAGATCTGAAGCAAGACTCATTCCTCGATGCGATGTAGGACTGATCAGGTCTTATTTTTTTTTTTTAGCGTTTATTTAATTTTTTTTTTTAATTTTTTTTTCAACGTTTATTTATTTTTGGGACAGAGAGAGACAGAGCATGAACGGGGGAGGGGCAGAGAGAGAGGGAGACACAGAATCGGAAACAGGCTCCAGGCTCTGAGCCATCAGCCCAGAGCCTGACGCGGGGCTGGAACTCCCGGACCGCGAATTCGTGACCTGGCTGAAGTCGGACGCTTAACCGACTGCGCCACCCAGGCGCCCCGCGTTTATTTAATTTTTGAGAGAGTGCATGCGGAGGAGAGGGGCAGACAGAGAGGGAGACACAGAATCCGAAGCAGGCTCCAGGCTCCAAGCCGTCGGCACAGAGCCCGATGCGGGGCTCGAACCCACGAACTGTGAGATCACGACCTGAGCCAAAGTCGGACGCCCAACTGACTGAGCCACCCAGGGGTCCTCATGGGGTCTTATTTAATAACAGATCTACTGACATGAAAGTTGCCACAAAACAAAAGTTTTTGCTGATGCTCTAAATGGAAATACGGGTCATGGGAATCTGCTGTTTCTTCCTTAAAGGTTTTCTTGTCAGCATCTCAACTGCCCAAATTACGGATTAAACACCACACTGCTATTAGGAATGACTGCATTCAAGTTTTCATTCACAGATAAGGTCACTTCTTCAGTCTCTGCGTCTAGATCTGTATTTCATCATCAGTTCCTAGGAAAAGCTGTTCCTCAAAGTCACGTTGAATTCAGCTATAAACTGATGAGTCTTTTTTTTTTTTTTTCATTTCCCCTGGGAAAAAGCACCATCCGTTCTGACATCCGTGCCACGCAGGCCCTCCCAGAACATCAGCACTGCTTCATGGGTCAAGCAGAATCGATGGGTTTGCGTGCCTCGCGTTTCTGTGAAGTCAGAGTGCTGGTAATCGGTACTCAGTACTTCAGCTCTCTGCCGCCTGGGTCCACGTGGAGTGGCCTGCTCTCCTCCACCCGTCACCCCCGGGCGTCGGCAGCTGCCCCATGACTTGCTTCGGTTAATACAATGAGTCCAGAGGAAAAGGACGGCACTCTGGGAGAGGCCTGTAAGTTCGGTGTGACTGTGCCCCGTGCTCTCTCCATTCTGGAGTGCTCCCAACGGTAGAGCCCCGTCAGACCGCCTAGGGTGGAGAGCCGCGGGGGGCGCACCTGGAGCGGATGCAGGGCGCGGGTGAGACGCGGGGCTGTCTGTTACCGCGGCAGAATCCAGCCTGCCCTGACTTGCGTGGCTTGTTCGCTCATCTGAAGGGAAAATTGCAAAGGCACAGATGTCCCCAAAGAGAAATGACCCTAAAAATGCTTTAAGCTCTTAGGACGCTTCCTCAAGGAGTGGGTTTCAACGGCTCCAAAGCTGTGTACGTGCTGGGGCCACTTTACCTCTTTCTTGCCGTTGCCAGGAGAGCGGCTTCCCCTGCCTGCAGTGGAATCACAAAGATCGCGCGCGCCGTTCTGGCTAACACGCGTGCGGCCCCGCTGCGTGCCAGGCGCTCTGCGTGGACCGGTTACCATCTGTCCCACACGCCTGTGGGGAAATGCCCTGGATCAGGAAGGAGGAAGTGAGAGCGGAGGAGACATGTGCCCGGGGTTACAGAGCCAGGAAGCCACGACACTGAGATGAGATTCCAGGTGTGCACCTAAGGACTAGCATCCGGGCCACACGCTGGCCGCCTCCGACGCCCGCATCCTGTATCTGGAAGACCCAGCACGGGGAGACGCTGGCTTCGTGCTGGCGATGGCACACATCACCGTTCGTGTCGGCACGTGTCGCTTGGGACCAGGAGGCCTTGGCAGGAGCTGGTTCCTCTGGAAATCCGAGACACGTTGGAAGCCACAGAGGTGAGGAGGAAGACCACGAAATTGACAGTGAGGACCTGCTGCATCCCGGGTGTCGCTTTTCTGCGTAAGAGTCACAAACTCGGGGCGCCTGGGTGGCTCAGCCGGTTGAGCGTCCGACTTCGGCTCAGGTCGTGATCTCGCGGCTCGTGGGTTCGAGCCCCGCGTCGGGCTCTGTGCTGACAGCTCAGAGCCTGGAGCTGCTTCAGATTTTGTGTCTCCCTCTCTCTCTGCTCCTCCCCTGCTCGTGCTCTCTCTTTTTCTCTCAAAGAATAGATAAACATTACAAAAGAGTCACAAACTCTACACAAAGTAGGTGCAAACTCCATCTTACAGACGCAGAGACCAAGGCTTAGGTGAGGTTAAGTAGTGGGGCCCTGATACGTCTAGCCTGGCACGCATCAAAACTAGATTTCCTTTCGAAATCTGCCCCTTATGTAGCTCATGCTCTTTCCCCCATAACACGGTGAGGGGCTACAGGAAAGGCGGGTCATTCTGGACACCACTAGAAAGATCATGCGCCCAGACAGCTGAGCCTTGCGGATGAGGCCAGGGGACCCTGGAGAAGCGCTCAAGGAAACCCGCCCATCATCCACCCCGTGGGCCAGGCCCAGACAGCAGTGAAGCTGACCCATTTCCCTCTCGGATCTGCCCCAAACTACCCGAATGTCTAAGTCCTTTAAAGGAGAAATCGAACTTCAACTGCATTTTTGATCAATGGGTGAGGTTCCATTTTAGAGAGGAAAGACAATGATCCCACCGGCCAGTTTTCCCACCAAATCCATTCTCTCCTTCCGGAACACTGTCACTCAGGTGGAGAGAACATTTTCCCAAACGAGAAAATCGACTTGATTTCTAGAATACTTTTTTAATTTTTTTTTTATGTCTATTCACTTTTGAAAGACAGAGAGAGACAGAGCACAAGCAGGGGTGGGGCGGAGAGAGGGGGAGACACAGAATCCGAACAGGCTCCAGGCTCTGAGCTGTCGGCACAGAGCCCGACACGGGGCTCAAACTCACGAACCGTGAGATCGTGACCTGAGCCGAAGTTGGCTGCTTAACCGACTGAGCCCCCCAGGCGCCCCATAGAATACTTTTCATTTTATTAAATTAATTGATTTAATTTAATTAAGGCCCAAGGAATTATTATTACTGTAGTTTGGACAAAAACTATCCAAAATTTTACGTGAAGAAGTCTATTAACTAGGATTTATAAAATGCATGTCTCAATTATTCCACTTTTGAAAGAGTTAACAGAAAAAAAAGTGCTCTAGGAAAGGGTCGCCTGTGTGACTCAGTTGGTGAAGCGTCCGACTTCAGCTCAGGTCATGATCTCGTGCTCTGTGAGTTCGAGCCCCGCGTCGGGCTCTGTGCTGACAGCTCGGAGCCTGGAGCTGCTTCGGATTCCGTGTCTCCCTCTCTCTCTGCCCTTCCTCCACCTTATGCTCTCTCTCAAAAGTAAACATTAAAAAAAAATTTTTTTTTTAAGTGCTCTAGGTAAATGCCAGGTGACGGAGGGCGGGGAAACAGGTCATTTTGATCATTTTGAGTGATCGATTTTCCCTTCTCTTCTGGAACTGCCTCAGAAGACTGGAAAAAGTGCTTGCCTCGCCATCCTGGACAAAGTCTAATGGAGGTTGACTGAACTGCACTGAGGCATGCTTCAGAGCCCTGAGAGACCAAGTCCATCCAGGTGACCCTGCCGTCCCACTGTCCCTGTAAGATGCGACATACATCCGTGTCCAATGTCATTTGCTTTGCCTCCAGACCCGTGTTGAAAGTGGGACCATTTCACCGTCTCCATGGCCCAACCCAAACCATGGCATACTCACCCAGCTCCTGGTATGGCTCACGAGCTGGTATGGCTCCTGGTTTCAGGAGCGGGCAACAGAGGTGGCCTGCCCAGAGCTGGAGTCTGGATACCGGCCAGGTGACTCCCTCAGAGAGGGGAGGTTTTTTGACCCCTTTACACGGGTCCCACCGTGCAGACGTAGTACAGCAATGTTGCTATCCAAATATAATTATCTTCTCTCTTTGGGCAAATGTTCAGTTGGGACATTAAAAATCCTTCTCCCTGTGTTAGAAAGAGTGGAAGGAGGGGGAGGGGAGGGGAGGGGGGAGGAGAAGGAAGGAAGAAAGGAAGATTCCTCTCTTTCTCTACTAGAAAGGGACAAGCCAGAATATTTCTAGAAACAAAGAGAATTTTCACAGGAATTTCATAAACACCCTCATCGCATATATACACAACCCACGGATGTGTCACTTGTCTTCAAGGAAGAAGCACACAGAAATAAAACAGTTTATTCCATTTTTTTCTAAAATTAAAATATACATATTATGTAATGAAAGCAGAGAATTGTCCAGGAGTCTCCCATGTAAGAAATACAGAGTTTGGGGGCACCTGGGTGGCTCAGTCGGTTGAGCATCCGACTTCAGCTCAGGTCATGATCTCGCAGTTCATGGGTTCGAGCCCCACATTGGGCTCTGTGCTGACAGCACAGAGTCTGCTTGGGATTCTCTCCCTCTCCCCCTCTCTCTGCCCCTCCCCCACTCTCTATCTCTCAAAAATATACATTAAAAAATATTTTTTAAGAAACATAGAGTTTGATATGAGATATGCTATCTCGATTTAATATACGTGAACTGATGAAATAAGTACAATTATCCCCATTTTTGCGATGATCAAACTGAGAGGTTAGATAACCGGGTCAGGGTTCAAGCAGAGAAGTGAAGCCAGTAGAATATGTACATATTGAGTCTATAAGTCCATTTATCTCCACATCTGGTCCTGGCGTTTGAAACCCATAGGACACACAGGAAGGAAACCAGATAACAAATGGGAAAGATCAAGGACAGCCGGACCCTAAGTAATGAGCTGGAACCCATGAGGACAGACTGAAAACTGGGTCAGCTCTTCTGCCTCTGACCGTGGTGCCAAGAGCATCCTGCAGAGGCCAGAACACTTTGTCACACTTGGGTGAGGCGCCAGAGAAGGTGGAGGGATCAGCCTGCAGAAAATCCCAAGCCCGAGGATTTTATACGTAAAACATCATGGAGTCTTGGATAGGGACAATTCTGCATCTTCTTTCAAATCTGTGTACTTTCTATTTCTTTGTCTTGCTTTATTGCACTGGCTATCACTTCCAATACAATAACACACAGGAGTGATGAATGTGGACAGCCCTGGTCTTGTTCCCAGTCTTGGAAGGAAAGCATTCACTCCTTCACCATCATAATGAGTTGTGGGTTTTTGGTTGAGGTCCTCTAGCAGACTGAGAAACTTCCCTTCTACTCCTTGGTTTGCTGAGAATTTTTTTTTTTAATCATGAATGGATATTGAATTTTATCAACTGCTTTTTCTATATCAATTGACACGATCATGTGGTGTTTTTAGAATATTGTCATTTTGGTTTACATAGATCATTCTTCCAATATTGAACCACACTACCATTTCCCTGATAAACCTAATTTAGTCGTCACATATTATCAATTTTCTCTCTTGCCGAATTTGATCTGCTAATCTTTTGTTAAATATTTTTGTACCTACGTTGATGAGGGACATTTGTGTGTTGTTTTCCTGCATTGTCTTTGTCTGGTTTTGGTCTCCAGGGTAATTCTGGCCTCACAAAATCTGTTTGGAAGTATTCTTTCTTTGATTTTGACAAGACTTTGTAAAGGATTTATATTATTTCTTCTTGGGAGAATTTACTAGCAACACCATCTGGATCTGGAGCTTCCTGTTTTAAAAGGTTTTTAGCTCCAAATTTATTTTCTCTAACAGACTTAGAATCATTCAGGTCACATATTCCTTCTTAAGCGAATTTTGGTGCTTGTGTCTATTTGGGAATTCGTCCATTTATCTAAGTTGCCGATTTTACGTGTATGATGTTGCTAATAGTATTCTTTAAAAAAAAAAATTTTTTTTTACACTTATTTATTTTTGAGAGACAGAGAGAGACAGAGCGTGAGCAGGGGAGGGGCAGAGACAGAGGGAGACACAGAATCAGAGGCAGGCTCCAGGCTCTGAGCACAGAGCCTGACGCAGGGCTCGAACCCACGAACCGTGAGACCACAACCTGAGCCGAAGTCAGACGCTCAACCGACTGAGCCACCCAGGCGCCCCACTAATAGTATTCTTTTACTATCCTTTTAATGTATGTAAGGTCTAGTGACATCCCATATTTTCTTCATTATGTTAACAATTTGTGTCTTCTTTTTCTTGCTAGAGTTTAATAAACTTTATTGATATTTTCAAAGAACAAACTTTTGGTTTCATTGACTGTATTTTTCCGCGCTCAATTCATTGATTCCGACTTTTACCATCCTTTCACTTATTTTCCCTTTTTTTGATACTCTCTTAAGGTAGAAGTTTGGATTACGGATTTGAGCCCGCCCTTTTTTAATAGAAGCTCTGAAGGCTAGAAGTTTCCTTTTAAGCACTGCTTTTATGGCTGCTTTCAAAGCACCCACATGTTTTGATATAGGGTATTTTCATTTTCATTCAGCTCAAAATATTTTAGAACTTCTGTTGAGATTCCCTCTTTACTCATAGACTATAGAAATGTACCGCTTGATTTCCAAGACGTTAGGGTTCCTTGTGAAGCCTCAAGAATATTATCTTGTGAATTCTTTTCTTTTATTAAGTTCTAATTTAGTATCATTATGGTCAGAAATGTGTTCATACCATTTCAGTTCTATTTAATTTGTGAAGAGTTTTTTAATAATCTAACATATGGTTTATTTATGTGACTATTCTTTGTGCACTCGAAAAGAATGTTTATTCTACTGTTGTTGGGTGGGGTATTTTACAAATGTCGGATCCAATTGAATGATGATGATGTTTGGTCCTTCTACATCCTTACTGGTCTTTCTGTCAGTTAATTCTATCAATGAGTGAGACAGGAATGTTGAAATTTCCAACTATTATTGCAGATTTGTCTTTTACTTGCTTCAGCTGTGATTTTTTTTTCAGTTTTTGTTTTGTATGTTGTGAGATTTTTGTTTATTTATTTTGAAGTAATCTCTATATCTAGCATGGGGCTCAAACTCACAACCCTGAGATCAAGAGTCCCATGTTCCACCGACTGAGCCAGTCAGGAGCCCCTGTTTGGTAGGTGTAGAAGCTCTGTTGTTAGCGTCTTCTTGGTGAGCAGACACTCTTTATCTCTGGTAATGATCTCTATTGTGGAGTCTATTTTGTCTATTACTAAAAGGGCCACACCAGCTTTCTTTGGATTTGTGTTTACAGAGTATATCTTCCCCCGGGCTTTTTCTTTTTTTTTTCTTTTTTTTTTTAACAGTTTTATTTGAGACAGTAATTCACATACCATTCAATTCATCTACTTAAAATACATAATTCAGTAGATCCTTAGGACATTTACAAATACATGCACCTATCACCAGTCCATTTTAGAATATTTTCATCACCTTGAAAAGAAACTCCATGCCCCTTAGCATTCAACCCCTATCCCCACCCCGCCCCCCGCCACACCACCCCGAAGCAGCAACCGCTAATCTACTTCCCCTCCATACAGATTTGCTTGTTCTGGACTTTCATATGAATGGAATCAGAGCATGTGGATTTGGTGAATGGCTTTTGCACGTAGCATATGTTTTCAAATTTCATCCAAGTTACAAGCGTGTATCAGTATTTCATTCATTTTTGTGGCCAAGTAATATTATATGGATACACCACTTTTATGTATCCATTCACACATTAATAGCCACTCGGGTCGTTTCCACCTTTGGTTATTATGACTAATGCTGCCATAAATATCCATGTGCCAGTTGTTACAACAACTTATCCTGGGCATATACCTAGGAGTGGAGTTGCCCAGTCATAGGATAACTCTATGCTTAATCATCTGAATAACTGCCAGATGGTCTTCAAGCAATGGCACCATTTGAGATCCCCACCAGGGGTGCGTGAGGGTTCCCATTTCTCCATATCCTCCCCAACAGTTGTTATTATTTGACTTCATTTCTAGCCAGCCTAGGGGATAAGAAGTGATATCGTTGTGGTTTTGATTTGCATTTCCCTAAGAATCCGTGATGTTGAGCATCTTTTCATGTGCCTGTTGGCCATCTACACATCCTCTTTGGGAAAATGCCTATTCAGATCGTCTGCCCATTTTTTAATTGAACTGTTTGGAGGAATCCTTTTGCTAGAGTTGTAGGAGTTCTTCTCTACTTTGGATATAACCCTTTATCAGATAATGTGGTGTACAAACATTTTCTCCCGCTCAGTAGGTTGCCTTTTCATTTTGTCGATGATTTCCTTTACTGTGCAGAAGCAAATGTTTTCTTCTCTACACACTTTTTCTCATCTCTTTCTGGTATCCAAATGATACAAATGTCAGCCTTTTTGTGGTGTGATCCCAGAGTTCCCCGTTTTTCTCTTCAGTCTCTTTTCTCTCTGTTGTTCAAATGATCTCATTTGGTTAATTCGTCTTCAAGTTCACTGACTTGTTCCTTTATCACCTTTGTTCTGCTCTTGAACCCACTGAGTATCTTATTCATTTAAAAAATTTTTTCAGTTCTAATTTCCACTTAGTTCTTGATGTCTTCTCTCTCTTTGCCGGTTATTTCTCTCTCTCCATGCATCGCAAGGAGCATTACTACAATAGCTACTTTGAAGTCTTAATCTAATAATTCCATCCTGTGTCATCCCAGTATGTGCAACTGCTGACCGTCTTTCCTGTGCAAGTTAAGGGTTTAATGGCTCTTTGTGTGCAGTGCAAGTTTGGACTGTATCCAGGATAGATGAACATCAAAACCTTCCAGGTCTTGGTTCACTGTGTTTTAGAAGGCAATCAGTTGGTTGAATTTCAGTTCCAAGTCCCTATCTGCCTTCCATGGGTTTTGTTTCCAAAGCCAGATCAGTTCTCAAAGCCTTTGCGGGACTATTTAGGTCTATCAAATGCATATGGCGCCCTGTGGCTACTCTCGGGGCCGGGCAGCTCATCCCACAGTTCAGCACTCCATGTGTAGGGATACTGTGCAAGGTCAGATCCACGCATGAACAGCTCAGGGGTGCCCAAGTCATAAACAATGTTATGGGGCCATTTTGGGGGCTGCTCCCTTCTCTGCCACCTCCAAGCATTTTCTGGCTCCTTGGTTTCCCTTAAAGTCCTCCTGCCAGATGGCTCTGGCTTTCATCACCCACAATGCCCCTCACTCCCTCTGACTGTGCTTATACTCGGGGCCAAGAGGCAGAAGCAGAAGTAGAGAAAAAAAAAATCTCATACAGGTTTATTCTGCCCTCCGGGGACCTCACTTCCTCCCGTCAGAGCAGAGGGTCCTTCCTCCCTCAAAGACGAGGCAGCCGTGGGCCTCCAGAGGCTGGGGCGCAAGAGAAACGAAGCGGGACACAGACACCCCTCTGAGCGCTGGGCGCCCCATTTCCCAGTCTTGGAGCCAGAACTCGGTGGTTTTTGCTGACACTCCCTCAGTCCACACCCACAAAGTCATCCCTCTCCTCTGACATCAATCATTCTGTGCAAAACGAACACAGTCTAAGTCCCGAGGATCATTTCATGTTTAGAGAATCTTTTTCCTTTTGAAAAAACAGGAGGACAGTGTAACAACACTAAATCCGTTACTTAAAATCCCCAAGCCCATTCCCCTCTCGCTCCGCACTTCACCTTCCTGCAATGGATACATTTACATCTCTGAATCATCTTACCCAAACACACGATGCAGCTATGTATTTAGGCATTCCCCTATCCTTTCCGGCGTGGGCACGTGGGTCCGTGTCTGTGCCGTAGGAGCGAGCCTTGCAAATCTATGACGTGGAATCACACACACTTTTATGCAAATAGGGCTTATTGGGCAGAAGGCTTCTCATGCTGTTCTAATGTTGTCCACTTTACCACAGTGTCTGCTGTGACTTCCCGACACATCTCTTTGACCCGGATCATGGAATTAAGAGTGTA
The DNA here is from genome assembly GCF_018350175.1 of Felis catus. Classification (NCBI taxonomy): domain Eukaryota; kingdom Metazoa; phylum Chordata; class Mammalia; order Carnivora; family Felidae; genus Felis; species Felis catus. The sequence goes on along the minus strand of NC_058372.1, from coordinate 149,407,478 downwards.
GTAATTTTTTGATAAGAAAAGAAAAAGCCCCGCTCAGCTTCTTAACCTGATTACCATTTTTGGTGAACTAGAACTATTCTCAGTGATGGCGGGAGGAGCACGAAAACGTAACCTTTCGTGGATGGTTACTGCCATCCCTTATCCCCCTCCACCTTATTTTTATTATTTTCCACCAGTGTGTTATTTTTACCTCTTCAAGTAATTCAGGAAAACTTGTATTTGATTGACTGTCATCTGTGAGAAATATTCTACTGTAATTCCTTTCTATTCATCACCTTTAGGAGTAAAGCAAATAACAATGAAAAAACCTTCGGGGCACCTGGGGGGCTCAGTCAGTTAAGCGTCCAGCTTCGGCTCAGGTCACAATCTCACAGTTCGTGGGTTCGAGCCCCGCATCAGGCTCTGTGCTGACGGCTCAGAGCCTGGAGCCCGTTTCAGATTCTGTGCCTCCCTCTCTCTCTGCCCTTCCCCTGCTCACACTCTGTCTCTCTCTCAAAAATAAGTAAACATAAAAAAAAATTTTTTTTAAGAACTTAATAGAGGGATTTACTTTTTATAAAATATCTAGCACAGCACAGGCCTCTCCTAATACTGAAAGTATGAATGACTGAATGAATGAGTAGGATTTTTAAGGAACGGGTTGGTACACACACTTTCTAACTCCTATAAAATGAAAACATATTGGCTGGGGCGTAAGTTACAACAGCGGCGGGCAGAGTCAGCTTCAAAACCTCTGTGACTTCACACAGGAGAACTTCATGGGCGGGGCATCTGCCTCACATGGCTATTCGGGGAACCAGGCTGCCCCTTCCTGCGGCCACACCACTGTCTGTGGCCCTTAAGGGTGACTCCGAAGGCCACCAACAAAGCGACAGCTGGAGACGGTCGCACCGGGATGCCGAACGCAGTAACTTCCCTACAAGCCCTGCGGCACCGAGGATTAGGCAGCAACTAACGTTGAGGACGATGAGCCTGAATTAGTGAAAGGTCCTAAGTCACTGAAAAAAGAAGTAAAGAATCTGGACACTCACGAAGCTTACTGATCAGTTACCCTACATTTTAATTACGTTCTCCAACCCTCTGATTTGGAGAGAACACCCGATCGACGTGAGTGCTCCTGGGTGCCGTCCCGGGCACAGGGCTCGCCTCGGGCGAGCGTGGCCGAGTTAAGGACCGAGGGCAGGTACGGCGGGGCTGTTACATAAGAGAACACTCGGCACACACATCACTTCTGAAACCACAGAAGCCAAACCACAGTGGAAAATTCAGCTACTCTGGAAAGAATCAGCAAGATAATTTTCTGCAAAGTTTCCTACCCTAGTATGCCTTCTTCTAAGGTGGCCTATATTTCTAGTGCTTCTTAAAGCCCACACGATTAAAGAGCACCGAGTCTCCGAAAACAATGTACGTATACACATCCTATCACCACGGCTGAGGCTGGGGACAGGTGGCGGACAACACGTGCCGTGGAAAAGCAGCAGGGGTCCCGCCAGCTCGACCCTGGGAAGGAGTCTGCCTCTGGCTCCGGGTTCGAGCTCACAGACGGGGCTACGTGTGACATTTCAGGTGTCTCCCAAGACTGAAGATGCTAATCCTTTTCTTCAACACGTATAGAAGCCTCTGAGAATTCTGAAGCTCTCATCAACTCAGGTGCTGAGGATCACCTAGGGCTTAACGCACACGTGGACGCCCCCACCCCTCGGGTCCCAGCGGTCCCAGAAGCGGGCTGGCCCAAACCTGCTGGACTCTGAGTCCCGCCGCGGGTCCCCGGGGCGCTGGCCGTGCACGGGCCGGTCACCTCGCGGCCCAGCACCGGCAGGACACAGGAGGACACGGCAGGGCCCTCTCTCTCGGTGCCCGCGCCCGGGGCTCCCGCCGCGGCCCTCCCCTCCTCACCCCCCTCCCCCCGCCTTCTCTTCTGCACCTGCGCCCTGGCCCATCGTTGCTCCCCTCTCTCCGTCCTTACTCGCCCACGACGCATCAACTGAACGTTTCTTTTTGCTTTTGTAAAGTTGGCCAGTAAACGCGATTTCCACGTTTTTTGAGCCCTCAATTTATTTTCTCCGTAGGGAAAACATGTAAGGCTCCCTGCTGTTTCTTAGGACACACACAGCCAAGTATGTTTATGCTCCCATGGCGACTGGGTTCTTTTTTTTAATAAGAAATGGGAATCGCTGCGCTGCTCCCCTATGGCTCGAACACACGGAACTAGATAAATGACATAATCGGACCTGTTGCCATCACTGAGCACACTGTGTAGACGGGGTTATTTAAATACCGAAACGTGAACAGAAGACCAGCAAGCACTTCCAGGCAGTTTTTGGTGGCTGGTGCTCTGACGACACAATTGCAGAGTCGCGCTGGCTTTGAGCACAGCTGTGCCCGTCCCCCCGAGGACCTCAGCCGTGTCTGCCCGGGCCCAGGGTCCTGCTTGGCCGGCCCGTCCGCACCCCCACCGGTTTCCCTCGCCAGGCGGTTGGCACCTCGTAGGCACCGCCCCAGCCCAGGCTGGCAGCTTTTTTCCCTGCATGACAGGGACGGTTCTGGAAGTCCTAGAAGGTCGGGGCTGGAGGCACCTGGGGCAGCGGCTTCCCCTGAAGCAGCAGAGGAGAACCCTCAGTTGTAAGTCCCACAACACGATTCTGTGTTCCAGGAGGAGCGATCGTGGGCAAAACTTGGCCACTTATCTTTCCTGAGGCTCACCTCAACACCTGTTTTGACTTAGCACTTAAAGCTCAAAACATTTTGGTCACTGTCCAGGAAATACCTACATTTCGCTATATCATTGTTTGGTTTCCACGGTAAAGGATGGGTCCGTGAAGCCATTCAAACGTTTGCTCGCTAGGATTTATCTCAATTGTAGAACAGACCCCTTCTCCACCAGTACAGACAACAACCTGAGAAAACAGTATCCTCAAGCCCCAGTTTCTGGAAGAATCACATGGCAGACCTTCGCCAGAAAGTCACTGGGTTGGCACTTACTGGTCCTACAGGCGTTAAGTGCGGCCTTGTGGCAACGAAGGCAGCCAACCTCAGCAGCCCGGCCCATCCCCCGACCCACCATCTCACCTCTGCTCCCTGCAGGGCGACGGCGGCTCATTCACCATCGGCCCCGGACTCGTCATCCCGGATGCCCGCTTCACAGTCTCTTCAACAATCACGGGCAGCCGCGAAAGCCTGTTGCCTGAACTTCACCAAAATCCTACCGCAGTCACCCGGTTTGTGCGAGTCCCAGGCAGCGGCACCGCCGAGGAGCTCGCCAGCCAAGTGCAAGGTAAACCCGGGAGCGCTCGGAGTCCCGTCAGAGCCAACCACGGCCCAGGGCTGCACGGGGAGCAGGTGACCCAGGAAAAGAAAGGGATGTCCTCCGGGGCTCGCCGTTGGCAGAGGGGTGAAGTGGGGGTTCACGAATACCCTGGAGAGGAAGCCCCGGCTGTCCCCTCCATGGGAAAGGCAGAGTCCCCTTGAATGGGGTCTTCCTTCCTCCCCTCTCCCTCCACTCCCGCTCCCTTCCCTCACTTTACAGCCTCAAGTTCCTTAAAGGATCTGAATTACTGAGTTGTTTTTACGTTTTTTTAATGTTTATTTTTGAGAGGGAGGGAGGCAGGGAGGGAGAATGAGTGGGGGAGGAGCAGAGACAAAAGTGAGACACAGAAGCCGAAGCAGCTCCAGGCTCCGAGCCGTCAGCACAGAGCCCGACGTGGTACTCGAACCCACAAACCGCGAGACCGTGACCTCAGCCGAAGTCGGACGCTTCACCGACAGAGCCACCCGGGCGCCCCAAGACCTAAAATTATTTAAGGCGATAATTATAACGGATAATTCTTGTGCTTGTAAGCTACAGAGAGGTAGTAAGTACAACAACAGCACAAGGACAAGACCAGAGGGAAGAGAGCTGCCTGGGAGAGGAGTTTCCCTAGGCTGGGGGGAAACGATTCGGTGCAGACCTATGAGAAGTACGCTGTAAACCCCGGGGCGACCGCTGAGAAAACGCCTTAAAAATACAGTGAGGACCCTCAGGAAAACCGTGAAGAGACTAGAACCCAAGAGTTCTCCTCACAGGAAGTTTTTCTTTCCTTTGTGCTTATCTGTGTGAGAGCACAGATGTCAGCTGGACCTGGCGTAGGATCGTTTCACGGCACACAGACACCTAACCGTCGTGCCGCACGCCTGAACTTACACAGCGACGCATGTCAATTCTCCTCAACGCAACTGGAAAAATATACAGTGAGAAAATAATCTAAGAAGTTAAAACGTTGCACTAGAAAATATTCACTTACGGGGCGCCTGGGTGGCTCGGTCGGTTAAGCATCCGACTTCGGCTCAGGTCATGATCTCACGGTCGGTGAGTTCGAGCCCCGTGTCGGGCTCTGTGCTGACGGCTCAGAGCCTAGAGCCTGTTTCAGATTCTGTGTCTCCCTCTCTCTCTGCCCCTCCCCTGTTCATGCTCTGTCTCTCTCTGTCTCAAAAATAAATAAACATTAAAAAAAAATTTTTTTTAAAAAAGAAAAAAAATGTTCACTTACTGCAAAAGAAAGCAGCAAAGGAACAGAGACAAAAAAAAGACATGAGACATTTACTCGACAAATATTAAAACTGCCCACGTAAGTCCAAACTGTATCAATAACAACACGGGATGTGAATGGACCAAGCAATCCAGTCAAAAAGTAGAGGTCACCAGACTGCATTTTTTTTTTTAAATCCAACTATATGCTATCTCCAGGAGACAAACTTTAGATTCAAAGACACAAACGTCATGCAAATGGCCACCACAAGAACAAGGCTGGCCACACTGTATCAGGCAAAATGGTTTGCTTTTTTTTTTAATTTTTTTAATGTTTACTTATTTATTTATTTATTTTTAATTTTTTTTAAATGTTTATTTTTATGTTTGAGAGACAGAGTGCAAGGAGGGGAGGAGAAGAGAGAGAGGGAGACACAGAATCCGAAGCAGGCTCCAAGCTCCAAGCTGTCAGCACGGAGCCCGATGTGGGGCTTGAACCCATGAACCGTGAGATCATGACCTGAGCTGAAGTCGGACGCCCAACCGACTGAGCCACCCAGGCGCCCCTGTTTGTTTATTTTTGAGACAGAGAGAGGCAGAGCATGAATGGGGGAGGGTCACAGAGAGAGGGAGACACAGAATCCAAAGCAGGCTCCAGGCTCCAGAGCCCGACGCGGGGCTCGAACTCACGGACCGCGAGATCATGACCTGAACTGAAGTCGGACGCCCAACCGACTGAGCCACCCAGGCGCCCCCAGGCAAAATGGTTTTAAAACAAAACGAAATTGCTAGAGAGAGACATTTTCTGAAGATACAGCAATTACACAGAATGCACCTAACAGCAGAGTTCCAAAAACACCAGAAGCAAAACCCGACAGAACCGAAGGAAGAAACCGGTAAGTCAGCAAAGGCTGGAGATTCTGATGCCCCCGCTTTCAATACAGAATAAAACGGAAGAAGATCAGTAAGGAAACCGAACGCGTGGACCTCACTGCTGAGCAGTCAGACACTCTCCCCGACGACAGCACAGAGTCACAAATGCACGTAAAATCACTCCAGATGCAAATCAAAACCACGGTGTGAAACCCGTTCACACCCATCAGAATGGCGATATTCAAAACGAGAGCTAATAACGAGTGTGTCCCGTGAGCCGCGGCTCCCTCTGACGGCCTCGACCGAACCACGGACCGACTCAGCAGGCCTGGGAGCCCAGGGACAGGAACGCTGTCCCCAGGAGGTGGCTGCCCAGCCAGAAGTGTCTCCCAGGCGCCCCCGCCGACACCCAACCCCACGAGTGGGCTACCGTATCTGTCCCCCCGCCCCGTCCTTACAGAGCCACACGATGGGCCACGTACTATTCCAGGTGCCAAAGACACACCCGGGTGGCGAAACACGGCACCCGCTCGGACGGCTCGCACACAGCCCACGGGCCCGCGTCAGCGACGAGACGGGAGTGAAATACCCTGGGTACCCACGACAGAGACGGAGTGGGAAGGACAACTGGTGTCCCCTCGGGCTGGAACGTCTGAAAATAGGAGGGACACAAGCCGGCGACTCTTGGGCAAGGGCGATGCGGACAAGGAGCCGGTGAGCAGCGGGGACAGTGTAGGCATGCTGACCATCACACGCGAGATGCAGCAGGTGCAGGGACACAAATGGGAAAATAAAGGTTTTTTTTATTCGCTTTGAGCCACTACCGGTAAAATGACACGTCGCACGTACCAGTCCCACCGCACAATCCAAGCTTTCCCATACAGATGTGTTCTGTGGGTTAGTATCTCGGAAGGTATTTCCAAACAAAAAGAAACTACTCGTCACGCTCACCCACTCAACACCTTTCTGCTCAAGGACGACGTGGGGAAATCACACTTTCCAGAGGGATGCAGTGCTAATGACAAATGAGGTTCCAGACGGGGCGTTTCCTGCCCATCCTCCCAGATACGACCAAAGGTCAGGTTCTCTGCGTAACAGAACAGTGACCAATTTCAGACGGTGCTGTTCCAATGCTTTCCCCAAATTTCAAAAGCCACCTCCAGCTGTCACTCCCAATCCTGTCACTGAACTCTAGCTCCAATCAGGTAACAAAAAACAAATCACACCCAGGGGCGTCTGGGGGGGGGCTCAGTCGGTTGAGTCAGCTGTGCGGACAGCTCCGAGCCTGGAGACTGCTGCGGATTCCGTGTCTCCCTCTGTCCCTCCCCTGCTCATGCTGGATCGCTCGCTCACTCTCTCAAAAATAAAGCGTAAAAAGAAAAATTGTTTTGAATAAAAAGTAAGTCACACCTGTGACACAGGTCCTGCCGTGGCTCAGAGAAAGTGTTTCCAGAGATGGCTTCCAGGCAAATGCAGTTTGGAACAAGCACATGGGGAGACTTTCGGCAACAGAGCACATCCCCACACGGCGCCGTTCACTCGCACAAAACGTGACCCACCGCCAGGACGGAGGCCACAGCCCACGGACCGAGGGCAGACCGACACTGCGGCTCCCAGGGGGCCCTGGCCCGTCTTCTGTCCTCCTTCCTCTTGGTGTTTATGGCTCAGTTTCACCGAGGGGCTATCCAAGCAGACTGTCAAGTTATACAATCTCGCTCCTCACGCCATCACCTCCCTTTACCTCTGAGGGCCCAGCAGGTATTTCTGCCCCCTTTAGGCTAACGTGAAATGAAAAACAGGCACTCCATGAACCACGGAGTCTGCTCACTTACTGAGATCAGTCACGTAGGTCTAGTTCACTCTTTATTAATAAAGGTGACTTCTAATAAAAAGCATAATTTAATTCAAATAAAAAAGTACAGAACGTAACACATAATCACAGCGTCACTTACACAAACAGGAACGGACGTGCCCTCTCTGGGCTGTCTGGAACGGAGACCTCAGAGCCCTCGGTGACCTACGTGGACAGCAGTTCGGCAGGTGCAGGGGAGGGGGGCTGCCCCCAGGCCGGCACTGGCCCCGTGTGCAAAGGGCCGCGGTGGAACGACCTAGAGTGAGTGGGTAAAGCCCGTCAGACCAGATGTGGTCTTAGGCCATCACCACTGTTCCAGTCCAATCTGGATTTGAGTACGACCAGCCTACACATCTGAAATAAAAGCACTGCTTCAGGCTTTCCGACACCTTTGGCATTTCGTCTGTTTCCAGGCATCTTTATAAGCAATAAATTATAACTATAAAGAACACAACCTGCCACTGATGCTCCTTACGTGGACCTGGGCAGCGACCACTAATGTCAGCGACAAGTCCAGGAACTAAAAGTCAGAGCAACCTCTAGGTTTCTTCAAATCAAGCAAAACTATGTAGCACACACACAAGTGTTTTCATACAAGCTTCCTGGTCTAACAACCCTTCCAGACGGAAGGAAATACACAATAAAGCGGACACATCAAATTCAACTTAAAGTAATAGGCTTCAATGCTGCACATGTACCAGGTCGTTTTGCCAAGTATGTGCAGAACCACCTAATATCGAATATGCTTTGATTCTAGATGGCTCAAGCCACACACACACACACACACACACACACACACACACACACAGTTGTGTGAACCTACAGCTTTATTGACACCTTTCAGGATGCTCTTAATACTCGTATTTTCATGGGTTCACTCCCTGTGAGGAGTCTGAGTTGTAGATAATCAATTTCCACAGAGAAATGTGCAGCCAAACCAAATTAAGAACTTGTATCTTCCACACATGGGCTCAAGTCGGAAGCGTTTTGTTTAGTATAACGAAAAGTTAATTTTTAAAAATATCTGCAGTCTTTTTGAAACACAAGGCACCAACAGGGAGCAGACATTCCAGCAAAGAGTGATTGTCTGGGGCGGGTGGGGGGATGCAACTGATCAGAGTCCTCTGTCCTTTGTTGATGAGAATACTTCCTCCTTTCGTGTCTATGCAACGTCTTCCAGATAATCCGCGACATCACTGAGCTGGGACACAGTCAGGTCCTGCGTCAGGTCATCAAGCTTTGTGGTTCAAACGGAAAAAGGAAAAAGAGCTGGTGTAAGAAGAGAGAGTCATAAATAATCTCTAAAACATACTGCTGTCATTTACATATTACCCTGTACTCCACAAACCACTTCGTATCCAAAAGTCCCCTAAACCCTCCCCTTCCTCCCCCTATTTCGAAACCTGGGACGATTACCAAAGGCTGAGCTCACAGCCCAAGGCCTCGCTAACGAACACTGTTACCATAACCCTCCCAGCTGCCCCGGTGGCTGCAGGTACATCGGGTGCGACCAGAGACCAAGTGCCAGGAGCCGTCCTCCCCCAGCCTTCCCGACGCCCCCGTGAGGCACACACCACCGGTCCCGCTGTGCCAACGGGCAGGCTGGAGATGACAGATCAAAGCGTGCCCAGGAGACCACAGGACGCAAAAGGACATGCTCCCGGAGCCTGCCGGCTCCGACGCGCCGCCTCTCCCAACGGCCTGCCGCGTCTGGTCATCCCGCGACGGTCACGGGGACTTGTGGAACACCCCTCGTCCACCTCCGGGCCGGGGCCGCCTACAGCCTGAGAGGCGCCCACCTGACCGGCAGCCGCCTCTGTGACGCCGACGGGACAGCCTGAGATGCCGCCTCCGTCTCACGTGCAACGTGCGTCCACCCAAGTACACTCTGCCCTCTGCCCGAGAACAAGGCCGAACGTGGATCTCCAGGACGCACTCCTAACCGCCCAGCCCGCCGCACGTCCGCCACATCGTCCCCTCCGGGCTTCCGCGCCAGCCCTGGCCTGCCTGTTGACACGCCGCCTCACCTCCCCCTGCACGGGGCTCCCGTGCCTGTGCCCACTCCCAGTCCTGTCCCGACTCCTCTGGCCTCTGCCGTCTACACCCCTGAGGCGGTCAGTTCGGACTCCAGTCCCGACCCACTGGAGCCCACCTATGCCCACGACGCCCAGCCACAGGGCACAGGTGCCCCAGCGGCACGCACTGACCCCGGGAGCGGCCATCAGGGGCACGCTACAGACGCGTAGAAGCCATTGTTTCTCGACTTGGGCCCAGTAGCTGTCACGTCACGATTTTCAACTGTTTTTCTCCTAATCTGTGTACATTTTTTGAAGCTTTACAGCAAGTCAAGGCAATAGGCACAAACAGCGTTCCATAGGAAACGCTAACACCATACTTTGTCACTGGTATTGATGTCGTCCATTTCCACAGAAAGATCTTCCTCGATCTCTTCACCAATACTCAGCTCACTTTTTTCTGAGCGATGGCTGGTACTAGTTTGAGAGAAGGAAACAGAATAAAGGACACTGAATATGAACGTTTAAATGGAATATCAGGTACCATTAACTTTGTCCGTATTACCTCACCTGATCCTCAACATAACTTATCGAGGGCAACAGAAACAGGAGAGTCAACTTAAGACATGAGAAAACCAAGGTCCGTGATGGTGACTCTGGCCACAATGTCAGGAAAAGCACAAACCCAGGTTCTTAAAATTTCATCTACAAGCCATGCCATCTCTCAAAAAAACTGTATGATAAATCATTCTGTTAAGAAATAAAATATAAATTCTCAATTGGAGGGGGGGGGACCCTGTCAATTACATAAAATTCTCAGGCTCTAATTTAAAATTTCTCATCACACCCACAACAATTATTTCCAAACCATCAGGCAACTCACAGATTATATTACCATTATGTACTTAAAAAGGTATCTGAACAAAACATGACCTGTCATCTGAATGAGGACACTAGCTGGAGAGGGCAATGTCTCAAGTTAGGCGCGCGTCCCCACCTTCCACGGGGCTGGGGGAGCGCACGTGGACCACGGCGACCTGACGCCTCCGAGTGGCCGTGTCGTGTTCTTACCAAGTTTCCTGAACATGACGCGTTTGTTCGCATTCTAATGCAAAACCAAAACAGGCTTTGAAGTGCAGGGTGTAACTCTGGAGTGACCAGCGTGCACGAGAGAGTCAAATACACTAAAATAAGCAGCAACCTAATTCCGTCACGCTTTCCTGTGTCACAAACTCTTTGCGATTTATTTGTTGCCCAGCTATTTTTCTTACCTGTTAAAGTCATCAACATAGTCGTCGTCTTCTCCAGTCCCTGTAAGTTTAAGAAAAGACGGGCAACGTTTACATCAGCATGCTTCACGATGTAGCTACGATCACACACACACGTTTCCTTCAGGAAAAACCCCATTACCGAATGATATTGCATCATTAAAAATGAAGTCTCTGGGGTTAGAAATATATTCCCCGTATAGGACATGAAAACAAAGGACCAAATAAACTACCTAAGAAATAACAGAATGTCATTCGTAAAATGTGGTTAATACCCAGTCTTTTATGCCAAGTACCCCAAAGCTAAATCACGTTGTATGTTTATTATTTGTAAAGTCGTCTGATATTAAAAATATCAGGTGCTGGATGTAATGGGAGACCTCAAAACCAGATTATCACGAACCCCCTACTGCTGCCTCATGGGCTGTGAGTTCGAGCCCCGCGTCGGGCTCTGTGCTGACCGCTCGGAGCCTGGAGCCTGCTTCCGATTCTGTGTCTCCCTCTCTCTCTGCCCCTCCCCTGCTCGTGCTTTGTCTCTCTCTGTCAAAAGTAAATAACATTAAAAAACTAAAATAACGTCCAGGTGGGGCTCTCAGTTAACGTACCGGCACTTTACAACCAGCGTGACCTCAGGCAACTCACGTAACCTGGCTCTCATCTGCAGAAATGGAGGAAATACTAAAACCAACCTCACAGGGTTAAGACTGAGATAAAACCACCTGTTGCCACGGTGCCAAGAGCGTGTCGCCAGCGTCATTATTACCCTAGGCTGGTCCACTAACATTCGTACGTTACTTCAAATACTGAGAAGTCCACAAATTCACGACGACGATGAAAACAAACAGGAAGCAAAACACGTCCGGCTGAGTGACCAAACTTCAGCTGACGAGTCCCAGGTCTTCCCCGCAGTGGCACCCACAGCCCCAGCCCAACGACAGCACAGGTCCCGGCGAAAGCGAGGGAAGCAGAGGGCCCCCTTCTCCCGGCTGGCACCTGCAGCGCGGCAGGGCCCCTTCCCTCCACGAGGGGAACGCTCAGCGTCCCCTCCTCAATAGCAGGCTGGGGCTGCCCTGGCTTTGACAAAGAGCAGGCTGTCAGAGCAGAGGGACAGCAGGAGGCAGAGACACCTGGCACAGGTGAGCCGCAGGTGAAACTAGAGGCAGCAGGCCGGGCAGGAGCAGGGGGCGGGGCCAGGGGCGGGGCCAGGGGGCGGGCCAGGGGCAGGTAGAGCCGGCAGCCGCGGGTGGGGCTGAGGAAGAGGCGGCCGGCCCAGGAACCGGGGGAACTCTGGGCAAGGGCTCAGGCCCGCCCAGCGTCACCGCCACCGCCACCGCCACCGCCACCTCCACGGCTGCAGAGTCCGTAGAGTCCGCAGAGTCCGGCAGCTGGGGCGCGTCCACGCTGCGGCTGCAGGGCGAGCCGAGACACCGCCAGAGGCAGCTGGCGCTCATAAGGCAGCGTTCACTAGGGCCTGCGTGTGTCATTGGAGTGTCTCCAGCGTACAAGGAGCTGGGTGCCGTCAGCGCCCGCGGGCAGGCCCGGAGAGGGCACGGCCGGCCTCCGCCTGTTCGGACGCGCCACGGAGGGAGGCCCCATCTGCGATGTCACCGGCGCCCACCCGCTCCCAAACCGGAGTCCTCTCCGCTCACCGCAGTGTCCTCCAGAACGGGGGGGGGGGGGGGGGGGGGGGGGGGGGGTCTCGCCGGGGCCCAGGGCCCACCCCGCGAGCGCAGATCCGGGGCAGCGGAACGTCGCGTGGGGCACACACCCCTGTCCCGCGGGGACGGAAGAGGGACCACCGAGCACGCGGGCCGAGCCGTTTCCTCCAGCCCCTCCCGGGTGAGGTGCACCTAGAGGACGCCCATCTGCCTATGTCCCTCCCCCCGGACCGGACACCGGAGGAGAGCCCCAGGGCCCTGGAAGCGCTCACGTCCGCAGAAACGCATTTCCTCCCTCAGGGTCACAAACCACCACTCCACGTGACACAACTAAACACCAGATCCACAGCCTGTCCCCCGCTCAGGCTGCTCCCCCAGGGCCTGGACGGCGCACTCCCGGTGCCCAGAGAAGGGACTCTGCCTTTGCACGGACTGTCCTCGGTCCGCGCTGAAACGTCACCCACCTGGTCTCCGCAGGGAAGTCGCCCCCGGGGCGAGAACGAGCCCACCTCCCGCCCGTTTCCACCCCAGCGCCCACTGGCTCCCCCCACACCGCGGGTGTCTGCAAGGGCCCGTCCCAGGCAGAACCCCCCCCCCCCGAGAACCCAAGCTCCACAAGCAGGGAGACTGTGGTGGCCGCTGCGTCACCCACCCCCGGGGACCACCAGGCGCCCAGTCAGGAGGCGCCTGCTGCAGGCCAACCCACTGCATTTAAGGTTTTATTCTAAAACATAATGGCCTTTAGGCCATTAAGACTAAAAACAGGAGATCTACTTACCTAACCCAAGAGATCCAACTTTATCATTGACCAACTTCAGATCTTTCAAAACCGTGTTTCCTCTTTTACCTGTGGAGGAAAAACATTCACACGGGATTGACTTTTAGAACCCAACAGTCTCTAAGGCGTATCACTGGTTTTTCCGGTATAGGGTTTATGACCATAACGTCATAACCAAAATCGAAGACAGAATTGCAAACTCTGACGAATGGTGCTCACATCATGCATCGCACCCCCTTTTTAACCACACACCATACTGCTCTTTATTGAAGTCTGACCAGGAAATAATTTCTGGCCTAACAGCACCGACTCTGAAAAGACTCATTAAGTGTGAATTCAGGCACTACGGTTAATTATTCTCAATTTTATTTCCTTCAATTTTGCTTTAACTCAACGGCTATTTCATTTACCAAACTGATTTTCAGTCCTAAGTGCTCAACATCCTCTCCCAGTCGTCATTCTCTACTCGCCGTTAAGAGCAACTTGACCATGACCCGCTAAGTTCTCACTGCAGGTGACAACGACTAGGGAAGAAGAACGGGGGCGGGGGGGGAACTGGCGTGGGCCACATGAACAGATAGGTGGCCAGTTTACTACCCAGCTCAAAGAAGCCACACGTCATCTCCTTCACGTCTCCTGGGGAATCCCGCAGCTGCACCACGTAACATGAAAAGGTTAGTAGGGGCGCCCGGGGGGCTCAGTCGGTTAAGTGTCCGACTTTGGCTCGGATCATGATCTCAGTCTGTGAGTTCAGGCCCCACGTCGGGCTCTGTGCTGACAGCTCGGGGCCTGGAGCCTGTTTCGGATTCTGTGTCTCCCCTCTCTCTGCCCCTCCCCCACTTGTGCTCCGTCTCTCAAAAATAAACATAAAAAAATTAAAAAACAAAGGTTAGTAAATACTGCAAAATTATGCAAAAATCACACAATTTCTTAAGAAAGATCTACTTTTTAGAAGGGTCTAAAACAGTGTCCATTAAATCTCTATTTACTGTGATATAGTAAACAAACTTCACCTACACACGTCTTCGTTCAAGGCTACACTTTCAAACCCTCTGTCTTGTCACCACCTGCATGTGGGAGGGGCAGGAAGGTAAACCCTGCAGCGACATGGCCCTTCCATGTCTGACAACCTGCCTCTCTGGTACGTGGAAAGAGAGAGGTCAGATTCACATTCCGAATAAGGAAATCTTGCCATTTGCAATGATGTGGAGAGAGTCAGAGAGTATAATGCCGAGGGAGTTAAGTCCGAGAGAGACAAATATACGATTTCACTCACGTGTGGAATTTAAGAATCAAAACAAATGAGCAAAAGGAAAAAAAGAGAGAAACCAAGAGTCAGACTCTGAACCATAAAGAGCACACGGATGGGTCACCTGAATGGAGGGGCTGGGGGCATGGCTGGAACAGGAGGGCATTAAAGAGTACACGCATCAGTCAGAGAAAGACGGATACCGTATGTTTTCACTCCTGCGTGGATCGCGAGAAACTTAACAGGAGACCATGGGGGGGGGAGAAAAGTTACAGAGAGGGAGGGAGGCAAACCACAAGAGACTCTTAAATCCAGAGAAGGAACTGAGGGTGGATGGGGGCGGGGGAGAGGCGAAAGTGGGTGATGGGGACTGAGGAGGGCACCTGCTGGGATGAGCACTGGGCCTTGTGCGTAAGCGACCAACCCCAGGAATCCACCCCCCAAGCCAGGAGTATACACTGTATGTTCGCCAACTTATCAAAAAAAAAAAAAAAGAGAACACGCATCGTGGTGAACAAACACATAAAATAAATCTAGCAGACCACACACACACACACACACACACACACACACACACACGATGATTTGGAGTTCTGATATCCAAAGGGGAAAAAAGATGGGCCGGCCCCGAATCGCTGAAGGGAGAATATTTTAACGTTCCCGTGATGATTATTTGCAATCATAGAACCTACAAAACAAATTCCTCAAAACTGATCGACTCTAAGTCCTGCTCGAGTCCATCTAAATGCCCCACACGGGAGAAATGACGTGACATACTCACGATCTAAGGCAGCTAGGAAGTGGGTTTTGGAAGCGTTTTGATGGCTGGGAAAGCGGCGGCACGAGGAAGCGAGGCGACCGCGACCGTGGTAAAGGAAGGTTCGCGAGCCGCCTCGGGAGCACCACGGGCTGAGGACTTGCGCAAAGGAAGCGGCTCACGGGCTACTTAACCAGAGAAAACCCATCGCCAGGCCTCGGGCCGTGTCTCCACCGCACTCACTTCCGGCCTCTGCGGACGAGGGGGCTCCAGGGGCTCCGGGGGCTCCGGTCAGGGAGCTGC
This sequence comes from Felis catus, assembly GCF_018350175.1. NCBI lineage: Eukaryota > Metazoa > Chordata > Mammalia > Carnivora > Felidae > Felis > Felis catus. The sequence continues at coordinate 149,392,221 of NC_058372.1, read as the reverse complement.
GGCCGCTCTTCAAGGGGGGCGCATCCGAGAGCGAGGCGAGGCTTCCCGTGGGCGGCCCGGGCTCGCTCCTCCTGTGAACAAACAAGCGGGTCGCTTCAGTCGCCTGCAGCCAGGCCAAGGACACAGAGGCGACTCCACCGCGGCGGGAGTGCGCGCGGCGCCGGGACCCAACGTGCACCCGCAGAGAGTGAGCAGAGAAGCCCGCTGGCCTCTCCCAAATCGTCTGCGACCTTACAAACTGAACCCTTCGGCACCTTCAGGGTCTGTGATTTTTAGCAGAAGCCGGCGAGGGGCAGCACAGAGGCCACCTCCCCAGCGGTGCTCCGCCCTCGCGTGGGCCTCTCGCGGCCCCACCGCCCTCCTCACCCCTTCCCCGGGCCTCCTCTCCAGCCCTGCCCACGCCCACCCACGCCAGCAGGAACCTTCCCAGGCTGCTACCGTCACCCCCCACCCCCCCACCCTGCCCAGTGCACCCGCACGCTCAGCCCTGTGCCACAGCACCACCAAGACCGGCCTCTCCCCCGCACCCCTGCACATCGGTCCCCTCCCTCCTAGCACTGTCCTCAGCAGACAGGCGCACAGCCATTCCCCACTTCCCCACTTTATTGTTCTCCCCCCACCCCTCACACCCCTGTAAGACACAACTCACCTGGAGAGCACTCCCCACCTAACCATCCGCCCCCATCCTTTGCCCAACCCGCTCTAACCCTCTGCCACTGCAGCCTGCCGCCCCACGATCTGTCACCCCTGCCTCCGTGTCACCCCTGCCTCCGTGCTGCTACGCAGTGACTGACTTTCAGGACTCACTCCAGCCTCCTCCTTCCAGAACACCTCTCCCAATCCCCTGGGTCCCTTCCCTCTCCCTCCTCCTCCCCTCGCTGACTTCCAGGTGCCACCTGCCACTTCCCAGGTGACAGCCTCCAGGCTCCTCTAGGGGCAGCATCTAACACGGAGACCTCCCTCCCCCCTCACTGGGCCTCTAGCCCAGACCTCCCCCCCGAATGCCCGTCGGACGCCCTCAGTTACCGGCCTGAGGCCTGACCTCGGCAGCAGTGAGCTTCCCAGCCTGAGTTCTAGACCGTCACCTGCCCAGCTGTGCAGCCCAGCCCTGCTCTCCACCTGTCCGGCGGGGTTTCCAACCTTCCAGCCATTCAGCTGAAAACTCTGGACCCTCCCTCGAGGTCACTTCGTTCTCTGACACTGACCAGCAATCCCTTTCGGATCCGGCCTCCAAGCACACCCCCAAACTGCCAATTTCTCACCACTTCTGACATCGTCTCTCACCCGGATAATCCCGACCGCCTCCCAGCTGGATGCCCAGGGGCCAGACCCCGGGGCTCCCGGTCTTCCTAAGGGTGAAGTCATACGTACTCCCGCCGCAGTGCCCCTCGCCGCTCTCTGCTGTGCCCGCAGGGCTGCGCGAGCTGCCTCCTCTCCCCGGAGTTCCAGAAGCCCCGCCATCTGCCCGGCCGACTCACCAACTCGGTGAGCTCCCCCCCACCCAGGACGGACGCTCTAACCAAGCACCACCGGCCTCTGCTCGCCCCGTCACTGCTCCTGTCACTGCTCGGCCGTCACTCTGGCTGCGTCCCCCTGGCGGCTTGTCGGGACTGCCTCCTCCTTGGTGCCTCTGTCTACAAGACTGCAGGCTTCTGGAGGGAGGCGCCCTGCCTGAGCTCTGGCTGCCCCGTCCTGGCACGGGACAGGCACTCGGTACGTGCCCGCCGACGGAAATCAGCGATACCCAGGTTTTCACCACCTGGGATTGTTTCACAGCACGAAAGGCTTTAGTGACACAAAAACAGACTTACACTATCAATAATTACAGAAGCTTTAGTAGCTCGTTTTTAAATTACAAAATACTTGGAAATGATATTTTTAAGCCTCTGGCTTGATAATCCAAAAACACGGTTTACTCACCAACCGTAAGTTTTTTCTGGTTTAGGAATGGGATCATCAAAGAAAGAATCCCCTTCCATATCATCTCCGTCTGGACAAAGACCAGCTTTGTCTTTGACATCTAGACTTTTGTTACTTAGGAAAGATCCAATTTTCGTTTCATGAGTCAGCAAGTGGAGACTGCTTCTGCTCTTTGGTTCTGATGAGGAGAGACTCGTGTCACTCTGACTGGCCTCACTGTTGGCCTTCTAGAAAAACAGAACGGGAAAGAGAAGAGGCCTCCTTGGTGAAACGAAACATTAAGAAGCTATTTGACACAAGAAAACATCACACGGACATACACAAGCCTGTGTGTGTGTGTGTGTGTGTGTGTGTGTGTGTATGTGTGTGGGAGAGTAACCCTGTGACCTATCAGCGCGTCCCCAATTCACAGCATGGCTAACTTCCGAAGGAGAGAATGTCGCAAGTAATGTGTTCGAACCATTCTTCTTCTCCCTCCCTAAATGGAAGTATCTTTCCCTACCCCACTTATAAATAACTTCTGCGTTTCCTCTTACGTGTCCATCACTGCGTCAAAAGTTATCTTAAATTAGTAAGTCGCCAACTTGCAGAAAGGAGGAGGGCCCCCGGGTGAAGAAGGAAGATCAGTTCACATGAACGAACCAGGCAGTAAAACAAAGCATTCATCAGGGAAGACGGCACTTGTCCACCCAGCGCCAAAGAGAACAGGCGTCGAGGCGAGAGGGGCCCTCTCCGCCGCCCCCGCGTCCGAGGCAGATTTGCTGCCGAAAGCACTGGTCTGACTTCAGACACCAGACAACTGCCCGATCCACACTGCCTCACCCGTCCGCGGACAAGTGTCCCGCATCCGCCTCTGTGCACCTTACACGGTACAAGATCCTCAAGCGTCTCTCCCCCCGTCCTGCCCATCTGGTGTTACGGGCGCAAAACCGCACACCGCGGTTTCTTGGTTTCCGTTGGCCTTAATCCGGACAACCTCACTTTCCTCCATCCTTGGTCCCATTTCCTTTTGCCCTTAGACAGGTCTAGGTCAACAACAACAAAAACAAACCATGCTAGTGGCGATACAAGCAGCTAACCTTTCTGGAGAACCTTCCAATCTTCCTCCAGGCGATCTCCTTTTCATCCTCAAAAGCAGCCTAAAGCACGGGGAGGGAGGGAGGGAGGCGCGGGGGCAGGGGCCGTCTTCCCCACTGATTCGGAAAAGGCGGCGTGCAGACGTTTTAGTCACTTGCCAAGGTCCCCAGAAAGTTCAAGGGTCAGGTCAACACTAAGGTCTGATTCCAGAGCTTAGCCCTTAACACTCATGCCACGCCATTAGGTCGACTCCTATGAAATTGCACTTTTGTGGGTTCACACGGACAACTTCCCCAGGTTCGGCCTTCCGCACCACAGAGGGCAGTGCCGCGGCCGGGGCCCGCACGTGTGCAGAGGACTCTCCCGTGTCCCCCCACGGACGCCTCCCCCGTCCACGCTCTACTGCCGACCACACAAGGAACCGAATTCAACTAGAGTAGTATTCTCCAGCCGGGACTGCGGCTGGGAGTTAAGAGAGGAGGCGTGTGCAGGGGGAGAGGCAAGCGGGCGAGGAAGCCGTGAGGACGGCGCTCCAGGAGGACGCACCTTCGGTACGTGTACGGACAGGGTGGGGCGTGTGTGTTAACACACAGTTCACACTTCTCCGAGAGGCCGTGATCAGCCGACAGCAGGCAGGACACGTGCCACACAGTGTTTCGGGCCTTGTACAGAGCCACACATTCCAGAAGTTCCTAACGTAGATAAATCAATTCTCGTAAAAGAGACGTCCGGGAAAAGAAACACCAACTTGTCCTCCTTTAGACGACACGCGGCACTTTCACACGGCAGAAACGTTTCACCGTCTCCCAAGCACTTTCTGGAAGTTCCCCGTGTGATCAACTACAGAGAGGCACCACCCACCTACATGGTCCCCGGATTCATGCCCGATGTCATTTATGATCCATACCCGCTGAAACACGGATTATGTTTTCAAAGACATATACATGTGGAAATAAATACCCTGACTCGTGACATTTAAACCCATTTACAACTACAGATACCGAGAAACACACTCTCTCCGTCAGAACACTCCTGAGAAAATTCAAAAGGTCGAACCAGTGTGAAGTAAAATGGGACATAAACGTAAAGCAACTTAACAAGACACAGGATTACTGCAAAAAAGTCTCTCTCGCCCGTGAAGTCACATAACGGTTTATGTGATGTAACTCCAGTCCCCGTGATGAACTGCAGACGCTTAGTGATCCCTCCCTCTCCATCCCTGGTGATCTCTGACTGGTCCTAGGAGTATCGCCGGTAAAGGCACAAGGACTAGTTTTAGGAAGACAACTTCCACAGACAAGCGCGCTCTGATGTTCGGCACAACACGCATTTTTAAAAGTAATAATTAGTTTGTTTTAAAACTGCAGTTCTCGGGGCGCCTGGGTGGCGCAGTCGGTTAAGCGTCCGACTTCAGCCAGGTCGCGATCTCGCAGTCCGTGAGTTCGAGCCCCACGTCAGGCTCTGGGCTGATGGCTCGGAGCCTGGAGCCTGTTTCCGATTCTGTGTCTCCCTCTCTCTCTGCCCCTCCCCCGTTCATGCTCTGTCTCTCTCTGTCCCAAAAATAAATAAAAAACGTTGAAAAAAAAAATTAAAAAAAAAAAAAAAGAAAGAGTCTGGTTCTCATGGGGCGCCTGGGTGGCGCAGTCGGTTAAGCGTCCGACTTCAGCCAGGTCACGATCTCGCGGTCCGTGAGTTCGAGCCCCACGTCAGGCTCTGGGCTGACGGCTCAGAGCCTGGAGCCTGTTTCCAATTCTGTGTCTCCCTCTCTCTCTGCCCCTCCCCCGTTCATGCTCTGTCTCTCTCTGTCCCAAAAAAAAAAAAAAAAAAAAAAAAAAAAAAAACTGCAGTTCTCCGGGCGCCTGGATGGCTCAGTCGGTTGAGAGTCTGGCTTTGGCTAAGGTCATGATCTCGCCGTCCGTGAGTTCAAGCCCAGCGTCGGGCTCTGTGCCGACAGCTCAGAGCCTGGAGCCTGTTTCCGATTCTGTGTCTCCCTCTCTCTCTGCCCCTCCCCCGTTCATGCTCTGTCTCTCTCTGTCCCAAAAAAAAAAAAAAAAAAAACAAAAAACTGCAGTTCTCGGGGCGCCTGGATGGCTCAGTCGGTTGAGAGTCCGGCTTTGGCTAAGGTCATGATCTCGCCGTCCGTGAGTTCAAGCCCAGCGTCGGGCTCTGTGCCGACAGCTCAGAGCCTGGAGCCTGTTTCCGATTCTGTGTCTCCCTCTCTCTCTGCCCCTCCCCCGTTCATGCTCTGTCTCTCTCTGTCCCAAAAAAAAAAAAAAAAAAAAAACTGCAGTTCTCGGGGCGCCTGGATGGCTCAGTCGGTTGAGAGTCCGGCTTTGGCTAAGGTCATGATCTCGCCGTCCGTGAGTTCAAGCCCAGCGTCGGGCTCTATGCCGACAGCTCAGAGCCTGGAGCCTGTTTCCGATTCTGTGTCTCCCTCTCTCTCTGACCCTCCCCCGTTCATGCTCTGTCTCTCTCTGTCTCAAAAATAAATAAACGTTAGAAAAAAAGTTAAAACTATAGTTCTAGTCATCTAGGGGGTAAAATTTAAAAACACTCCATCTGCTTTGGAACTGGGCTCCAAATCCATTTCTAAACTACACAGGAATGTGTCACCCTAACTATGACTAAGTGTTTATCTAAAGAACCCTTACTCAATCGGGTTCCTAATGAATTCACTCAACGTGACTCCAAATCACTTCTCCCGTTGGAAAACAAGCCACACTGACAGAAGGATTTATCAAAACATCGACAGGTTACCACAAAAGCACTACAGAACTTTAAAACCAATTTCCACACGGGAAATCCGAGTCCTCTGAGCAACAAGAAGTCAAGTCACGACGTGTTCCCTAGAATCTGTTTAAATACCCTGCATCGTGGCTTGAGACGAGTCTGTCTTGTGCACATAGATTCAGTGACCGCAGTTTCCATCATGTACATGTGGACAAACTGGAGGAACCAAGGTAGCTAAAATTAAGCACTGTTTACAACAAACAAGTGTGACAACAACAGAAAGAATCCCTAGACGAATGCACTCCCTTCGCATTCACTCCCTGGACGAGCTCAGAGCCCTCAGCGGTTGTGACGGGTTAAACGGTGTCTCCCCAAAAGGGAGAAGACGGAGCCCTAACCCCCGGTGCTCCAGAGCGTGCCCTCACTCGCCAATCGGGTCACGACAGATGGGACAGGTCACGAGGGCTCACGGCGCAGGAGGCAGGCCTGGCTCCCCCACGGGGAGGCCGCCCGGGGAGAACCCACGGGGGCATCCCGGCGGGGACGGAGCGACAGATGCACGCCGTCCTCACAGTCCTCAGAGGAACCGGGCGTGCGGACACCCCCCTTTCACACCTGCGGCCTCCAGAACCATGAGACCGCAAGGGCTTGCTGTTTAAGCCACCAGGTGGGTGGTACCTTGTCACGGCAGTCCTGCTCAGGGCTCCAGACAGTAGCCAACAGGCCTCCTGGAGGTCGGTCTTTTCACAGAAGCCACTGAGCAGCACGAAAGCCGTCACTAAGTGCCCATGCCCCGACCTCGAGACTAATAACCACCGTCGTGGTAAATTACAGTAAAGTTGCAAGAAAGTTTCAGAATGTACCTAATTCTCTACAAGTACACTTACACATTTAGACTTCAGTCATTTCTAGATTAACAGAAAACTGACATCACAGAGAAAGAAGTTTCACGGTGAAAATAACGACAAATTTTCCAGGAACCAAATAATGAGTTACCACTGGAACATCTCCAGAACCAAAAAATACCAAAAAATTACCACTAGAACATCTTGACCACCAAAAAAATAATAATCATTCTGCTTTTCCAAACGAAAGGCTTAATCTGCACTGCTCATGCACAGAAACATCACACCTAAAGAAATAACCCACTTAAAAAAAAAAAAAAAAAAGAGCAAACCCACTTTTGCAAAACTACTAAAGGAACCTACGGGAACGAATTCCCTTCCTCGCTGGTGTCTCAAGCCCCCAGCTCTGCCCCCCCCCCACCCTGCCAGAGGCCTTTTTTGACCCAAGATTTAAAGAATTTTACTACAGCTGTAAAACTACATTTAGAATTCACTCACCTAGAAAATAACACCGTAGGTCTCAAAAGCCCCAGAACATTTAAACTCCTCTAAAAACTTTCTCTAGACCACCATGCCTTTGACCCACAGACGATCTGCAATCCCTGCAGACACACCCAACCTCCGGCTCTGAAAACACACTAGAAAATGAGCCTCTGCACCGAGGCTCCGCTCTCCCAGATCCGGCCAGCAGCCCGGGGGCCAGCGGGAGAGGGCCTGGCTGTCCCCTCTCGAACGTGAAGCGGCCCCGCGACGCGCGGCTGGCCGGGCACAAGTGCGAGTGGCCCAGCGCTGGGCCTGCTGCTCACCCACGTGTACCCATCCATTCAGGAAGGGGTGTGAGAGTGTGTGTGTGTGTGTGTGTGTGTGTGTGTGTGTGTGTGTGTGTGTGGGAGTGACGCTGCTCGAGTATCTAGAAAGCCCTGAGCAAAGTGCAAAGACACAGAGGCATGCCCACCCCACCCCCAAACGTACCCGCATGGCGGTCTTCACCCCTGCCCTCAATCAGTATCACGCTGGTCCGATCCCAGAATTTTGAAAACAAGGAATAACAAATTCAGAAGCATCCCTGTTTAAGAACTTGAGAAGCAATACGCTAACTAATTTGGATGTAAATCTAAAAAGATAAAAAATAAAAATTAAGAACAAAACAAAAAAGAAAGAACTTGGGAAGCAAAACATACCTCCACACACATTAGATTTAAAACCCCTGAGAAACGATTACAAAAAGGATGATCTTTCCCATTACATTCAACGCGATGACAGAAAGCCTCTGAGTCTAAACATCGCAAACAAAAACTCCCTCGCGTCTTAAACAACACACCTAAGTCAGTGGATTCCACCAGTCTGTCTGCACCACAACTGGCACCGGGTCGGCAGCACCAAAGGGTTTACGGTGAAACGGACCAGTACAGACTCCGGAAGTCTGGAGTCCGGACCAGTACAGACGACGCTCCGGAAGGAGGGCTCCCGACACACCGGGAACGTTTACCGCCACGCCCGCCCACCCAAGACCCCTCCACCCAGGACTCCAATGCCCCCGGCCACCCTCCACCACCCTTCAGCATCTCACAAAGGAACAAAAACCAGAAATGTAACTTTTATGCAACCAACTTAAATTCGCTCCAAAACCTTGGATTTTGCTCTGCATGTTGACAGGTTTATCGTAACAAGTACAAATCAAATATATATACGTACATATATATACATACACACGTATACATATACATATAGACGTGAATGATTTTTGAAGCTCATTTCTAGTATGGATATAACTTCTCTGAAAACAGCCAAGGATCTCCAAATAAGCCCTAAGTCCCGAGCCTTCCTGCTTCCTGCCTGCAGAAGAACACGACCCGTCCACACCCCTGCTCCCTGCTCGGCGTGGGGCTCTCCTGCCGCTCCGCCCGTGGTCCCCACACTGGCTCCTGGCAGGCGGGGCCACGCTCACAGCTTTGCACCCTGGGAAAGGCCACCTAGCTACCCTGTGAAGGGCCCGACGTCAACGTCCACAGGCAGCTCGGTATTTGATTATTAAGATGTTAAGAGTGTTAGGATATTAAGGACACTGGAAACCCACCGCACATGCAGGCAAGGCAGAGAGGCATTGGAATGAGAGCTAAGGGCTCACCTATCAGGCTGGAAATAGGGGATGCTGGGTGCGACACAGATTTATAATGGCAATTCAGAAACAAGATCAAGGAGGGGGGGAGCGGGGGAAGGTTTCAAAGTGGCTAAGTATCTTTGGTCAGAAATACAAAAATGAGGTAAAAGGGGCCCGACTGATAGCCTACAATTCCGGGGCATGGGCCTGTCCACATTCTTCAGTCGCCCCCCCAGGTCGGGGGACCACGAGGCCTGCCCGCTGTAGACTGAAGGGTAAAGTCTGGGCCCACCATGGCTGCATTTCACTGCAAAGTGAAAATTCATCTTTCGACGTGCTTTGGTTCTATGTATAGACCTCTTCAAAATGTCTGAACCAGGAAGATTGGATGAAAATGTAATACTATGAAATATGCTTTTAACGTTTTTGAAAAGTCCAACAAATTGATCAAATGTATCTTTAAAAAAAACTACGCTGTTTTATATCGTTAGCCATCTTTCTTAAGGGGGGGGGGTCTCACCTCTCCAATGAGACTGTCACCTGTTTCGGTGGGGACCACGGTGAAGTGCCCACAGCACGTAACACAGTGATGTGCACCACATACGTGTTCAAACGTACCTGCTAAATACCACTCCAAAGGGTCTTCTCACGTAGAAACACACACAGACGACACGAACAAGTACAATAACGGGAATTTACTGGCGAAACCACAAGAATGAAGGCAGCTAACACAACAAATCCAGGGTTTAAAAGCCCTTTAATTTTGAAGGTCTTCGATTATAAGCTAAGGTTCCACAAGAACTGAAGCATCTCACAGAACTAAAAACTAAATATCTTAAATATCTTATCCTAAACAGGTATGAGAACTGTCCTGATGAATAGTGTGCTTCTAAGAACTCTAATACTTAAATTTTAAAAGCAGCTAATCTACTGGCTGGGTCAATTTTTGTCATCTCTGGGGGAGGAAAACAACGCAGCCAGGCACAGATCCCTGACGACTCAGTGCGCCTACCCCGTGCACCCCCACACACCCCCCGCCCCAGGCACCCCCGCGGCCAGGGCTTCGCGGAAAGGCTCGTCATCGACATCGATGTGCAACGGGCAGGTGAGTTGCTGAATGCTGAACACCTTTCATTTATCGCCCGAAACTTATCCAAAAAGTAGTCTGATGTTCTATTTACCTCAGATAAAAATCATAACGTTAAGAATAAGAATAGGACCCCCTCCCCTGCTCATGCTGTCTCTCTCTGTCTCAAAAATAAAAACGTTAAAAAAAAATTTTTTTTTTTTTTTTTTTTTTAAAGGGGAGCCTAGGTGGCTCGGTCAGTTGAGCATCCAACTTCGGCTCAGGTCACGATCTCACAGTTTGTGAATTCGAGCCCCGCATCGGGCTGTGTGCCGACAGCTCGGAGCCTGGAGCCTGCTGCGGATTCTGTGTCTCCCCCTCTCTCTGCCCCTCCCCTGCTCATGCTCTGTCTCTCAAAAATAAATAAAAACATTAAAAAAAATTTTGTAAAAACAATATGTATAGGACCATCCAAAGGGAAAATAAATATTTTCGACTTTTTTTTGGACAAAACAAAGAATTCTCCAAGTAAAATTAACAGCACATTTGAAAAATACAACAGTATGATTTTCACCCGGATAAAAACTGAAAGTCAGATTACTTTTCTCGGCACCGTGACTTTATCACAAGTGACCGCAGACAAAGGAGCACGGGCCCAGGGCGGGCAGGGACCGTCCGGCAGGGACCCAGCACCCGGCAGGGACCCAGCGCCCGGCAGGGACCCGCGGCCCCCAGGCTGGCGGTCTGCTGTGGCGCGGGCTGCGCTCCCCCTCTGCCCTCGCGCGTGTTACCTTGGCACCAGACTTCCGCCTGCTTGTCTTCTTCTTACCCTGTCCTGTGTACCTTGGTATCTGAGCATGAGAATAAAATGACATTTTACCACAAAGCATAAATCTTCAAAAAGAAACTAATTCATCACCAAACTAACAAAGCTTCCGATTAGCAAAGTTCTTAAAACTGGAAACCTGAATCGATCTGTTCCTTTTAGAGGCCCGCTATTTTTTTTTCTTCTCTTGCCTTAACTCCCTTCCTCAAGTGGTTCAACCCACGGGGAACCGCTGGGCCTCACGGCTACCCGGTCACCCGTCCACACCGCGGCTGCAGCCCGCCCCACGGAAGCTGTGCGGGCAACCGCTCCTCCGGGCCCTGCCGGGCCCGGCTTCCCGAAGCTTCCTCGGGAGCACACGGCACGGGCTCCAAAGGTCGGGCTGGCCCCCAGGCCTGACCACGACTTCCCAGGGTCCCCAGGCCCCTCTGTGGGCTCCCGGGCCGGTAAGGCACCTGCTCTAAGACACAGGCTCTCCTCAGAGTCCAAAATGATTCAGAGAGCACCGAGCCGTAAAAGAAAGCAGGCAAGTGAAAGGTGGGGAAAGTGCTAAAACTCCGAATCCACACGTCAGCGCTACCGGGAACCGCGTTCCCACCATCAGAAGGCCTCCCGTTGGCACGAGTCAGCCGTGGCACCGGGAGCGGCCACGGCCACCCGGAGCACGGAGGACCGCTCTCTCAATCACCCTGCGAGACGACATCACTGTCCTATGAGCACGTGGGGCAACGTTCCCCCGCCAGCTAACTTCAACGATCCTCATCAAAACTCCTAGATCTTGAAACTTAAGTCTGTGCACAGCGAGTAAGAACATGCAAGAGGCTTTGCTGTCTTATCCTGAAGACCCACCGCGTGCAGAAGTCGGTGCTGCTAACTGGCTTTAAAAAAATACTGCTACTCTGCTAAAGAGAGAGCGTCCAGAGAGCTCAATGCCGTGGGCACTGATGTTCTGGAATATGCGTTAATTTGAACCCCTTCCCAGCCAGACAGTTTCACAGAAAGCAGTGCTGCTCACAAAGGCTCTGACAGGTGACAATTCATTTAAAGGGGCTTCTTAAATTCACTCACAACCTCGTTCTGTTACTGTGGTCACGGCCTCCCATGAGCATCAAGGGAAAACCTTCCCCACAGAAAAAGCTCACCAGACCTCGGGGAGAGGGGACCGCTAGGCGCGGGATGACGGCCCCTTCCCGCGGCGGGAAATAAAGCACCAAACGCTTTGGTCTCCAAATCGAAAAAATGAAAAGGAGCAGCCACATCCAAGAACCGGCGACAACACAGCAGGGGCCGCTCACGGTGTCTGAGCCCGGGCGTCTGAGAGAGAGAAACCCCCTCTACCACGTCCGGCCCCTACACGTCGCCTCACCTGGAACCACCCGCACAGCCCCTCCAGCGCGTCACCCTAACCCTGCGGGCTGGAGATCAGAGCGACGGTCCCAACGCCACCCGACCCGACCCCACCCCGGCTAGGACTGGCCCGTTCCACCGGTGCGCGCTGCGCCCGACCGGTCACGGGGCGGCACGCTCCCGAAGCATCCTGCTTCTGCCGCCCTGTTGCCCCCGGCTTCCAGTGCCAGGGTCCCGCTCTAGTCCCGTCCAGGGTGCCAAATCCCTGAGACTGGAAGGCCTCGGCTCAACAACCCATAGCCGCCCCCTACGCACGCAGCCAGAGCAAACGTACGTTCGTATGAATCCTCCAAATGGCTCGCTAACATAAAACCCTTGTAATTTACCATCCAAACTGGTCCCCCATCTGCGATATTCAACACAACGATATCCTGGAACCACAGTCTGGAACCTAGTACCCTCAAGCCAGGAATTTATAAGTGAAGAGTAAGCAAATGTCCTGGTCAGCTGAGGAAGAAGATGTTCCAAGGACCAAACTGAGGAAGAAGACGTTCCAAGGACCACATGAGCCCACAGATCCCCCAATTCTGTTATTCAACAGCATATTCCTCTCCAGGACACAAAATTCAACACAGTCCCAACCAAGGGAAATAATCTGTAAAACCACACGCTGCATCAGGGGAAAGACGCGTCTTCGCAAAACTATGCGGCACTGGTGTCAGTCACGCGACGGGAGAGACAGCAGCAGAGTCCCCGCGGCCGGCTCACCTTGCTGGGACCGCTGTGTGCGCTCGTCTTGCCGTCCGGTGACTTCGGTGGAGAATGCACATCAGAGAGATCTAGCGCACCCTAAAACATTTCACAGTTTAAAATTAAAACAGGTTCAGAGCAAAACATAAATATACTAATCATGCCTCAACGGAATTGTAGCATTTAAAACTACTACACGACGTTGGTGTTTTTGTAATTAACGTAAATATTCTTATGAGATTTTCCCCGATTTTAGTACAACAGAAACAAAACGAAACACACTTAGATCCCAATCACCTAAGTATTTCGCTCAATGACCTTGACCCAGTCTCCCGGCCTCCCACCCCCGCCCAGCCCGTGCATGTGAACCCAGCCACAGCCCTGCTTCAGCCCTGCTTCCAGACTCGCTTCCCTACCCCACTGTGTCTCCATCGTATCAAGAGCAACTCTCATGAGTCGCCCTCTTCGACGACCACGCCCCTCCCTTCCTCCTCTCTGAGCTCGGTACCCGTCCAGCCCTGTCACCGCCCACATCCGCGTCATACAACCAGCGTCCGCAGGGCACGGCCGGTCAGCTCTCGGCGCTACGCTAAACGCAAAGGAGGAATTCTGCCATGTTTCTTGAACGGAAATCACCTCCTAAAATTCACCCGCTCCATCATCACAAGCTCTGTGCACCGTATGCGTATTAAACATCGGTCACTTTGCCATAAGAACCCTTCCAACAACTGCAGCTTTTAAACACGAAAACACGCTGCGCTGCACACCTCCGCTCCTCCGGCGGCCCCGTGACATCGAGTAACGGCGTCGCCTTCTCCCAGGCTGACCGCCTCACCTCACCTCTGCAAACTTCTCTTCTTCCCGATTACCCTCCAAGGCCCTAGCCCTCTGCCAAGATAGTAGCTCACTCGGTCTGGCCGCTTCTTCCTTCACAGGGGATCTTTTTCTGCCCGTTTGTCTCTGTGTTTACAGCCACCGTCCTGGTCGAGATCCGCCTTCCCCCGATCTCGCCATCTAACCTTCCCAAACGTGTACAAACGTGTACCTCCCGTGGACGCAAGTCTACAAAAGCTTCCCACTGACCGTGAACGCCCGATCTGTTAAGGATGCCTGTCCCCAACAGAGGCCTGACGTGAGGAGAGAGGGCCGGGCCACAGCAGGCACGGCCACAGGCAGGTGGGGCCAGGGCTCAGCTCCAACGGCGGCCAGCAGGGAGAGAGGACGAGCAAGAGGCAACATCCCGAAAGGCAGAGTGGAAGAGAGGCTGGGAATGAGAAACTCCCCGGCCGGATGCGGGGGTGATGTGCCACTGCGGGGGGCCAAGGGATCAGAAGGCGAGAAAGCAAAAGCCACTTTCAAGGACGAGCCATCCGCCTCGAGCTCAAGGTCCCACGTTTCAAAAAGAGACGTAAGGCCGGAAAGACGAGTCGACGCGTCAAGACTGAGGAATCTGGACGCTGTCTGGTTGCCATCACACGGTGAGTGCAATTTCTAAAGAGGGAAGGAACAGATAAAGAGCTGAGCTTCGACACGGAGTCGGCAAGAGCGCAGGGTGCAGACCGAGCGCCGAGGGCACCCGCAGGTGCCGCTGAGCTGGACGGGGGCGACCACGAGGCGCTCCCGGGGAGGACAGGGCTCACCGGGGGCAGTGCAGACCGGCGAGTGCGGGACTCCACGCGGGGGCACATCCAACACCCTCTGCCAAGTCGACTCAAAGTCCCGGGCGAGGACGCGGGCCCGGCAACCGGATTCTTCAGGTGGTTTAAAATGCAATTTGGGTAAAGGCATCACTAACTGAGTTCAGTGGGCTTAATCCACAGCTGGTTTCCTTCCCCGGCGTCAGAAGTCAAAGATTAATTTAAAAAAAACCTACCATTTTTTATTCCACTACATAAACGACAGGCTTCCTCGCAAAGTTATGAACACTAGCGAATGACAGAAGGGCCAAAATGGCCCCCCGTGAGTTCCCCACTTTAAAGATGAACTCGACTCCGGATGTATCTGTGTGCACCCACACGCACACGCGAAGTACACACCCCAATATTAAGAGGGGAAAAGTAGCAGAAAGTAGGTATCTCGCAGCGGTCTCCGACCTCGTGACGCCACGGAAGCCTCCTCCGGGCCCGTCCGACAGACCGCAGCCGTGACACGGGTTAGGCTGATCGGGGAGGCGCCGGGGCCTCCGGTCACGACGACGGAAGAAGGCACCGCTGAGTTTCCATTTTCAGACCGAACCCACTAGGAGAGACAGCTCTGACCGGGTCCCGGCTCGAGGCCGACCCCCCGTCCGCAGCACACAGAGCTGGCCGGTGACGGCGGCTTCAGGCGGGACAGGGAGTCCTCCTGACGGAGGGACCGACCGAAGCCACCAGGGGAGAGGCAGCTCCTCGGAGCGAGACCGAGGAGGCACAGGCACACGACCGACACACACAGAGAAGCGGGGGGCGAGAGCTGGGGCTGCGCGGTCACACGGGAGGAGGCGGATTTCTGTGTCTCGTGCGGCTTCCGCTCGGTCAGAAGATAAAGCCGGTTTTTTCACACAGGACTCAGACGCCCGAGTGAGCCGACCAGGCGGGGATGTTTGTGAAGGGCTGGAAATCCTGGTTTCGAGCCGGGAGGAGGCACTGAGCCGGATGTGGGGAGTCCTGCAGACGGGAATGGGGTGCAGACGGGAATGGTAACAACACGAGACACGGTGGCAACACAGGCCAAACCCTACGTCTCCTCTACGTGCCCGGACGACCTCGGTCCTCACTACGACCCTCGAGGCTCATTTCTAGTCTCTCCATCTCATAGATGAGGACCCAGGGCGCGTGAAGGTTAAGTGACCTCCGGGAGGTGACCCCAGCAGCCCAGCTCCGAGCCAAGGCTGGCACGTGAGGGAGGGACAGCAAACCAGAGACGACGACGACACGGGTGGCTGGCACTGCAGGGAGATGGACCGAAGGGCGACCCGGAAGGAAAGAGAAGCGCAGACAGACAGACACGGCTCACCACCACCCACTGGCCCAGGAGAGAGCAGGAAGCGAGGAGGTCTGGAGTTCGTTAAGTTTACGCGACTTCTTCTTCGCCACTAGCTGGTAGGACGCCCATCCCATGATAAGCACCACCAGACACTGGGGAAACTACAAACGAGTGAAGTTACACCCACAAGCTGAGCGACAACGTGGGCTCTGCGTGGGCTGACTTGCTCACCCACGGGGACGCGGGTCTCACCGGGACGCGGGTCTGCTTCCTGCCGCTCGGAGCACCTTCCCGGTCCTGTCCCCTCCTGTCCTCCCGCAGCAAGATGGGGTTTAACGACTGGAAACGACCGCTGCCCCCGGGGCGCCCGGGGGGCTCAGCCGGTTAAACGTCTGGCTTCGGCTCAGGCCATGATCTCACAGTTCATGGGTTCAAGCCCCACCTTGGGCTCTGTGCTGACAGCTCAGAGCCTGGAGCCTGCTTCCGATTCTGTGTCTCCCCCTCTCTCTGCCCCTCCCCTGCTCATGCTCTGTCTCTCTCCCACTCTCTCTCAAAAATAAGTAAACGCTGAATTAAAAAAAGAAACCACTGCCCCCTTTAACCAACCTTACTGCTCATAAAATGCTCAGAACCAATCACTTACTGGATACTCCCTCTGGTATCACGAGCGTCACGTCAACGTCTGTTTCCTTACGTGAGCGCATTCCAGCTTGAATAGCTCTCAACTCTTCTAGTCCAAGAAACGTTCTCATATCTTATCTTTTCATTGGAAGTGTCTGTTAGGCCTTACATGTAACAGGTGCTCAGTCAGGCTTTCCTGATGTTCAAAGATCCTAACAGAAAACAAACTCTGAGGCTGAGTACGTGGCAGTGCGCAACCCCCACAACCTTACCTATAAACCCGGGACTCGTGGGACTAAAAGCACACCATCAGCCAGGTGTCTGAGACGACTACCATACCATCCACGTCTGTGAGACAGCGTCTTTACGTAAAGCTAACGTTTGCAAATAGAAATCAGACCATTAAGCTCATCAGTGGGATTTCTAAACAAAAGGAGTAAGAACACAGAAGCTTGAAAATGTCCAGAAACTAAGCACGACCAACAGCTTAACCGGCTCTACGTCTCTTTTTCAAAAGCCTTTAAGTTCAAAGTGTTGTTAACCAGCCTCTAATGCAGCCCTGTTGTTTGAAATGGTAACCAGACAGCGGCTGACAAGCGCAGTGTCCTCTACGCTTCGCGTGCCCTAACTCCTGCATCAGGCTCTGCGATGCCCGTGAGGCGGCCTCTCTCCCCACCCCACACAGGAGCCACTGGGGAGGGACGGCTCACCTAGAGCCAACGGCTAGTGGGTGGACGAGCTGGAGCCCGTTCCAGGGAGCCTGGCCCCTGACCCCAACACCCCCACGTCCATCTACACAACGAGTGTAGCTCCAGACTGGGAGCTACCACTTCTCCGATTTTCCTCAAACTGTGCGTTTATACAATCTGAGTGTGTTTCGTTTTGCTTTAAGGGAACAGCTTCTTTCCGTTTAAACTCTGATTCGCTATGTATGCAAACACGTGCGTGGCTCTGCTGAGCAGCCAATACTTAAAATAGAAAAAGATAACGAAGGCTAGGACTGTACTCACCTCCCCATTGGTTGATCCTTTTTCTTTCTGTTGACAACGTCTGATCACTTCTAATAATAAAGGTCCACCCACAGTACCTTCTGCTTCAATAATACCTAGGTCTCGGGCTAAATTCTCTCGACCTTCAAGACCTTGAAACTAGGGCAGAAATGAGACGTGAGAAGTAAGATATAAACTGCACAAAAGTATGCAAATTATTTTCAGAGATTAAAGAAAAATATTTTTGAAATTGAAAGAGATCTCTAACTCAGAGAGACCATTTTTCTAACAAATAAAATGCTTATTTAAAAAAAAACTATCTAGGGGCGCCTGGGTGGCTCAGTCGGCTGAGCATCTGACTTTGGCTCAGGTCATGATCTCACGGTCCGTGAGTTCGAGCCCCACATCGGGCTCTGTGCTGACAGCTCAGAGCCTGGAACCTGCTGTGGATTCTGTGTCTCCCCCTCTCTCTGCTCCTCCCCCACTCACACTCTGTCTCTCTCTCTCTCTTTAAATTTAAATAAACTTGGGGCGCCTGGGTGGCTCAGTCGGTTGAGCCTCCGGCTTCGGCTCAGGTCATGATCTCGCAATTCATGGGTTCAAGCCCCACCTCGGGCTCTGTGCTGACAGCTCAGAGCCTGGAGCCTGCTTCAGACTCTGTGTCTCCCTCTCTCTCTGCCCCGAACCCACTCGCATTCTGTCTCTGTCTCTCTCAAAAATAAACAAACATTAAAAAAAAATTTTTTTCATTATCTCTTTCCTTTACCAAGTCCCTACACCCAAAGTCCCCATTAATGGGTGTCGTCACACCACAAAAGACTCCTTTCTATGAAGGAGTTCTATGAAGTTCTATGAAGCAGCACTGGAACCAAGTAGCTACCGTGCAGATGGCTTTTATGAAAAACAGATAATCAACTACCAAAGAAATCTCTACACAAGACACTGCAAATTGTCAAATTTCACGAAGTTTCGGCTTAACCGAACCCACTTGTGACGGAGAAAGTTTCAAACCATAGATGCAAAAGTCATTATTCTTACTGTGCTAGTTTCAGGCTGAAAAACGGCCAAGGTGAAGTCAAGATTGAAAAACTGAAGAAATTCTGCAACAAGACCAGCCACCAGCCGGCCTGCAAAAAAGCGAGAGCTGATGAGCATAGGCCTCCCCTCCGGGAACCCCGAAGCCTCCTCGCGGACACCATGAAATAAGCCCAACCCACTGATGGGAAAAACGAGGCTTCTAAACCGTTTCACCGCAAACTGATCTTAGAAGAACACGGTCACGCAATGAAAATCTCAAGTCTCCTCGTTTTTCTCGTAGGATCATCAGTTTGGAGCCAACTGTTAATCAGACAACTTGACATTTCACAGGTGGCCTCGAGTGTTCCGCTCCTTAGAGCGCTTTTAGCCAACAATTTCCCATGACCGATGATATTTAAACAACTTAACAGCTGTTCAATAAATGGCAAGTTTAAAGTGAGGAGTTGTAAGAATCACAGACCTCAAAAAACATCTCAAACCCCTGCTCTCTCCGAAACGGAGCCGTCATTTGAAAATCCGGAGAGAGACAAACAAACAAGAACCAGCTGGACATCTTACCATCTCTCGTGTTCAAGAACTTTCTCAGGCTCTCATTGACTAGAGGAGTTTTGTTCTGTTAAAAAACGAAACACTGTGTCATGTGTTTATCCTAAAAACAACTACGACATGTGGTTTAACATTTAATGTTTTGGCAAAGATATGAGATACGGTCACTCGCAAAATTATGGTCAAGCCCATTCCAAAACTCTTAACTACTATAAAAACTCTTCCGTACTACTTAATGTTTCAAAGTTAATTAAATGAAACTATACGTGAAATGTGTATTTATTTATAGTTGGTGGGGTGCCTGGGTGGCTCAGTGGGTTGAGCATCTGACTTCAGCTCAGGTCATGATCTCGTGGTCCGTGAGTTCGAGCCCCGTGTCAGGCCCTGTGCTGACAGCTCGGAGCCTGGAGCCTGCTTCCGATTCTGTGTCTCCCTCTCTCTCTTCCCCTCCCCCACTCATGCTCTGTCTCTCTCTCTCTGTCAAAAATAAGTAAACTTTAAAAAAATTTATTTATAATTGGCAAACATTTCATAAACTGCTTATTAAACTACTTTAGAGCCTAGGTCTTCAAGCACTCCTGCAAAATGACATTACATTTACTTACAAAAACAACTGTTTACTATTCCAAACACGTGAAGCTGACATTTTGTCGCCGGGCACATCTAGCATTTACAGCACGCTTACAGTGAGCGGGACTCAAATTCCACACACACTTGCTACTCCCCGCTCGTCGGCAGTATGTGAGATGATTTTCCGCAGTGCACGGGCCAGCTTACTTCTGTCATTAGACGTGTATTCGCATACAGGAGAAATACCTGTGGGTCACCCCAGCTTCCTTAAGCAGACTGAACTACAGGTATAACGGGGGCCTCACGCTCCACCAACGGGACTGTAAATGGTGCAATCACTTGGGAAAGTGTTTTCACTTTCCCAAGTGGGAAATGACAATGTTTTCAAAAGCTGAAACTACCCCTCCCCTATGGCCCATCTGTAGGTATTTTCTCGAAGAAAAGCACGGATCCAAGCAAAGATGTGCACGTGAACGTTCCCAGAAGCCCCGTTTGTAAGAAACCTGGCAACAAGTCAAAAGTTCATCCCCAGGTGAGTGAACAGCCACGTGACCACACAGCGGGCACTACGCGGGAGGGGGATGGGACCAGCCAGCGACACGAAGGACATGAAGAATCTCGAAGCGTCACGCGGAATGAATGCAGCCAGGTCGAGGCAGAAAGGAGCCTATGCTGCAGGATTCCACTTGAATGGCCCTTACAGGCATGGATGCCCAGGGCCGGGAAGGGTGTTACAAAGAGGTCTGAGGAAGCCTTCCAGGGTCAGGACACGGCCACTCTCTCGCCTGCCTCGTGGTTGCATAAATTTGTTAAAATGTAACACGTTGTACATTTAAGTATGTTGAATTTATTGTAGGTCAATTCTATCTGAATAAAGTTGTTTTTAAAAAACCAAAAAGATAAAGAAGGGAAAGAAGACAAAGGTCCTTGGGGCGCCTGGGGGGCTCAGTCGGTTGAGCGTCCGACTTCGGCTCAGGTCATGATCTCACAGTTCGTGGGTTCAAGCCCCGCGTCGGGCTCTGTGCTGACGGCTCAGAGCCTGGAGCCTGCTTCGGATTCCGTGTCTCTGGCTCTCTCTGCCCCTCCCCCACTCACGCGCTGTCTCTGTCTCTCTTCTCTCAAAAATAAACATTAAAAAAAAAAAAAAAGAACACGGAGGTCCTTAATAGGTTGGTCTAGGGAATTTTAAGACAGTGAGTCGACTGAAATATTTAAAGAAAGTGGAGGGACAAGATCAGATGTGGATAAAAACAGCCAATCGAGGAGCACTGTGGAGAAGGACTTCAGGAAGACAGCGAGGGACACGAGCAAAGGGGAGACTAGAGGGAAGAAATGGGCAAGGTGGAAAAGAAGTAGCTAAACACAGGCCAGGAGGGCAGCAGAGAACCTCAGACGTCTCAGGTACAGTATGACACAGCCAGGCAACTCACTGGACACAGAGAAAGAGCAGGGTCCAGGCACCTCTCTGATGTCCCGCTTGGATACAGAGCTGTCCCCGTGAGCCCAATCGGGCTAGCAGGCACCGTGACAGGTCTGAGGCTCACGCTATGGATCAAAGCTGCAGGGCCGAAGTCACTGCTGTGGCCAAGGTCATCGGGGAGAGAACACAGAACGAGAACCACCAGATAACGCGCCAGGGATTTAAACGAGGTGCCCAGGACAAAGATCACGCTAAAGGAACCAAGGAGGGGTCAAAAGGAAAAAAGAAGAAAACAGAAAAAAGTCCCAAAACTCCGGGGAGATTTTCAGGGAGGGAAGGATCAAGAATGCCAAATGCTGCAAAGAACTAAGATAGGTAAGAACTAAAATACAGACAATAAGGAGATTCTTCTTGACCTCAGCAAAAGGAGTTACTTAGATGTAGCAGATTTAAAACCAATTTAAATGGACTGAAGATGTTAACGGATTAAAGGATGCCTAGACTTACGAGAAGGACCTACACACTCTTTCCAAACTTGGCTGTGAGGGGAAGAGCCAGCGGGGTATTAAAAGCGGAACATGAGTCAAGCAAAGAGTTAAGGGAGAGATCAAAGACACAGCAAACAGCTAAGGAGCTGAGAGTACCTAGAAGGCAAAACGCAGACAAAGTGACCACTGATGGACGAGACAGAGCCTCCTCCGCCAAAGCAGGAAGGAAAGAGGCACAGATAAATACAGATGTGGGCAAGCTTTTCCTGGGTGAGCGACAGATGGGGGCGGGGCACACACCAATCCAGGACTGGATGTTTCTATTTCCCTGTGAAGCAAGAAGCGAGAGTGGCCGTTGAGAGTGGGGGGAACGGGAGGTGGACGTCGGCGTGGGCCGAGCAGGAGGTGCTGAGCGAGGCGCAGGGCCTGCTCGGACCCGGCCGAGGCCGGCACCCAGCAGCCAGTCACAGCAGCAGGCCACGCTGGGTGACCGCTCTAGCACACACGTGCACAAGCAGGGAGGGGAGCAGTCTGCTGAATTGAAGGACCTTCGCGGCTTTTCCCAGCGCAAGTATGGCTGGAAGGCGAGGCAGCTGCGGTTTCTGAGACACGGGCCACGGGGTCCAGACAAGTCAAGAACAGAGGGCAGCCGAGAGAAGACGGACACCTGGACAAACACAGAAGAGCCAGGAATCGAAGCACTTCAGCAAGTTTGGGGGGGGGGGGGGGCGCAGGCACCTAAGTCTAAAGAGATAAGGAGATTAGACGGATTTGCCACAGAGGACGGTGAAGACCCTGATCGTGGAGTGACTGTCGCCGGATACTTAATTAGAGTGGTGGTGAGACTGTGTGCCCCCACCGGGCGGGTGTTCACAAGGGCACACTGACACAGTAAAGGTCCTGAAGGATCCTGCCGGGAACTCGCGGACCACGGAACCATTTCTTCAAGCAGCTCCTATGACCTTGTTGTCCAGACTTCCCCTACGGGAAGGGATCTACACCACCTAAGATTTACCACCAGCCTCAGACTTACCGTGGGACCTTAACTTTCTTTGGATCACTCCACACAATCTAAAATACAGGCAAAAAGAGAGTCATTTTGCCTCCCTTCCAATAGCAAAGAAATGTAATCCTTAGTAACTCAAACTCCTCGCCCGCTACACGCTACTGTAAGCAGCATTTTAGAATGATCTCTAAGTAATTAAAAATCAAACATCAACGAACAGGGTAATATTGAAATTTGTAGGTTTCATACCTCTACTTTTTCTTGCTCTTCTAGGGCTAAAAACACAGCTGCTCGGAGTTCAGCCTTTTTTTAAAGGGGGTAAAGGAACACAAATGGTTTCAAGGCAATTTTCACGGCAAGAAGCGCACACCTACGGCGTACGTTCCACGGGCGCCATCCCCACCGTCTAAAAGCCAAACAACGAAAACCAACGGCGGGCAGGTACCGGCGGGGAGGTCAGGAGGCGCCCCGCGAGCTCTCTCCGCCGCCCCCCGCCTTGCCCCGGGGCCCACCCACCCCCCCCCGGGCCTGGCCCCGCTTTCGCGTCCGCGACCACGCCAACTAGTTCTGGCGCCGCCCGAGGAGAAAGAAGTCCTCCCGGGGTGACACGCCGCAGCTGGGACCACGACCACCCGCACCGGGGGCAGGGGGAGGGACCGCCTCGCCCGCGCGCCGCGCGCCACCCGGGGGCTCCCCGCGCGGACGGCCTCGAGCTCGCCCGCCCCGCCCCGCCCCGCAGGGCCCCGCCCCCCACCCCGCGGCCCAGACGCGGCCGGGGCGGCCGGTCCCAAGCTGCCCGCGACCCTTTGTGACGCCCGCCGCCCGCAGAGGCCCTGCGGCCCGCGGGCGGCCGGCATCCCCGCGTCCAGGCGCGGCCCGGCCCGGCCCACCTTGATGCGGTTCAGGACCCCGCTGTTCTCCAGCGTCTGCACCAGCAGGTCTCGCAGCTCCGTGTCCTCCTCCGGCACCACCGCGGCCGCCGTCGCCGCCATCTTGCTTCTCCAAGACAACCGCCCAAGCCGCGCCAACGGCCAACGGCCGCCGCCGATTCCGCTCGGCGCGCGGCGACGCGGCCGAGACCACGCCCCCGGCGCCGGCGCGAGCCCGCCCCCACGTCGGGGGCGGGACCAGGGGCGTTAGTGGGCGGGGCCTGCGGGAGGGGAGGGGCGGGGCCCCGGCTGTCCGCGGGCCGCTGGCAGAGGCGGGGGCTTTGAGGGAGGCGGTGCGGGCGGGGACGCGGCGCTGCGGTGCGTCGTCATTGAAATTGTACTACTTCGCAGGCATGAATAAATCGTGTGCTTTGAAGGTTGGATGCGTTCCCACCGACCAAAGGGACGCCCAGTCCTGCTCAGCCCCGGGCGCAGCGGGGCGGGTGGAGGGTCGGTGTCCGGGACGCTTGAGACGGTCCCGGTGTCGCGTGCAGGCTGCCCCTGCAGACACACTGCAGCTGGGAAAGTCCTGATGTCTGCGTAGCTTCCGTGGTGGAGCCGAACTGTGTGCACACATGCGTCTGGGTGTGTGTGCACGCGCGCACCGCGATAGAGCCTGCACGCACATGCATGCATGCCTGTATGTAAATGTGTGCTCTTCAAGAAGAGCTTGTGAAAACATGCGTGTGTGTGCACGCCCTCACCGAGAGATAGCGTGCACAGACACGTACACACGTATATACACGCACTTCCCGACAGCCTTTACTTCCATGCATGTATGTGCGTGCACACGCTCACCGATAGAGCCAGTGCATACATCCCCGTGTGTGTGCACATGTCACAGAGAGAGAGCCCGGGAGCATGTACCGGATATACTGAAAGGAGATGCTGGGAGACTTACTATTCAGTGTCAATTATAGAAAGAATTGTCAGTTGCAGGTCTCAAGAGAAACGTGGTCAACAGGAAAGAACCATCAATCACAGGCCCCAACAAGGAAAACCGCACTACATCGTCTAGAAAAAATCAGCCTCTGCTGCAGTTCAGCCAGTGAGAAATCATCACCACCCTGAACTCCTGCTTTTCTCCAGAAGACTTTGGTTCAAAACACCCCCTCCCAATCCCCCCACTTCTCCACAAAATAACGTTCTGTCCTTTGTTTGGAGGACTTACTATGGTTTTGCCAAGGTTTGCATGTCCTAAATTCCAATAATCTGTTATTCCCAAATAAACCCGTTTCTGCTGGTGAAAATAACTGCCTTCTACTTTGTGTGTTTTTTTTTTTTTTGCTTCCAGTTTTTTTAATGTTTTATCTATTTATCGAGAGAGTGAGCACCAGCAGAGGAGGGGCAGAGAGAGAAGGGGACAGAGGATCTGAAGCAGCTTGGACCTAACAGGCTGACAGCAAGAAGCCCAATGCGGGAGCCAGGAGACCTTGACCTGAGCCAAAGTCGGACACTTAAATCGACTGAGCCACCCGGGCACCCCCTGTGACTTCTGGTTTTGAGGTTAACAATACACGTGTGTATGTGTGAATATGCACATGTGCACAGTGAGAAAGTATATTTACACTGGGGTACAATGCAGTTTACGCGAACGTTCAACATGCTGCTGTGCCGTTCCTCACACTCTGCATGTTTCCATAGTTTTGCAATAACGTGTTGGGAAGGTGAGGAAATCCAGAACTATGAGGAAACTGGTAAGAAAAAGTGCAGATTCTAGAACCCCACCCTGGGACCCTCACTGGGTCTCACTGGGTTGCCTCTTCTCCCCACCAGTAGCGTCTTTTAAAATTGTATATAGAGGGGCGCCTGGGTGGCTCAGTCGGTTGAGCGTCCGACTTCAGCTCAGGTCACGATCTCGCGGTCCGTGAGTTCGAGCCCCACGTCGGGCTCTGGGCTGACGGCTCAGAGCCTGGAGCCTGCTTCGGATTCTGTGTCTCCCTCTCTCTCTGCCCCTTCCCCGTTCATGCTCTGTCTCTGTCTCAAAAATAAATAAACATTAAAAAAAATTAAAATAAAAATAAAATTGTATATAGAAATGTTACCTACACACATACTTCTCCCCTTCCATAATTTTCATCCTATGCTTACTTTTTAATTTACTGGTTTCACTTAATAAGTCCTGACTATCTTTTGATTTTGTACACATAGGTTCTATGTACACATAGATTCTACCTCATTCTTTAATTCCCGCATAGTATTCGGTGTAAGGGTGCTCCAAATACTAGTTTTTGTAATTACGCTAGGATGTGTTTGAATTTGTTCTGGTTACCGTGGAAGTAATGCGTACTGATGATTACAAATCCGAACAAAATACACTTGTCATGAGCACAAGGTGCGGTAGGGAAGGACTGAATCATTATATCGAACACCCGAAACTAATATCACACTGTACGTTAACCAACTGGAACTGAAAAAGAAAATCTTTTCTAGCAAAATACAAGTGTCCTAACACTCAGGTTATTCATCATTAAGTATTTATAAAATATTTGTTGAGGAATCTACCCAAAAAATCCAAACAAAGTGGGAAAATATTAAAAGTAAAAGCGTGCACATCTTTCCTGCTCACCTACCCACCACCCAGGACCACACCCTAGACCCAACCACCATAAAGTTTGTTTTTAGTTCCCCTGGTTCTTTTCATATCAGTCTAAACGCTATACACTTACATCTTGACCCAACCAGGAATGGTGTCTTCCAAAGAATAAAAACTTATCTTCCAACTCCTAATTCTTAAAATTGTGTTACTTTTCATTTCACTGGTGGGGATTGTGTGACTTTGAACTGTCTACCTAAATCATCATTTGTCCATTTCACACATGACCTGCTGCCTCCCCGCCCTGGGAGATGTGGAAATTAGCATATCTGCACTCTAGGCTCCCCGCCCCCTCCCTCCCCCACATCACCGGTCCTAATGTTGTCAGTTTGATTCTTGTGTTTATACTGTCAAGAATTTACATTCTTTCCCTAATCACATCTTTCAAACTTTGTAGGTTGACCGGGAAACCATCCACAGCATTCACAATATTAGGGGTGTAACAGGTCTGTTAGGCAAAGCCCACAAGCCTTTGAAATGAACCTTTTCCTGCTCCCTGGACCATCCTCCAACTGCCAGACCCCAAGGTGATCTGCCTGCGGGTTTTCTGGCCACCAGAGCTTGCCCTGCCCGTGTTTGGGGAAGCCCTGCAGTGCCAGGGAAACACCCCCTCCTGAGTGCACCTCAACCCCTGGTGTAAGTGGATAAGGCCCCGCGACTTGCTCCCCAGTGGGGGAAGGGAGGGCACTTCAGCACTAGCCTCCATGGTCCCGACCTGAGCGCCAGTTAACTAGAAATCTGCCTGATAGCACAGCCTCTACGGGATCCCAACCTGCCTTGTCCCATTGCCCCCACCCCCCTGTGCTGTTTGCTGGGGTCCCCTCTCAATTTTATGTCTTAGGGTCTGCTTCCGGGGCACTGGAACCAAGACAGTTACCCCAGGCTCCGTCATGTAAAGCAGGTCCTAGGGATGGGGCCCCGGAATTGGATGGCTCACCAGCCAAATGGCAGGGAGGAGCCATTGCTGATGGGAGTGGGGTGGTCTCAATGCTAGCGGGTGCAGCGGCAGGTGGCTAGGACAAAGTGGGAGAGGACACGTGGAGGGAGGGGGGCCCGGCTTGGGCCACCTCTCTAGCATTGGAGATGGGGAAAATGGTACTTTTAAAGATTCTGGAGTCAGATTTTTTTTGTTTTAATGGTATCAAAGAGCTGAGGGAAGAGGATGACAGGTTCAAGTCAACCAACTGTCACCCCAGGGCCTGGTGTAAAAAACAGCCCTCGTGAGCCAGAAACTCCCATGACATCCCATCCGCAGCTTGAAATCCACTGCAGTAGGAAACTCTATGGACATCCGCAACTGCTATAAAGTAGGGCTTCGTATTTAAAGGGAGAGTCAGGGGGCGCCTGGGTGGCGCAGTCGGTTAAGCGTCCGACTTCAGCCAGGTCACGATCTCGCGGTCCGTGATTTCGAGCCCCGCGTCAGGCTCTGGGCTGATGGCTTGGAGCCTGGAGCCTGTTTCCGATTCTGTGTCTCCCTCTCTCTCTGCCCCTCCCCCGTTCATGCTCTGTCTCTCTCTGTCCCAAAAATAAATAAAAACGTTGAAAAAAAAATTTTTTTTTTTTAAATAAAGGGAGAGTCAGTTGTTAAGCCTCTACTAGCACATCTTGGCATTCACTCTGCTTCCGGACCTGAGGGTTTATTCTGTCTGTTCGTTCTCAAAGCCTCTAGTCCTAAGCTTCAGGCCCCTCCGCTGTGAAGTGTCAACCTGTCCCGCAGAGTTTGGCCACGTAAAATAAGACCCCTTGTTGGAAGTCACATCTATTTCCTGATATCGAGAAAGGATCTCTTGAGAAGTTGGTTTCTGAGATGGGCCTTAGGGAGAACAATTCCATCCGAAATAAAGGTCATTCCGAACGTGAAGGTTAACACGAGTAAGAGAGAGGGCTGGGGAGTATGGCCCGTGTTGGCGAACGTGGGATCAGGACACATGCGAGAAAAGGGGAGCCAGTGGATCTGGATGTGCAGAAAATGCGAGGAAATTCCTACCTGTAGACTTCAGGCAGGGGAGAGCCAAGAGCTGTGCGTGGGGAGGAAAGTGGGGCACAGAGGCAAAGTTCGTATCGGTGACAGAAGTAAATGGGGGCAGTTCCAGCAGGTAATGGCGTGTCATTGGGGGAAGGAACCAATGATCGACACCTAGGGCTGGCTCTCCAGGAGGCAGCCGGACACCCATTTGTCAGCACTGGAAGTGGAACCCTGGCCGTGGAAGCCACCGGGTCACCAGGGCTTCGTCCACCACAACATGGGTTCGACTTTTTTTTTTTTTATGTTTATTTATTTTTGAGAGAGAACATGTGGGAGCGGGGGAAGGGCAGAGAGAGAGGGAGACACAGAATCCGAAGCGGGCTCCAGGCACTGAGCTGTCAGCACAGAGCCCGACGTGGGGCCCGAACTCGCGAACCGAACCGCGAGATCACGACCTGAGCCGAAGTCGGACACTCAGCCAACTGAGACACCCAGGCGCCCCCAAAAGCTCACTAATTTCTTACGGGATAGCTCAAACTTCCTTAAACATGTTGCCACATGCCGTGTAACAAAAGAACTAATAAAATTAAATTATTGTAATTTTAAAAAGAGTATACGTTTCTAAAAGTCAGCCAGAGATTACGAGAGATTTCATTCAATACAGTAGAAGGAGGTCTGTTCAAAAACACTTCTTTCTTTTGTGAAAGTTGTTACCCGGTATAGTAGTATGTATACGGAGGGACTTCAATAAAAAGTTGTCATTTACTGTCTACAATGAGCCATTATTAAGCTCTGTAATTAAATCAGTAAACTCTGCACAATAACCAGGAACATCGGATCTTATCTTTACTACCATTGTTACTATTCCTCTGGCCACCCAGCTGGGACTCGGAATGCGCATCTGAGATCAAATCCACTCAGAAAGCCAAGGAATGAACCGGTGTGGCCCACTTCCTGCAACAAGTTGGCAGGCTGAAATGAGGGAGAGAGGGAGGGGCTTTGCCTCATACCCCGGGGCGGTCAGTAGCTGACGTCACAGGAGCTCTGGGAACATGCTCAGTAAGAAAGGCGCAGGGAAAACAGCCCAGCAAGAGGACCACGTCCTCAGCATGTGGCCGGGGCTCAATGAACCCTTCCTGAGGAGACAGCACTAAATGAGGGAGGGATGGGGGGAGGGATGGGGAAGGGGAGGCACAGAGAGGAAGTTGGGGGGGGAGAGAGGGAAGGGTGGGAGGAGGGAAGAGACGGGAGGGAGGAGTGGAAGAGGGGAGGGAGGGGAGGGAAAGAAGGGGTGGGGGAGAGAGGAGAGGAAGGGGTGAAGGAAGAGAAGGGAGGGAGGGGAGGAGAGAAAGGGGTGGGGGAGGGGAGAGGGGGAAGGGGGAGGGAAGGGAAGAGAGAAAGGGGTGGGGGAGGGGAGAGGGGGAAGGGGGAGGGAGGGGAAGGGAGAATAGGGTGGGGGAGGGGGAAGGGGAGGGAGGGGAAGAGAGAAAGGGGTGGGGGAGAGGGAAGGAAGGGGTGAAGGAAGAGAAGGGAGGGAGGGGAGGAGAGAAAGGGGTGGGGGAGGGGAGGGAGGGGAAGAGAGAAAGGGGTGGGGGAGGGGAGAGGGGGAGGGAGAGGAAGAGAGAAAGGGGTGTGGGAGGGGAGAGAGGGGAAGGAGGGAAGGGGAGGGGTGAAGGAAGAGAGGGGAGGGAAGAGTGGAAGAGGGGAGGGAGGGGAGGGAAGAAGGTGAGGGAGAGAGGAGAGGAAGGGGTGAAGGGAGAAAAGGGAGGGAGGAGAGGAAGGGGTGAAGGGAGAAAAGGGAGGGAGGGGAGGAAGGGGTGAAGGAAGAGAGGGAGGGAGGAGTGGAAGAGGGGAGGGAGGGGAGGGGAGGAAGGGGTGGGGGAGAGGGAAGTAAGGGGTGAAGGAAGAGAGGGGAAGGAGGGGAGAAGAGAAAGGGGTGGGGGAGGAGAGGGAGGGGAAGAGAGAAAGGGGTGGGGGAGGGAAGAGAGGGGAAGGGAGGGGAAGAGAGAAAGGGGTGGGGGAGGGGAGGGGGGAAGGAGGAAGTGGAGACCAGAAGCCGTGGGGAGGGGGAGGGGAACAGCTCTGACCAGCCCAGTGGACCAGGAGAAGCCAGCTTTTATGTGGCCTTTTCTGGGTCAGCAGCTAGGGTTCCTCTTTCAGCTAAACCACAGTTCTCCATTTTGTTTCTTTTAGCAGCTTTAGAAGAAAACTTCCTAAGTCACGAGGGCATCATTTCAATGGCTTCTTTATCAAAAGAGTAAAGGGACCTCCTTCTCTACTCCCAGAGAGCAGTTGACAAGGAGGGAATTTCCCCTCCAATGGGTGTGATTTTCCTATGGCAAAGACAACCTGCTAGGAGCTCTGTGCCAAGACACTAATGCCCTTGAGCAACCTGAGGCTGAAGACACCACTATCTGTGCATCCGTCAACGTGAGGTTCTCAATACTGTTGCTTAAAATGTATTTAGTAATTGAAGGGAAACATACCACTGAAGTCAAAGGATGTCCCAAAGAAGCCTCGAGTTGAGGAGGAAGAAATGGAAAATGATTCACTGGTTGTCTTCAGAGGTAAGAGAGCTAATAATTTATTAATTTTCATATCTCACCAAAGCGGATGGATTAAAGGTTAAAAACATTTATTAATTTTTATTTTTTTAATGTTTACTCATTTTTGAGAGACGGAGAGAGACAGAGCATGAGCGGGGGAGGGGCAGAGAGAGAGGGAGACACAGAATCGGAAGCAGGCTCCAGGCTCCCAGCTGTCAGCACAAGCCCGACTGGGGCTCGAACTCACGGACCGGACCGCGAGATCATGACCTGAGCTGAAGTCGGACACTTAACCGACTGAGCCACCCAGGCGCCCCTGGGTTAAAAAACATTTAAAAGGGAACAATGGAAAAGATGCCCTTGAATGTGTTACTGATTATGTGCTTCCCACCTGGCTTCTTGTGCTCTCGAATTTCGTCTCCGTGTTTTGTCGGAGAACACCGCAAATGCACAGCTTTTGTCGTTTTGTTTTATCCAAGCTGTTCGTTCCAATCGCTCTTTTTTCACAGCTTTATTGAGGGGTAGTTCACATTTCATGCATTCATTCATTTAAAGTGTACAAGTCAATGATTTTAGCATATTTACAAAAGGGGGCAACATCACCCTATTCTAGTTTTTGAATTTTTCTGTCCTCCCCACGAGAATTCCCCCACCCGCTAGCAGTCACGGAAGCCCGAGGCAGCCACCGATGGGCTTTAGGTCTCTGTGATTTTGCCTATTCTGATCTATGTCTATAAATGAAATCATATAACGTGTGAGTTCCTGTGACTGGCCTTTTTCACTTAGCATAATGTTTTCAAGGATCATCAATGTTGTAGTAGGTGTCTGACTTCGTTTCTTAGCAGCGATGAATGAATTACCGTTACTACCGAGTAATACTCCATTGTATGGATACATTTATTTATGTATCTGTTCATAGACTGATGGACACACAGGCTATTCTCCAGTTTGGGTTTTCATGTATAAGGCTGCTTCAACACACAAGTCGAGTTTTTGTGCGAATATATATTTCCTCGATGTAGCTCTGATGGACCCCTAAAAATAAAGACAACTTGCTTTAAAAGAAAAGAAGGGTCTGGACTCGGGCTGCAGAAATGAACGGGCACGGAAGATGGTTTGAAAGACAGGAATGAGCCACAAAAGCAAACTCTCTACCTAGATTCTGAGAATGAATTCTGGAGGCTACCGTAGAGAAATTCCTTCAGACACCCCACCTGCATGCTCTTGGCATAGAAAGTTCCTGAGTCTTTAGCATTACAAAATTCATATGACGTAACTCAATTAGCTAAAATAGAACAGAAGGATTGAATGAAGGCGGTAGGAATCCAAGAACTAGGAAAGTTGCTTCCACTCTCCCAAGGACACAGTCGATGCCACCAGAGGGCAGTGTGGACCAGGACAAACGGCAGCGGTCCCCTTTCTCAGCCTGTTTCGCTAGCTGCTCAAAGGCAGGACCTGGAGGCTGATGGCCACTGGTATCAGTTCATGGACCCTCCCTTTAACCGGTGCCTTTAAACTAGGTATTCTTCAATACCGAGAACAACGCGAAAGTGTTTTTCTTCTTTCCACTACTTCTGACTATTTATTTAGCTTTGCAATGCATAGCCCTCTTTTTGAGTTTATTTTATTTTTAGATGAAAAAAAAATTTTTTTTAAGTGATCTCCACACCCAGCGTGGGGCTCAAACTCACAACCCCGAGATCAAGAGTCACACGCTCCACCGACCGAGCCAGCCGGGTGCCTCTCCTCTTTACGAATTTACTCATTTTTGTGGCCA
Source organism: Felis catus (assembly GCF_018350175.1). NCBI lineage: Eukaryota > Metazoa > Chordata > Mammalia > Carnivora > Felidae > Felis > Felis catus. The sequence goes on along the minus strand of NC_058372.1, from coordinate 149,360,103 downwards.
AGTGCATATCTCCCCATGGTTGATTGGTCCAGAAGCCAGAGCTTTGGTACTGCATCGGTGTGTGGTGCATTCACACCTTGGAAATACACATTCTCTGGGCTTCAGGAGCCGTGTGCGACTCAGACTTGAAGAATCGGGATTTTTAAAAATTACTTTGAATTGCTACTGCTTTTGATTCACTGTTTTCAGCCATTGGTTAAATAGCTTTGACCCTGAAGCTCAGCATTTGAGCAATGCGTTAGGACTAAAACAGATGATTAAAACCATGAGATGCCAGTACTATTTTAATTCCAAAATGGATGGGCATTGATTTTCTTTAACGTGAGTGAAATCGAAAAGTGGGCTCATTCAGTTGGCGACTCTACAAAATACTCCAGAACGTTAAATTACACACAACACACAAAGATCAGGATATATCCGTTGAAAGAACCCTCTAGCCTCTTAAAATGTCTTTCGCGTGTATTTGTATATGCACATATATGATGGCGAAAGATAGAGTAAAATAGGCAGGGGGAAAGGTTGGGACCCTCTGAGGTCCCTGGGTGGAGAATAACACATTTAAAAAAAAAAAATTTTTTTTAACATTTATTTATTTTGAGACAGAGAGAGAGACAGAGCATGAACGGGGAAGGAGCAGAGAGAGAAGGAGACACAGAATCTGATGCAGGCTCCGGGCTCCGAGCTGTCGGCACAGAGCCCCACGCGGGGCTCGAACCCATGAACTGGGAGATCATGACCCCGCCCAGGCGCCCCCTGCTTTTGGCCTGTGTCTTCAATTTGCACTTCCCCAGTGACTATTGAGGTTCCGTGTCTTCTCACCTGCTTGAGCTACTCGCAGCCACTCTTCTGAGATTCTTGTTGCCCCATTTTCACATAGCTGGTGTTTTGCTGACCGATTTCCAGAAGTTCTTTGTATGTTACGGACACCAACCCTTTGCTGGTAGCGTGCCGTGGCAGATGATGGCTTGCCTCTTCCGTTTCTTTGTGTTTGCAGAAAATTTACATGTGAATGTAGTTCTGTTTACCATCGTTTAATGGTTCCTACTTTTGGGGCTTTGCTTTTCAAAAATCCTAATGTAACCCAAGATTAGAAACTTATTATTCAATGTGTTCTTCCAAAAGTTTTAAGGTCTTGCATTTCATATTTAAATCCTAACCAATCTGAAATTGATTTTTGTGGCTGGAGTGCGGGAGGGATCAAATTTCACTTTTCCACATACATAAACAATTATCGCGCTGGTATTTATGTTGAAGATGCCCGTCTTTACCCGCTTACCGGCAACGCGGTCTCTAACATAAATCGCCGTTCCATACATGGGTTCTCCCCTGAAGTCTCTATTCTGTTCCATTTGCATGTCGGCCTGTAACTACCCCGGTAACACAGGTAAGTCACTATAACTGTATAATAGGGCTTGGTGTGTGACAGGGCGATCTTCCACTTTATTTTTCTTTTTCAGGAATGCTGTGGCTCTTCTTGGCTGGGCCTTTACTCATCCGGGTAACATGTTAAATTAGCTTATCAAGTTCCTCGAAAACACTTACTGGAATTTGCCTGGGCCTAAGTGTGAACCTTAAAAAATAAAACTGTCATTTTACTAGCAAAAAAACAAGTGTATTCAGGAATATAGCAGAGAACTGCAATCCAGGCCAAGCAAGCTACGGCAAAACCACACGCAGGTCCAGAGAACGGAAGAGTCGCACGTTTCATAGACCAAAGGCGAGGAGGAGGGGCTGTTGTAAACCAAAAGCGGATTGGAGTACACTGGGATTTCAAAGGCTTCTCATTGGCTGAACGACGACTGCCTCTCATTGGCTGGACAGTTGCTAGGGGGAGGGGGAAGATTTTCTTCCTCCGCAGGGGCGATAAATTAGTAGCGAAGGGGGTATGAACTCCCCAGGTGCTCTCTTCCTATTGGGTCTGCAAATGATGCCAAATGGTAGGGGCTGAGAGCTCCCCCTACTGGCCTAAGCGAAGTTTCCTTTTACTAATTTTCACTGATGGTGAAGTCAACAGCAGAGGAGAGAGAAAACGATAAAATGAGAAAAACCACCCTAAATAAGTCTTCCCTTCCACGTGTTCAGGAAAACTAGTGTTGCACAAAGACGCCTCACAGAAAAGGATGAAGGTGAAACCCCATGCAGAGTCGTTACAAGAAAAAAAAGAGGATAAAAAATAATCCTGTAAAGTAGTACATCATGCCAGAAAGTCATGCTTCCAAACAGAGGAACGCTGTAATATTTTAAAATAACTTACTCCGGGGGCGCCTGGGTGGCTCAGGTCATGATATCAGGGTCGGTGAGTTCAAGTCCCGCGTCGGGCTCTGTGCTAACGGCTGGAGCCTGGAGCCTGCTTGGGATTCTGTGTCTTCCTCTCTCTCTGCCCCTCCCCTGCTCACGCTGTCTCTCTCTGTCTCTCAAAAATAAGTAAATGTAGGGGCGCCTGGGTGGCTCAGTCGGTTGAGCGTCCGACTTCGGCTCAGGTCATGATCTCACTCATGGTCTGTGGGTTTGAATCCTGCATCGGGCTCTGTGCTGACAGCTCAAGCCTAGAGGCTGCTTGGGAATCTGTGTCTCCCTCTCTCTCTGCCCCTCCCCCCCACCTCAAAAATAAACATTAAAAAATTTTTAAATAATGTTAAAGGATAGAAAAGAAATGAATATTTTAAATATTAGACACAAAGTGTGCCCCACTTTTATCTCTATATAAATTTTTTTGTCTTTCTTTAAAAATATTTCTTCATTACTGAAAACATTGTAACAACAAGTGAAGTGTTGTTTCAAGTGTTGTTAGTGTCATAGTTAACATTCACTTCTTGTGTTTACCATGTATTGTAATTTTCATGTGGCAAAGCCCCTGGCTCCCAAATGTCATGACACAGAGACTACCAGTACAGTTAATTAACGTATTATTCTGATAGACAATCAGCCATTTCATGCAGCTTGAAAGATTTTAACTTGGGGGTTGGAAACTTTCTCATCTTTAAGATTTAGGGTGTGAGCCAGTATATACTGAATCAAGCTCATATATTCAACATTTATGGTGCGGAGTAATAAGTTACATAATAGCTAAATGGTCAAGAGTCCTACAAATGGTAATTGGCCACCTTTTGAATACTAAATGGAGTGAAGGAAGACAACCGTTCCCTTAGAATGTTCTCCCATACCGACTGATGAGTAAGGACAATCTTGCCTTGGGATATTTTAATCTTAAGCGGTGAAATTAACTAGAGAGGTCAATCACTAGGTAGAACATATCCTCCTGTGTTTGTATCGCATTCTTTTTTGTTAAGTTTCAAGAAATCATCTAATTCAGCTTGGAAGCCATGTCGGTCTTCACGAGAGATGTGCACACACACGCCCATGCACAATTACATGTCATGACAGCATCCGCATTTTGGTCCATATCTGCTCCTAAAGAAGTCTCTCACTTTGGAGGAGCAGCCTTCCCTAAGCTTCGATGCCTCATTATATTGTTGCATTACCTGAGTAACATTGAATGGATAATAATAATAATCGCAGAGAGCTCGGGGCTCCAGCCCTGTTTGTCGGTCGAGGCGATATCCTAGAGCTGCTCACATGTCTAAGCAAACCAAAACAGGAACAGAAAGGAAGGTGGTCAACACGACAGAGGAAAACCACAGTGAGATGCTACCTCGCACCTGTCAAAAGGGCTGTTACCCAAAGGACCCGAAAGGAGTGTGAGTGTGACGAGTGCCAGTGCGTGGAGAGGAAGCCCTCTGCACTGTGGGTGGGAATGCAAATTGGTCCGGCCACCAGGGAGAACAGTACAGAGACTCCTGGAACCCCTGCCACGCTGGGAGGAGCCGACTGGGCCGAGAGGCCATGGGGAAGCCACGGGGAGGGGCTCTGGTGACGGTGCCAGCTGGGCCTTCCCTCCTCCCAGGGGGCGGGAGGGGGGTGGGGGGCAGGTGGAAAGTGCGTCCTCCAGTTCCAGCCGCCTCAGGGCCCAGTCATGGGAACGGACGGAAAGTGGCTTGAGCCTTCCCGCCCGCGGCCTCAGGTACCAACGGAGCCTCAAATGCCACTCGGGACAGCCGTCCAAATGGGCCTTTCCACCCAGCCCGTGGGCATGATACAATCGTGGGTCCACGCTGCAGAACGTGGGGTGGTTGCCCACCCAGCAAAGTAGCAAACGCTCAGACCTGGTCCTGAGCCTGGAGGGAAAACAACCGAGGGGGCGTGGCTGGCACAGAACGGGCCCTGTGGATGTCAAGGCTGGGTGCAGGTGGTGGTGAGGGGTTAGGCCGGTCGGTAGACTTTGGCCTAGGGAAACGGTGCCTGTTTCTGAGACCACCCTTTTCTTCTCACTTGCCCACACATGACTTCCATGTGCTCATAGCCACAGATCGGCGAGCCCCACAGGGCAGGCTGCAAGCCGGGGGCACCCCTGGACTAAGACAGGAGGGCCCGAGAGCCCAAGGCCAGCACACGGTGACACTGGGTGCCGAACTTTGACCTCTTCCTCCATCCCACCACGCTCCTCCCTCCCGCGTTTCCATACGATCCTGCAACACACACAGATCTGTGTTTAATAGCAGTGAATAATCACGCACGGTTTCCATGCATGGGTCCCTCCAGCCGGAGGAGCCTGAGCCGGTGCTCAGGGTAGCTCTGATTTCTGCACGTTCCTCACCCCCACCCCCAGAGGCAGCTGCCCTTCCTCCTGCGGGACTCCTTGAGTACAAACACCCAGCTTCCCTCTGCTGCGAGATCCAGATCAGCCTCAGTGTCGAGAGCCACATTCCGTGTCCTTCTTAACGAGCTGCCTCTCGGTTTTTCTCAGGGGTCAGCCTCCAGCAAATGCCATCTCTGAAAAGATAGGAAGCAACCAGTGGTCTTCGGTCCCAAAGCACGCGTCTCCTCACACACGCTTCTCACTTCCTGGGTTAATGTCACCCGCTCTCCGTTATCCGTACTTCGAAGGACTGGGCCACCGCTGCTGGTGCTGGGAACTTGCGTGAACCTCGGCCCGGGCGGCACAACCATTAGAGTGACTGTGGCTTCCTTCGTGACTGCGGACGGAGGCCACTCACAGCCACTCTGCCACCGTGCTAACTCTGAGCCCTCGTGTTCTACCAGACGCCTCTTAATAAAATTAATAAATGACTTAATGCATAAATAATAAAATTTAATAAAATAATGTTAGGGGCGTCTGGGTGGTTCAGACGGTTGAGCGTCCGACTCTTGATCTCGGCTCGGATCACGATCCCGGGGTCGTGGGATCGAGCCCTGTTGTTGGGCTCCACGCTGAGCATGGAGCCTGCTTGAGATTCTCTCTTCCCCTCTGCCCCCCTCCACTGCTCACACCCTCTCCCCCCACCCATATATAACAGACCAAAAAAACACAAAACAGAACGTTGTCAAGGGCATTCCCCAGGAACCCTCAGTCTATGAAGCAAAGCCTCTGGGCCAGCAGGTCACAGAAAGGATGCTCGAACCCTGGGGGATGCAGGCACACCTTGCAGGGGGTGGCGGAGATTTAAGACCCATTTCCGTGTGCCCGTCTTCCAAGGATTCTTCTTCCTAATACTGAGCCTCCCGAAAAGGAATCTTGAGAATAGGAAGCCTTCTCCTGCTCTGGATAACAAAGATGTCCCCTCTCTGCGGGGCGCCGTCTTGGGGTGTCAAACCCTCTAGGGCCACAGAGTGGACAGCCCCTCACCACCCCAGGCAGCGTTTCGCTGTCCCCCCACAAAGCACACGGGGGCTGAGCTGCCGGCTGAAATGCATTTTTATTTGAGAGAACAACTTGACAGATAAGACACTGACTCAGACTTCGGTATTTAGAAGCCAGTTTCCCCCCCCAAAACGAATGGCGTTCAGGCGGTCACTTCAAGCAAAACAACACTCGTCAACGGTGACCGCGGAGGTTTCAAATGAAACTGTGAGAAAGCTGGCATCTGCCGTGGGCACCGAAAGCTCCCTAACGTTTAAAGAGCCGTCTGAGGAGGTCAGTGTGATATTCAGGAAGGTGACTCACGGATGCTGCACAACGAACACGTCCCCATCTCTTGTACGGGGAAACCTGCCCATATCCCGGTGCACCATTGCGGTCCAAACCTCCGGTGCGTGATGTTACAAAGCCACGCGTGCCGTACAAACCTCCCATCGCTGCCGTGACAAAGTACCGCAAACCCGGGGCCGACGCCACGAATGCCGCCTGACGGCGTTCCCCCTGGCTGGGACCAAGGTACCGCACCGGACGGAGGTCCTCTCTGGAGGCGCCAGGGGAGAACCTGTTGCCTGGACTTTCCGCGTTCCTTGGCTCAGAAGTCCCCTCCCGTCCGCAAAGCTAGCAGCACCGGGGTCAGTCCTTTCCATGCCGTGTCCCCCTGACTCTCTTCCACCGCGGTATCTCCCCTCGGCGTCCCCAACAAGCACATCAGCAAACGTCCCTTTTGCAAAGTCAGGCAACATATTTCCAGGTTGGGGGAACGGGAGGTGGAGGCCTTCCAGGGCCGTTATTCCGCCTGCCGCACGTTGACAAGCGATGCGTTCAGAATTCCAGACAGAGCGACGTCTTCCAAGGGGGCGGAGCACAAGCAATTCAGAGTCCACACCGCAGCTAATCGTTTCTCAGTTTTATCATTTTTCAATTTTTCAATGTTTATTTCTTTTTTGAGAGAGAAAGACACAGAGAGAGCACGAGCAGGGGAGGGGCAGAGAGAGAAAGAGAGACACAGAATCGCAAGCAGGCTCCAGGCCCCGAGCTGTCAGCACAGAGCCCGACGCGGGGCTCGAACTCACAGACCGCGGGATCATGACCTGAGCCGCTGTTGGATGCTCAACCAACTGAGCCACCCGGGCGCCCCAGTAACATTTCTGAAGTATTTTCCAGAACTTCTGTGGTGCAGGAGAGAAAAGTCTCTGAGGACTCAGGACACTGGGCTCACCCAGCAGGGACCTCTCTCCTGCACCTGCCCAGCGTCTCACGGCCCCAGGTTCCTCCTCTGAGACGTGGACGCAAGCACCCGCTGGGCCTGCCTGTTGGTGTGTGGGAAGACTGAATAAGATAATTGTAGCAAAACGCTCTCTAATCCTGAAATGGCTGCGTAAATGTAAGTTTTTTTGTTTTGTCCTTCGGCCTCTAGAGGGGCCATCTGTGAACAGAAGGCTTTTGGCTGAATGGATGAAGCAGGGCTTCATTTATTCCTTAGCAAGTGTGTGTTAATTGTCTGCCTCAGGGGTACACATTTCTTTTCCTGGGGATGAGAACTTTTAAGATCTACTCTGCCAGCCACTTTCAAATGTGACATAGCGCATTATTAACTGTGGTCGTCATGCCTCACGTTTTGAACGGATAGGATTGGACGCGGAGGGCCTCCGGCAGACAGGCAAAGAACGATGGGGAGAGAGCAATGGCTTTGGTTTCAGAGCCCACACACCGGGTGGCCCTTCGAGGCTCCAGACCTGCCGCTGGCCTGGCAGGAGGCAGCCTCCGCGGGTCCCCGGCACCCCGAACTCTTGGCTTCCCCTGCTGCGTTCGATGCTGTATTAACACAGGTAAGGGGATTAATTAATGACGAGCGAAATGACTCCCCCATGACACAGACCTTTTAGGGCAATGATGAAAGCCGAATGATGAGGAACCCCCGTTTACTTTAAGCCAGTTAAGACAAACTATGAGTCACCGTCTTGATCTGGTCCACGTAAACTCTTTTGTGGTTGGGCCGGCTTTGCAGAGCGAAATCAGCCCCGCGGCAAAGGGTAGATTGCTTTAATGACGAGCTGTATTCCGAAGGACTCTGTGGCCAAATACATACTTGAAAGGGACGAAAGGGAAACACAAAGATATACCAAAAGAAGAAAACAGAGTAACAACGTGAGCCCGTCCGTCCCAAATTTCACTCGGAAGTGAACCCATGATGCATTTTCTTTAAAGCTGAAGCCAAACAAACGGACAAACGTAAACGTATGTCCTAGATTTGGGCCTCCGCAAGGCCTGGAGACAGTGGCCACCCCGTGGGCAAAAAGTTGCAGGACTAAGATCTCTGAGTGCAGATCTCCGCCCGAGGGCTCGGGAGGCCTTTCGACAAAGAGCAGTAGCAGAAGCAGGGTGCGCATGAACGGATGTGGAATCCACGGCAAAGAGCAACGGGGAGACGTTTTCTCATGATACAGGGGAATTTTATAAAGAAAACCTAAAGTCATAACACCAAACGACTCGAAAGCAAGTTACACAGAAGTGCAAGACTGGGGCCAGGCTGTTACCCAGCTGGCACGGCGGGTGTCCTGCCGTGTGGAATCCACGGGACGTCACATCCCCTTGTCTGTCTCTTCTGATGTTGACATTGAGCATGGCTGCAGGGGTCAGCATACCCATCCGACCCCTGTAAATGCCCCTCTGTTTCTCCTCTACTGGTTTAGCCTCTGCTGACGCTCAATGCCAGGTGTGTTATTTTATTTTGGGTTCACAATGGCACTGTCGTAGTATTATTATTCCTTCTTCATTTTTTTTTAGCCGCAACTCTATAAAGAACTTTCCTGATCAGTTATTTGGTGAATCAGATGTGTGCTTCATCGAGGAAGAGTGAACGAGTGACTTTCACTCGTTCATCACAGGTGTTCGGGATACCGGACTGGTTTCATCGCGGTCCCCGAAGGACTGAAGCATTCACGGATTTTAACGTATTTAATGTGTATTAACGCACTGCCACTCTGATTTTTTTTGATGCTCGGAGAAGTATGATTCTGCCAATGGGAGCCCTCAGGTGCGCTCCTGAGCTGGGCGGTATTCGACAGCGTCCCCTCTCTCTCTCCAGTGGCACCGTGCTCCGGGCTTTCGGTGACCAGTCTTCTCTCCCGGCCTGGAAGCTGGGGTTCTCCAGTCGTGGTGCGGGTTGGTCCCAGCTGGTCACCACCACCGGGACGGTTCAGTGGAAAGGTAACAAGGTTTTTGTTTGGTTGGCTTTGTGTTCTCTTTTTACAGAAAATATACTTGAGGGGCGCCTGGGGGGCTCAGTTGGTTAGGTGTCTGACTCTTGATTTCGGCCCAGGTCATGATCTCACGGTTCATGAAATCGAGCCCCGTGTTGGGCTCTGTGCTGTCAGCTGGGGATTCTCTCTCTCTCCCTTCCTCTCTCTCAGACCCTCCCCCGCTTGGGCACTCAAGCACAATCTGTCTCTCTCAAAATAAGTAAATAAACTAAAACAAACAAAAACAGAAAAGAAAAGAAAATATACGTTGAGTTGGTGATAAGATTCACAACTTGGATCTAGAATGCCAGAACTTCTGCTTAACTTTGAGCACATTTCTTTATCTCTGCAAGTCTTACTTTCTCTTTCTCTTGTTCTTAAAACATCCCCAGTGCCGTTCATATCCTTCTCGACTTGTTTTGTGTGTCTATTTTCTTAGCTTCTGAGCAACAGCACCATGCACTTGCTACCAAAAGGGGCGCTGGGAACAGCTGGGTGCCTTCTGGGAACAGCTCTTTCTGCCTTAGGATGTGTCCCCCTGGGAAGCACAGTCCAATCACTGGGTTTCAAGTGACTTCAGCGGGGTCGGGGTGGCTCAGTCGGTTGACCACCTGACTCTTGACTTCTTCGGCTCAGGTCATGATCTCACAGTTGGTGGGATCGAGCCCCACGTCTGGCTCTGCACTCAGTGTGGAGCCTGCATGGGGTTCTCTCTCTCCTTCTCTCCTCACTCCTCTCCTTCTCGCACACGCTCTCTAAATAAATACATACATACATACATACATACATACATACATAAACTTCTAAAAAAGTAAAGTGGCTTCAAAGAATTCTTCCGTGTGGGCACACAACTATTCAATACCAACTTACGTTTCTTCCACTTCGCTTTTAATTACTAGAGGCTGCCTTTCTAAGAATTAAACTGTTGCCTAAAACACTGTTCCGAAGTTAAATCTACAGAACAACTCCTCTCAAAGAATCCTGGCTTCCCTCCTTGCTCCCTTCCGTAGCTCCATGCGCTGAGAACCATCTACCTGTCCCACTTTCCAGGGCTGGGAACAAACGACAGAAAACTTAGTGGGGTGCACAGCTGTTCATTAACCTCACTGACTTTGCGGGCCACGGGTCCAGACAGGCCACGACAGGATGACCGGCCCCGCCTTGTGATGACAGCAGGCCTCAGCTAGAAGAGGCCAAGGCCAGGGGGCCCGGGTCACCCACAGGAGGCCGCCGCTGGCTCTCGGCTCCCATCCAGATGGGCCTCTCCAGGCGTCTCTGTGTCTCTCTGTCCGTGCGAGCGGGTGCTTCCCCACAGCCTGCTGGTGGCGTCCTCACAGCCAGCATCCCGGGCTGTGGCAGCCGTGTGGCCTCGGGAGCCACCCAGGATCCCCTCTGCCACCTTCTCTCTGGCAGGGGTCAGCAATCCGCTCCAGGTTTACGGGGAGGAGGGGGTCTCCATATCTCGATAGAGCAAGGCAAGATTCTGGAAGAGTCTCTGGGCTGGAAAGAATGCCAAGGCCACTCTGCGATACAAAGTGCCACCACATTTTAATTAGGTATTTTTTGTCCTGATAATTTAAACGCTTTAAGAGAGGAGGAGTGGACGGAACTAGAAGGTATTATGCTTAGCGAAATTAGTAAGTCAGAGAAAGACCGATACCCTGTGACTTCACTCATATGAGGACTTTAAGATACAAAACAGACGGACAAGGGAAGGGAAGCAAAAATAATGTAAAACCAGGGAGGGGGACAACACATAAGAGACTCTAAAATATGGAGAACAAACTGAGGGTTACTGGAGGGGTTGTGGGAGGGGGGATGGGCTAAATGGGGAAGGGGCATCGTGGAATCTACTGGAATCATTGTTGCACCACATGGGAACTAACTTGGATGTAAATTTAAAAAATAAAATAAGATAAAAAATGTTTTTTAATTAACAAAAAGAGAGAGAGGAGGAAAAAGGGAAGAGCTATATAGCAGCATTCCATGTCACAGTGGATCTGGGAAGCCGGAGGAGGGTGCTGTCGAGGAGGGACAGGACCCCTAAGAAGGAGGAAGGGGGGCAGGGCAGAGAGTACAGGATGGGGGGGTGGGCGTGGGGGGGCTGTGAGGCCAGACCAGTAGGAGCCCTCTTTTCTCCATCTACTCCGGGGGAAGACGTTTGGTTCTCTTTGAATGAGCTGAGATTTTTTTTTTTAATTGACTTGTAAACGCTCCTATATAAGGGATAGCTGTTATTATGGGACTTGTATTCAAAGACAGCACAAGCTTCTCTGTGCAGGCAGCCTCATGCGTAATGCATGTGGGCCCCTGCCCAGCTCACAGAGGAAATCTTTCTCCAGAGGAGGTGAGGGTGGGTGGAATGACCGAGCACAGTGCAGCATAGCAGACCCCCTCACCCTTACCCCAGGGCCTGAGGGACACATCTCCAGCCTCGCGTGAACTTGTCTAACGCCACAGGGTGCCACTCAATGGCTGGCTTTAGAGCTGGTGCTCTTTCCAATAAGCCCAGGCATTAGTTATCTGTATTTCTCTAAGCTACTAAAAAACGATCGGTCAAGACCAAAATGTTTAGAATATCTACTACATTAACAGTTAACGCAATATTCAACTATTATTCATAATGCAGACTATTTCTCTGAAGGACGACTCAGTTCTGTAGGAATCCCTGAGAAGTCTACAACAGCTTATTTCTTTTACGGTAAGTCATTGTTAAGAACAGCCAAGTAAACTGTTTGTTCTAATATCTATGCAGGAGGGCATGTGAATGTGTGTCTGGCTGTGTGCACGCATGTGCACATGTAGGTAAGTGAACTCATCTTTTTGCTTTTCCGTCTTTAGAGCCTTTTATGAGAGCAGTCAGAAATACCATAAATAATACACCTTTGAGTAAACACTTGGTAATAATTCCTTGGCCTTGAAGTCTAAACTTCGTCATCAAAGAATAAAGTTAATACAGTTGACGTTTAAACAACGTGACTTGAACTGCTTGGGTCCACTTACATGTGGGTTTTTTTCAATAGACACAGTACACACTATAAATGTATTTTCTCTTCCTTATGATTTTTTTTTTGATTGCACACATATATGTAACAACACAGTTTTATATAGGATGCTAAGAGCACTTTTCTTCATATTTTATGGAAGGACCAAAAACACGTGGACTTTCTATTAATATCCAACACAGCCAAATCGAATTCCTAAACAGACGCGTTGCGATTTGTTTAGAGTCTAAAGGCTTAATGGCAATGATGAGGGGAGGGAAAAGTTTATTTTACATAACTGAACGCAAAACGATTCAAGAAATAGTAAATAAAATTTAATATGGCCTCATGCACCCTGAAGGAGGCGGTGCCCCATGTGGAGGGGTGATGGCTACGCCCAGATAGTCTCCTATTTGGAATCCTGTGACTGTAGGGTCATGGAGTCATGAGTCCCCTTCCTCCCGGACATGGTGCGGCCAACCTGCTTTGCTGGACAGCCAGGTCTTTTAGGATCTGTAAAAATAATTGCAAAATCGAAGCGTGTGCCCTTCTTTCTAGCTTCTGGGTGGGTAGACTTCTTTTACTAAACCAGTCAGTTCTTTCAAAGTGGTATCCATCCAAGCATAGAAATGACATTTTCTTTTCTCTGCGTTATTTTAGGACTACAGTATATACAACATACAAAATATGTATCAATCAACTATTTGCATTATCAGTAGGGCATCTGGTCAACAGGCTATTAGTAGTTGAGTTTTGGGGGGAGTCCAAAGTTACACGTAGATTTCTGACTGCACACCATTGATGCCCTTAAGCCCTGAGTTGTTCAAGAGTCAACTGTATATTCTTTTTTTATGTTTGTTTGTTTGTTTGTTTATTTATTTATTTATTTTTTAATGTTTATTTATTTTTGAGACAGAGAGCATGAATGGGGGAAGGTCAGAGAGAGAGAGGGAGACACAGAATCCGAAACAGGCTCCAGGCTCTGAGCGGTCAGCACAGAGCCCGACGTGGGGCCTGAACTCACGGACCGTGAGATCATGACCTGAGCAGAGATCGAGGATGTTTAACTGACTGAGCCACCCAGGCAGCCCCGTTTGTATACTCTTTTATTTCGCAGTTCAGAGTCTCATGCTGTTTGACTTAGTCATTTTCTGTTCCAGAAAGTCTGTTCCCTGCGGTTCCAACTATCAGTCACATCTTCAAGAAACTTTACCCTGAGACACCTTGGTCTGGCCTCCCTGCTCGTCTCCCATCCCTCTTGCGTTGTAGACACTGCCCACAACAAACACGTCCACAAAATAGTTGCCAGGGTCGTAGCCACACTGCATGGGGAGGCCACACATCCTGGGAGTAAAAGACGAGAAAGGTCAGAGGGAAAACATCTGGAAAGTGTCCTAACTATCTCAGCATACAAATAACTTAGAATGCAGAGGATTTTTTTTTTTTTAAATAAGATTCCCTGGAGGGTGACAAAGTTATTTAGGGATTGAGAACCCTGAATGAGCACAGCAGAGACGGGGGCCACAGTCGCCCGTCACACCCTTAACACACAAGGTCTACAACCAGCCCCCCCAAAGCCAGGTTCAGGGCCAAAAAACAAGCTGCAGAGCTCCCACCTGGAGCACCTTGCTGTCCGTCCCTCCAGCCCAGGGTCCAGAGAGCTTGCGGTGAGAGAGGACGCAGCCCTGAACTCCCAGGCTGCACCGGGCTCAGTGGGCTCGTGCCAAGCCACTAGTGACATCCCTTTTGATCATCGCGACACATTGTCAGAGAGGATCGCTTTCCTACCTTATGAATGAGGAAACCGAGGCTTAGAGGAGCCAGGTTTACACAGGTAACAGGTGGGAGAACGGTAACTTATACCAGACGATCGGCCGTCGGAGGACATGCTCCTGACCTCTGTGTGCCTCCTGCTCCAAAACGAGGCAAATTTGACCCGAAGCCCTCATCCACCCTGAGCCTCCTGGCCTAGGTCAAGGCTGTCTGTTTGGGAGACGCCCAGTAAACATGAGCTTTGAGCCCAACGAGGCCCTTCTCCCGGGCTGGCCGGGACCCTGCAGGCTCCCGGGGTGTCGTTCCTGGAGCACACACCCAGACAGTGAGGAACATGTTTGAAAACTCTGCACCCTGGCATTCCGCACGCTCCATTGTTCCACAACTGAGTGTTGGTGTTTATTAGTCGCATCTGACAAATTCCCCAGCAGCAGATGCTGCCTGCCCACGCACAGCTGCTCAGTCAAGTGTGAGCGTCCCCTGTGCTTCCCGCTCCCCCACTGCCACCCCGCAGGCTGCCCCTCTGTGCAGCGGCATAGGGCCCTCTGACCCCAAACCCACACGACCACACGCCTCACCCCTCACTTGCCCACCTGGTTTGCTTGAGGTCCTATTTCTGCCTCCTCGTTTATAGACCATGTTGCTGTCCCCAGCTATTTGCCACCGTTCCCCGTATGTCCCAGACGTTTGCCCTGTGGCTGCAAGCCCCCACCCCCACCCTTAGAAGGATACTTTCTACTCTCCTGAGGCCAGGCTTGGCCATGTGACCTGTTTGGGCCCAAATCGATGGGACATCAGACCCCCAGGGCATAGAGCCACGGCGGGGCGCCCCCACTGCTGGGCCATTAGAAGCCAGAGCTCAGGTCAGTCTGGGGGGGGGGGGGAGGAGGTGGGAGCCACTGGGGCTTGGGCACTTTGTCATTACAGTGTGACCTGTCAAGGTTGACTTGGGAAGGGGAAACCAGGAGGAGTGAAAGCACCCAGAAGCTGTCCCTAGTCTCAGTCTGCGAGGCGTAAGCATTGACCTAAGGATGATGTGTTCACATAAATGGCAGCTGCTGGTCGCTGCCTCCCTGGACCTGCTCCTGCACAAGCTGCCCCTCCTCGGACGCCTCCCCACCTGCCCTTTTGATGTCCTGTGGGAGCCGTGGCTCACCCTCAGGCGCCTCCCCACGCCCACGTGCGGAGGCCCCCGTGGCTGTCACGTGGCCGCGGGCCAGCTTCCAGAAAGCCCGAGCATCCATGTCCTTCTGCAGGGACAAACCCATTTCTCCCCTCCCCTCCCCCCCCCCCCCCCCCCCCGCACCTCCCGGGCGAGCGTCCCCTCCCCACAGTCTCACTAGGGCCACAGAGCCTCCCCCTCTGGTCACCACGGGTACGGCGGGGCCCCTGGTAGCCGGTTCCCACACCTGACTCGTCCTGACCCCGTCCCCCCCTCCATGGGGCGCCAGACCCCCCCACCCCCCACCCCGGGGAAGGGGTCGGTGCGGGGAGAGAAGCAGACATCACGGAACAGCCACATACATATTTTATTCAAACAGCCCGCACACGGTGGCCTTTAAAGTCGACTTCACGGTGCGGGACAGGAAGGGACACGATGCCGGACGGCACCCAGGCCGAAGCGGAAACCTCCTCCGCAAGGAGCAAGAGCGGGTGGAGAGCGAGCGGCCGGGCCGGGGGCGTGTCCCGGAGGCGAGGCGCCGGGGGTGGGGGGGGGTGGGGGTGGGGGGCGTGTGTGCGAGGCCGAAGGAGCTTCCGGGCGTCAGGGGACGCCTCTGCCGAGCTGGGGGCGTGTCTGCCCGGCCGGGGGCGTGTCCTGGAGGCGGGGCCTCGGGGGCGTGTCTGCCTGGCCGGGGGCGTGCCCGCCTACGAGGGCGTGTCCGGGGCCGGGGGCCCAGAAGCGGAAAGGCTCACTTCCCCGCGGCGACTGGGCTGCGGCGACCGCGAAGTGGCGGCGGGGGGTCGCGGTGCAGCCCTGGCCGAGACGCGTGCGCGGCTGGGGGACTCAGGTGAGGCGGCTCCCCGGGCTGGGGTCGGCGGGCTCGGGGCCCGCTCGGGACGGCGGACTCGGGGGCCGAGGCCTACGCCGGACGCCGGGCTGGGGGCCCCCTCGGGACGGCGGACGCGGCCTGCAGCCGGTCAGAGGTGGGTGGGCTTCAGGAATTCTGCCCGTTTGCAGGGAGACGCAGGGCCCGGCGCCGGACGTTGTGTGTCTCCCCCCGGATTCGGGCAGGATGAAGCCTGCAGCCGCTCGCAGCCTGCTCCTGTGCGCCTTGTGCCTGGCGATGTGCCGCGTGGGCGGCGCGAGCAGGTGAGCCCCCTGCACGGCTGCGAGCGCCTCGTGCGGCCTCAGCCTGGCCCGCGCGGTGCCCCGGGGCGTGGGGTCGGCGTCGCGGCCCTTGCGGGTGCAGGTGCGGGCGGGAGCGGCGCGTCGGGGATTGTCGACGCGCGTTTAGGTTAGGTTCCAGTAGTGTCTGGGAAGTGCTGGTTCTTCCTCTTTTCAGGTTGACGGACAGTGATGGTTCTGTTTCTACGCTCCTGGCCAGCCTTAAGAGGAAGGCACTTTATGGTTCCCCCCCCTCCCTCCGGGCCGTCCTGGCTTTCTGGTCTAAAATTTCAGCTCCCCTCCTCCCTGCTGACAGGCCTGTTCTCTTCCTTACTTATATTCCTTTTTTTTTTTTAAATGTTTATTTCGAAAGAGAAACGGTGCTCAGAGGAGCAGGGGAGGGACAGAGAGAGAGAGAGAGAGGGAGAATCCCAAGCAGGGTCAGCACTGTCAGCACAGAGCCCGACTTGGGCCTCGAACTCACCAACTGTGAGATCACGACCTGAGCAGAAACCTAGACTTGGACCCTCAACTGACTGAGTCATCCAGGCGCCCCTATATTCTTTGTTACTCATCACCATGGGGCACCATGTGTCTTTTCTTGGCTACCACCGTCACTGTCTCCCTCACTGGTATGTATGCTCCAAGGATGCCCGGGACTTGGTCCCCTGCTCACAGCAACGCCTCTGTCCACAGGAGGGCCTGGGGACTTGTCCCTTGCTCCCCGTGGTGCCTGGCCTGTCACAATCACTCGGTGTTTGTTGAACGAACAATGGCGTGAATGGATAGATGAATTAACTTTTCTTTAACTTTAAAACAGTTCTTGAGGGGCGCCTGGGTGGCGCAGTCGGTTAAGCGTCCGACTTCAGCCAGGTCACGATCTCGCGGTCCGTGAGTTCGAGCCCCGCGTCAGGCTCTGGGCTGATGGCTCGGAGCCTGGAGCCTGTTTCCGATTCTGTGTCTCCCTCTCTCTCTGCCCCTCCCCCGTTCATGCTCTGTCTCTCTCTGTCCCAAAAATAAATAAACATTGAAAAAAAATAAAAAATAAATAAAACAGTTCTTGAAAAGTAAGTCTTTTGTCTTTTAACAGTGACAACCATGAGTGGAAAAAGCTAATTATGGTTCACCACTGGCCCGTAACAGTGTGCAAGGTGAGTTTTCTGATCTCAACCACACCGCCACCCCCCCCACCCTCCCTACCCCCCCACCCCCGTTCCTCCGTCGAAGCCCCATGCAGAGTCGTTTACACGCATGTTTCCTCGTGAGCTGGCACGTCATTTCTGGCCATCTGTCGCTGCTCTCTCTGGTTTGGTTTTCTGAACCTCGCACCGTACCTTGTCTTTCTGGCTCTGGTGCTGTTTCCAAGCTCCGGGTAGAGTGTTGGATGGGAGGAGAACGAACGAACGGGTTGCTGGTGACCAGCTTTGAGCTCTGCTAGAGACCTGGCTCTGCCCCCCACACCCCCAGCAGGTCGGCCTTGTGAGCTTTGTAAGCCCCAGGTTCCGGTGGGAGGAGCCGGGTGGGAGGGGCCGCGTGTGGACAGCCCCAGCCTTAGGGAACACAGAACGTTCGCCCCTGGGGCAGGGAACAAGGTCGTTTGGTGGGTGTGACCCAATGTGGGTGTGTTCCTGGGCCCTGACTGTAAATATACCAGAAGTGCTTTCCTCCATTGAGGCTTTAGAACTGAGATTAAAAAAAAAAAAAAAAATCAACTCCTCGTGAAATGTCATTGTTAGGGAATTTCAATCCAGGGTGTCCTTGACGAGGGGACCTGTCATTAGTCTGGCCAAAGCATCTTCCTGGGCAGTGGGGCTGTCTCTGGGCTCCTTCCTCGCATGAGTGACACGGGCATTGCAGGTGTGGCGACGGATGTGTCTTTCTCTCCCCGACCCTCCTCGGTGCTCTGCCCAGGCCCTCGGGCACATGCCGGGCACTGACCGGTACTTGCCGATGGTGGACAAAAGCCGCCCCAGCGCCCCCTTACAGGCTCGTCTGACGCACTGGACGTGGAGCCGGCAGAAGCCCTGGCTCCTGTGGCCAGTGGTGGTTTCCCGGGGGGTGAAACTGGGGGTTGGCAGAGGTGAGGTTCACGCCCCCTGCTCTGGTCCTGCCCTGCGTCGTCCTGCCCTTCCGCCCCCTCGGCGTGTGGCGGGTACCTTTCATGCCTCCGCGGGCCGGTCTCCTAAACCAGAGCCTCCCTCCTTTCCAGACCAACCTGGGACAGAAGCTTGCTCCCTGCCCAGGCGACCCGAGAGGAAAGGCTTGAGAATCTACGTGGTGCCTCGCCTGTCCTCACTAGACCCCCACACCCGCTTTTCATTGGCTTATTCCCTGCGGGGGCGACGGGCAGGACGTGGGTCTCGTCTGGTCTGACGGCCAGTGTAGTGCTTGACGGTCGGCTGTTTCGGAAAAACTCCACTTTAGCTAGACACTTTGGAGGTCCCGGGAGAGTATGCCACTGGGGTTTACCTCTGTGAACTTACCTTCATTGTCCCTTCCTCACCTTGGTGTCTTTGCTCCGGAATGTTCGCAGTTTCCATACTTGTAGCACTACCGCGTTCGGACCTGGAGCCTGAACACCCTTGAGTTTAGCTGGGTGTCGTCATCCCCGCACAGGTATTTTGGGTTACACGTTACGAAAATTATGGGCAAGTGAGTGCTTCCATCAGGCTGACTTAATCTGAGGACACGTTTAAAAAGAAGAAAGGCAAAGCAAAACTCAGGTTTTAGTTATGTCGAGTAATTGTGTGAGATTGGACCCCTCCTTCCAGGTCTGACACGCCCCCCCCCCCCCCCCCCATGTAGGGCTGCACCGGAATCCTCCCCAGATCCCCTGGGGGCTGGTTTGTGTGGGTCCTGCCTGTGGCGGGTGGTATATGTGAAAAGAAGGGAAAGGTGCTATGTGTATCTAAATAAACAGTGAAACCGATTATTTGCTCTGTGTTCTCGTG
This sequence comes from Felis catus, assembly GCF_018350175.1. Classification (NCBI taxonomy): domain Eukaryota; kingdom Metazoa; phylum Chordata; class Mammalia; order Carnivora; family Felidae; genus Felis; species Felis catus. The sequence goes on along the minus strand of NC_058372.1, from coordinate 149,341,132 downwards.
TCCTTTCTCTGCAGGAAGTTGGAAAGGACTGCAGAGACCCTCCGGACTACTGGACGATACACGGATTATGGCAAGCCCTTAGTGTGATTCCGATGTGAACAGGAAGGGGCGCCTGGGGGGCTCAGTCGGTTAAGCGTCCAACTTCAGCCCAGGTCATGATCTCGCGGTTCCGTGAGTTCGAGCCCCGTGTCGGGCTCTGTGCTGACAGCTCGGAGCCTGGAGCCTGCTTCTGAGTCTGTGTCTCCCTCTCTCTCTGCCCCTCCCCCACTCAGGCCCTGACTCTGTCAAAAATGAATAACCATTTAAAAAAATTAAAAAAAAAAATTGAAACAGGAAAAAGAAGCTAGCCCACCTGAAACTAGCTTGAGGCCGGTCCAAACGGTTACACTCGTGATTTTTGTTAGGAGTTCATTCGCTAGACCAAATCCTTATTTATGGCGTCTTCAGTCTTTCCGAAATAACCCTGATTTTGTTGCTGTCCGGTTCTGTCTCGATAGAACAGTAACGATCTGGCTTAAACATGCATTTAGGGACTCTGGGCCCATTTTAAGACGACTGACTGTAGTTTCCTCATTTCGTCCTTCTTTTGGGGGCAATGAGTAGATATATACAAGTAAATACCCAAGTGTCCCACTCGTTTATTACACGTATCTACGTTGGCACCTGTCACGGTACCCGAATTCGTTTTTCTGGTTTGCCTGCGTCTTGTTTATCGTTTCCCTATTTGTGCATATTCTCGTGATGTTTAACCACACACATCACTCTGCCCCGTCAAAGGGGTGCCTCATCCTGCCGCTCCCACGACAGGAGGGCCATGCCGGCCTTTGCTGGCGCAGGCCTGCTCCTCAGGAACAGGGTTTTGTGGGAAGCAAATTAAACTGGGGACCGGGGCCCGGGCTCTGGCCCCTCCTTCGCCCCAGACTCACCAGTGACCCCGACACTCGTCTCCGGGACCTTGGCCTTCTTGGGTCCCGCTGATGTACCTGCCACTCTGCTTGTGGCTGGAAGGACGGTGCACAGCACTGCTCTCGTCCCCGTGGGGGCTGCACCGATTTCGGGCTGCCCGGCCAGCCCGTTGACCCTGGAGACACATCAGGGGTCGGAAAGTAGATTTGGTGGCCTTGGGAACTCATCTGAAGACAGGAAGTTGGCGTGTCCCGAAGTAGGCAGACAAAGGGAAGTCGGAGGGTACCCTTGCTTGGTGGTTTAAGAAATCATGCTAGCCGATCCTGGGTGGTTGCCAGCCACTGCCTGAGCCCGTGACGTATGTCCTCATTCGCCCTCATCGCCATTGGAAGAGAGGGGAACTTGCTGGTCTGCGCAGCAGCAGGGGAGATTGTCAGAGGGCAGTTGACTTAGACCCCACCCTGACTCCAGAGCGCCCCCTACCGGGTTGTTCGGTTTGCTTCCTGTTGGCCTTTCTCCTGGACGATGTCTTTGAAAGACGCGCAACCGGGACCGCTGACACCTGAGCGTCTTTGTTAAGCGACTCGCACCACGTGACGGTTTCTCTTCCTTTGCTCTCTGCAGATCTTAATGGAAGTGTTTCCTCCTGCCTTTTGGAACCCATCTCGACCGAGACTAATTTCTGTTGTTTTTAATTTTAATTTCGAGGCCCGACAAAGCGGAAGAGTGTAACAGATCGTGGCACTTTAACTTCCAAGAGATTAAGGTACAAACTTTTAGTCGTGTCGCTGCTGTAGAGCATTGGACTCAGTGAACTCTCTTCTCCGCAAGCGCGCCCTCAAGGTCACGTTTGAAAATGAGGACTCCCGAGCGTTATTCACCAAGATTGAACCCTTGGCACGTTTTTCGTATTTACTGATAGCTAAGACAGGCCCACAAGTTAAATTCGAACTACGTGGTCTCCTCTGCCCTGGGCGCAAACCACTCCAAGTGAACTGTACGAAGTGAAACCAGACGTGAGCGGAGACGGCCCTGGCCGTCCCCTGCCAGCCCACGTTAGTCCCCGGTCCCCCGTGACTCCTGGTCGGCTTGCTGGGGTTAGCATTTCTGGGCTCCAGCTTGCTGTGGCTCGGGGGACAGACACACGGCACCACGCCTGTCCTTTCTGGCTGTGGTGGGTGGGTTTCTGAGTAGGGCCAGGGAGGAAGGGTTGGGCCTTTCCAGCACAACCGCCCCTGTCACAGAATAGCCCAGGGAGTGGCTTTGGCGAGCCCTGCTCGTAGAAGGTCTCCGTTGCATACGCACACCCGCAGGGGCGCTTACCTTTCCTCGCGGGATGCGGGCGACCCCCCGTGTGTGATCTAACTAGTACCTGGGTTTACAGGTCGCTGGGGCCTCCCCGAAAACGTGGGGTAGCCTCAGGATGTGCTGAAACTAGGTTCCTTCCCGTGAAGATACGGCCCCCAAAAGGGCAAGGCAGTTAGTTCTAAACTGCTCTAGTCCAAAGGGTCTCCTCTGCTCCTCCTCCCTTCCTGTGAGGGACCTTCAGTCGCCTGAGCCTGGAGGCCGGGGTCCGAGGACCATCTGTAAGAATTATTAGTGTGCCCCAAAGCCTGGTCACGTCCCACTCTTCAGACATCCTTCCCTCACGCGGGTCAGCTCGCCCGATCCCGCGGGCTCGTTCGTGACTAGAGTCCCGTGACCTGCACGTGGAAATACAAGGTCACTGGTGCTGTGACGGCGCTGAGTGCCCAGAGCATTCAGGCCGCAGAGTGAACGTGACCCGCGTGTCCCAGCAGCCGCCCTGGCTGCCGGCTGGGCGGCGGGCATGGGGGGGACGAGGCAGGGGTGAAGAGCTGAGCGGGGAGAGGCTGTGGGAATGCACAGCAAGAGGGGAGCCCGGAAGAGGAATGAACAGGGCTGGGGGACTGGCTGGAGGGGAGCATCAGGCGGGACTCAGGACAGGAGCTCAGGCCGGGTGTCGTCTCCTTCCTGACACGGGCCCGGCGGGGGACTGGGCCTCCGCAGGCAGCCTGTTGTGGGTGCAGTGCCCCAGAAACGTCCAGGTGGGTCACGTGTGTCTGCCAGCAGAGAGGTGTGGGCCGGGGGGGAGGACCTTCGGTGTGACCAGCGCGGCTGAGGAATTCAGCACGGGGACGGGGAGGACAGCGGGAGCGAGCCTGGGGCAGCCGAAGGGTTAACAGAGAAGCAGGACAGAGAAGCAGGAGAGACGGGGCTTGTGAAGCAGCAGCCAGAAGGGGGGGGCGGGGGGGAGCCGGGGATGGGGGTTCATGGAGGAGCGCTGGCGGGGTTCATCAAAGGAAGGCTGGAAGTACCCTTTGGAGGGAAAGGCCTGGGGGTCAAAGCGGGGAGGCGTTCAGGTCGGTGCCGGGGCACCTGCTCTGTCGCACACGGCCCAGGGCAGCGGTGGTCCCTGAGGAAAGCGGGCCGCTCCCCCCGCCCCCTCGGTGCTGGCGGGGGCTGAAGCCAGAGTGTGGGGGGTGCAAGACGGGGACGGGGACACCGTGAGACGGACGGGCAGCTTCCTGGAAGACAGGGCTGGCTGGGGCAGGGGAGCGGGTGGGGGGGCCCGGTGGTTCCGCGACTGGTGGGCAGAGCCAAGTCGTCCTGAGTTTGTTTCCACACGGTTTCACTTTATTTCTGGTCCCGGGGGTTTGTGGAAATTGGAACGTAAGCCTGAGCACCGTTCAATTTAGGGAAACTGCGGTACGGGGGGCGCAGACTGCCCAGCCCGCACGGAGCCTGTATTTTGTGTTGTCTCTTTTAACGAGTAGATGCTACTCTTTAGGGCAGTTTCAGAAACCTAAAGCAGGACAATTAAGTGGAGGGACCAGCCTGCCCACGTATGTGCCCCCAACACGCAGACTGTCGCGTGTTGTTAACGCCTTGCGTCGTGCGGGACCCTCCTTACGGTATCGGTGCCTCATCACTCGCAGAACTTAGGGTTCCCATTGGGTGCGCTCTGTGTCATGTAGTTTTGGGGTCCTGACCCATATGACATGCGTCTACCGCTGTATCCTACGGGGTAGCCTCGCGCCCAGAAATCCCCTGTTCTCCACGTACTGCCCCCTCCGTCCGCCAGCCCCTGACCCCACTGACCCTTCCACCGTCTCCGATCTTCTGTCTTCTCCGGAGCGTCACACGTTTGGAATCATTCAGCCTTTTCAGACTGGCTGCCTCCGCTTGGTTGTTGCTTTGAAGGCTCCCCCGCGTCCCCTCCTGGCTGATGGCCGTGTCTCTTTAGAGCTGGGCAGTAGTGTTCCCTGTCTGCACGGCCACTTCACCCACTCACCTACGAGCGCTTGCGTTTTCAAACACACTTCTGTGATTAGTCAGGTTTCGTGTTCACACGTGTCTTAAGAAACGTCTCTTGCAGAGTGAGGCAGAATCTTTTCATCTCTTCTAACGTATTAGTTTATCAAATTTGCCTGGTAGGTTTTGAGCTGTTAGGTCCTACACAGATTTTTTTTTCCCCCCCGCACAGGACCTCCTGCCGGAAATGAAGATGTACTGGCCTGATGTGCTCCATCCGCTAAATCACAGCCATTTCTGGTAAGGGCAGCAGCCACTGAGTCCATAGCAGGATGCGGGGCCGGGGAGCACTGAGTGGGGCCTCGGAAGCACCGAGTGGGGCCGGGGCAGCACTGAGCAGGCTGGGGAGCATCGAGTGGGTCTGGGGAGCACCAATTGGAGCCTTGGGAGCACCGAGTGGGGCTGGGGAGCACCGATTGGAGCCTTGGGAGCACTAAGCGGGGCTGGGAAGCACCCAGTGAGCCTTGGGAGCACTGAGCAGGGCTTTTCTTTGGCATGTTATCTTCAGGGTCCTTCTCCGGTGACGAAATCATGAGAGCAAAGGGAATTTACCTTTTAGGCTTGTGCTTCATCCGTATTTCATTCATCACTTTGTTTAGACTCTTCCTCTCCTGAGGTTTCACTAAACCCAGATAGGTATGTGCGTATCTAAGAGGCAGTCACTGCAACTCCCGCAGAGTGTTTCTTAAAGACATTGTGCTGTTGTCCCGAGACACGTCGAGCAAAGAGAAGATGTGCCGACGAAGGTGGCTGTCTCATGCTACGACTTAGGGAAGAGAGGGAGGTCCCACCTGTGGCTCAGTCCGTGGTCTGGCCCAGGACCGTCTTTTGAGTGTGGCGGGAGGTGAGCCAAGGAGAAAAACGCTGTGTTTAATTCAGTATCGCTTCTTAAATCATTGCTTTTGAAGAAGGTAAAGTTAACATTCCTTTTATTTACATTAGGTTAACTGAAAACAATGATTTTCTGTCTCGCCCCTATGTGGCAACTCATGATTCACGTTACAGTTATTCAGATGTTGTCCAAGATGATTAATTCCGTTTGGAGATATTGTGAAGACTGTTCAGGAAAGGAATTCAATTTAGACAGAAGCTTTCTGCAACCACGTAGAGTGGCACTGATGCCTGAACCCCTGCACCCCCTGTACCCCCAGTCCCCTATCCCCGTCCTCCACCCCCTGGTGCCCCGGCTGAGATCTCACTCCGGGTGTGTGGCAGGGACGCGGCTTTAACGTACCCAGGTCTGTAGGTCGAAATCGTCTCTTTGGCGGAGAAAACCACTCAGAGTTTGGGACGTGAATGGTGCAGGTCTCCAGGCGCGTGCTGCACAGCTGTGTTCTAGAAAACAGTTTCACGATAGATAAAGTCGAGATGGAAACAGTGGAAAAAGTGCCCAGGCCTTCACATTGTACTGAGCAAATGACGGATCCGGGCTAAGTGTGCAAAATACAGTTTTTCCACTTGTTCCAATGTTCTGTGACAGAGTCAAGCAGACTGCCGGGTGACTTAAAAATAAATCAACAGGTACGCGTAAAGAGGGCTGTCTGATTGGGGCCCTCGAACATTTAATCCGAATAACGTGGGCAGAGCACACATGTAGTTTTGGGCTCTAATAAAGGCAAAATGATACTTTTTCAGGTTGGATAGTTAAACGGCACATTTGAACACTTCGGTTCCAAGCCCAAAGGTAAACATCATGCGCTAATGGTATTTATACTCCCCAGAGCTCCCGGGGACGGGGACACGCGGGACTGACTGCACCACTCTGCGTCACTGCCTCCCGAGCGTGGCGTTCGGGTCACCGCTCCCCTGCTGCCCAAGTCGCCTCTCCTGTGTGAGCTTCGAGAGTGTCTGCCTCGGCTTCGTCACTGGGAGCCGGAGGCCAAGGAGGGCTCCTGGAGGAAAAGTGTCCTGTTTAGTCCCAGATGGGAGTCGGGGGTGCAGAGTTCGGGGCCTTGGTGTCACTGCCCCCTTGAGATAATCCTCTGAGATCAAGTCTATCAGTAAGATTAGCCCTATGAGAGATACCACGTACACAGCCCTCTGCAAAGTAGGATTTTTCTTCGGTTTCGGATGGTTTTTGATGCTTGTACGGAAAAGAACGAGGGCTGGGGTCGCCCAGTTAGGCGAGCGGCCTCACCGTGGGAGGTGTCCCTGGGCCTCGGCCGCCCGGAGGGGCGCGCGCCTCCCGTCCCGCAGGAGGGCCAGGCAGCCCGGGAGGGCGGCCCCCAGGTCCGCTCACGGTGGTCACTCCCCAGTGGTAACTGGCAACTCTGTGTGAGATGAAAGGTGCCCGATTCCAAGTGACGTGGGATTAAATGTTGGAACCACGTTAACAATAATAGATTCTGAACCTTCAGCGGTATTGAGTTAAGCTTGATCCCAAAACAAGAATGATTGACATTCGCTGGGTATTTCTTACGAGCCAGGAGCCGTTTGGCCTGTGTGCTAGTCCTCTGCACTCGTCCCGCGTCGTCCGCCAGCGCCCTCCTGCACGGGCTCCAGAAAGAAGCGTGCAGCCGGCCAAGACCCTCCTTTTCTAGCCCATAGGACGTGGGCAGCTGTCAGACGATTCATTCTGGAAGCTGCTCTAGACGAAGAAAGTTGTTCACACGTGTGTGTCTTTTCCCGCCGTCTCCGTGGTCTGGAGAGAGTCGCTGCTTGTAGCCCTGTGGTCACTCAGAGCCGCCGCCGTGGGGGTTTCACCAGCGGACGAGTGCACTTTGGACTGTGTTTTGTGAGACGGCATACGACCCCCCTACGAGTGCCGGCGTGAACGCGGTTCGCTGAAACCTTACGAACTAATCACCGATGATCTAGGGGAAGCCCAACGCCGTCTTGTCCTTCCGTGCTGCGGGTGGCCGACACCCGAGCGGCCGCTGTCGTCCCCTGCGGGCGGCACACGTCACATTTGCCGGGCGTCCGGATAGGGCCCTGCACGTGGACTCTGGGCTTCCTGGCTAGCTGGCCTCAGCGGGGCGCCTGGCTAGTCCCTCTGAGCCTCAGTTTCCCCATTTCTAAGCCAGTGGTGGTTTCGCCTTGCAGAGCTGTGGGCACGAATGAGGAGTGTGAAAGCATCTCGCGGTTAAATCTGCAGCGAAGCCCGAGGAGTGGTTATCGATACGAAGGTTTCTCTGGGATACGTATTCGTGTTCGCCAGCAGCACCGGCTTAGTGGGCTGCCGTGTGAGGGTCTCCGGGCAGGGGGTGACGGTGCAGGCGTGACGGGGTCTCATGGCCCTTGGGGCCTCGTGTCCCCCTGCAGGGCAATCCGGCACCGCGTGCGTCGCACAGAAGGCACTTTACCCTCTTGTTTCGTGCAAGAAACGTCGTGCGTGTCGAACGTCCCGTCCCGGGCGTGAACGTTTTCCTGGCGAATTTGTTCCGTGACTTTTAACCCGAGGTTTTTGCGAAACTTCTCTCACAGGCAGCACGAGTGGGAGAAGCACGGCACGTGTGCGGCCCAGGTGGACACCCTCAACTCTCAGAAGAGATACTTCGGGGGAGGCCTGGACCTGTACCAGAAGCTGGCGCTTAACAGGTAGGGGACCCTCTGGGGCCGGGCCTCGTGGGCGCCACCCTCCGCAGCCGGCTCTCCGGCCTGGGGGTGAGCCTGGAACCGCGCCGTCCAGAGACTGAGGGCCCCTCTGGGCCCTAACGTCGTCGGACATGGAGTCGGCCTGAGGAAACCAGACCGACCGGGGCGTGCGTCTGTCGGCCGGGATTTCCCACGGAAGGATCTTGCGTTAACACGACAGTTTGTGTCGACTGCGAGTCACCAAGCGTTTGGGGCCCTGCTGTGGTGGCCCTGGAACAGGCAGGGCGGGGATGCGGGCAGGGCTTCTGACGCGGTCGAAGTGACCCCGACCCGGAATCCCGCACCGCCTGCCCCGTGCCTGCGCTCCGGAGACCAGGGGAGGCTGGCTCACAGCCACCGATGTCCCTGCTGGGGACCGGGGCCCCCCTCCCACCCACCAGGGCCCAGCCCGTCACCGAGAGATCGGGCAGGGAGGCTGGCCAGCCACCATCCAGACGCTTCTGGGACCAAGCGTGCGAGGAATTCGTACTCTTCCTCACCTGAGTCATAATACACTTGTGACCTCATTTTCAAGGCCATGACAGGAAATTCTACCGTTTGCTCTGGTCAGAACAAGCCAGAATCCCGCCAGGCACCCGTGCCGATCACCTGTGTGTCAGCTCTGTAGGTCATGGTTGCCGAGAAGACGCGCAAGCCTCCGTCCGTTCCCTAGACGCCCGCTCTGCTCCCTCGGCGTGCAGGGGCGCCCGCAAGGGGAGTGTCCCGTCCCGCACAGCTGGTCCTCTGTTTCACTGTCATCAGGGCCGTGCAGCCCCCGGGGTTCGGATGGGACCGGCCCAGTGCTGGAATGGGCAGGCGGTGCCTTTGGGGGGAGCAGGATTGCAGGGGCACAGCCTGCAAACACGGCCTCAGAGCTTGTGTTTTTTTTTTTTTGTTTTAATTTGGTTTTCCTGTTTGTTTATTTTGAGAGAGAGAGACGGGGGAGGGGCGGAGAGAGGGAGAGAGAAAATCCCAAGCAGGCTCCCAGCTGTCAGCGCAGAGCCCGACGTGGGGCTCGAACCCACGAACCATGAGATCACGACCTGAGCCAATGTCCAGACGCTCCTCCAACTGAGCCGCCCGGGCACCCCAAGTTTTGTATTACTTAACCCAATATGTTCAGAACATTAATGCTGCAACTTGAAAGAAATATTTAAAAATCTGCAAAGTTTTGTACTTCTAGAGCACAGAGACTTTGAAATGTGTTTACTGTGCATGGATAAGGCGAGGGCACGTTTATTTCTAGGGCCCTAAGGACCTTGCCCACTACCCCGTCCTGCCTGTTCAGCAGAGATGCAGACGGTTGTTGGGGTCCTCTTTACAAAAACTGCCCTGTTCACGCGGCAGATAGCGTTGCCAGAATTCGCGGCCGGAGCAGGCGTGCCCTGGTCAGTCTGGTTTTCCTCGAGCAGGCTTCCCTGGCCGTGTCGGCGTCCAGAGAGGCAGCCCAGGTCTCCGTGTCCGCTCTGTGTGATCGTGGCCCAGATGATCGGGCGGGGGGGGGGGGGGGGGGGGGGCGGTCGGCGGGGGCATGATGGGGGCTCGAGTGCCGGCTGGGGATTCTCAATCTGAGAATTGTTGATCTCCTGCTCCATAATTGAATGAGGGAGCTAGCCATGTGCTATTTTGACGTGTGCTTTGGGAAATGAGTCGGGTTTGTGGGTGTTTGAATGTACATAAGGATTTGCTCAGGTGTGGTTTTTCCGGGAGGAGCCTGGGATCCCGAATCAGTTGCTAACTATCTTTTGACAAGCCGTGGCCCGTAGGTGGTCCCGTGTGTGCCAACCCCCTGGCGTTCTGCCCTCCGGAACGCCGTTGGGAAGGACCCCGTGCTCGAGAGAGAGCCGGATCGGCAGTGTGCGCTGAGGGTGAGGGGTGGTCGGGGAGCAGGGGCGCTCTTTATTTGCTGTCCTTGCTCACAGGTTTATCGCCCAGGGTGTAGACGGCAAGTGCTTTCTGTGCCGACTGTCTTAATTTTTGTTATGAAATAGGATGTTTGAGAAGAACAAGAAAGGAAAACGTACCGCACGATACAAGTAATCTTTCTACCTTTAAATTTTAGCATGCTCCAAAAGTTGGGAATAAAGCCGTCTATCAATTACTACCAGGTAAGTCTCACGTGGAGCCCCCTGACCCAGCACGGGGACACCCGGCAGCGGCCCCGCGTCACTGCCTCCTGTGAGTGACACTGGGGTTCTGCAGTGACCCAGACAAGCCCCCTCCTATTCCGCTATTGGGTTTCCGATAGATTTTATGTGAATTCTGCTTCCCTGTGCACGTTGAGCGTAAACTGAAAACGGCTTACGCCCATGACTTTGAAGCACGGACTCGCGGTCCCCTGGTGAGAAGCGTGTTCTGGGCTCGCGCAGGGCAGGTGCCGGATGCGTTTGAGAAGCACATTCGGTGTTTGCGGTATTCTGTGTGAAGAAGGCGGCCCAGGAGTTGATTTCGTTGTCCTAGTAAAATGATAGTTGTGTGACTGCGACCAGATCGTGCTGTCTGGGAGGCAGATACGGAAGCTGAGTGTCGTCCGCTCAGGACAACCCGTTTTCATAAACAGGCTCCTCCCGGCTCGCGGCCACAGCCGCTCCTCCGCGGTCACCTGCGGTCGCCCACACGGCTCAGGGGTCGGACGGGGAGCGTCTGAGTGACCCCCGGAGCCCGAAGCGCTCACTCTGGGCCTTGGCAGAATAAGCTTGCTGACTCCCGCTTTAGCGGGCCTATCTTCGCTATTTAAAATGGGGCGCCTGGGTGGCGCAGTCGGTTAAGCGTCCGACTTCAGCCAGGTCACGATCTCGCGGTCTGTGAGTTCGAGCCCCGCGTCAGGCTCTGGGCTGATGGCTCGGAGCCTGGAGCCTGTTTCCGATTCTGTGTCTCCCTCTCTCTCTGCCCTTCCCCTGTTCATGCTCTGTCTCTCTCTGTCCCAAAAATAAATAAACGTTGAAAAAAAAATTAAAAAAAAAAAAAAAAAAGAAAATTTAAACTACTTCGGTCCCCGGGGGTTAACACAAAGATGTGAAGTGACTGGTTTCAGCGGCTCCTCGTCTCCAGCGTCATGGCTGCGTCCTGGGCCGCTTCGCAGGTCTCTTGACTGTGAAATTAACCGGCTGCCCTGCGCAGTCAGCTTCCTGCTCCCCTGTTCTCCTCCCTCCATTGAGAGCGGGGGTGGCAGATGACCCTGCGGCGAGAGCGTCAGCTGCGCCTGCGAGAGGGTGTTTGCGGGGCCCCGTCGGTCCCCCGGGCTCCTTTCTGCCCAGAATGTGCCCATCGGGGAACTGATTTCAAGCACATACTGGCACCGAGGACAACAGACGTCGGACGTCTGTGCTGCAGGCGCTTTGTTAGGTGGCAGAGGCAGCAGGTTGTGACCCAGACAGAGGTCCCCGGGTGGCGAAAGCTGATCTGACCGCACTCGGGAGACTCTCAGCTTTTGCGCGTGGCACCCAGGCTCTGGGTGTGGACAGAAGAGCTGGGCGGGGGGAGGACGGAAACTGTGTGGGCACTTGTGGGTGCCACTGGGTGGAGCCCAAGCAGGCGACAGCCCCTCCCCCGGCACCTCTGAGCCTTGTCTGCGAGCCCTGGTGTCAGCTGTGCGCATCAGTGACGTCTGCGTGGGGCAGAGCCATCACACCGCCTCTTGGCGCCTCAAGGGTCATTTCTTTGTTTTTAATGTTTTTATGTATTTTTGAGACAGAGAGAGGCAGAGCATGAGCAGGGAAGGGGCAGAGAGACGGGGAGACACAGAATCTTTTTAATATTGTTTTTCCAAGGGTCATTTCTAATGCACCGTGTGTCATTTCAGATTTCAGACATTAAAGACGCCCTTGCCAGCATATATGGAGTCATCCCTAAAGTCCAGTGCCTTCCACCAGAATCGGTCAGATATGCTACATGTTGTTGCCCTTTCTGTCTTTATCAAGGAGACAAGTTCAATTCCTTTGACATCTTTGTGGTCACCACGGAGTTCCCAGGGCCAGAGCTGTGCGTGTGTGTGTTTGTGGGTGTGTGGGTGGGGGGGGGGGAGGGGCGTGCGCACAGGCACGTTCCATGACTGTTTTCACATCACGGATGGGACACATGTTCTTGGATGTTTCTGGCAGCGTTAGCTCCATTAGCCAAATCACGGAAGCAGCCCAAGCGTCATCGACTGACTGACGAGCAGATAAAGACGACGTAGCGTCTATACGATGGAGTGTCACGCAGCCACAAGACAGGATGGAATCTTGCCGTGTGCAAGTGTATGATGCTACGTGAAACAAGTCAGTCAGGGAAAGACAAATATCACATGATTTCCAGTGAAATGCACAATTTAAGAAACAAACGAGCAAAGGAAGAGAGGCGAACCAAGAAACAGTGTTTGCTGTAGAGGGCACACTGATGGTTACCAGAGGGGACAGTGGGGGGGTCACGGGTGGGGGTTAAGGGGGGCACTTGCTGTGATGAGCACCGGGTGACGTACATTACTGTGAGTCACTCTGTCGCACAGCAGAAATCGATGTGACACCGTGTGTTAACCACCCGGGACTCTGTTCATACGTAAAGCGGGTTGTTCTTTGACGCCACACTAGGATGGGGTTTGTTTTCTCGAGACTTCGTCCCGGCAGAAGAGCACGCGCGTTCTGCAAGGGCTGCTGGGGGACAGGAGCAGGGAGGTGGGCGTCTGGAACGTTCGGAGTCAGAAAATTTCTCAGGGTTTACGTTGTTAGTTTCGGTCACGTCAGTCGTGGGTATTTGTCTCACGGGTGAATTGTAGTTTCTTCCGTCGGCTTTGGTAAAGACTTAAATCCTTTTACCAGGGTGCCAGGGACCCAGTTCTTGTACAAAACCACCCGTCCCGATGCCGTGACACACCCGCTGTGTGCATAGAGGTGTGCGTGTCTGGGTCTAAGCAGTGTCTCTGCACACGGGGCTGCCGGGCCGGCACGGGGAGTGTCTGGGTGGTGAGCCGGATGGCGGGCCCTGCGGCCCACTGCCCCGTCACCTTGGGTGGCGCCATTGGAGAGAGGGGCTCGTTCCTGGCGCCTGGAGCCCCGGGTCTGCAGTCCCCCTTGTCTCTTCAGGGCCTGGGACTCCAACGCCATCGATGACCGTCTGAGATCAGAATCCTTTTCCGCCTTTCCCTTTCCCTTCCTAGGGTGAGGAGGTGCAGACCATCGGCCAGATAGAGGTGTGCTTCACCAAGGGGCTGCAGCTACGCAACTGCACGGAGCCCGGGGAGCCCGAGGAGCCCGCGTCCCGCCGGCCCGGAGCGGGGGGCCCAGGGCTGGAGGTCTGTGAGGACGGCCCCGCCTTCTACCCCCCACCCGACGAGACTCGGAAACACTGAAAGGCGGGAGAGTCACAGACGGCCGCGTGTCTACAAGCAGCTCCAGAGCGGAAGTGTCCGTTCACGGCCATCCCTCCCGGGAGCCTGTCTGTCTCGCTGTCCTCGCCGCCGGGAGCCGATCCGCAGGCCCCGCAGAGCTGGGTGCAGCGTGGGGACACGGAGGGGAGGAAATGGCTTAGGCCTTCGCCCGCTCTGCGGTTGGAATAAAGGGTACAGATTTTCCTTGTTTCTCCCTTACTGAGCGCTTCGGCATCCGAGACGAGGCGGGCGCCCTTGGAGTTCGGGCACCTGCCGGGGGCTCGGGAGGCCTCCCGCCCTCACGCCGGGATCAGGCCGACGATCCGACGTCAGGCCGGGTGTCTCCGCCAGCTGCCTCAGGGGGACGCGTCTTGTTCCTCGCGGCCAAAGGGGGCAGGACACGTTCACCCGCGTCCCCCCCTCCCCCTCGATGGCCTCGCATGGGTGTGTCCCCTGAGGGCCTGGTGCTAGCAGGCGAGATGCTCTGAGGGGCCGCGGGGGACACTGGGTGCGCGACAAGGTGCCGGCCGGCGTGCCCGCCCCGTCGGTGCTCTGACCTGCAGACTGAAGACCGGTTCAAATCCTGCCTCGGTTCCTTTCTGTGAGGACGTAGCCCAGACACAGAAGTGCAGGGGCCACCGGCAAATCAGTCCTCAGAAGTACCGTGACGCGGGGTGGCCGCGAGGGCAGGGCTCCCCCCGTGGACACCGCGCCCCTCCGTTGGGTGCAGGACGAAATGGCTCTGCTGCTGGGCGGTCGGGGCCGCAGGCGCTGCCCAGACTCGCCACCTGGCGCATCTATGAACGGAGGACACGGAGGGCTCTGTGAAATGGGCTTCCCGAGCTTTGGGAACCCTCGGCGCCGTTCCTCCTCGCTCTCGGCCCTTTTCACACGTGTTTGGCCGCGTGGGTTGAAATCCGACCCATCTATCTGTCCTGGTTCTTTTCCTTACCAAACACTTAGAATTTACTCGGTGCCGGGCATTGTGGTCGACCCTTCAGAACGTTGGCTTACTTGACCCTAAGACCACCCACACGTTCCGAACCTTGTCTATAACAGAAGCCCCCCGAACTGAGTGGCCGTCAAAGGTGCTGCTGTTCGGGTCACTGATGCTTCCTCTCACGCCTTCTGATTATTGTTGGTTGCCAGGTGGGTGCGATCGATTCCAACAGCAAAAAGGTTTTTAATAAGATGCCGAGTTTCTCATCAGAGTCTAGTCTGGATTCTGTTTCCCTGCAGGGTGAATCTTTAAGGCTCTGTGCGTGTCCCCAGGGCCACCGTACAAAGGACCACAAACTGGGGGCTTAAAACCACAGAAATGCGTTCTCGTGGTTCTGGAGGCCAGATACCTGAGCCCACGGTGTGGGCAGGGCCGCGCTTGCTCTGAACGCTGGAGGGAAAGTCCTCCCGTGTCTCTTGTGGCTCCTGCCGGTCCTTGGCAAATGGACACATCATTCCAGCCCCTGCCTCTGTCTCCCCGTGGCTCCCCGCTGTGTGTGCCTGTCTCCATGTCAGATCCCCCTCTCCTCTCTCTGAGGAGGATACCAGACATCTTGGACAAGGGCCACCCCGACGACCTCATTTTAACTTGATTACATCTGCAAAGACCCTATTCCAAATGAAGTCATATTCACAGGTCCTGGGGATGGGGCCCCAAGACCCCTACCAACCGGACAAGGGTGGGGACCCAAGACCCCAATGGACAACGCTGGTCTGGGTGCTGGTTTTTGGATTCTGTAGAGTAGGGCTTACACACTGTGATGCCATTACTCCAAAGAGGAGCCCACTGGAAAATGGTCCTCCTACAAAAACGAGGACCGTGGGAATTGTTGGACGGGAGGTCTCTGAAGGATCTCATCACAGTTAAAACCATGCAGTAAAGTTGGCTGACTTGATCAGGGCTACAGGGATTTTTTTTTTTTTTTTTTTTAAAGAAGATTGAGGTTATCCTTTGTAACATTTGCCTTTCTGGCAACGCACAGACTACAAATGAGAAAGCACTTAATAGATTCTCAACAGGTGCAGCTTAAGACGTGAATAGTTAGTACCCAACCGGATGGGTCACTTTGATGTGGGAAACATAAGCAAAAGCAAAAATTAAATTTCCTTACAGTTTCCAGCCCGGTCCGGGTCCGTGAAACAGGCAGAGTGGCCTCTCTCTAGGAGCTCAGCTCCTAGATGATGGTGACACTTTGCTGAGGACAAGAGGTGACCTTAGCTTAACATTATCCCCACCCCCACCCCCACCCCCGAAAATCCTCTGAGGATTTAGAAACATTTAGAAATTGAGTCCCCTCAGGGTCCTGGAAATCTTGTTTCCAAAATTCCTTGAAAGCTTGTGCTGTCCCTAACCCCTCCCAACTTGAACGGATGTAATTGGTCACTCCCCCCGCAACCCCAGCGCAACTCTTTCTGCCTCCGGTCCTGTCCCGGTGCTATGAGAAAACCACCTTTTTGTACTGAAGATGTCTCAACAATTCTTCCTTAGCCATTCACAACAAACCCCAACATTTCCACATCAACGTTGGCATGAAGATTATTTTGACTTAAAAAGGCAATCAAGGGGCGCCTGGGTGGCTCAGTCGGTTGAGCGTCCGACTGTAGCTCAGATCACGATCTCGTGGTTTGTGAGTTCGAGCCCCACGTCAGGCTCTGTGCTGACAGCCGGGAGCCTGGAACCTGCTTCAGATTCTGTCTCCCTCTCTGCCCCTCACCCCCCCTCCCCCAAAGATAAACATTTTTTTTAAGTTAAAATAAAAATCAAAACACACAAGATTCAGGGAAAGTTCTTTAAGTCCCCCTCAACGGTGGAAGAAAGAATTTAGACCGAGGCCCTGCTCCAGGAGAGCTCACAGTAAATAACCACAGTTCTACCATGAACTAGGGGTGTAGATGGGGAGCAGGAACCTAGCACAGCCGGTTTGATCTAAGTCCTCTGTGTCCCAACTGTGTGTGGCCATGAAAACATTTTTTTTTTACCAAACATTTACTCTCGTACATCTCCTGTGAATGGAATTTCTTTCCTGGAAGTCCCAGACGCCTGCCCCCTTCTCCTTAGTTCAGAATGACATTTATACCTCGTTTGGCCTGTCTCTGGGATTTCTGTCTGTGTGGATTCCCCGTACGTACGCTATTAAATTTGATTTTCTCCTGTTAAGCTGTCTCATGTCAATTTGATTCTTAGTTCAGTTAGAAGGACCTTTGAAGGGGACAAGAATGCTTGCTCCCGGACAGCTGACGGATGTATCAGTAAACTTCTGGAAGGCAGAGAAGGGCACACACAGCCAGACCCTGGCAACGGATTGAGAGAGGACATGGTATTTACTTAGTTCCGTGGAGGTTTGCTAGGCTACGTCTCAGCGGATCATTCTGGGCCAGTTTCTCCGGGCACCCTGCGGGTCCTTTCCAGTGTGTACATTCACATCGTTTATCTCTGGAATGTCTTCGAGGGATGTAACTGTAGAGGTGAGTTCTGTTACCTTGTGAAAGCTTTATTTTTCAGAGACACCATGTGAACGCTGTGAAGTCTTAATCTAAAGGTGACCGCTAGAGCGAAAACACAAACCTTCCCAAGAACCAAAATGGATTTTTCACAAAAAGGGCACACCAAATAAGGTAAGGACACATTAACGGTAACATAACCCCCGCAGTAATTGCCACACGATATAAGTGACCGAGTTGAGACCACACATACCAGTCATATGAATACACGTGGGTGCACATCACTTACCCATTGAAAAAGAAGCTTTTTTAAATGGCTCAAAAGCAAACCCAAATTCCACAATATCAAGGAGACACGCCTGAAACGCAGCGATTCGAAAGGCGACAGGTAGAGAGGGACAGAGAGGGACCGGGCAAAGGGAGACGGTATTGGTGAAGTTTTGGGGTGATGGCGGGGGGGGGGTGGTCTGGAGTTGATGGCAAAGAAAGAATTCTTGAGACATCTTTGGTGCAAAAAGGTGGTTTTATTCCAGGGACAGCACCTTTGGGCAGAAAGAGGGGTCCCCCCCCCCCCGCTGGAGGATCAGGAGGGGAGACTGGTTATATATTTGGGAGCTGGGGGAGGTAAACTTAAGGGGAAGTTTGCAAAAGGCTTTCGCATGCTAAGGAAGGCTCACCGGATCCCGGAGACCTAGCTCTTGTCCAGCGAAGGTTGTTTTCCCCTCTTGGGGAGCATTAGCATTACGACAGTAGTAGGGAGGTCTGGAGAAACATTTCACTCCATTTGCCTCGAGTATCTGTCAATGGGCTGCAGGTTATAAGGACTTTAATTAACTGCCATTTCCTTCTGCCTTTCTTCCCCACATCACTGTGGAGGGGAGGGTGACGTTGGGCTCCAGGAAACTGAGTCTCTAGGAGTTTCTGGAGATGAGGCTATTGATAAACTTGCCTTTTTCTTGTAATTTAATTTGTAAGCTGACGGAGACTCCTGTCCTGCATGACTGTCATCTCTCTTCAGTGAACCTTCTGTTTCCTTTCCTCTCCTTTGTTCTTGGGCAGCCGGGAGAGCCCGAGGAATGTCACCCACATCCCACCTTGGGGTACTTTGTCCTCAGCCTGCCTGAGGCTCCCTCATCAGTGTCATAGCAGGTGCCGCAGCCTCAGAAATTGGACTCCCCGAAGCATTCAAGGCCCCGCGGAAGGCAGCGTACTTGGGAATGCATAAAAATAAGCATGACTCAAAGACCCGGTTTCCCAAGACAAAGATGCTGAAGGCTGAGTGATCGCTCTGCTTGGGTGGTCAAGTGGCCGTATCCGGAGTTTGATCAAAAGCAGTCCCCTTTTGGGGCGCCTGGGTGGCGCAGCCGGTTAAGCGTCCGGCTTCAGCCAGGTCACGATCTCGCGGTCCGGGAGTTCGAGCCCCGCGTCGGGCTCTGGGCTGATGGCTCGGAGCCTGGAGCCTGTTTCCGATTCTGTGTCTCCCTCTCTCTCTGCCCCTCCCCCGTTCATGCTCTGTCTCTCTCTGTCCCCAAAATAAATAAACGTTGAAAGAAAAAAGATTAAAAAAAAAAAAGGCAGTCCCCTTTTTCTGTCTCTGTGACGGGGAGAGGGACAGCGCGCTGCCTTCCAGGAGCTGTGGGCGGGGCCCAGGCTCAGCCTCCCAGGAAGGAGGCAGGCGTGGGTGGTCCTCGCCCCTCGCCCCAGGCTTTCCCGTCGGCCTGCTGGGCCCCGTGTCTCTGCTTCTCTTCTGCTTGGACCGGCTGTGTCTCCTGTCTGTGCAAAGGCAGAGGGTGAAGCAGAAACCGGGATTTTGTCTGTGTCTCCACTGGCTGGAGTCCCTCATCACCTTGGTCGCCTCCAGCAATGTCCTTAGTAGACAAAGAAACTTCGCACCCCAGAGAGTCATTGAAAAGCTGGCTATTGTTCCTTTGAGTCGTTTTGCAAAGACGCGGCTCGAGGCTAGGGTTTCAACTTCATGATTTCCGGCCTAGCCAGTGAATTGGAGCAAACTTCACGTTTGAATTGCATTTATTTTCTAGCCCCGGGGAATCAAGGAAAACAGTGGCGGCTCAGACACCTTCGGATCCAAAGTCTGCCTTCTCTTTGTTCTGATGAGCCATTATCTTTTTACTTAGGGCTTATTTGTGACGATGCTACTCTAGGCATTGCCTGTGGGTGGACGGACCCGGCGGGGTGCCGGTGGCATTGCCTGCGGGTGGACGGACCCGGCGGGGTGCCGGCGAGGCCGGGCCCAGGTTCGGGCCCAGGTTCAGGCTGCCGCGGCTGAGCAGGGTCAGGGGCACAGAAGGCTTAGCGCGCAGCGGACAGCTCTCGCCGAGTGACTGTTCCCGAGCCCCCGTCTTGGCCTGGAGCTGGGTGAAGGGTGGCGGTCACCTGTTCGGTGACTGGGTCGATGCCAGCGAGTACCGGCCCGGTGGCGGCCGAGGACACGGGAAGGAGCAGACGTCCGCCCTCCGAGGGCTCGGTCCCGTCCAGAGACACAGAAGCGTGTGTGCGCATCGCTCACTGTGATGAGGGAGCGTGGGGCAGGCTGACGGCACCCCCGTCCCCCCAAACCAGGAAAGGACAAAAAACGGAAGGTTAAACGGATAAGGTCTCCACCAGTTTTCCAGAAAGAGGCAATCGCATCACAGCCTCAAGTCCAGGGACTCCCTGCTGTCTTGATGCTGATGCTTTGCTAGAGGGAAGAACAACCTTGGCTTGACCGTAGCCAGGCCTCCAGGAAGCCTTGAGCTTGTGAAAGTCTCTTTGGAAACTCCCTCTTGGCTTTATCTCCCGACTCCTTGAAACGGTCACCCTCCCCCCACCCCCACCCCCACACACACTTACAGGGCAGCTCTTTCTGCCCACGGATCCTGTCCCCAGGCTTTAATAAAATCACCTTATACACCAAAGACGTCTTCAAGAATTCTTTCTTGGCCCTCGGCTCTGGACTCCACGAACCCCAGCCATCAGCCCAAAGCTTCGTCAACAGGATCCAGCTCTGCCCACGCCCTTCTCGCTGCAGACCCTGGGCGGTGGGGCCAAGGGCCCCCCCCACCCCCACCCCCACCCCGGAGAGTCAGCGCCCAGTGGGTGGGAAGGAGCGGTTGGGAGAGGACAAGCCGGGAGGGCAGGGACAGGGGTCTCCCTCACGGCCGAGGGCGCTCCCCCCACCCCAGAGCTGAGGGCCGGCGTCGGGGAGACCCCCTTGCCTGAAGCACCATGGGAAGAGGGCCCGCGAATGGACTCAGGGGAAGACATGAACAGTGAGGTCCGGGAGTGACCTTGGGGCCGCCAGCACCCCAGCGCGGGGAAGGGCCCTGGCCCCTTGGTACTCGGGTCCCCCTCCCCACACCCTGCATCATCTGTGAGTGATTATGGTGTCCGGCCTCTGCTTCCCGTGGAGGCCTGCTGTCCCCCTCCGTGAACGTCCCCTCCCCTCTGCCTCCAGGAAACCCCAGCATTAACTTGGAACTTTCTTGTCCTCCGTTCTGCTGCCCTCAGTCAGTCAGAAAGTGTCTGAATTACACTCATTTTCTCCTTTCCAGCGGGACTTGGTTCAGAGCCCCCTGATTCCTCACGTAGACACCCCCCCCCCCACTGGCTCCAAGCCAATCTTTCCTCCAAGTGCACCTCAGGACCGTGTGCACCTGACTTAATCACAGCAGGGGGCTCTCTGCCATGGGGTCAGGCCTGCGGTCCTTAGTGTGGGCACCAGGGACCCCCCAGTCCCCTCCGCTGTAACACCACAGCAGCACCAGCACTCGGCGGGCTCTGGAGGGGTCTGGCCACCACGTCCCCAAGGCCTGAAGTGTCCCTGCTTTGTGTGCCTAGAACGCTCTCCTGCAGCCCCCAACCACCGCCCCCCCCACACACACACACAAGTCCACTTTCACACCAGCTCCACTGTGACCCTCAGAATCTTCTGCAGACTTCCTGGACAGCACTCTGCCCCCGTGTCTGGGGATCTGGGGTCTCACCTCTGCGAGGGCTCTTGCTGAGTGAAGACAAGGGCTGCACCTCACCTGCCATTAGACCAGGGGCTTCTTCGTTCACTCAACAGACGTTTTAGCGCTTCCGTGAGCCAGGCAGGCTTCCGGCACCTGGACCCAGCTGTGAACAGATAGACAGAAGCCCTTCCTCTTGGGGCCTACATCCTAGGACAGACAGGAACAGACAGTGAATAAGGACTGTGGTTGGTCCATTTAGTGGTGATGAGTATCCGGGGGGGGGGGGGGGGGTAGGGAGGGGCTGTGCTTTAAAGAACGTGGTCTGGGAAGGTTCTGGAAGAAAGCAGCTGTCAGGGGCGCCTGGGGGGCTCAGTTAGTTAAGCATCTGACTCCTGATTTCGGCTCAGGTCATGATCTCAAGGTTCATGAAATCGAGCCCCTCGTTGGGCTCCGTGCTGACGGCGTGGAGCCTGCTTGGGATTTTCTGCCTGTCTCTCTGCTCCTCCCCCGCTCGCTCTCACAGTAAATAGATAAACATAAAGTAAAAAAGATATTTTTTAAAAAATTGAAGTGAATTAGTTGGCTCCAGTAATTGAAAACTCTGTCTTCAGGTATAGTTTGATCCAGGGGCACAGTTCGATTACCGCACAGATGGCGACTGGCATTAAGAAAGGCACTTGAACCTTTAAAAACACCAGCTGAGCATGCCCCTATCGCACAGCAGGTCTGCTGTGAAAGGCGTAAATGGGTAAATAATGGCACCCGCGTCTCGCTGCGTGGCCCCCCACACCCACCCGCGCTCCGTGCAATCCGCCGGCGCCTGCCCGGTTGAACTGAGGGCATCGTCAGGTTCCAGGCCAACGTGGAGAGCCGCCGGTGGCTGGCATCCTCCAGCTTCCTTCAACGGTGAGGCGGGCTTGTGGTGTGGCCTTGTCACCGGCTCCTTTGGTCCCTTGCTCCTGCAGAGATGACAGGGGTGGGGAGGCCGCCATGGGGCAGGGCAGAGGCAGGGCCGTCCTGGGTCAGCAGAGGACGGCAGTCAGCAGAACGCGGCCTTGCCCCCACTTAGTGGACAGAGTGGGCCCAGGGGCTGCGTCCCCATCATACAGAGGGCCTCGGACCCTGGGCACGTCCCCAAGCAGAGCACGAGGGGTGACTCTTTGCCCGGGGAGCCAAACCCGGGTGCACGAGTTCCAGGAAGGTGTTCGGTGCGGGAGCCGTGCCATTCAACCCCCGGGTGGGGGGTAGGCAGTGCGGTCCCCCCGAGGGCCAGAGGACACGGCGAGGCCGGGAGTCTATTCCTGCTGAGACCCAGGCTCCCTCTGGGGACCTGCTGGCCGGGAACGCACTCAATTACTGAGCACTTTCTCTCACGTAGAGCGAAGGTGTTTGTGCAACGCCTTTTTCTCTGCTGTTCCTGCCGAGAAAAGGTGGGCAGGCGGTGACTCAGGCCTCGTCACGCCGGCTTTGCGCCCCCCAAGCTCCGCGTGGCCTTGCGGTCACCAAGTCCCGGGCGGCGGGAATGGATTGCACGGACACCTGCTTAGACACAGAAAGCTCGGGAAGGGCTCACCGACGTCCGCGTTCTGGGGGTGAGGCCCCGAGGCAACGTGAGCCCTCCTGGAAGCAAAACTCTGCCCCGTTTGCCTCGTGTCGCACTTCGGTTTTCTCGAATCTGACTTCTGCCCAGTGCGTCTGTTGGGTGTGGAGGCGCCCAAGCCTGGCGAGCCGACTTGAACTTGGGAAAGTGTGTGCGGAGCCCCGTCCTCTCCTCTCCTCTTCATCACGGGGCTGGGAGGGAGCAC
Source organism: Felis catus (assembly GCF_018350175.1). Taxonomy (NCBI): domain Eukaryota; kingdom Metazoa; phylum Chordata; class Mammalia; order Carnivora; family Felidae; genus Felis; species Felis catus. The sequence goes on along the minus strand of NC_058372.1, from coordinate 149,318,777 downwards.
CGCTCAGGCAGGTGGCCAGAGGGCATCTTCCCAGCGATGACGATGACCGTGTTTGTAAATCGGGATGACAGTTTCCAAGGTGATGACAGGTGGGCGGATGGCAGCTAGCTTTCACTCAGGCCAGCAAGGCTTCTCGAATATTAAAATCAGGAGCTCTTGACCCCTCTCTGGGGCTGCTGTGTCAGTCTGTATGCAAAAGCAGGGGTCGTCGACGTTCCGAGGTTGTGTCCTTTATAAAGCTCGCCTCTGCCTTCCTGATAATATCTGTGCCTTCCCTGTCCGATGGGATCCACGTTTCCCCCACCGGTGACTTTCCGGGAGAATGTCAACCTCTCAAGGATGCGGTACATCTTCCGCTTAATTTCCGCAGGCTGCTCGCTGATTTTTAAGCTGAGCTCGGGACGGGCCTGCCCTTGTGTCGTCTGTACGGCTGCCGTGGGCCACTGCACCTTTGTCATAGACGGTGAGGCGGAGAACGGGGACCCGGCATTTACAGCGGACCGCAGCTGTGACGTTCAGGCAACTTACCACTTCCGTGTTCAAATAATGAGACTCTTGCGTGAAACCATGGCCCCAAAGAATTGAAAACTTGTTCTGCTTTCCTTTTGGGTCTTGCGTTCAAACGTCTTGATCCGTTGTCAGGGTTGCTTGTGTCAACTTGGCTGGGCCACGGTGCCCAGAGATGGGGTCAAACATTATTCTGGATGCCGCTATGAGGGTTCTCCTGGATGAGATTAACTTCTAAATGGGTAGACGTTGAGTTGCACAGATTGTCCTCCCTAAAGGGGGTGGAGCTCACTCAGTCAGTTGAGGCCTGAATAGAATAAAAGGCTGACCTCCCTGGAGCGAGAAGGGTCTCCTCTCTCTCTCTCTCTCTCTCTCTCTCTCACACACACACACACACGCACACACACACACACACCCTACTGGTTCTGTTTCTCTGGAGAACTCAGACTAATATGCATGCTTTATTTTTTTAATTTTTTTTAACGTTTATTTATTTTTGAGACAGAGAGAGAGCATGAACAGGGGAGGGGCAGAGAAAGAGGGAGACACAGAATCCGAAACAGGCTCCAGGCTCCGAGCCGTCAGCACAGAGCCCGACGCGGGGCTCGAACCCACGGACCGCGAGATCGTGACCTGAGCCGACGTCGGATGCCTAATCGACTGCGCCACCCAGGCGCCCCTGCATGCTTTGAGTGAAGGTGAAGCTTTGGCTCATGCGAGCCACCCACCCACCCGAATTCTTGGGGTCTCTGTCTGACGGACTTTCTGCTGTTCTCTTTCTCAGGAACGAATGAGGAGTTAATGATACGACTCCCTGCGGGGCTCCCCAGAAGTTTCCACCGCCGAGAAAGAACGAGCATGCACAGACACGGGTTGTAATGGGCAACCGGCCCCCGGAGAGCTGGCAAGCATCGTCACCGGGGGTGTCCGTGAGGGTGGTTGTGCAGGAGGTGAGCATTTGACTCGTGCACGGGTAAAGACACTCACCCTCGCCACCGTGCAGGGCACTGTCCCACCCGTGGGGACCACCGCAGGGTCCGATCCGTGGGGGCCACCGTCCCATCTGTGGGGGGCACAGTCCTGTCCGTGGGGGTCACCGTCCCATCCGTGGGGGGCACCGTCCCGTCCGTGGGGGGCATCGTCCCATCCGTGGGGGGCACTGCCCCATCCCTGGGGGGCCTGATGGAATACAAAGCCAAAAGAAGGTCAAAGTCCTTTTCCTGCCCTTGGACACGGGAAGAAGGTTTTCAGGCCTCGGCCTGTCATAAACCGCCTGCTTTCTCTGCAGACCCCCTGACACAGGGGTTACTGCTGATATGGACAGAAGTGGAGGAATCGTCAAATGTGGAGCCGAAAATGTGGTGACCAGTGAACTACCCCCGCCCCGTCCCGTCCCCGAGTCGCTCGGAGACACTTGGCCGCCTGTACCTTATATCTTCCTCCTGAAGAGTTTCAAGTTTACGGGAAGGTTGGCAAGAACGGTGCAAAATGTCTCTCCTCTGAGGCCTTGGAGGGTAAGGTGCCACCATGATGCCCATCGACCCCTGAACCTTCGGGTGTGTTTCCCACAAAGGACGTTCTCTTAGGTTCTCACTGCACCGCCATCCGGATGATGGCCCACTGCCCCCCGACCCGCAGACCTCGCTCCGTTTCCACCAACACCTTAGAGAAAAAGCATCTCCCCAGGACCCCTCCTTGCTTGTCGTGGCCCTGTCCCTTGGTGTGCTTCGATCTGGAAGGTTCCTCGGGACTTCTGTGACCCTTGTGTCCTTGGCACGTGGCAGATGGTAATGTAGGCTTCGTCTGGTGCTTCCTCAGGGCGTGCTGCTCTGTCAGGCCCGCGGGAGAGGGGGGCCTGGTCTCCTGCGTCCCGTCGGGGCGCCTGATCTCCACGACTCCCGGCGGGCGTGTATCTGGCACCTTCCGCACCGTAACTATTTTGTGTGTGGACGGACTCTGCGGTTACGTAAGTATCGTTGTACTTCCAATCTACTAATTTAGTCATTTAGGTCGGCGTGGGCTCGGGCTTCCTGCCTTTTCCCGTGAGTTATAACCCAGTACTTTCGTCATTTGGTGCTCAAATAGCCCCCGACTTGGCCGGTGGGAGCCCTTCGGGCTGGCCTCCGTGTCTGTCCGCGTGGCCCTGCCGTTGCCTGAGCATCTCCTCGGTTTCTGGCACAGAAAAACGCCCTTCGACACTTGACCTCTACATCGATGTCTACACTGGCCCACCCGTGTTGTCAAGGAGCTCACGCTGAGGGCGCCAATGCCAGTCGAGCACCACGGTGGTTACTACAGTCTCTCCCTCTCCACACCTGTGACTTCCTCGGATGTCAGCAGAGCTGGCTGGGACCGGTCCGTGTCCTGCCGTGCCCCACGCGTGCGCTCTGACACCCGCGCTGGACCTCTTTGTCCCCCACCCCTACGGGGCCTCATCCCACCGGGGCCAAGCCATCCCGGGGGGCCTGAGAGGGGAAAGGAGGGAGAGTAAGTTGGCGCCTTGCAAGGCTGTGTCTAGAGTCCGCATTTTCACCATCTGTAAGTTTACCCACCTGCGCTTACGGAAGATGTCAAACGGAAGCCGGGAGACCAAAGAGAACGATGCGTATTTAGTAATGAGAGGGTTCTAACAGCTAACACTCAAATAATTCTATCCCGATTATCTGCTGTGCAAACCCACCCAGAGGGCTGCCAAGAGCCTCGTCTGAGGGTTAAATTAACCCGGGGGACGGCCTGGATTCTCCCCACCATGCGGGGGTCTGGCTGGCCTGTAAGGTGGAGTCGTAGGGTGTCTCCAGGTGCCTTCATGCTGGATCTTTGGGACGCCGTGACCGTTTGCTTTGCCACATCTGTTTCCCGAGCTGACTGCAGCGCGGAGAACCGGGGCCTTTCCCGGGATGTGTCCGCGGGAGGCGCGGGAGGGCGCCGAGCAGAGTGGACAGAAGCTCGTCGCCCCGAGGAAGGCGGAAGAAGCAGCCAGCATTCCTCCCTGAAGAGCCAGCCTGGCAGAAATGTCCCTGAGCTACGAGGACAGCCATCGCCTCGCTGCACCTGCCGCCCGGATACAGCTCTGTGCTCGGGCGAGCGCCAAGCCCTCTCAGCGTCCTGGTTTCCCGTCTGGCCTCGGCATTCTCACGGCAGGTGCGATGCGGCGGGCGGTCTTTGCCTCGAAACGGCGCTTTTCCCCTCCCCGGTTTGTCTCAGAAACCCCCGTGAGCAGGACACCGAGGAGGCGGCATCCCTGGGTGGGAACAACTCCGTACTTGGCACAGTGGTCGGTCGGTGCCCGTCAGCCCTGCGGCCTGTGTGTCCCCACTGAGATGACAGCAACGTGAGACCATCGTCCCCGTGAGTCAGGAGGCACAGCGCCGCCAGCTGCCCCGTGAGGCCATGCGAGGCGCACACGCAGACCCAGGCCCTGGCCCGACAGTCGGTGGGGCCAGGGCAGACACAGAAGGTGGGCGGGTGTAACTGCCACCTCAGTGCCTCGGGGCCCCGTGACGCGCTTTGTCCTCCCTAGATGAGCCTGCCGTGGGCTCTGTCTCGATGCCTGTTCATCACAGGGCGAAATGAAGCAGAGCCAATCCCAAACAGACACGGCTGTGCCGAAACTTTGGTGTCCCCACTAATCCATAGTGGAGTGGCTTAGTGGGAAACAGGAAAAGCGCCCAAGGGCTACTTAAAGAGTAAGACCCCTAAGATGATGCCGTATGAGGACGTGAGGGCAGAGCTCACACAGCATCCCCGGGGCCGGGAGCGGAGGGCCAAGATCCCAGCAGACAGGAACGCATACAGGAATTGGCGCACGAAGGCCCCCTTTCTGGATCTTTTGCGCCGTGATGACTGGTTTCCAGCTTAAGAAAGATGTCCAGCTGGCTCCTGAGGTTGCCGGTGGAGGAAGTTGTCACTTGGAGCAGACGCAGGAGGCGTGGCTTTCACACGTGCTCCCAGGACGCCCTCCGGAAGGGCTCCCCAGCCGGGACTAAAGAAGAGCATGCAGGCAGCTTCGGTCCACGCGAGGCGACGCGAGGCGGAGGGAGAGCTCGCCCATCGGCAGGTGCACGGCTCCGACACCGCCCCGGCCCGTCCTCTGCTCCGTCAGCGCCGCGAGGTCACCTTGGTGTCACCGGGGCCAGGCCTGCTCTCAGCCTCTCAGCCTCTGCTTCCGGAAGCAGGCACATTGGAGACCAGTGGCTTTGCTTCCTGCTGGTGGGAGACTCGAAGGGGCCGTTACCGAGGCTCCCTTGCACCCGGGGCAGCTGACTGTCCTTGTAGGGGTCGTGCTTCCCGGCCCCTCCCCTGTCCCTCTGGTGACAGGCACCTCACCGCCTCCTCCCACGGCCTCCTGGGCCTTCTAATCCGTTCTGCAGTTTTTATTACTAGCGTGTTAGCAGCGCTCACGGAGTGCTCGCCGTGACACGGAGACCCTCCGTGGCATCCCTGGTCTCCCAACGTCACGGGTGCCGAGTGCGGACATTGGGACGGATGACGCAGCAGCAGCGGGGGAGGGGGGGGGCTGGGGACCCAGGCCACATGGACGCGAAGTGTCAGGCCAGCAACTCAAGCTCAGGAATGTCCGAGTCTGAGGCCAGCTGCCATCTGTCCCTTGTCGATGACGGGTTTCATCTCTCCACATACACAGCCGCCCTTGATCGCTTACTACCAACTCCTTGCGGATGAGCCGGCCACCAGACACGTCTGGAAATCGTGAGCACGGACTGTGTCCAAAGCGACTCTGCCGAAAAGCACCCACCGTGCCCGGGACACACAACCCGAACCCTGTAGTCAGGTCTCAGTCCCTCGGGCTGCGGCCGCAAACAAAGCCCGTCCTGAGCAGCATAGACACAACAGACCCTGGTTCCTCCCGGGGCGCCTGGGTGGCGCAGTCGGTTAAGCGTCCGACTTCAGCCAGGTCATGATCTCGCACTCCGTGAGTTCGAGCCCCGCGTCAGGCTCTGTGCTGACAGCTCAGAGCCTGGAGCCCGTTTCAGATTCTGTGTCTCCCTCTCTCTCTGCCCCTCCCCTGTTCATGCTCTGTCTCTGTCTCAAAAATAAATAAACGTTAAAAAAATTAAAAAAAAAAAAATGAAAAAGACCCTGGTTCCTCCCCGTTCCGGAGGCTGCAAGTCTGAGGTCAAGGTGCCATCTTGAAATCTCAGCGCCCCCGGGAGCCGTTTGGAGCGCGCAGGTGGCCGAAAGGGTGTCTGGGCAGAAGATGTTGCCCATCACATCTCCCCTTCCCTGCTCCTGGGAAAAGCAGACGGCCTCAATTCTCCCCTCTTCATCGAAAGGGTGGAGCTGTTTTTCACGTCCCCTTCCTGCAGAGGGACCGTGCAGACGTCTCTGCACGAGAGGGAAAGGACACCGAATGGTGAGCCAGTTATGATCGACGATTGCCAATCATAATGTCCCTAAACTGGGCTTAGTTGAGTCAGGATCAAGGCGTAATTGTTTCTGGAGGAACAGCTCCCCGCAAAGGGGAAAGCCAGCTTAAAAGCAGTCATTTCTGTAAACCACAGGCTCAAGAAACGTGGCTCTAATGAATTCCCTCATGCCAACGACGACGGGCTGTAGTCGTGAAAGATCGTGTAATTCAGGGTGTTCGCCACCTCAGAGGGGACCCGTACGTTCCCCGCCTTGTTCTACCCCTTTATTTTTCTGAGCCGATGACCTTTTCGTCCTGACACGTCTGGGAGTGCTGAGGAGTATCTTCGTGATCAACGAAGCTGGCCTCTGAGAGCACAAGGGAAAATGAGACATGGTCCCAGCCTTCTAGAAGCTTGCTCTACAGCTGCGTGAATGGGACGTTCAGAAGAACGACGATGCGATACGCCATGCGGCTGGTACGGAAGACTGGTACCCGAGGGGCCTCTGGAGGGTCCTGACAGGTGGGGGCGCGCGGCAGGGCCTCCCAGAAGGCCGAATCGTTTGGCAACAACACGGAGTAAGAAACCAGCCGGGCACGTGCAAGGGAAGGGTTGGGGGCGGTTGAGCCGGGGGGGGAGTTTGTGAACCAGCGTGGAGAGCCTGGAGAGGGGGTTAGGGGCCCTGATGACCGTGGCAGTTACAGGAAGCTTAGCAGGAAGGGGCTTTACCAACACCGCGTTTCCCGGATGAGAAGGTGGTCGTACTTACCGACACGGGGCTGGGAGCTCGGCGGGGGCACAACCCCCGGAGGTCGGGCACTGGCGCTCAGAAGGGGTCCAGGAGACCTCGGAGGAAGAGAGAGGGTGGAGGAGGAAGCGAAGGGCCCCGTGCTGGAGACTACAGCCCACGATGGGAAATCGGAACTCATTCTAGGGGCTGGCAGAGTGGGAGGAGAGAGAGTGGCCGTGGCCGTGGCCGTGGCCGTGGCCGTGGTCGTGCCGGGGTTCAGGGGCATGGGACGCTCCGTCGGGAATGATGGAAAGGCACTAGGAGGGGCCTGCCCAGGGGCCTCCGAGCTGAAGAGTCGTCGAGACCCTCCGGGGGAGGATTATTTTACCAGAGCGTCCCGTGCGTCCTAAAGAAAAATACACGAACTCTAGGGGGACACAGGTGGAGTTACGTTCTGTGTTTCTACGATATGAGGAAACACGAATGTGCAGGTCGTGCTGTGGTGGGAGATTTCCCAGTTGAGAGGGTCTGGTTGCACGGCTCTCCCTCCCCCGGGGGCAGTTCCACCTTTGCTGATCAGTTCACTTAGTCAACACCTAGTCTCGGAGGGCAGAGGGGTGCCGAGGGCGAGGCCGGGTCCTGCGCGGGGGGTTGCAGCGCACGGGGCCATCGGGCACGTCGTGGGTCACCCTCACCGTCGGGTTCCCCCACGTGTCTCTCTGCTCCCCCTGTGACGTCCTATCTCCTGTCTCGAGTAGAGAAACTACCCCTCCCGGTCTCCATGGTTTCCAGAAACAGAAAAAACCCACAAGTCTCTGCAAGCAAACCCTCCCAGAGGCTCTGAGAAGGTCAGGACCCTGGCTGCCCTCGCGCTTCGGCCGCGGACGTGGTGCAGGTGCGTCCAGAGCAGAGGCTGCATTAGTGTGCGCCCCCACCCCCACCCCGCGCGCAACGTCTCCATGGCAACGGGGCTCCGCGCTCCGCGAGGGGCGCCTCCCACCCGCCCGTCAAGGCTGCGAGCAGAGGGAGGCGAGAGGCAGCCAGTAAAGGCGAGAATTATGTATTGTGACATGAGACACAGAAAGCCACATGCTGTACTTTTCATCTCGGCGCTGGGAATTGTGACCTTGGGATTTAACGCCCACACGCAGTCAGGATCAGACTAGAACTCGGCGCTCAGCTCCCCAGATGGTAACTAGAATGCCCCGTGTTCCTTCCATGTGGCTCGTGGTGCCACACTGGGTGTTTATTTGCCGGCTGTGTGGTGGGCGCCGAGCCCCCGGCCGGTGGCCCGGGAGCCGGGTGACGCTGGGGTTGGCTCCTGCAGCTGGGAAGTCGCAGGCGGGTGTTCGGTGGCGCCTGTGCTTCTTTGTAACCTTCCAGGAGCGAGATGCCACCCCTCTTCCGGCCTGAGGTTGCATCGGGGCTGAGACCCTTGCCTGCAGCTCACCCAGAGTCCTTTTTGCCCGCGTGCGCCTCCCACAGACCTCACCCCCTGGGAGCTGCCCCCGCCGTCTTCCTCCTCGTCCTCCGTGGGGCCTGTCGTCTGCACTTCCGGGCCAACGTCTGCCCTCTAATCCACAGGGACTGGCAGCAGGAACCCAAAAGGTCTACACAGCAACAAGCCACTTAGGTGTGAGCTGTGCTTTATGCGTTTCCTCCTGCTGTTTCCCACTCGGTCCTCCCCGCGGGCCCGGGGACGTGGACGGAGCAGGTGCACTCATACCCACTGAAAGGTTACGAGAAGGCCTCCTCTAGGTCCGTGGTCTTCCGGCGTGGGCCCTGGGCCTCCGGCTCTGGAATCAGCCGGGGCTGGTCAGAGACGCGGTCCCCCGTGTCTCGGCTGTCTGCTAGCACCCGGTCACTGCTCCCACGTGCTCGACGGCGTCCAGGAAGCATGGCCTCAGGGGCACAGAGCCAGGAGTTCCCACGGTTCCTCCACACATACCCACCCTGTCCCTCCGATGGCAAGCCCAGCCTTTCCCCTGCTTCACGCTGTCCCCAGTCAGGTAGCTCAGGACTAGGGTCTGGGTCCGGGACGCAGAACCAAATGTATCTACAGCCCCCGACGCAGCGACTGCAAGGCTGAGCCGAACCAGCGGGGCCGGACAGGGAGGGGTGAGCGAGAATGGCATCCGACGACGAGGGTCCGGGACAGAACGCAGGGTCCTGGGTTGGAATCCCAGCTCTGTGCTGTCCTGGCTTCCCGACTCTGCCTCCCTTGCGTCACCTGCCAAGTGCAGACAGCATCGGGGAGTGGCGGGGGAGTCAGCGCACAGACAGGCTGAGACGTGAGTCTGGCACGCATGAAGATCTCAAAGACGTAGCGGCTGTCACGGCCAGAGACGTCCCTGGGGCAGGTGAGAGGCACTGGTCGTGCTGGCCGAGGCCCGAGGCTCACCCCCTCCCCCTTCCTCACGTCCTTCTGCGCCGTCGCCGGCGGTGCTGGGAAGAGAGGGGCCGGTCACGCAGCCCTGGGATCTCTTCACTCAGTGACCATGTCTGCTCCCCGTCGTCACTGCAAGGCCAGTGGACGACGTGACCCGGGGGCTCATTTCCAAAGCAGAGCGATAATGACACGACACCCTGGGTGTGAGTGTCACCAGTGGGGCCGAGGAAGGGGCCGGGCAGAGCTTGGCAGACGTGTGGGCGGAACAGCAGGGTCCGCCTGACCTGCAGGACACCCTGTGCCCGGGCAGGCCCCGTGGCACAGGGCCGGTGAGCCACAGAACAGGCTGGGTGCCCGTGCCGGGCTCGTGTCGCCGTGTGAGTCGGGGCCGTGCCGGCCGCCACAGTAAACACACGCCGACACCTCAGTACCCGGGCCGGCCGGGGCATCCTCCCCCGGGTTACCTGTGTGGCCGACACGTGGAGCTAAGCCTTCCAGAGGGGCGTCTGTCAAAGCGAGGGTGGAGCGGGGGCCAGTGGAGCACGCCCGGGGGCGGGTGCCAGCCACACGGGGACAGCCAACGTGTCAGTCCCCCCCGGAGAGCGGGACACGTAGCTTGAACGACAGGTCTGGCTTGTCCTACTTTTCCGGGGCTGTCGCGGCCAATTACCACGCTGGGCGGTTTAAAACACAGGCGTTCTTCTCTCCCCACCCCCACCCCCACCCCCTCCACCCCCCACCCCGGCCTGGAGGCCAGGAATCCAAAGTTAAGGGGTCAGCAAGGCTGTGCTCTTGCCGAAGGCTCTAGGGGACGCTTCTTCCTGCCTCTTCCAGCTTCCTGTGTTGCCTCCACGTTCTCTGGCCCTGCCTCAGTGGTCCGCGTGCCCCCCCAAAGCAGACGTCATCATTTCAGAGGAAAACGAGCAATAACGATGAAAACGCACGGGCGCCGTCTGAGCAGTCGCGTTTGCGCGTTATTTCAGAACAGATCGGCCTTGGGCCGGCACTCTTGAAGGACTAATTTTTTTCAGGCGGGTGTTTGCTGGGAAGGGGAGTATAAGAATCTTGACTCACGGTGCCTTTATTTTCTCAGAAAAGACGGAGGGGCCGTCGTTTCGACTTCCTTCCGCCAGGACCACAGGCGTGAGGAAACATCGTGGATGACAGGCGGGTTTGAGTTGTTATCCTGCCACAGACTCGGGGCAGGTCACTTAACCATTCTTAACCTCAACGTTAACCGTGTAAAGTGGGGCCACCAGCCTGACTAGCGGGACTGAAACTACCACCAGGTCAGGGAGGGAGGGTTTTTTTTTTTTCAACATTTTATTTATTTTTGAGACAGAGAGAGACAGAGCATGAACGGGGGAGGGGCAGAGAGAGAGGGAGACACAGAATCGGAAACAGGCTCCAGGCTCTGAGCCGTCAGCCCAGAGCCCGACGCGGGGCTTGAACTCACGGACCGCGAGATCGTGACCTGAGCTGAAGTCGGACGCTTAACCGACTGCGCCACCCAGGCGCCCCAGGGAGGGAGGGTTTTGTAAGGTGCGCCCGACTGCGAGGCCAGGCTGGCTGTGGCAGGTGCCCTCGGTCTGTCCAACATTTTTGAGGACCCGCTAAGCTGTCCTTCCCTGGGCACTGAGCACATCTCCCCTCCTTGAAGGGACTATAGCCACTGGCGGGGACAGGCGTGCACACGAGCGAACCCTTCCCTTCTCCTGCTCCTTCTTCTGGGGGAGTTCTCCTTGTCAACAGCCACGTCTGTCGCTGTGTTTTCCTCCCCAGAGGCCCCTTGCAGTTCTTCAGATGAAAAGCCTCTTCGTTCCAGGACCACATTGCCTGAATTTTTATAAAAACTGGTGAAAACAAGGTAGCATTGGTTGAAAACTTGTTGGGACAACATACCAACAAATTGCTTTGTTTTCTTAAACCCTAGCTCCTCTGGTCTCGCTTCGCACTTGGTCCTTGTGCTGCCTACACGGGGATCCATGGGGGTGAGGCTGCCATTGGCCTTGACCTTGGGCTTCAAAGACCAACCTTGCAATTATTATAGAACCCGTGATTATGGAAGAGAACTCAGGAAACACAAATGAATATAAGGAAGAGAATTAAGTTCAGCTATGATGCCACAATGCAAAGGGAGTCATTTGAAAAAGTTCTCCCCTTGTCTTTCTCCTCTGCTCCGTAACACGGCCATTTTCAGCGCTGGTTACAAAATGCCATCTGAGTGGTTTTGAAAAACTATCACTCAAGGCTGGATCAGTTATAGCAAATCCGTGGCAGCCTCAGACATGAGCTTTTTAAGAAAGCTCCCCAACCATCTCCCCACTGATGTAAAGCTTTGGGTTTTCGGGTTCCAATTTTTGTTCACACTCTTCCTACACATCCAGTTCCTTCTAGAAGATAAACAATTTCAAAGAAACGACAAAGCTGAAGGACTATCTCAGCAAACGTGTGCTCATCAGCTGGAATCTCCCGTTAACATCTTACCACGTCCGTTCTGCCATCGATCCACTTATCCGTCCCTCTGTCCGTCCACTGAGCCATTTGACCCATTTCAATAAGCTGCTGGCATCTGTCCCTTTTGCAAATATGTCACCATATGCGTCAGTAACACAGCTGGCATTTGTTTATAGGTTTTCACTTCAGGTGTAATTTAATTTGTGTGTGTGTGTGTGTGTGTGTTTGAGAGAGAGAGACGGAGAGGGAGAGTGCTCACGCATGGGAGAGGAGCAGAGAGAGAGGGAGAGAGAGAGTCCCAAGCAGTCTCCACGATGTCAGGGCAGAGCCCGACGCGGGGCTTGAACTCACAAACTGTGAGATCACGGCCTGAGCCAAAATCAAGACTCAGACGCTTAGCCCACTGAGCCACCCAGGTGCCCTGAAAGGCAGATCTTAAGCGTCCATTACCTGGGCTTGGACAAAGCACACACTTTTGTGCCCTTGACCCTAATCAATCCAGAGAACATGACCATCGACCCAAGGGGTCCTCACGTGTGTCTCTGTTACTCCCCCCTGCCATCCCTGTTCTGATTGTTTTCCCATAACACACGTGAGACTAGCCTGTTCTAGAACTTTACTAAATGGGAACCATCCAGAATTTGCAATTTCATATTAGCATTCTTCTACTTAGTGGCACTGGGTTTCTGTGGCCGTCGCAGTAAGTTATCACAGATTTAGCAGCTGAAACAGCACAATTTCGTCTTCTCACCATTCCCTGGGACGGAAGCCTGACCTGGGTCTCCCCAGGCTAAAATCAAGGTGTGGCAGGACCAGCTCTTGTCTGGAGGCTGCGGGGGAGAGTGTTTTCTTGCTTTAATCAGCTTCTAGAAGCTTCCTGCATTTCTTGGCTCATCCCCTCCAAATCCCTATATTTTTTTTTTTTTAACATTTATTCATTTTTGAGAGACAGAGCACGGGCAGGGGGAGGGGCAGAGAGAGAGGGAGACACAGAATCCGAAGCAGGTTCCAGGCTCCGAGCTGTCAGCACAGAGCCCGATGTGGGGCTCAAACTCACAGACTGTGAGATCATGACCTGAGCTGAAGTCGGACGCTCAACCGACCGAGCCACCCAGGCACCCCAATGTTTATTTATTCTTGAGAGAGAGAGACAGAGTGTGAGCATGGGAGGGGCAGAGAGAGACGGAGACAGGCTCCAGGCTCCAAGCTGTCAGCACAAAGCCCGACACGGGGCTCGAACTCACGAACCTTGAAATCACAGCCTGAGCTGAAGTCGGATGCTCAACCGACTGAGCCACCCAGGCACCCCTCAAAACCCCTGTATTAAAAAACCCAATTCCTGTTTTCCTGTTACTCAGCAAAACGACTTACTTGCTCGATCACTGACTGATTACAAGTGACATTAAATAACACAGATGAATGGTCAGATGAAGCCATACACAGGGTGAGGTCCAGAAGGGTCCCACGCACAGGAGCTTCTGTCCCCTTCAGGCCTCACCACCCTCCTGGCACATGGATATGTTCTTGTTAACCAACCGAGAAGCTCTCTGAACCCCGTCCTTCCTAGTTTTTATGGAGGTTTCATTACACAGACACGACTGATGAAATCATCGGCCACGGGTGGTTAATTCAACCTCCAGCCCCCTCCCTGCGTTTGGGGGTGGGGCTGAAAGGTCCAGCTCCCTCATCACGCGGCTGGCTCCTGGGGTGACCGTCCCTGTCCCCAAGTCCCCCCGGAGCTCTCCCAAGTCACCTCATTACGTGTGCTCAGCGTTTGTCATGAACGACGAGAGACACCCGCATCACCTTTATCGTTCCGAAACTATTTCAGGAAGCGAAGACAAAACCCAAATATAACGAAAGGTGCCCCTGTGGCTCTAATCACTTAGGAAGCCACGAGGGTTTGGGGAGCTGAGAGGTGGGACCGAAGACCAGGTTTACATTTATCGTGTCACGGTCACACCCTCGTCCTCCAGCGCCAAAGCCAGCCGTGGCCTCTCTCGCCTCACGCTTCCTCTTCAACTTTTAGGGAAAGTGACGACCACCGCCCCCTTGGGAGTCGGGATAACGTCCCTATTGGAGGTGAGCTGATTAGCACCCCGAAGGCCTCGTGTGTAGGCAACACGGTCAGGGTTCTGGGGATCAGCGCTTGGAAGTCTTTCGGGGGCATCATTCGGTCTGCCCGCATCCGCATGGCCGTCTTGAGAATCACCAGGGTGGCTCATGTCCCAGCGGTTCATTCCTGCTACAGCTGGGGAGATTTCCACTGTATGAAATTACCAGCGTTTATCCATCCTGCTGACGGACAGCTGGGACCCTTCCCGTTTGGGGCCACGATGAGTGAAGCTGTTTTGATCGTTTCGATCATTGTTGTTCAAGTCTTTTGATGAGGTACGTGTTATTCTCTTGAGTAAACACCTAGGAGTGGAACTGCCGGGTCACAGAGCGGGTGGTGTTTCCGTTTGAAAGGAATTGCAGCCCTTTTCCCAAAGCGGGACGTCCTTTGTCACACAGCAACGATGCGGTAAGAGTCCTTTCTGTGCCACATCCTTGCCAACGTTGGGCGGTATTGATCGTTTTAATTGTAGGAATTACAGTAAGTTGGTGGGAGTATCTCATGCGGGTTTACTTTGCATCTCCCTGATGACTAATACCGTTAAGCACTTTTTCTTGTGCTTATTAGCTGTTTCTGTACCTTATGTTACGAAAGGGCTAATCAAACCTTTTTAGGGGATTGTGTTTTTATTACTGAGCTGTGGGAGTAGTTTTCATGCTCTGCAAACCAGTTCTTAGATACGTGTTTTGCAATTTTTTTTTTTTAAGTTGTAGTTTGCTCAGCTGTGTCCTTAACGGTGTGTTTGGATGAGAAGGTTTTATTTGGAGCTGCTGGCTGGCTCAGTCAGAGCACGTGACTCTTGATCTCAGGGTCGTGAGTTCAAGCCCCACCTGGGGCATGCAGCCTACTTGAAAAGAAAAAGAGATTTTTTTTTTTAAGTTTTTTATTTCACTATAACCTAATTTTTTTCTTCTATGGTTATTTCTTTCTGTGACCTGTTTAAGAAACATTTGACTACTCTTGGGGCGCCTGGGTGGCTCAGTGGGTTAAGCATCCGACTTCGGCGCAGGTCATGATCTCACAGTCTGTGAGTTCGAGCCCTGCATCGGGCTCTGTGCTGACAGCTCAGAGCCTGGAGCCTGCTTCAGATTCTGTGTCTCGCTCTCTCTCTCTGCCCCTCCCTGCTCACACTCTGTCTCTCTCTCTCTCTCTCCCTCTCTCAAAAATAAATAAATAAACATTAAAAAAAAGAGAGAGAGAGAGAGAGAGAGAAACAGTTGACTACTTTAAGTCACAAAGATTTTTCTCTTATATTTTCTTCTAAAAGTTTTATGGTTTTACCTGTGATTTATGGCAAATCACTCTTTGTAAACGGCATGACAAGGAATCAAGTTTCTTTTTCCTACAAAATGGAAATCCGGTCATTTCAACACCATTTGTTAAAAGGATTGTCTCTTCCTCAGGGGGTTGCTTTGGCACTGGAGTTGAAAATCGTCAGACTTTCTAATAAAACGTCTATCCCTGGGACCCCCGTTCTATTGTATCCATTTGTCAATCTTTGTCCCAGTTGTCACGCGGTCTTGATTACTGGAGCGTTATGGAAGTTCTAAAGTCCGGAAGTTTAAGTCCTCCTACATGATTTTTCTCTTAAAGGATTTCTTTGGATATTCTAGATCCTTCAAATTTCTATACACATTTTAGAATCTACTTACGGATGAAGTTTTGGGGTGATGGTGGGGGTTCGTAGGGTCCAGAGACGACGGCCAAGAAAGAATTTTTTGAAAACGTCTTCGGTGCAAAAAGGTGATTTTATTAGAGCGCGGGGACAAGGACCCGTGGGCGGGAAGAGTTGCACTTCAAGTGTGGGAGGTGATTGTTTTAAGGAGTCGGGGAGATAAAGCCAAGAGGGACTTGCCCAAGAGACTTTCACATGCTAACGACTTCCTGGAGGCTTGGCTATGGTCAAGCTAAGGTTGTTTTTCCCTCTAGGCAAGCATTAACAGTGAGCATAGGAGTTCCTGGACTTTAGGCTATGACGGAATTGACTTTTTCTGGGAAACTGGTGGAGACTTTTTTCAGTTTCACCCTTTGGTTTTTTTTGTCCTTTCTTGTCTTTATGGTTTTCAAGGTAGAGGTCTTACATATCTTTCGTTACATTTGTTCCGAACTATTTTGCTTTTGACGTTATTATAAATGGGCTTGTTTTAAGTTTAATTTTCCAGTGACTGCTCTAAAGATGAATTTTATTTATTAATGTGATAACCAAGCACTGGTTTTAAATTCACTCATCACAGTGATTTCATGGATTCTTCAGGATTTTCTAGATTCACAGTTATGTCATCTGCAAACAGAGTCAGCTCTTTTCTTTTATACCTTTTGCCCCCTGCCCAGTTAGACTCTTCAAGACAACGTTGAATGAAAGTGGTGAGACAAGGTATCCTTGTCGTATTTTTTGCTCCTAAAGAGAAAGCTCGTGATTTTGCACCAAGGCCGACATTAGCTGGAGATCTTTCCTCGGGTTGAAGATGCTTTCATCCATTTCTGAGAGTTTTTCCTTTAATCATGAATGGGCACTGCACTTTGTCAAATGCTTCTTCAGAATTATTAAAACAATCCTGTGGGAGGGGCGCCTGGGTGGCTCAGTCGGTTAAGCGTCCGACTTCGGCTCAGGTCACAATCTCGCGGTCCATGATTTCGAGCCCCGCTTCGGGCTCTGGGCTGATGGCTCAGAGCCTGGAGCCTGTTTCGATTCTGTGTCTCCCTCTCTCTCTGCCCCTCCCCCGTTCATGCTCTCTCTCTGTCTGTCTCAAAAATAAATAAACGTTAAAAAAAAATAATAAAAAAAAAACAATCCTGTGGGCTTTCCTGTTTTCTATTAACTTAGAATTCATCTTTTTTACTTTTTGTCCACTAACATGGTGATTGAGCTTTAAAAAAATTTTTTTAAGTCTATTGATTTTTGAGACAGCGTGAGTGCAAGCGAGGGAGGGGCAGAGGGGGAGACAGAGGATCTGAAGCGGAAGCCCGAAGAGAGGCTCGAACTCACGGACCATGAGATCATGATCTGAGCTGGAAGTTGGATGCTTCACTGACTGAGCCACCTAGGCGCCCCCAGGTGATTGATTTTGAGTAGGGTTAAACCCATCTCGAATTTCTTAGATAAACTCTACTTAAGTATATGTTCTCCTTCTCATAGATGTGTAATTTATATTTGCTAGTATTATGTTAAGAAAATTTGTATTCATGAAGGTTACTGATCTATGCTTTTCTTCCTATGTTTTGTTTTTGTCAATCCTTTTGTCGGATTTTGGTATAAATGTTAGATTGGACTCATGAAGTAATTGGGGTGTTCACTCCTCCTTTGTTTGCTGGAGGAATTTCGGTGACATGTCTACTATTTTTTTCCTACGGTATTTGAATTCAATGCTAAAACCATCTGGGCCAAATATCAAAAGTCTTTTTGATATTGATTCCATAATGTTAGTAGATAGAGGATTATTTAGATTTTCTGTTACCTGTGCCAATTTTGAAAGTTCTGTAGTTTTCGATCTAGAGAAGTCCCATTGGATCTTTTCTTTATAACTTTGGTTTTTTCTCCTCTTTACCCCCCTGCTTTCTTCTACCTGCTTAAGCATATAGCACATAGTTATAATTGCGGTGTTGATATCTTTTTCGGTTATTTCTATCATCTCTGTCATTTCTGAGTCTGCTTCTTCGATGATTTTTCTGCTGATTATGGGTCATATTTTCATGGTTTTTTTATTCAAAAAATTTTACAATTGAAGTGTAGTGGACATGTCATATTATATTAGTTTCGGGTGTACCACATAGCGATTTGACGATTCTTTACGCTATGAAATGCGCACCACAGGAAGTGTAGTTATCACCTGCCGCCGTATTTATTACAATATTATTGACTATATTCTCTGTGCCACGCTTTTCATTCCTATAACTAAGTTATTTTATAACCGGAAGTTGGCACCTCTTTATCCCTTTTCTCCTATTTTGCCCATCCCCCCATCTCTCTCCTCGGTGTATTCCCTCTATGAGTGTTCTATATTTATGAATCTGTTTCTGTTGTTGTTTTCATATTTTCTCGTTTCTTTGTATAGCTAAACATTTTTGATTGGATGTTGGACATTTTCTTTATTTTTTATTATTTTTTTAAGTGTTTATTTGTTTTTGAGAAAGGGAGAGACAGTGCGAGTGGAGGAAGGACAGAGCCAGGGGGAGACACAGATTCCAAAGCAGGCTGCAGGCTCCGAGCTGTCGGCACAGAGCCTGACGCGGGGCTCGAACTCACGAACCACAAGAGCATGCCTGAGCTGAAGTCGGACGCTTAGCCCAATGAGCCACCCAGGTACCCCCAGATGTTGGACATTTTAAATTGGACATCGTTGCGTGCTGAATTTTGTTGTTTCGGTATTGTTGAGTGTTGTCTGGGGATGTGGTTTAGTTACTTGTAAAGAGTCTAAACTCTTCAAAGCTTGCTTTAAAACCCTGTTACATGGGTTCGGGACAGCCTTTAGTCTAGACCTAATTTGTTCCTATCACTAAAGCAGTACTCTTTTGAGGATGTTACTGATGCCCAGGTATTAGAAGGTCTTTCTACTCAGGCTGGGAAGACATGAACTGTTCTCAGCCCATGTGAGCTCCAGGGATGGCTCTCCCTCTTCCTTGACTATGGCTCTTTCTCTGCCTCTGGCTCTTTCCCCACGCAGGTGCACACGTGAGGATCAGCCACGTTTTCCAGGGTGCATCTTGTCACGTTTCTGGAGCTCCTTCTTCATCGGTTTTAAAACCAGAAATTATAATCTTCCCAAATCCTAAATCCTTCCCCAATCCCAAATTCTGTCTCTTCAATTCAAGGGGGCGGGGGGCCGCTGGGCTCTGTTCGGACTCCACTCCTTTCTCTGTCACCTGCAAACTCTCTCCAGACGATAATGTGGGCAAGTCTTAGGCTCATCTTACCTGTTTCCCTTTTCTCAAATAAATGGTCCGTGGGATCTCTGTCCTGAGCTGAATTGAAAATGTCGGATCAAAATTGTCAGCCATGCAAAGAAACATGAAAATATGACTCGTATCCATTGTTTCACATATCCTGAAAAACATATTTCTTTATGTTTCTTTTTGTTTTAGATAAGGAGGATAAATCCAGCCTCTCTCACTCCATCCTGGCTGAACAGAAGTCTCTGCGAGTTTTGATCACAGTTTTCAGCCATACCGTACTGTTACTGTGCCTAAAAGTCATAAAACAAGAAACTCGCCATGTGGCATTTCGTTCTCCCAAATTGTGCCTCCCTTCCAAAATATGCTTGTTTTCGTTCACTCTCAGAGCCTCCTAGTAGTTGTTTTTGTGTTTTGCACATAGTCAATGATTATTGCATTCAAGAGGTGGGTCTGATGAGGGATGAAACCAAACTTTATCTTTTCTTTAAAAAAAAAAAATGTAATTTATGGAGCACCTGGGTGGCTCAGTTGGTTAAGCATCCGACTCTTGATTTCAGCTCAGGTCATGATGTCAGTTTGTGGGATCGAGCCCCGCATCAGGCTCTGTGCTGATAGTTCAGAGCCTGCTTGGGTTCTCTCTCTCTCGCTGAACTTCCCCTACTTGTGTGCATGAATGTTCTCTCTCTCTCTCAAAACAAATAAGCAAATGTTCAAAAAACGCAATTCACTCCATCTTTAACCCTATTCCTATTAATACTGCCAACCGATGTGAAAATATCCTCCCATCCTTCTGATTCATACTCTCGTTCTGCCTAGGCTGGACCCAGTGTATTTCTAGCCTGCAAACTCTCTCAGTCAACCGTGACACCTCCCTCCCCACCAGCCCTTCAGTTGCACATCTGTTTCGTGATCTTCACTTAGCCTTTGGACCACGTGGGACATAGTCCCGCTTGAGAGGAGCTTCGATCATTTCTGTGATGGAAGCAGCTTTTAAGTTATAATACGACACTAATATTCAAATTATTAATTCATTAATGAAGCACTCTGCTAGAGATACAGTTGACAATCAAGGTCTCTGTTTCAAATCCTTGGATTCTAGGTCGGAAAAGTGAACAGGTGACATCAAGCATCAGGGAAGGCGTGTGAAGGAAAGTATAACACACTTGGGTCATTGTTATAATGGCCCTAATGACGTCCAGCGTGGGTTTAAGGGAACTATTGTACAAGTGGGCCAGCAGAACAGGGGCCCTGCACACAGCTGTGTAGGCACAAGACAATGCTGGTGGTACCACTGGTATCTCGGCTTCCCCCAAGTTGTGCAGTGCAACCCCTGTACAACAGTATGCCATAGCCTTGGAAGAACTCAGCAAAGCCTCGGGAGAGGCTAATTTTGAAGAAAGACTTGAAGTATGAACATTCATGTGCCAACGATGGGTTTTGGGTTCACACCATCCGCGATTTGGGCTGCTTGTAGGGTGAGGGGCGATGCTCCTCCCTCCCATCCGGGAGCCGAGGAAGCTCAGGCGGCACCGTGGGGTTGTGCCTTTCAGACACGCGAGGTCGTTACTGCGGTTGATTCCAATACTGGGCGGAGACAGAGCTCAGAGAAGGGAAGCCTTCGACCACAGGGCAACTAAATAACGGAGTTGGGGAGTGGACTTTGGGTCTTGGGCTTGGACTCGGTGGTCTTTCTACTCCACGCCCGGGCTCTTTCCGTAAGTGGATCGAACGCCTTCTTTTTATTCACACACAGGTCACGTATCACCTGCTGAGTCGCCTGCTCAATGGTGCTCACGGGATGTCCCCGTCTTCCTGATTCTGTATTTTGTGAGTGTCCAGCACCACCAGCCTGCCGTTCCCTAGATCTGGCCCCCAGGCATCCAGGTCTGTGTTTTGTTTGGTTTTTGATCCGCTTGAAATTTTGCCTCCGGGCCACATAGACGTTTCCATTTCTGTGCTCCCAAAGGGCCCTGGGGAATTCAGGACACACGTGTGTATTTAACCTGATCATCTTTTTTTTTTTTTAATTTTTTTTTCAACGTTTATTTATTTTTGGGACAGAGAGAGACAGAGCATGAACGGGGGAGGGGCAGAGAGAGAGGGAGACACAGAATTGGAAACAGGCTCCAGGCTCTGAGCCGTCAGCCCAGAGCCCGACGCGGGGCTCGAACTCACGGACCGCGAGATCGTGACCTGGCCGAAGTCGGACGCTTAACCGACTGCGCCACCCAGGCGCCCCTAACCTGATCATCTTGAGCTGCCTGTCTGGGGTCCTGTTTCCACACCTACAATTGCCCCCTCATTTTCTGGGAACATCTTGCTCAGCTGGTAACCATTAAGTCACCACCAATAATGCAAGCAGAAACAAGTCTCTAATTTACCCAATTACTAATTTCTCAAGTTTTGAAACTAATTTTTCGACAGATGGCTCATTAAAATGGAGTAAAAAGCATCAAGAGTGTTACAGACACATAATGAAATATATAGACAATGCTTCGATTTCATGTTAAAAAAAGAGTCCTTTCCCCTCCAATGAGGGGAAAAGGCAGAAGTTTTTATTCCTAGGCAAAAAGGAAAGGGAAGATTTCATAACTATGTTCACGTTAATGAAGATTTGGATTTGTCCGTGCAGTTCAAATCTTACAATAACATGAGTTATATAAGAGGGATTATTGCAAACCTTTGCGGTCCACTCAGTATAGTCTTTAACTTTTATGTAGACAAGTCTATTAATCTATTCTTTTGTGATTTATTCCATTTTTAAAAGATTTTATTTTTAAGTAATCTCTACACCCAACGTTGGGCTCCAACTTACAATTAACCTCAAGATCAAGAGTTCGGTACCCTTCTGACTGAGCCAGCCAGGCGCCCCTGCTTTATTCCATTTTTTATGCTTAAAAAGTTATTCCCCAAACAGCAATCCCTGTCAAAATAACACCAGCATTCTTCACAGAGCTAGAACAAGCAATCCTTAAGATTTGTATGGAACCGGAAAAGACCCTCAACAAAGCAATCTTGAAAAAGAACCAAAGCTGGAAACATCACAATTCCGGACTTGAAGATGTATTACAAAGTTGTCATCATCAAAACAATACGGTACTGGCACAAAAACAGATACTCAGATCAGTGGAACAGAATAGAGGACCCAGAAATGGTCCCACAAACATATGGCCAACTAATCTTTGACAAAGCAGGAAAGACTATCCAATGGAATAAAGACAGTCTCTTCATTCAGCAAGCGGTGCTGGGAAAACTGGACAGCGACATGCAGAAGAATGAACCTGAACCACTTTCTCACACCAGACACAAAATAACCTCAAAATAGATGAAAGACCTCAATGTAAGACAGGGAGCCATCAAAATCCTCGAGGAGAAAGCGGGCAAAAACCTCTTTGATCTTGGCCGCAGCAACTTCTTACTCAACACGTTTCCAGGAGGCAAGGGAAACAAAAGCAAAAATGAACTGTTGGGACCTCATCAAGATAAAAAACTTCTGCACAGCGAAGGAAACAATCAGCAAAACTCAAAGGCAACCGACGGAATGGGAGAAGGCATTTGCAAATGACATATCAGATAAAGGGTTAGTATCCAAAATCTATAAAGAACTTACCAAACTCTACACCCAAAAAACAAATAATCCAGTGAAGAAATGGGCAAAAGACATGAATAGACACTTCTCCAAAGAAGACAGCCAGATGGCCAACCGATACATGAAAAGATGCTCAACCTCACTCCTCATCAGGGAAATACAAATCAAAACCACCATGAGATACCACCTGACACCTGTCAGAATGGCTAACATGAACAGCTCAGGAAATAACAGATGTTGATAAGGATGTGGAGAGAGAGGATCTCTTTTGCACTGTTGGTGGGAATGCAAGCTGGTGCAGCCACTCTGGAGAACAGTATGGAGGTTCCTCAAAAAAACTAAAAATAGAACTACCTATGACCCAGCAATTGCCCTGCTAGCCATTTATCCAAGGGATCCAGGTGTGCTGTTTCGAAGGGACACATGCACCCCCCGTGTTTATAGCAGCACTATCAACAACAGCCAAAGTATGGAAAGAGCCCAAATGTCCATCTATGGATGAATGGATAAAGAAGATATGGTATATCTATACAATGGAGTATATCAAAAAGAATGAAATCTTGCCATTTGCAGCTATGTGGATGGAACTAGAGGGTATTATAAGTGAAATCAGTAAGTCAGAGAAAGACAAATATTGTATGACCTCATTCCTATGAGGACTTTAAGAGACAAAACAGATGAACGTAAGGGAAGGGAAGCAAAAATAATATGAAAACAGGGAGGGGGACAAAACATAAGAGACTCTTAAATATGGAGAACAAACTGAGGGGGTTATGGGAGGGGGGATGGGCTAAATGGGTAAAGGGCTTAAGGAATCTACTCCTGAAATCATTGTTGCACTATATGCTAACTAACTTGGACATAAATTAAAAAATAAATTAATTAATTTTAAGAAATCCAGCCCCCCCACCGCCCCAATAGAAACTCTAGTATCAATAATCGTAGCTCCCATTTCAAAGCGTAGGTTCCATCAGGAGATGCTTTGCCCTCAGGGCTCTCGCCCTGAGCTAAGAGACCAGCTGCAAGGAAGAACCGGCCGGAAAACAGGAACATTCGGTGTGTGTTGCCCTGGAAGGAAGGAAGGGGGGGCGGGGGAGAGCCCATTCACCCCATGGGTCTCCGCTACCAAATCCTCCCGAGAGCAGTACTTCTCTATTGTACCTTAAGCCCGCGTGCATTTCCTGCAGTCACTCATTGGACGACTCCCTCCCACTCACGTGTGTGTGTATTTTGTGGAATATACATGCTGGCACCTTTCAGGTTTCCTAGACAGGAACGTAGCGTATTGTTGAGTCTACTCATGTCAACAAGTGAGTCCTTTCACAGCTCTTATATCTGCTTTCATGAAAATAGCTCGACACGGAAAGTATGTTTGAGTCACAACGATCTTTCGGGCCGCTTCTAAGACTGCCCCGTAAGCAAAGCTCACTTTTCCTCTTTGTAAGATGAACTTCGTATTAAAGATTATTTTATTGTAGTATTTTTTTTTATGTTAAACTTTTGTGTTTTTTTAACGTTTATTTAGTTTTGAGACAGAGAGAGACAGAGCATGAACGGGGGAGGGGCAGAGAGAGAGGGAGACACAGAATCTGAAGCAGGCTCCAGGCTCTGAGCTGCCAGCACAGAGCCTGACGCGGGGCTCGAACTCACGGACCATGAGATCGTGACCTGAGCTGAAGACGGACACTTAACCGACGGAGCCACCCAGGAGCCCCTTTATTGTAGTATCGTAACGGCACACACAGTAACAATGTTCCTGTCCACGGCGCAAAAGCTCTATGCACAGAGATGTTCACTGAAGCAAAAACACTCATTTGTCGGGAAAGATCAAGGTAGGTCAACGGAGTGGAATGTTCCATAGGAATTTAAAATGATTTTGAGGATGTAACAATGCTGGAAAACACTTTTACCAGGCTGTGTTTTAAAAGGTGGGTCCGATGGTCTGTTCTCTGTAAGAATTTCTTCCTTAACGCTTCCTACTTTCACTCCTGTTTGCTCTACACCAGCCACACCTACTCTTTTATGCTTCTTCTACTAGTCCATACACGCCTGCCTGTATATATGCCCAGTACACGCCTGAGTATGCACCCGAGTGCACTCCCAGTACCTGCCCTAGACGCACCCAAGCGTGTGCCCCGTTACACCTTCAGGCGTCTGCACCTGCTATCTGCCCGCATCGCCCCACCCAGAAGGCCACAACATGCAGCTCTCTCACCCCCTCCGAGGAGACTTCACACGCCTTTTCTTCCCGCGGGCCCTGTCCCCCTTCCCGATCGTCACGCGACGTACGACACGGTACCGATTTACGTGTTTCCTGTCGGTCCCCTCCCGCCCCGATGTGACCTGGACAGGGAATTTGTCTATCTGTGCAGATGGTTATACCCAGGCTACGTGGAGAGGCACCTGTGCACATAAACAGTGTTCACACGTTAAGTACTAGAGGGGCCCAGAGACTTCCTTGCGTTAATCCTCCTTCTGTCGTGATGATGAGCGAGGCCTGTCCTGACTCCTGCTCGAAGCCGCTCTGCCCACCCACCCTCCTTGGTTACTGAGGGCATCTAACAGGTGTGAAACATTCAGGTGGATGGACGGGCTGATGGAAAGCGGCTGCAGTCCCAGCCTGTTCCTTGGGGGCACCGGCATTCTGGTGGCCACACACAGGCTCAGCCCTTGTGCAGGGAAAGTGTCCCCCTCCCCTTGTCCCCCCCCATCCACCCCCCCCCCCCCGCCCATGGGAGGGAAGGCTCTGCGGTTTCTGGTGAGCATGGCTCCTCTCGGTATCACCAGAGCGGTCCCTCTGGGGCCTGGTGACTTTGCGGTGGTCGAGGAGGCAGACACAGACAGAGGCCAGGCACCCGAGCCCCGTGTTCACACGGGTCACGGCAGCCTCGGTGGAGACGTCCTGGCCAGACTCCAGCCGACATCTCGAGTCCCTCGCCCACCCCGCTTCCCGGAGGAAGGCTTGCTGACCTGTATCGTGTCTTACTCCTCCGTCCCCAGACGGCCCGCCAGATCATCAGCGACACAGGATCTAGAGGTCACGAGAAATGGATGGTCTGCCCTCTCTCCTGGCTTTTCAGGAGTTCATTTAGAGAATGTTCCTAAGAGAGAGCCAAGATTTATATGCATGAGGGCCCGGCACGTGGCAATGCAGAGGAAATGCCACGAGCTCCAATCAGAAAACATCTATTTTTACCGGAGAAGAAAAAGTCCAGGCGAGCTCTCTCTGCTGACGGAAGTACCATCTAAAAGACTGCGGTAATCAGCTGCGGGGAAGAAAACAGACTTGAGAAACAGGAGACAAAAGGCTGTTTTTAAAGAAAATCAAGCCCTCTAACAGAAAAGCTGGATGAGATAAACATATCAGAAGGGCTATCTGGCTTCTTTGGAATAGCTAAGACTTCAGTGTTTCTGTAGGGAAGGAATCCGGGTCTGGGAAGACGCGTAATGGAACGAAATCGTTGGCATTGTTGGGATTGTTAGGATTGTTGTTGTCCCAGCGTTCAGGGCTCCGGTGGGTCAGTTTGCGGGGTTAGGGTTAGGGTTAGGGTTAGGGTAGGGGCAGGCCTACAAGGAGGGGGGATGTGGATTCGAATAACCATCAATTTTAACCACATTGTGGATGCTGCCTTCTGGGGACCAACTAGAATAGCTGGAAAGAACAGCACAAAGTCATTTTCTTTTATTCAGCCTCTCGCTGTTCCACATGTCATAGTAGTCATGTGACTGGAGGGTGGCACCGGTCCTTCCCACCTCAAGCCCTACCCGCCCCCCCGACCCCACTCCTGAGAGGGGAGAGGAGCTGGAGGGTGAGTCAGCCAATGGCCAACGGCTTGGTCAATCGTGACTGTGTGACTAGTCTGCCGTAAAAACTCATGAGGTCAGGTGTTTGGGCACTTTTTCCGGAGAGCTCCCACACTTACCAGCATCCTTCCACATGCCCCTGAGCCAGACCTCCAGCTCCAGGAGGGTAGAAGCTCCTTAGTGCAGGACCTCAGCCCACACATCTCTTCATCTGGCGGCTGATTTGTATCCTGTGTCACATCCTGTAACAAGCTGGCAAACCCGAGTTCCCCTGAGTTCTGCGAGCCGCTCTACGAGTCCATGGCCTCTCTGAAGGAGGTCCCGAGAACCTCCGATCTGTGTCCTGTGGGTCAGACGCCCAGGACAGCCTGGGCCTGGCGCCTGGTGACCTAAGTCTGCGGTGGGGACAGGGGCGGTCTTGCGGGACTGAGCCCTCACCTATGGGGTCTGATGCTGTCTCTGGGCAGACCGTGCCGGAACTGGCTTGAAATCTCTGACGGCCTGCTGCTGTCTGAGAGCTGCTGGGTGTTGTGTGGGAGGCGGGGGTGGGGAAGGGATTGGGCCCAGGAGCTCTAAAAAAGGAGGGGTCCCCTGGAGACTTGGGGGAGGAACAGAATGGACTTTTCCCAAGACTTTTTACCCTTACAAGAAGTGCACACAGCTTCATCCAAAATTAGTCTGAGGATTCAAAGGTAGGATAAATTATTCTTTTTTTTTTTTAATTGTTATTTATTTTTGAGACAGAGAGAGACAGAGCATGAACAGGGGAGGGGCAGAGAGAGAGGGAGACACAGAA
Organism: Felis catus; assembly: GCF_018350175.1. Lineage (NCBI taxonomy): Eukaryota > Metazoa > Chordata > Mammalia > Carnivora > Felidae > Felis > Felis catus. Next base: position 149,292,133 of record NC_058372.1, on the reverse strand, counting down.
TCTGAAGCAGGCTCCAGGCTCTGAGTTGTCAGCACAGAGCCCGACGTGGGGCTGGAACTCACAGACTGTGGGATCATGACCTGAGCTGAAGTCGGGCGCTTAACCGACTGAGCCACCCAGTCACCCCAGGATAAATTATTCTTAAAAAACTAGCCCAGTGATACAAAAGGGGCATTTGCTTTTTTTTTTTTTTTAATGCCCTGCCATGATGATTCTTTTACAGGATTTGTATTAATACGGTCAATATTGATCGTATAGATTTTACACTCAAAAGTAGGGCAAAACCCCCTCACTCTTCTGCTCATATCACTTGGCAAAGCCCATAATCAAAGCGCTCCGATCAATGCACAGGTCTCATTGGTCCTGCACACGATTTTTTGTCTCCCTCTGCCACTCCTAACCCTCTGAAGCCTCAAATATCCCTCCGTTTAGCAAAGACTGGACCGAAGACTGTGAACCAAGCACTTTGCTTGACTGCAGAGACGTCCAGGACAAGACGTCCTGCCCCTGTGGAGCGAAGGACAGAGGAGTCACCTGCTGGCAAGCTGTTTTACTTGGATGGTTAAAGAATCAAGTCAACGGGAATGCAAGCTGGTGCAGCCACTCTGGAGAACAGTCTGGAGGTTCCTCAAAAAAACTAAGAATAGAACCACCCTGCGACCCAGCAATGGCACTACTAGGCATTTATCCACGGGATACAGGTGTGCGCTTTGAAGGGACACATGCACCCCCATGATTATAGCAGCACTATCGACAATAGCCAAAGTCTGGAAAGAGCCCCAATGTCCATCGATGGATGAATGGATAGAGAAGATGTGGTTTATATACACAATGGCGTATTGTTCGGCAATCAAAAAGAATGAAATCTTGTCATTTGCAACAACGTGGATGGAACCCGAGGGTATTATGCTAAGTGAAATTAGTCAGAGAAAGACAAGAATCCTATGACTTCACTCACAGGAGGACTTTAAGAGACAAAACAGATGAACATAAGGGAAGGGAAACAAAAATAATATAAAAACAAGGAGGGGGACAAAACAGAAGAGACTCATGAATATGGAGAACAAACTGAGGGGGTTATGGGTGGGGGGGGGGATGGGCTAAATGGGGGAGGGGCACTAAGGAATCTACTCCTGAAATCATCCTTGCACTAGAGGCTAACTAATTTGGATGTACATTGTAAAAAATAAAAAATAAAATTAAAAAAAAAACCAAGAATCAAGTCAGAGGGGAGAAAGACCACTCGACAATTCTGTAACCTTCCCTCTGCCCAAATCAACGTGTTTTGTGGATGCCTTGTAATATTCCCTTAGCAACTAACTGATTATCATTTATTAAGCACTAAGCTCCTTCAGGTCTGCGTCGGGTGTTCTGGTGAACGCGACGTGACTTCTCTTCCAGGATTTTGTCAGCGCTTAGCTTTCTGCTAGGAAACACTCCCACTGCTCGCACAGGGGTGACAGTGACCGCACAGTGAAGCTGTACAGGCACCTGCACACAGGACAGCTCCATTCTCCACCAGGCGGGGACTGTCATTTGGCTCTTGACTCGTGTGGCTTCTGGCCAAGCCCGTCTTCCAGCTGTGCTTTATCGGGGTCTTCCAAGCTCCCTGACAATCCCAGCCTCGAAAGGGGTCACCCTGGTTCTGCCCGCTACCTAGCCGTGCGGGTTTCTGGGGCGAGCGGACACTGTGCGTGGATCCCAGTTCACCTTTGCATAAAAGGAATGTTACTGCACTCTTCCAGATCAACCAGGGCAAGTGAGAGGACACTGGTTTGTTTGGTTAGCAGCAGGCTGTTAGTTTCATTGGCCTAGTACCCTAAGGGGTATCTTTCCATGCCTTTGCTCTGTATAATTCTGCTCATATCTCAAACATCCATATAGAAATGGGTAAGCCTGTCATTTTTACTGTCTTAATCATTCCTTAAGTCAAGCACTTCATGAAAATACTATTTGTTTTCTCAAGACCACGTGTCAAGATGAGCTCAACCATTCTGTTCTTACATTTTCCTAACAAGATAAGGTTTATCTTTGAAAAAATTTTTTTAATGTTTATTTATTTTTGAGACACACACACACACACACACACACACACACACACATACACACACACACAGAGCGGGGGAGGGGCAGATAGAGAGGGAGACACAGAATCCGAAGCGGGCTCCAGGCTCCGAGCTGTCAGCACAGGGCCCAACGCGGGGCCCGAACTTACATACCGAGAGATCGTGACCTGAGCCGAAGTCGGATGCTCAAACAACTGAGCCACCCAGGTGCCCCAAGTTTCTGATCTCAGGAACAGTGACACCATGACCTGAGCTGAAATCAAGAGTGGGATGCTTCTCCCACTGAACCACGCAGGCGCCCCTGCTCACCTGAGTGCTAACAGAGGGGCCCCGGGGTGCCCCAGCCAGTGTCTCTCAGATGAGGTATGGCTTTGAGAAAGTGGCAAAGGCAGCATCTTCCAGACCGTGTTTTGTTCGTGGGTGTTAGTTGAGGGGCTATATGATTGGCCTCGTGAGATCTGAGATAAATTTTGGAGCAAATAGGTTTGGCTTGAAGCCAAGTGTATTTAATTTAAATAAATACATTCTGATTCGCTGAATCAGAGGGGTTCAGCATTTGTCTCACGATCTCCCCGCAGGACCAGCGAGTTATAAGCCTCCCCGCCAGGAAAGCTGCTAAACACCATGCAGGCTTTTTTTTTTTTTTTTTTTTTTTTTAAACAAGATTGTGCTAACTTCTGGGAAGTGTTATATGTGGGCAAATACAATGAGGGAACTGCAAAGGTAAATGTAGATGTGTTATCATTTTTACTTCCTTCCATATTGTGTGTGTGTGTGTGTGTGTGTGTGTGTGTTCTTTCTTATCTCAGGTGTGAGGTTCACGTGATCGGTAGGTATTTGTCAGGGCCGTGTGAGTCCCTGCGGGAGACACCTTCAGGACGCGCAGGGAGACCTGGGGCCCAGCTGGTGGCGGCCGAGACATCACGGGGCTCGGTCACATCGACCTTCCTCACCTGTGAGATGAAAAATTAGCTGCAGGACTGCAGACAATAGCTCCTTCTTTAAAAATGTTCTCCTAGCTTATAATTTACTTTTCATGGTGAAGAGACGCGGTTTACTCTGTTCTCGGCCTTTGTTTTCTTCCTTGTGAATGATTTCTTTTGGAAGAAAGCTGCTGTTATGGCTCAGTGAGTCACGACTCTGTTGTGTTGGAGATGGGGCCTGGGGTATTTCCCGCCAAAGGGGCTGATTTGGATCCCAGCGACCTTTTGTGTCTTTCTGGACGGGCTGCAGCGTGTTAGTATGTAAAGTGGCTTCTGGAAGCCTGTTAGCCGCCAACTAAAGCGACGTCCCCTGTGCCCTGGCCAGTCCCCACGGAAGGAAGATGCAGACTGGGGTCTCTAAGCAGCGGTTTCCTTTGGGCCTCTGGTTCCTGGGGCACGCACCGTGCTTTCTGAATAAGTACAGTCTCTCCTCATTCTCCGCTGTGTGTTTGCTTGGGCCTCCATGACAGAGGCCCACAGACGGCGTGGCCTCCCCGAGAGAAACTCGCTGCCTTCTGGTTCTGGAAGCTGTGAGCCTGGGATCCGGGCGTCGGCAGGGCCGTGCTCCCTCTGAAGGAGCTGGGAGATCCGGGCCGCCCTCCCTGCTGCTGGAGGCTCCCGGGCAGGTGGCGGAACTCCACCTTCCACGGTGTTCCCCGTGGGTGCCTCTGTGTCCACATTCCCCATTCAGAGGGACACCAGCTGCCATGGGTGAGGACCCACCTACTCCAGTGTGATCTCACCTTAGCTAACTACAACGACTTGACCGGAACCTCACTAAAATGGAGTGGGGAGGTTGGGTGGGGGGGTTCTCACGCCCTACGGTTTGAACTAGTAGTTGTAGACCCAACAGGAAGAGCCAGACCAGACCCTACATGGACTTGACCTTGAGCAGACACTATTACCCCACCCGCTTCCTCGTCCCTCGACTGCTCAGCCAATGAGAAGCCGCCACACTTCTGCCAACTTCCGGTGGACCTTCAGTTTACGACAGCCCGCCCACTTACTCCTTTCCTCCACTAAGAAGTGTGCCTCTCCTTTGTCCTCCAGAATCCCCTAGGGTTTGGCCAGAGCTCATTGTCCCAGGTGGCAATTCTCCTTTATTCCCGAATAAACCCGTCTTTGGCTGACGGAGGGAGTAACTCTTAGATTTATTTTGCAGGTTAACACTACAAAGACCCGATTGCCAAATAAAGTCACATCCTGAGGCGCTAGGCTTAGGATCATGCCATGTGGACTTGGGAATGGGGAAAACACAGCCCCCTAACAACGGATAGCATGAGTCTTGTTAAAATTAATTTGGTTTCGAGGGTCTGGAAAGGTTTTGTGACGTTCTGGAGATTGGAAACGCCCAGGCCAGTGATCACTCCCCTAGAAAAATTAGTACTTCTCTCCGTTTTACCAAACCCTTCCAATGTATCAACTTGCAAAATGCAACGGCCTGGGATAAACCGTGTGGGTCATTTAAACATGCCCATCACAGCACGGAAGCCTTATCATCTCCTCAAGCACCAGATGCCTCGGAGTCAGCCGGGGTCCTTTCTCTCGGATCCCGCCCCATATTCACACGCACTATTTCTGATGAGAAGATGAACTTCAGACAAGTTGGGCCTTAGTTGCAGAATGGGACCCGAATCAGATTTCCCGATTCCCACTTCTGGTCTCGGGAGGATTTGGTAGCAGAGACCCACGGGCTGAATGGGCTCTCTCCCGCCCACCTCTCCTTCCTTCCAGGGCGGTGGACACACGGAGTTCTCCTGGTTTCATTTACTCAGGAGAGTGACTTTTCACGGGGGCCACGTTTCAGTGAGCTTGGTGCCAGTCCACACCTCTCATGTTGAGAGAGGACTGAGTCTGCCTCCCCTTTGACCTCATGCTTCCCTGTTGGTTCTTCCTTCCAACTGGTCTCTTGGCTTGGGGCGAAGGCCCTTGAGGGCAAAGCATCTCCTGATGGAACCAAAACTACCCCCTTGAGCATCAGGACTGAGCTGAGCCAGCAGGACCACCTGGGATCACTGGGAGACAAGCTGCTTTTGACCTTCACTGCCCACCTGCACAGACCCACCTCTGCCCCACGTTCTCCTCGCATACACCTGCAAGTATCTTCGGCACTTTGGAGACCGTCTTTGAGATGCCAGTCCGCCGTCTTCCCGGAGCTGGCCTCCCTGAAATCAGTCCCTTTCCTGTTTCTCCATCACTCCTTTCTCTGCCTTTGGGAACCTGGTGTGTTTGGGGCCCCGGGACCAGGTGCTCGTGGGTCCCTGCGCCCCGGCTACAATTTCACGATGATTCCGTGGCCAGGGTCTCTTGAAATACTGCTTTTAGTCCATAGGGTTGGCTTCACAAAAGACTCATTTCAGCAAGTACTCTTCAACTGCCTTCTCTTCTTGGAAACTGAGGCTTGTGGGTGGCGTTCCTGGAAATCAGCTTTTTGAGGTGGTGTTCCTGTTGAAAAAGCTGTTCGAGTTTTCTTGGGATTTAGTTGGACACGCTTCCCCCGTCACTCGTGATTTCTTGAGTCCTTTATTTGAAGCTTTATCTTTTTAGGTATTTAGATAAAACCATCCTTTCCTTTCGGAAAACTTGCCTTTCTCTTCTCTAATTGTCCACGCTTCCTAATTGCAGTGTGAGCTCTTCCAGATGCGGCCAACCCTTTTCCTGGATCGGTGCGTTTTTAAAGTTGTCTTTTCTATCTGACTCTGCGTTTCGGCCTCGCAGTCTGTTTCACGGTCCTCTCCGCTCTCTGTCCAGTGCACCTGGCACCGTGTCTGGGCACGTAGTCCCAGGGAAGTGACACGCGCTGAGAAACCAGTGCCGAGGTGATTCACTGAGGTGGTTGTTCGTTTTTCGGTAATAATCTTGGGTGCTTCAGGAGGCCACGGTGCAGAGCGATTAAGCGCAGAGAAGTGATTCCAGAGCTCCCAGATTATGTAAACTCTGGGATCCCTCCAGGGCCCCTGGCTCCTGTGAAGCAGCTAAATGATGTTCAGCCCCTTTATCGGTGCCACATTTGCATAGGTTAAGAGCACCTCATGCTACATTATGAACCATAGTTTCAGCAATTCCTAAGCTGTGCCTTGAATAATAGCTCTTTTGTGTTTGGTGACAGCTGATTGTGGTAAGGTTCTAGCACAGGGGCCAGAGGCTGGTCCCAACTCACTTCTTTCCCTCCATAGTCCTTCCCCCAGACGAAAGGGCCGCGTTTCCCTTCAGTCTGCCTACCTCAGAGTGCCTGTGGAAAATTCTGGAAAGTACAAGTTTTAGGAACACCCAATGAGGAATTCAATTCGACTTCCCTCCTCACTGCTTTAAGGGGCTTCATGTTTTCGGTTCCTCAGATGAAAAGATCTTGACATCTCGTCAGCGCTATTTTTTAGGTCAACCATTTCCCTATTGTTGTTACATAAATACCATTTCATGTTATCGGTCTGTGAGCCTATTATATATTATGTTATATTATAAATGACCTTATATTATGATGAACCCACTGGAACCCTTCACTCTACTAGCGAATGTCGACTTTGAAAACAAACAACATTATCATTTTTATTTTGAACGGACTTAATTCTCAAGACCCTCGCTGGGCTGATTTCGTACAAAGAGAAAGTGACTCACAAATCAACACACAATAGGATGCAGCCTCTTCCTTTAACTCTGGCTCTATTCTTTTAGCTCTGAATTGCAAAGTATCTGGGATTTGGGCTAGTTCGGGGTGTGTGTGTGTGTGTGTGTGTGTGTGTGTGTGTGTGTGTTTTGTCATCGAGTGGATTTCTTAGTGATTTTATAAAGACGAAAAAGACAAAGGGATTGCTAAGTTTTGGAGGCAGTAAGCCTTTTTTCTTGGATGTTTTTCTCAAACATCAACGACTCCGGAAGCAACACTCTGTTGCATTAGACTTTAACACTGTTTTCCCCAAAGAGGGAAGCAAACGTGAGATGAGCATTCAGGGTCTGGGAGCAGAATGCCCTTCACTCGAGGGCAGAAATGGAGTAAGACAGAAGCAAGGAGAGGGAAGGAGAAGGAGCTGGGGACGGAAATGTCCCCTGGAAAGGTGTTCCCCCGGTGACCCCTGTCTAGACGCTGGGGTCCCCGTCCGCAGTTCCGGGCCTGCGCAGTGGGCGGGGGCCTTGGGGCGAGTCCTTCCCTGGGAGCCCCAGGACGCTCTCATCTGTGAAATTGGGTGGTTAAGTCCACATTAGGTGGAAGTTAAACGGGAACATGTGCGCGACGCGCCACATTCTTCCTGGAACTTGGTGAACGACTGACACCACACTGTCTGACTTCGTCTTCCTGCCCCCAATCCCCGTTCCGACGCCCACGGATGCTGTTTACTCCCGCACTTGTCCTGTCCGCTCGGGGACCGCCGGGCCGCCGCGTGGCTGGAACCCGCTGGGGCGCCCTGTGCGGTCACGGCCGCGCCCCGGGTGTGTGTGTGTGTGGGGGGGTGTCCCAGCGCTCGGGAGGGGGCAGGGCGGGCGGCCCGGAGGAATCGCGGGGTGGGGGGAGGGGACGCTGGTCGGGCCGCCGGGTCCGCAGCGGTTCCCGGAGGCGAGAATTCTCTTCAATATTCGCGCAGGAGAAGCTGCCCGTTGCATCCGGCTTCCTGCCTGGCGGCCTGGTGCCCGGCTCACGGGGCCTCCTGGGGCTTAGGGGGTGGCGGGCAAAGGAAGGGGTGCGTGTGTGTAAGGGTGTGCGTGTGCGCGCGCGCCAGTGTGTGGCGCGCCGGGAGGGAGAAGGGCAGAGCCTGCCGCAGGGCCCCCTCCGCGCCTCCCCTCTTCCCGGCGCCCGGTTGCTATGCAGTTTCTATGGCAGCGGCATCCTCAGCCCCAACTTGCACCCATCATTTAGAGCCAATTAAGGTAAAATAGTGGGGGCAGGGAAGGAGGGAGTGGCGGTGCAAGGGGGAGGGGCGAGGCCGGGAACCGATCTGAGGCTGCTGGTGCAGATCCGAGGTTGTCTGCTCCGGTCGTCCGCCCGGCCCAGCCCAGCGCAGCCCGGCACACAGCGCAGCCCCAGTCCAGCCCAGCTCAGCACAGCCCAGCCCAGTCCAGAGCAGCCCAGCACCACCTGGAGCAGCCCAGAGAAGCCCAGCCCAGCCCAGCGCAGCACAGCACAGAGCAGCCCGGCCCAGCACAGCCCATCACAGAGCCCCACAGCCCAGAGCAGCCCAGCCCAGCCCAGCAGCGGAGCCCGGCCTGGGAGGGCATCAGACTCACCGCTCAGCCGTACTGCAGACCCCTGCCCACCCCCCGGGACCCTCTCCCCTCGGTGCCTGCCTCTGCCCGGGCGCCGACTGTCTGTCTGCCCGCCTCTCCGCGCTGTTCTGTGCCTCTGCTGCTTTTTCCTTACCGTCAGTACTTGATCGGAGGGGAAGGAAAGTTGTAAGAAATGCCGATCGCACAGTTGCTGGAGCTATGGAAGAAGATCGAGGTGGAGCCCATGGAAATCGAGGTGAGTCCCAGAGAGGGGTGAGTCCTGAAAAAGCCTCACTTAGGACTGAGTGCGTATTTAACAGAAGGGATGCTTATTCGCTGGGGACTACTGGGTGACAGAACCTTGGGTGTTGAGTGCGTGCAGAGCTGTGGATGTAGAGTCCTGCAAATGCGTGTGTGTGTATACGTGCCCCCCCCACCCCACACGGGGCACTGAGTGTGGTGCAAATGTACGCGTGAGAGCTAACGTGGTGAAGAAAAAAAATCGTCGCCCTTAAACTAAACTTCGGGATGCTTCTTGAAGTCTTCACAGGCTTCCCGACTCATCTGCATCAGTTTGGTTTTCCTTCAACAAGTGGCTTTACGTTGTGAGAATTCCATTTGCTGCAGTCTATGCTGAGCCAGAAAGCCAAACTGTGGTGACTTAAGAAACAGAAGGCAGGAAGATCTTGCAGTGTTAATAGCCCGTGCGTTCGAATAAAGAGGAAAGAGAGACCCATAAATCTGGAGAATGAACTGAGGGTTGCTGGAGGGGTTGTGGGAGGGGGGGAGGGGCTAAACGGGGAGGGGCATTGGGGAAATCTACTCCTGAAATCTTTGGTTCACTATATGCTAATTGGATGTAAATTTAAAAAAATAAAAAATAAAGTTAAAAACCCAAAAACCAAAACAAATAAAGAGAAGAGATAATGAAATGAAAGGGTCCGTGGCCCCCTCCCCAGGGCTGGCTGGGAGGCAGCACCTCTGATACTGTTTGACTATGGGCTTCCCTAGGGACGTGGAACTCTCTGGAAGCCTGTTCCATGGAATTCGATTTGCTTAATTTGAATTATGGATGATCAAGGTGCATTTTTCTGTGAGGCTCAACTTTCTCAAAGTTTTGAATTATTAGACGTACCTACTGAATAATGAGACGTACCTGTACTGCTCCTAGCTACTCAAATTGCTTTCACCCATGGCCGATTACTAACTTACTAAATGTTTACAAAATACAACCTTTAATTTTTGCCTTATCCCCCATCTCAGTGTCAGGTCTATAAATTCTTCTCTTAAGTGTTATTTATTTTTATATTACACACTCTCTGTGGAGACATTCACGCAATTTTAAACCGAATGAGAGATTCTGTTTTAGAAGAGAATTTATTTGATATTTTATATTTAATGCTTTTTGGGGGAGCCGAGCTAACGTAATGCTTGCAGTCTGTGGATGTTCCACAGACACGGTTGGGCACGGCGTAGATATTCAGCCTATTTTTTTGATGGAACCACATTGCCGTCGCTGCTGGTGACAAGTAGCTGAGCCTAGAGAGAGGACATCCCACAGCTCTTTGTGGTCATTGACTGTTCTGTTTGCACGTGATGGTGTTCTTGGCGTTGAAGACCGGGCCTTAGAAAGAGCCTCTCTCTCACATTTGGGGGGCCGAGGAAGGGCAGGAGTGAGGAAGTGGAGGGGCTCAGCAGACTTCCTCGCCAGGCTCCGGACTGGGCATCCGGCCAGTGACCAGGGCTCCAGGGAGCAGCTGGTGTTATTTCTGAAATCGATTGAAATGGACCAGCAATGAATATACCTGTGTTATTTTCTTTTCAGCTTATTTATTTATTTGGAGGGAGACAGAGACAGCGTGGATGGGGGACGGGTAGAGACAGAGAGAATCCCAAGCAGGCTCCGCACTGTGAGCCCAGAGCCCGATGTGGGGTTTGAACCCACGAACCGTGAGATCAGCACCTGAGATGAAATCGAGAGTCGGGTGCTTAACCGTCTGAGCCACCCAGGCGCCCCTATACTCATGCTATTTAAAAAATACATCATAGGGACTCCTGGATGGCTCAGTTCGTTGAGTGCTGACTTTGGCTCAGGTGGTGATCTCACCCTTCACAAGTTCCAGCCCCACACTGGGCTTGCTGCAGTCAGACAGGGCCCGTTTCGGATCCTCTGTCCCCCTCTCTCTCTGCCCCTCTCCGGCTTGAGCTTTCTCTCCAAAAAACAAAAAAACATTAAAAAAAAAAAAAGGCCATAGACACCGCTGCCTTGCCACCCCCTTTAGAGGGTAATTTAAAAGTCTTTGAGTTGATGCATATGCAGCAGCAAATCACAAAAAATTGATAAAATTTTCTTCCTGCTTCCCAGGTAAATGTTTTAGGATGGTTTATACCATACACAGTATGTTTGTTAAAATAGAGCATCCAGTCCTATTTCTCTGGAACCCAGAAAATCAGAGCTTTTTCTGGAAAGATTGAACCAGAAGAATTTGTCCTGAGGTCCTCTGGGTCCTGGGGAAACCTATGACCCCCCCAACGTGTGAAAGCTATCCACCGTGGGACCCCCCCCCCATTAAATCTATCCACCATGGGACCTCCCACGTGAAATCTATCCATCGTGGGACCCCACCCACACACACGTGAAATCTATCCACCATGGGACACCCCCCTCCCCCCACACATGAATCTATCCACCATGGGACCCCCCCACCACCACGTGAAATCTATCCACCATGGGACCCCCCCTCCCCCCACACGTGAAATCTATCCACCGTGGGACCTCCCACGTGAAATGTATCCACTGTGGGACCCCCCCCAACCACGTGAAATCTATCCACCGTGGGACCCCCCCCACACATGAAATCTATCCACCATGGCCCCCCCACACGTGAAATCTATCCACCGTGGAAATCGGAAGCTGGTTTTACTTCCCAGTTTGTCCATGTTTTATGTTGTATGACATTGAAAAAAGTCACATACCAAGAAAATGGGCAGAACAAATGGACAACGTGTGGCCTCTGAACTCCAAACTAAATATTACCGGATCCTTGCATGTAAAGCTCTGTGCCCTTCATAGGAGAAGATCCGCTGTGGGTATGGTGCTTGTGACTCCATGATTCGCTTTTACACAAATTTAACGTGACTGACGACCAGTCTTCTGGTGGAAGTGACTCCCGGATTCCAGCTTTATTCTGACTTGGGTGCCGCTCTCCCCTCGCCTGGTGTTCTCATCTGTAGCCCGAGGGCCTGGCCCGGGTGGGGCTGGAGGCTGGCTGTGCCGGGGACACGGTGGGTTTCACACAAACGTCTTGCCCCCCCGCACACAGGTCAGGGGTTAGTTCATCTGGCGGTCGAGGGAAAGTATTTGCAGTTTTGTGAGTTGTTTTCACGTGTTTCGGGCCGTGTGTTTTACCAGTTAATGAGGTGTATTGACAAGGAGACGCGTGCTAATTAAAAACCGGGCCCTCCATGAAGTCCCTGGAGAATCTGGCCTTAAAAAGCAGCAGCGTGGTGGGAATCGCGTTCGCAGGCCTCCCAGTAGCTGCTTTCAGCAGGTTCAGGGTGGCCAAGGGCATGCCCTAGGGGGTGGGGGGGTGGGTGCAGGGCAGAAAATGGGAGATAGGATTGAGCGAAGGGGGCAGAAGCCCACCCCCAGGGTCTGGCTGACCCGTGCGTTCCTTTATTGGAGTTCTTTCGAAGCAGTAAGCGTGACCTTTCTTTCCCGGACGTCATCATGCATTAAAGGAAAAGCCCCTGTTTTTCAACAATGCAGATCAAATGGGACTCCCTGACAGGTCACTGTCTGGTCTGGCTCGTACAGTGACGTTATCTGACGGCCGCTAGGTAAGCCGCCGAGCTGGGTGTGTGGCGGGTCAGCCAGCTTGGGGGCGGGCGGCGTCTGGTGCTCGTTCCCTGGACACGCTCCACATCCCTCGGCGGTACCTGCTGACGTGTTCCCGACCTGTGTAGGGAAACTGAGGCCCACGTTAAGCAAGGCTCAGGCCCAGAGCCTCCTGATGAGGCCTCATCCTGCAGAAACACTCTGCTTTATGTGTTTACGGGCCAGGAACTTCACTCTGTCTGGTTTAAGTCATTTTCTGAGCTTCGGCCGAGACTGATTTCATTCCATTCGAACAAGAGTGGTCCAAACCCCCTCCCTTTGTCACTCCTCTGTTTCCAGCTTCTCTCTGTCAGTGTCTGAGCCCCATCTGAATGCACGGCCCCCACCTCGCTGGTCAGGGAGTTCCGTAAACCACCCACTTCTCCTCTCGCCTGTGGTGTGAGCGCGGCTGACCCAGTAGCCTGGTTACTCAGATGGGTCCAATGGAGTCAGGTGGAGATGTCCTCTTGCACTAATACGGAAAGCCTAGTTTGCCCGTTGTCTCGAGGACCTGTGGGATGCTGTTTTCGAGAATGTTGTCACGCTAACTCTCTTCCGTGTATGTCTTTGTTATCAGACCCCCGAGGAGGATCTTAACCTGGACTCGGAGCCCATCGTGCAAGATACCGTGGAAGAAGTAACTATACATGTTTTATTCCAGTCTGGTTATTTGAGGGGGGGGGAATGGTGGGGTGGGGGGGGGCAATAGAAGTTTGAAATTAATAGCCCGTGAGCAGTTGTCGTGGTGAAATATGTATCTGCACGCATACACCTGCACAAACACGTTATGTGCACGGGTGTAGGCTGTGTGTGTATTCTAGTCGATTTCCCTCAACAGGGACACACAGAACATAGGGAATGAGAAGAAAAATCACAAGCCAAGGAAAAAAGTCCCAGCCGTTGGGCATGGACTTTTCCAAGGGGGAGATGATGGATTTTTTTGTTTTTTTTTTTTTGGGGGGGGGGACAGAGCATGAACGGGGGAGGGGCAGAGAGAGAGGAGACACAGAATCAGAAGCAGGCTCTAGGCTCTGAGCCATCAGCCCAGAGCCTGACGTGGGGCTCGAACTCACGGACCGCGAGATCGTGACCTGGCTGAAGTCGGACGCTTAACCGACTGCGCCACCCAGGCGCCCCAAAGATGATGGATTTAAAGACAGGCATGTGGGTAACGAAGCCTCTGACAACGTTTGGGGCTGCGTTGGGGACAGCAGAGCGAGGACGTGGCCGCTGTCCCTGGAGCCAGGCCGGTGGTGGCTTGTGGTGTAGGCCAGCAGCCGAGGGGGGTTCGGAAGGGAGGCTGGGAGGAGAGGTGGGGGTTGGGCAGAGGGTGATGCCCTGCTGGGGGGGGGGGTGTGGAGTGGCAAAGAGCATTAGGTGTCACTGACTGTGTCAGTCTCGTTTCCACGCCGCGTGGGGCCACGTGCCTGACCCGGGCGGTGGGAAACCGGGCTCGACCTTAACGGAGCCCAGACCACAAGGGCGTCGTAGGGGACCTTGTGGTGCCAGAGCGCTGAACTGCAAAGGTGAACCGAAGCCGAGGGCAAGGAATTCTATGTAAGCAGACGCGTGTCTGTCGCTGCTAAAGAAATGCCCTCGCGCCCTCCCAGGCAGCTGCAGCCACGGAGAGTTGACGAGGCCATTAAGAAGCCTCAGCTTCCTGAGTGGCTCAGCGATGCTCCGCTTGGAACCATGGAAGTTGTAGAATTTGCAATTCTGCCGACTTCAAAATAGCTGGCAAGGTGCGGTAGCTGGGAGGGGTGGATCCGTGAACATTGCCGGCTGCACAAAATCGTTTGCTCCGATGCCGAAAGCCGCGTGTCGCGTCTGTCTAAACGTGGGCGCGCCAACCCGCGTTTCAAGCCCAAGTGCTGCTTGGTGAGTGATCATGTGACACAATATGTTGGTTAAATGAAGACAAAGGGCACAAAGTTGCCTCGTCATTACCTGGCGGCCTTTCAGTTCTGTGCTTTTTGTTCCCACTCTGGGAGTGGGCAGCCCGGCTCTGCCCCTTCCTGGCTTTGCAGGAAGCTTCCAGCATTCTGGAGCAGAACATTTGGCCTGGTGTGTGCATTCCCTCGCACTCCCTGGGATGGGAGGTGTAGCCCTGTTTCTGCCAATTCTGCAGGGGTCAAAGGCTCACTGGACTTCTAGCCAGTGACTTCCCTGAGAGGGTGGCCGGGGGAACGGATAGCAGCCCCTCGACGGGTGCAAATAAGGAAGGAGTGCCCTCCTTGCACGTTCACGAGGTCGAAGGCCCAGGGTCTCAGCGAAACCAAGCCGCACCTGGACTGCCACTTTTATTTACGCCTTGCTGGGCATCTGTGGGAAGTTTGATTGCCAGGAACCTTCGAAGTGTTTCTTGCAGGCAGATTCATGTAGTACTCGAGCACTGAGCAGTTACGTTCTGGAGCTCTCTACGGCACCGAGCTACAGGTGTGCGGACCGTTCCTTTGGGTAGGCTGAACTGACCCTGTGATTGTGTGATGTGCAGTGCAGTTAACAATCTTTTAAATCATTAGCGATACTTGTTTCCTAAGACCTCCTAGTCTCCAGTTGCCTTACCCTTAACATTTTGGATAGAAATGTACATGGTAACGTGATGCAGAAAAGCAGTAAAATCAATCAACCTCTTTCAAGTTATTTTTGCTGATGGAAAGTACGATACAGCAAGTTATTACCATTTCCTGATGGTAGAAAATCAATTTAACTTTGACTCTTAATAAATGAAGGAAGACCGTTCCAAACACATTTTAGGAGTATTCTGAAGGACGTAATGTTGATACGTAGTACATCCGTGCTGTTTGTGGGAGACAGAAATTTCGGGACAATGAGCTGTTTACCCAGGCTTCTGCCAGTGCTGGGAGCCACACGCAGGGTCGGCCACACAGCAGGCGGGTGCCGATGTCCAATGCTCAGTTACAAGCAAGGACTTCCTTTCTTGTCCGCGTTGGCCTTCCGAGTGTAACTGCACAGCCTCTGTTAAGGGTTGATGGTATAGACACACGATGGGAATTAGAGTATAAAGGTCTCACACCTTTGGCCAGTCTGATGCGTATGATGATGGAAAATCATATTGAGGAAAAAAAATCAAGTCGACAACAGTTCATTCAATCAATCGATCAATCAATCAAGAATACCTATTGACGGCCTGTGGTTAAAACGTGGTGCTCAGGGGCGCCTGGGTGGCTGTCGGTTGAGTCTCTGACTGCTGATTTTGGCTCAGGCCATGATTGCACGGTTCATGAGATCAAGCCCCACCTTGGGCTCTGTGCTGACTGCTCAGAGCTTGCTTGGGTTCTCTTGCTCCCTCTCTCTGCCTCTCCCTCTCTCTTGCTCTCTTTCTCAAGATAAATAAACTTGAAACCAAAACGAACATGGAATGATGACCAGGCAAGTGTGTGTGCCCTGGAGGCGTGCCGGACCCTCCAACCTTGTGATCATGCTGGCTGATACGGCTTCTTCATGTGGGAGTATTCTCCGTATAGATACATTGAAAGCAGAGAACACGCTTGAGATAGCTCATGTACAAATTAAATATCTCCGTGTGTGATTCTCGCTCAGTTGTATTTCATCTCCTGCTCTGTCCAACCTGAAGGAAGGTCTAGAATAAAGATTGCAGGTGGGCTGGAAGTTGGTGCGGGAAGCTGGGTGTTGAAGCCTCACCGCAGGGAGAGAGGCTCCTTCCCCCACGAAGTCGGTGTTGGTACAGGAACTTTGTGTCAGAAGTGCAGAAGGGTGGCTGTTGGTCTCATTTCCCTCGGCACCTCTGAAGTGGGCACCCTTGAGAATTGGGGAAAAACAACAAACTCCAAAGGAGTTTGTATCTTTAAGGGATTATTGGAAGGGGCTGGGGACAGAGGCGACAGCTCACAGTCTTGGGAGGGCACGCTGAGAGCAGAGATGACCCACGGATGTGTCCGAGGCACCTGTTGTGTGAGGTGCGTGCTCCTGTCCCCCGTCTCCTTTGTGAACATTACATGTTGCAAAGCCGGGCAAAAGGTGGGCATTCAGGACCTACCGAGTTTACAGGCGACATGCTTCACTTCGGTGCACGCCTCGGGGTTGATCCAAGGTGACTAAGTCTAGGTGTCTGGGAAGCCTGTGGGGTCGGCCTCACCACCCGGGAGCCTGTTCGTTAATCTCTGGTGGAAACGGTGTGGTGTGGGGAGGCGGGAAGGAGAGGGCGCCTTCCAGGATGCAGAAGCCAGGCCCCTGGGTACCGCCCAGCCCGCGACGCCCACAACCCTGCCTCATCATTCACCCTCCCGTCCCTGTATTTTGTTTTATTTTGTTTTATTTTGTTTTATTTTATTTTATTTTATTTTATTTTATTTTATTTTATTTTATTTTATTTTATTTTATTTTATTTTATTTTATTTTACTTATTTTTTTTATTTACATCCAAGTTAGTTAGCCTATAGTGCAGTGATGGTTTCAGGAGTAGAACCCAGTGCTCATCCCAACAGGTGCCCTCCTCAATGCCCCTCACCCATCGAATCCCTCCCCCACCCACCTCCCCTCCAGCAACCCTCAGTTCGTTGTCTGTATCTAAGAGTCTCTTAGGTTTTGTTCCCCTCCCCGTTTTTATGTTATTTTTGCTTCCCTTCCCTTGTGTTCGTCTGTTCTGTGTCTTAAAGTCCTCATATGAGCCAAGTCCTAAGATCTTTGCTTTCTCTAATTTTGCTTAGCATAATACCCTCCAGTTCCATCCCCGTAGCTGCAAATGGCAAGATTTCGTTCTTTCTCCTCGCCGAGTAATACTCCATTGTATACAGATAACCACATCTTCTTTCCATTCATCAGTTGATGGACATTTGGGCTCTTCCCATACTTTGGCTATTGTTGATAGTGCTGCTATAAACATTGGGGTGCATGCGGCCCTTCCCGTCCCTGTATTTTAGACACAGGTGTTTTTTTTAGGCAAGTTCCTAATTTTAGAGAACAACCTGTGAAAAATATTGGGAATTGATGTATGTAGAGTAAAACCTTGGTTCGTGAGCAGAATTCATTCCAGGAACACGCTTGTCATCCAAAGCACTCTTATATCAAAGTGAATTTCAAGAACCATTGGCTCAGTTGTGATCATGTGACATTCGGCATCACGGACGGCCCGTATTGCAAGATGTCGCTCATTTGTCAAGTTAAAGTTTATTAGAAATCTTTGCTCGTCTTGCGGAACCCTCCCAGAGCAAGTTACTCGCAATTCAAGATTTTACTGTATTTTTAAAAAGTGCCTAGAAGTCAGGATTATGTTTATTAATAAAGACCATTTTCTTGTTTGGTCAACTTTAGAAACCAGGTCCAGATAAGTTATTCTTTTTTTTTTTTTTTTTAAAGTTTATTTTGAGAGAGGCAGAGATGAGTGACGGAGGGGCAGAGAGAGAGAGAGAGAGAGAGATAGAGAGAGAGAGGGAGAGGGGCTCTGCACTGTCAGCATGGAGCCTGATGCGGGGCTCGCACTCACCAACCGTGAGATCACGACCTGAACCAAAACGGAGTCAGATGCTTAACCGACTGAGCCACCCAGGCGCCCCAGATAAGTTATTCTCAACATTAGCATGGCTTTTCTTAACTTCCTCATGACTGCTGGGGTGTTGCCCTCTCCCTCCCCCTCCAAGCTTCTACCCTCGGTTTTGATAGAGATTCTGGTGTCTGTAGGGCAGAACAGAGTGTGGGGAGGGTCGCAGCTGCTGAGGTCAGCTGCCACTTGGTGGAGAGCTTTGTGGGGGATCCACCAGGGGGGTACCGGTGGAGGGAAGACAACCCCCATGGCCTGTCTGAGGATGCTTGAGGATGTAGTTCCGGCTGCCCGGCCCCTGGCCTCTTCTCTGGATCAGGTGCATCTGTGGGCGGTTATTCGGGGCAGGATGTTCTGTGCTTTCTGAGCATCTGTCAGAGTGACCTCCTTCAGTGACCTGACTTCCAAGCAGCTACAGCTTGCACCCCTCGATTTCTCCGCTCGGGGGGAGAGGGGCCCGGAGCAAAGCCAGGGGAGAGATTTGGGGAAGCGGGAAGAACCCTTCCTGCTCTAAGGAGAGAGCAACCCAAAGGGTTATCAGAACCCTCGGGGCTAACATCGTGGTAACATCGGGACGTCATCGGGGTCGGGGCTGAGCCACCTGGACCCAGACCACGTGTCGAGGCCAATGTGTCCTCTCCTACCTGTCCCGCCCTGGGGTGTAGACAGCGTTTCGTTGTTCCTTTAAAAAAAAAAAGAAAGGTAGAAAACGCCATCCAGACTGGTGTGAATAGAGATGAGACAAGAATAATGAAGCCTCCGAACTAATAAAGGAATTAAGAGCAGTGCAGTTACAGTTTAGAGCGATAGTTAATAGTTTGGAAAAGAGATTGACGAGAAGGTCTTTCGAGCCTGCTTATTATCTTCCTGCCTTTCAAGCGCCTGTCACATCTCCTGAGGCTGGTGTCGCCTACATCACACCCACCGTGTCAACCCGTTTACTTTTGTGGCTCTTACTGTCTTTCTGTCCAGCCAAAGACAGGCGTCCCTTCAGTCCTTGCAGAGACTCTGGAAAGGGGGACTGGAAACCTGTTTCGGAGGGAGGGTGACGCGGCTCAGCGGGTGAAAATTCCATCTGTGTTTCGACGCGCCACGGAGCAGGCAACGGGGACAGTGACTTCGCGGCACCTTAGCACCTCCTCAGGCGGAGAGGAAGGAAAACGGACCATTTCGTAACGCGGACCGTGCTGCCTCTTCCTGATGTGTCTGTGCTAACAGTTCGCAAGGATCCCCCCCCACCAGACAGGAAGCAGGCCTCTTACCACCCTGTCGACCTCTGGCGTCCTGGTCATCACGTGGGTGTGGTCACTCCGCGGGGCGGAGGGGGGATGGCTTCAGCTGGTTTCGGTTTCTTAGAGCCTCATCCTGCTGCCTCTGTAACGCAGTCAGCAGCCGGTACGTTCTGACGGTGCTCTCTCCGAGGACGCGAGGTCTGCTCAGTCAGCGCTCGGGGGAGCAGCACCCTCTAGGCCCCGGGGCACCTGCCAGGGACTGCGTCCTGCTGTCTGAGCCCACCCATCAGGAGGCGGCGACGTCCCGCATTCGGGCAAGCAGAGAAAATTACTCACACGCGGCACCTCTCTGCGTCCTGCGGGGGGGCCTTGCGCGGCCTCGGGGGACAGGGCCACGGCCCGATGTGACCCAGGCTACCCGCCAGCACGGTGATGTCACGGATGGTCTCCTAAAGAAAACACCGGTTCTCCCAGCGGATGGTGCTGACCAGTCCCGCCACAGCCAAGAATGACCTGTGTTGACATGGTTGCTGGATTGTGAAGGAAACACTTGACTTAAAGCTGCCGTTTGACCCAGAGCAGTGGGTGGGAAGAGGCCCTGAGGTCAAGGCTGGGGTGTCCTTTAGGGCCTCCTGTGTCCGAGCCCCTTGGCGATGATGGTGCACCTGTCCTGCCTGCGAGGAAACCCAATGACCCGATAAGAACGCCGCCTTTTAGCGTGACTCTGACCTCTGTCACCTTCCGTCCTTCCCACAGCCCGGAGAAGTGGGAGGGAGGGCCGTTCGTTACCTGCCCTCTGTTTTGCAGGAGGTGAAACTGAGGCCTCACAAATGATGTGGTTTGGGGCACCTGGCTGGCTCGCTGGAGCATGTGACTCTGATCTCAGGGTCGTGAGTTCAAGCCTCATTTAAAAAAAAAAAGTGTGATTTGCTAAGTATAACCAAGGACCAGTGAATAAGGGAATTGCAAACCAAGGCTCTTCATGCCGGTGATCTGTTGTCTCTTTTAGAAGCAGGGGCTCCCCCCACTGTGGTGGTTTGGTGGCTGTTTGGCTAATGTGATCGGGGCCCGGGGTCAAATGCCATGGCTTGGTCTTTCCCCCTGGGATTAAAACCCTGTGCCAGGTGCCTCCCTGCCCAGGCTGCCTGGGCCTCCCCGGCCCTGCTGGCTCCTTTCCGTGCCCACTCTGGAGGCCTCGGGGGCAGCGTCCCCGCGGCCCACACCTGCACCTTCTAGGGCTGCGTGGAATTCACGGACCCTGCTGACACACTGTGGCTCTCTCTCCTTTTTTCTCATCAAAATCCGCTCCCCTGCTCTCTTCAAAGTAGGGAGATACAGAGTTGTTTTCTATGTGTACAAAAAAAAAAAAAGTCCAAGATCCCCGAAGTTCCTTGTATTCTCTTAATCTCAAGTGAATAATTTGAATGATCATGGTAAATTAGTCATGCTCCATAGTAATGCTGCATGTGTGTGGGGAAAGTGAGAGCGTCAGGTGGAAAGTTGTGTCGCTCGGCATCCTTTGGGTATTTTGCGGCAATAAAACGTAAAAAGACGAAACCGTGCTCTCGTGACATAGAGCGTGCCCCTGGGCGCCGGGTATGGAGACCCGGACTCTGCAATTCACGTGAGTCCTAAAGATCTCCGGGGAATCATTAAGACCTATTTTCTCCCAAGATGTAGTCCCAAACGCCCGTCGTGCTAAGTGCAGGTTGAGTAATCGTGGTAGCGTCTGCCCCCCGTTTCTCTCCTGTCCGGGTTTCCGGGGGCCTCGGGGAGGGGCGGGGGCCCCAAGCGCCCCAGGATGAACGGAGCAAACCCTTGTGTGCAAAGAAAACCCAAAGAACTCACAGTCTCTCGGGAGACGTAGTTTTGGAAGCATTTTATTGTCTGTTTTTCGGCTTGACGGAAACTCGAATAGGATCTGTTCTTCAGGAAATCACAGCCTGTGAGGATTCAGACACATAGATGCGTATTTCCAAAGTCCTAGGATAAATACCAGAGGGGGATTTCTCGCGTTCTTCTCGACACAATGAGGGTTCTGGCGGTCGGGGGGTGGGGGGGGGCGGCCGGGCTGCTGGCCTTGGGCGTCACAGCCCCCAGGCACACGTCTGTCCATCTGTCTGTCTGCAGCCAGCTCTCCCCTCCCTCCGTTCCCCCACCCCCTCCTCCGCTCTCAGCAGATGTCTGAGTGAGCGCTGTGTGCCTGGCACCTGGCCAGGCTCCAGGATTCAGTGACTCAGATACAGAAGCCGGACAAAAGTCCTTGCTGCATAGACCTGACAGTTGAGTGTTCTTGGAAATAAGCAGCTAAATATGACCCTTCCGAGCAGGGGACAGTGGATGCGGAAAGAAATGGGTATGGGGCCGCATCAGCAGAGTGGTGGGCAGTGAAGAAGTCCTCTCCGAGCAGGTGGGGTTCGGGTTGGGACTGGAGTGAAGGGATAGGACAGCTACCAGATCTGGGGACACCTCCAGGCACGGGGCTGGCCCAGCGGCTTGGGAGCTTGGGGAGCCTGGAGAGCGAGGGGACCACGGGGAGCCCAGGGACCATGGGGTCGAGGGTGGAGGGGACGCGGTGCAAGGACCTGGAGACCAGAGGCAGGTCTCTGGGTTTTACTCCAGTTTTTCAAAGAAGCCACAGGGACTTCTAAACCCCCCAGGAGCTCGTGGGGGAAGAGTAGACTCCCCGAGGCTGCTTAGGGGCCGCGGGTGGCCCAGGCCAGCAGCGGGTGGGCAGCACAAGGCTGCCGGGCCTTCCAGCAGCCCTCTGTGTGGCATTCAGTGCTCCTGTCCACACACCGGGGCTCGAACTACAGACATTCATGCCTGTGGTTCTGGAGGCCGGATGGTGGCGGATGTGGAATACCAGGGGTTCCTTCCTTCTGTGGCTGCGAGGACAGCCAGCTCCGGGCTCCCCCCAGGCCCGGGGTTGCCTGCCGTCTCCGTGTCCCTGGGCTCGCACGCACGCGCCTGGTCCCTGCCTCCGTTGTCCCGTGGCTGTCCTCTTACAGGGACGTCAGTCACACTGCATGAGAGCCACCCAACTCGATGACTTTCGTCCTCACTAATCACATCTGCAGTGACCCTCTTTCCACATAAGGCTCCGTTCTGGCGTCCTGTGGTTTGCGATTTCAGCATCTCTTTCGAGGGCGTAGTGCAACCCGTAGTAAATATCATGCTTGGGAAACTTGTTTTCTTGGCTTGACCGGTCCGGTCTCAGAGTCTTCGTGCAGACCTGCTTTTTAGGTCGTGAACTAAAACCCACGGGTGTTTGCTGACTAGTTTCGTGGCAGTCTCTTCTCCCACGCCAGCTGGGCAGTGTGTGGGGCTCCCCCTGGCTTTGGGTGGCCACGAACTCCCGGTGGTGGGGGTGGGGGTGCCTAGTGTGGGAGGAGGGAACACTTTTGGGGTGATTTTGCCTCAGGCACCCGTCTTCCGTCCGCACAACCCCTACCCTTGTTGGTCCTGGCCCCTCTTGGAGAGTGGCCGTGGGGTATGACGCTCACACGGTGTCACCTGAGAGAATACGAGTCGTGGTCTGCTGCGGGAACTCGCCTTTCCTCCCCGAGGCCCCCGTGCTGGGCCCTCCCCTGACTTGACCGCGGTGGGCCTGGTGGGGGGCCTGGTGCCACCCAGCCCTGTTGCCAGTGCTGTCTGCACTGTGCACGTCTAAACACCACAGGCTCAGAGCTTTCTGATTGTTGTGTTGTCTTGCTCTGCAATTAGGCTCCGTTCTTGGGTCCTCCCCCCCCCCCCCGTATAACCCGAGGAAACCCCACCTTCCGCCACTTCTTGACACCCGACTGGCCCATCTTCCGCCTCTGGTGGCTGTTAACCATCAACCCCACGGCCGCCGCCTTGCAGGAGCAGGGTGGCCTCGATGACCAGAAGCCCGTGTCACCTGCTTGGGCTTCCAGACTTCATTAACAGCACAGCGCGGAGTGGGAACGTTCAGCTTTCTTTTTCCTTTTCTTTCTTTCTTTTTTAAAGTTTATGCATTTATTTGGAGAGGGAAGTAGGGGAGGGAGCGAGGGAGAGGGAGAGCGAGAGAATCCTAAGCAGGCTCCAGGCTGTCAGGGCAGAGCCCGACCGTAGAGCTCGAACTCACAAACCCGGCGATATCATGCCCTGAGCCAGGGTCAAGAGTCTGATGCTTAACCGACTGAGCCACCCAGGCACCCCTTTCTGTTTTCGTTTATTTCAGCTTTTTTAAATTACTTTTTTTATGAGTATTTATTTTTGAGACAGAGACAGAGTGTGAGCAGGGGGATGGGGGGAAGGGGCAGAGAGAGAGGGAAACAGAATCCGAAGCAGGCCCCAGGCTCTGAGCTGTCAGCACAGAGCCTGACCACGAGATCATGACCTGAGCCGAAGTCAGACACTTAACCGACTGAGCCCCCCAGGCGCCCCAGCTTTCTCTTTAAACAAGGTGAGACCTTGCACTTGATCATTCGTGATTAGTGACGCCCGTGCTCAGAAAGCAGCCCCCTGGTGTGTTTATGAAAAGTCAGTGTGGTCACTACGGAAACCAGAACCCGTTTGGTATTATGCGTCACGAGCGCTGCTGGTGGGAAGTGAGGACCTGGGACTCGTGTACCTTTGTGTTAGCAGGTGTCACGGCGCATTTAGATATCAAGTGCAAACCCCACCATTTGCGCAGCCTGGGCATAGGCCGTGCTGCCCACGCTTTCTGTGTCTTTTTGGTCGGGGCTGCACCACAGAGGCCCCCGGGGAGGCCCGGCTGTGCTCAGTCCTAGAGGAAGGCAGAGAGGGAAGAAGGCAGCCCACCCCCCCCTAACGTGCACACTCGCTCTTGGCCGTGCTCGACAGCCACCAGGGATTTTGATAAAACCTCAGACCTGGTCCAGTCTGTATCAGTGGGCCTGAGACTCAGCATTTCTAATCAGCCTTTCTCCCAGGGGTGTGCTGCTTCTGGTCTGGGGGTCACACCTTGAGTCTCAGCAGCAGGGAACCTTTAGAACAGGGGCATGATGCTCAGAGTTAGGAGAGGAGTAGCGGGGCCGTCTTTGAGAACACTGCCGTTGACGTCCAAATCCGTTTTCTCTCCAAGCAACTGGCATTATGTCATTGATTTTGGTTGTTGCTAGTATCTATAGTTATTGCTGTCAGAAATATTTTGCTATATATGTGGATAATACAAATTTTATTCAGTAGTTCAACTCATGATCTATTCGGAAGGTAGATATTTGTCTTTTTCTATTTTCATGATTACTAGTTTTTTAAGGTTTATTCATTTTTGAGAGAGAGAGAGACAGAGAGAGAGTGTGAACGGGGGAGGGGGCAGAGAGAGAGGGAGACACAGAATCCGAAGCAGGCTCCAGGGTCTGAGCTGTCAGTACAGAGCCCGACGTGGGGATTGAACCTATAAACCGCGAGATCGTGACATGAGCCAAAGACTGACGCTTACCTGACTGAACTGCCCAGGTGGCCCTCATTGTTACTATTTCTTTTTTTTTTTTTTTAATTTTTTTTTTCAAAGTTTATTTTTTATTTTATTTTTGGGACAGAGAGAGACAGAGCATGAACGGGGGAGGGGCAGAGAGAGAGGGAGACACAGAATCGGAAACAGTCTCCAGGCTCCGAGCCATCAGCCCAGAGCCCGACGTGGGGCTCGAACTCCCGGACCGCGAGATCGTGACCTGGCTGAAGTCGGACGCTTAACCAACTGCGCCACCCAGGCGCCCCTCATTGTTACTATTTCTAAACGACACGAGCTTACCATCTTCTGGTTCTGGAGAGCTGGCCCCACAGTCATTTTCACTGGGGTCAGATCAGGTGTCGGCAGGCCTGTGTCCCTTGTGGAAACTCCAGGGGAGAGCCTGCTTTCTAGTCTCTTCCTGCTGCGGACCCTGTCCGTGTCCCGGGCTGCTGACCAGCCTCTGTCTTCACAGCTGACAGCATGGCGCCTCGTCTCTGCTCTGACTTCCCCTTTGGCCCTTCCAACCCCCTCTGACCCTGGTCCTTCTGCCTCTCTCTTAGGTGGACCCTTGTGATTACCTGGGATGGCATCTGGTTTTAAATTGGTAAACTGAACTATCCAGAAGTCTCCATTATGAGGCAAGAAGCAAGTGAATTTAGTTGGACATTTAGAAAATCATAATGTAACTAGGGGCACTGGGGTGGCTCAGTCGGTTAAGCGTCCGACTCCGGCTCAGGTCACGATCTCACGGCTCATGGGTTTGAGCCCCGCATTGGGCTCTGTGCTGACAGCTCCGAGCCTGGAGCCCGCTTCGGATTCTGTATCTCCCTCTCTCTCTGCCCCTCCCCTGCTTGCACTCTGTCTCTCTCAAAAATAAACATTAAACAAAAGAAAGAAAAAAGAAAATAATAACTAACCACCAGATATGGCATAGTTTCCTCACTCCACTCTCCTTTACCTTCCTTAAAAGTTGCTATATGAATAGTAAATATCTATTCACTTACCTAAGAAATATTTACTGCTTCTGACCTGAAAAGGGCAATTTAGAAGACGTGGTGATGAATGACACGTCCCTTGGCTTCAGGGATTTTGTTAGGAGAATTGAATGTCCACAGTGGGAGGCGTACGACGATAAGTTCGTAAGAACAATGTAAGAACAATGCAGAAAGTTACTGTAAACACAGCTACCAAGTGAGAAGGGAAAACACAAAGGAAGAAACCAGGTAAGGAGCACCACGGTTTAGCTCTCAGGGGGCCCGAGTGATGGTTGTTCTAGTCTGTGATCGCTGTGGTCAAGGATGACCACACAGGTTGTGGCTCGAAGCAGCAAAGACTTGTCTTCGAGTTTGGAGGTCAGGGTGTCCTTCCATTCCATTCTGGAATCCGCTTCTTTGCTTTTTCCAGCCTCTAGTGATGTCCGAATTTCTTGGCTCACCACTCGCCACAGCAGTAGCTTCACCCCACCCTCTGCTTCCACCGTTACGTCTGCTCTTGGACTCTGACCCTCCTGCCTCCGTCTCATAAGGACCCTTTGATGACAGCAAACCCATCCTTTTATCCAGGATCCTTTCCCCAGCCCGAGACCCTTCAACATGGAAGGTAACCCATTCACCTGCTCCGGGGCTCACCGTGTGGAGGCCTCTGCGTGCTGTTATTCACAGCGATCGTGTCTGTGGGACGGCTGTCCGCTCTCTTCCCGAGCCTGGAGCAAAAGACAGGGAAGGGCAATTACATATTCCAGAGACAAAGGAGACCCAATAAAATATAATAAAATGTAATATATGCTTCTAGGCTGGGTCCTGATTTGAAGAAACCAACTGTAAAACATATTTCTTGGGATAATTGGAAGATTTTGAGTGTGGCATAGGTAATATTTTTGTAGATTATTTTTTGTTAATGTTTTTTGCTAAAGTATTTTCGGCAAAGTATAGGAACCATACATTTTAATTCTTAACGTTTCATTTCTTTCCCTCAAATGTAACATTTTCCTATGTAAGCACAGTGCCCGTTACGACCGACAGGTTGGTGCTTCCGTTCTGCCTTCCCCAAACCATCAGATTAGGAAGGTCAAAAACACCTCACTTTATTTTTTTAATTTTTTTTTAATATTTTTTATTTATTTTTGAGAGAGAGAGAGACAGTACGAACAGGGGCAGAGAGAGAGGGGGAGACACAGAATCTGAAGCAGGCTCCAGGCTCTGAGCTGTCAGCACAGAGCCCGACACAGGGCTTGAACCCACGAACTGTGAGATCGTGACCTGAGCCAAAGCTGGACGCTTAACCGACTGAGCCACCCAGGTGCCCCGAAAACACCTCACTTTATAAGTTAAGAGCTACCTACCCTTCTGTCCATGTTATTTTACTTCCTTGAAAAAAATCAGTTGCAGTTCAATTGCACCTCTGGTGGACAGGGCATTGATTTCTAGCTGTTAATTTTAACAAAGAGCATTATCTGCTGACCTCCTCGTCCAAAGCTTTTAAAGACTGAGGTACTCAGTCCATGACTCAGACACTCCTAGTTTGCCATTCAGGGATTGGGGGTTTGTGACCTAGAGCCTTGGCCGATGAGTAACTTGATCGTGAACAGAGTCAGTAAGTTGTGTGTGCCTTGAAAGCAGGAGTTCAAAAGAGGCCTCTGCTAATTGTGACGTAGGACAAATCTGCTTCTTGATTGTCTTTTCTCATGTGAAAACTTTATCTACTCCTGAAGGGAAAAATGCGCAGATAAATTATTGGTTAAAAGAAAGTAAGCAAGTAAGCAGACAATATCAGCAACAGACTTTGATGCTCTGGTTCTGCTGAGGATGCAGAAAGTCCTAGAGACAATGTTCTCAAGAATGAGAAAAAGCCAGGTGATCTGCAAAGTCATGACTTTCCTGAATCCATCAGAGGGCAAGGCACCCAGAGAGCTTTATCCTAGAGGATGACAAGCTCCTTCAAGGAGGGCTGGGACATGATCTATCTCAGCTGTGTTGAAGAATAGGTGGCAGACACAGCCACCATGGAAATGGGGAAAAACAAAACAGCTGAATGTGGGCTTCTGCACCAGCTTTAGAATCCTGGGACCTGAGGCACAGGGGAGCCCACACTCCTGTGCGTCTCCTCCCAGCACGCTTTCGCTGGAAGTGTGTGAGAAAGATTGGGGACAGGGCGTGACTTGAGGGGGACCCCACCCAGCTTCTAGCACTTCTCTCTAATGATGCAAAGGCCTAAGCCACTGGGAGGAGCCCCATGCTTCCCTCCAATGCTCGGGACTCTGGGGGACCCTGTCTGTGGGGGCAGAGGTAGCAGCTAAAAGCTAGCTGCTGTGAGACAGTCTGTCCCCCTGTATTTCTATATACTACCAATAAGAATTGAAAATTGAAATTAAAGTTATATTCAAAAGCATCCAAAGACTGTAATACATAGGGATACCTCTAACAAAATCTGTGCGAGGTTTGTATACGGAAAACTACATAAAACACTGCTGGAAGAAAAAAACTGATGAAAGATTAAAGAAGACTCAAATTAATAAAGAGGTATACCATATTCATGGATAAGAAGAATCAATATTATTAAGGTGCTCATTTTCCAAACTGATTTGGCAATTCAAGGCAATGCCAACTGAAATCCCAGCAGATTTTTTTTTCCCTTTTATTTTTTAGGGCAGTTTTAGGATTGCAGAAAATTCAGTAGAAAGCACAGAGATTTACCAAATACTCCCTGCCCCCCCCCCCGCCTCCCTCACTACCACTGTCCCCCACCAGAGCGGTACGTTTGTTACAATTGATGGACCTACACTGACATGTCACAGTCACCCAAAGCCCATGGTTCACGTGAGGGCTCACTTGTGGTGTTGTCTGGACAACATACAATGACATCTGTCCATTGTTATGCTATATTACAAAGTCATCTCACTGCCCTGAAAAATCCTGTGTTCCCGTGGGAACGTTTACACCTTCATAGCTCTGTGGCCTCTGTGCTCAGGCTCATCATCTGTGAGTGCAACTAAGATTTGTGTTGTCCTCGTGGCTGTGAGGATTCAGTGAGGAAATCCCGTGCAAGAGCTTGGCGAGCTGCCTGCACATGGCGAGCACTCAGTAAATGTTCACTGCCAGGGTGGCTTGCATTGTCCTGGAAGAAAACTAAGTATCTTAATGAGGCGAATTAAACTGTCTTACATAAAAGAGCACGCTGTTTTCAAATACATTGGCAAGATCTGTTTACCACGAGACATTTTTTAATGTGGGCATTATGAATAAATTCTGCTCTTGAAGGCATCACGGACAAAGCTTTGGCTCAACAATGCTTTTCCAGCTTTCAGTTCCTTTAATTATGTGTGCTTGAAAGTAATAAGTGTGTATTCAGAAATTATGACATATGATTCATGGTTTTCATTTAGACTTATTTAAATATCGGGGCGCCTGGGTGGCGCAGTCGGTTAAGCGTCCGACTTCAGCCAGGTCACGATCTCGCGGTCCGTGAGTTCGAGCCCCGCGTCGGGCTCTGGGCTGAAGGCTCGGAGCCCGGAGCCTGTTTCCGATTCTGTGTCTCCCTCTCTCTCTGCCCCTCCCCCGTTCATGCTCTGTCTCTCTCTGTCCCAAAAATAAATAAACGTTGAAAAAAAAATTTTAAATATCTATTCATCATCATCTGTTATCTATTATCTATCTATCTATCATCTACCTGTTACCTATTGTTTATCAGTCAGCCACTCCATCTACCTATCATGTTATCATCTACTTGTTATCTCTTTATCAATCATTCTATGTATCTATATATCTATTTATCTATCATCATGTGCCTGTGATCAATCATTCTGTCTATCCATCATCATCATCATCATCTACCTGTTATCTATTTATTTATCAATCATGCTTTCTATCTATCCATTCATCTTCATTTATCTACCTATTCTTCGTATGTAATTATGAGATTGTGCACATAAACGTATGGATAGGTGGTAGAATATAGTTTGCTTGGAATACTTCCTGCTGTAGTTTCATACTTAGTTTGGAATTTCTCTCTGTCGCCTTTTGCTTTTGTGACCAGGTACAGGGAAGGTGAGGACGATCATAGCCAGGCAAAGAGGAAAGAGGGGGTGTGCCCTAAAGAACGCTTACCAGTCTTTGATCTTGACTACTCTAGGTGCCTTCTGTTAACGGGAGCGTACAAGATTTGACTTTGCGTGACCGGCTTGTTTCACTGAGCGTAATGTTCTCAAGGTCCGTTCACGTCATGGTGTGTGTGAGACTTTCCTTCCTTTCTAAGGCTGAATAATACTCCGTTGTGTGTATAAACCACATTTTGTTTAGCCGTTAATCTGCTGGTGCGCACTTGGGTTGCTTACATCTTTTGGCTGTTGTGAATCATGTTTCTTCGAACACGAGTGTGCAAATACTTGTTTGAATTTCTGCTTTCACTTTTTATGTGTATGTACCCAAAAGTAGAATTGCTGGGCCATGTGGGAGTTCTGTTGAAGTTTTTGAGGAATCTCCACAGAAGCTGCCCTGCCCTGTTTTACATGCACAAGCGTTTCAATTTCTCCACATCCTTGCTTATTTTCCACATCCTTGTTATTTTCTGTTTGTTTGTTTGTTTGTAGCTTTCCTACTGGGTGTGAAGTGGTATTTCAAGGGGTTTGATTTGCATTTCTGTAATGGTTGGTGATGTTGAGCATCTTTTCATGTGTTCTTTGACCATTCGGGTATCTTTTTTGGAAAAATGTCCGTGCAGGCCTTTTGCCCATTTTTAGTTGGATTATTTTTGCTGTTTGGAGTTGCAGGAGTTCCTTAAACATTCTGGATGTTAACCTCTTATCTGATGTGGGATTTGCCAAGATTTTTCTTCCTTCTGGTGGTTGCCTTTTCACTCTGTTGATTGTGGCCTTTGGTCCTCATAAGTTTCCAATTTTGATTTAGTCTGTTACACGTATTTTTCTTTGTTTCTGTTCTTTTGGCATCGTATCTAAGAAATCATATCTAAGAAATCATTGCCAAATCATTGCCAAATCATTGCCAAATCATTGCCAAAATGTCATGAGGCTTTTCCTCGTTTTCTTCCAAGGGTTCTGTACTTTTAGGTTTTCTGTTTAAGCCTTTGATCTGTTTCAAGCCAGTTTTTGCACGTGGTGCGAAGTAAGGCTCCAACTTCTTCCTTTTGCATGTGGCTTAAATCCTTGATCTTTCTTCCAAGGACGAGGGCTCAGCATCCCTGTGGTGTTAGCACGGTGCTCGGGACACAGTAGGGCCTGGACACAGCCGCTCTCTGGGGTCATCACATACCATGGGATGTAACATTTCAAACATAATGAAGACGTGGAAGAAGTCCTCATGCGTCCCTGCATTTCTCAGAACACACGGAAGACTTTATATCAGCTTTTCTTTTCCTTTTTTTTAATTTTTTTTAATGTTTAATTATTTTTGAGACAGAGAAAGACAGAGCATGAACAGGGGAGGGTCAGAGAGAGAGGGAGACACAGAATCTGAAACAGGCTCCGGGCTCTGAGCTGTCAGCACAGAGCCCGACGTGGGGCTTGAACTCACGGACTGCGAGATCGTGACCTGGGCTGAAGTCGGACGCTCAACCGACTGAGCCACCCAGGTGCCCCTATATCAGCTTTTCAATTATAAATATAAACTGTATATTAACTCAGAGTTGACTTGGAGGAGGAAGAGAAAACGGGAAAAATGTTTTCTATGCTCCAGTTATTCTAGCCAGTTAATAAAATTTACATCTGTTTTCCTCAGTGAAACTTAAAATACCCAACAACCTCGAAAATTTGTCAAAAAAACCATCTATTTATGTCCTAAGTGTTATTTAATGACTCATTGTTGCATTTGTCTTGATTCATTCTTTTGGGTTAATTTCATCGCACTTTCTTTATTTTCCACTCAAGATTATTGACGAGAAAGGCAGGACAATCAGGTGATGGTCATGACAGGGACTGGTCATCCCCACTGGGAGATCTCATCTGTGGTGTCCAGACTCCTCTCCCCCAACACCCCACGGCAAAGCCCAGCCTAGTCTGTTCGTGGCATTATCTAAAAACCAGAGTTCCGAGTTATTTCCTGTTAGAGACGGTGGCTCCTGTGAAGGCCCAGCTCCCTGGACGCAGCTCTCCCTGGCTGCACAGAAGAGTGGCCCCGTCTGTTCTCTCCCTGCTTCCCCACCGGCCGGCAGGTGCACACTCTCTTTCCTGTTGTCCTACCCGGAACCCACAGCATGCCTTCTCCACTCATTTGGAGAGCCTGTCACTGTTCTCACTTGGAAATGGGTTCCTGACCACCGAGTCCCTGAAGTTCTTGAAAGGATTTGAAAGTCTCTTTTTATTCATTTGTGGGAAAACAGCACCTGAAACATAGCCATGTGGGGGTGGGGAGACTGAATGATGTTCACTTCCCGGCGAAGGCTACCCAGGGAGGGAAGCTCACAGCCTGAGAAGTGCTACAGCCCCCTGGGGTGTGAGGCAGTGGTCAGCAGGCTTGCAGGGGCCGGGCAGCGGATGACCCTAGTGCGTGGTGCTTTGGCTTTTAACTGTCTTAATGTGACAGGTTCAAGTACACACACAGGCACCTGCATGTACACGCACGGAAAGATTTGACACGCAACCCGATTAGATATTCAATTTCGTTTCAACTCCATTGGAAAATGTGTCCCTGGAGTGTCTTATAAAGTGAAAATCCCAAGCTCTTCCTGCTGACCTAGGACATGACCCCCAGGCTGGGCAGAGCACGGGCTGGTATGGGTCACCCTGCAAAGCGGGCTGTTCGTACTCAGTGGCTGTGAGGCAGGGAGCCACAGTATTGCCCGTGTTGATTTTGGTTGAGATCACCGATGGCTCATCGTTACTGCACACGGTGCTCTCCTTGGCTGATTTATTCATGTATTTGTTTTCTAGAAACATCCTCCTGCACCTCGCCTGGAGTATGTGCTTAGGGGTTTCTCCTGGATATGTTGATGCGTCTACGGTTATGTATATACATACACACGTGCACATGCTTGTACACGTGGTGCAGTATATGTGTCCCCCCCCCCCACCCCCCCAGCCGAGATGGAACTGGTGACACGTGTATTATGAATGTTCAGTTTTAGGAGAGAGTGCCATGCTATTTTCTCAGTCAGTTTTTGTACAAGGTAAGAATCTTCCTTCTCCACTGGAATCATGGTTTTGGGTCACGACCACTCAGTCTGGGGGAGCCTGGGTATTTGTGTCTTGGGTGTAGATTCCTGGCGATTCTGTTCTGTGTTCAATCTAGGTATTTGTCAGCAGACTGTCACTCTGCAGAGCAGTGTCTTGTGTTTTTTTTTTTTCTCTTTCCTTACACCATTCATGTCTTAGGAGGGCACATTTAAAAGTGTGTCTTTCGCCTCCTGACCATTTGGTAACCTCCTGAGATATTTTGACTTTAATTTTGAATACTTCCCATGGAGTAACACAAGAAGTTCTGCTTTCAATTTTGTAAGAAGACTGGGCCCATTTATATCCACCTATCATTTAGTATTGAGGAAGGCATTACCATCATCTTCCTATTCAGTTCAATTCAATACTTTTTTAAGTACACACCATGTGGGTGCTAAGAAAAACACAGACCCTCCAAGAATCTTATGATGTGGTGTGTGTGATTATGAGGGCAATGTTTTGGAGAACGAGGCAAGATTCTGCTATGTTCTAGAAGTATTCTTACCTTATTTTAAAATCTCAGCAAAAGCCTTTTCATCATCAACCATCCATATTCAGAAGAGGCATAAATAGCAACACCATTTTTTTTTTAAGTTCCTGAAAGTGCTCTTAAGGGGTTGGTGCTGCTGAATAGAAATGTGGTTCAGCTACCACCCTATATGAGCGACACTTTTGTGTGAACTCACTCCTTTTATTTGTGGAAGGAGTTTGTACAGATGAAAAAGTGAGGAAAAAGTGACGAATGCAAAACCTCTGTCCATGGTACTGAAATGCTCCTCACGCAGGCAGAAAGTTATGTGGTCATTCCCGACATACTCAATCAGTGCTCTTGAATTTCTCTTATTGTCTCTTCCTCTCCAATTCCGTTGCCGTGGATATATCCCAGGCCCACAGTGCTCTCCTGAAATGCCCACTGGCTGACTTGGCTGAATGAGGGGAAAGAGGTGGGTGGAACATCCAAGCCCGTGGCCGCTCTCAGTGAGAATCTCTTTTGTGCCCTGGACTGTTTCCTAAATTAATTGGTATCTCTAAACCTAAAGTTACAGGCTGTAGGATACAGTTTTGGTAGAGCGCATTAGTTTGGATTTAGGTTTCAAGACTATTTGAATCATAAGGGTTTTACTGTATATTAGCAAAGATAAGTCAGCATGGGCTAAAATCTATGAAAAACTATCCCGGTAGCTCAGCAGTTTGAAGAAATAAATGTTTATCGCTTCCTATATCACATCACATCTAGTGGAATATTTGTGGGCAGCCTTCCCATGCAGTGAGCGGGGCCCGGCTCCTTCAAGGGCCAGCTCTGCCACACCCCTGCACACCCCACAGGTCACGCTTAGGCCCCTACATCAGTCAGAGGGGAAATGAAAGGTGTGAACATTCTTCTAGACTATAAGGAATGGTGACTGCGGAGTACTCTTTAAATTCATGTTTCATGTGATTTTTTAAAATGTTTTATTTATTTTTGAGAGAGAGACACAGAGAGAGAGAGAGAGAGAGAGAGAGAGAGAGAGAATAGAGCAGGGAGGGGTAGAGAGAAAAGGAGACACAGAATCTACTAAGCAGGCTCCAGGCTCTGAGCTGTTAGCACAGAGCCTGACGTGGGGCTCAAACCTGTGAACTAGGAGATCATGACCTGGACACTTAACCAACTGAGCCACCCAGGCGCCCCATGTTTCATGTGATTTTTAACCCATTTCTTTAATCACGCACATGACCTAGTTCATGCCTTGGAGTGTCTCCTCCTTTGTCATACCACAGAACACCATCTCTTAAATGCTAGGGTAACATATTTCTAGCTTGAGAGGATTCGTGAGAGAACATTAGCACACATTGCCAAGATATTTTCCTTTAGCTTTGGTGAATAATAATGAGCAGTTTAAAAGAAAGATATTTGTCTTTGCTCTACCTTACCTTAAAATGAAAGAGCTCATGTGAGTTTTAGATTACATTTTTAAATTATTGTCTCTTGGTTCTTTACTGATTAATATAGCCAACATTTAAAAAGTATTTTTGATTATAGCTGGTTTTACAGACTGTCATTTTTTAAAAAAATTATTTGCTTATTTTGAGAGAGTGTGTGCTCTTGTGCAAGCTGGGGAGGGGCGGAGACCGAGGGGGAGAGAGAGAATCCCAAGCAGGCTCTGCACTTTAGTGCAGAGCCCGATGTGGGGCTCGAACTCACAAACCATGAGATCATGACCTCAGCCGAAACCAAGAGTCGGACGCCTAACCGACTGAGCCACCCAGGCTTCCCCAGACAGTCTTTTAAAATAACACAATGTATTTGGGGCACCTGGGTGGCTCAGTCGGTTAGGCGTCTGATTTTGGCCCAGGTCATGATCTTGCAGTTTGTGAGTTTGAGCCCAACGTTGGGCTCTGTGCTGACAGCTCGGAGCCTGGAGCCTGCTTCCGATTCTGTGTCTCCCTCCCTCTCTGCCCCTCCACTGCTTGTGCTCTCTCTCAAAAATAAATAAACATTAAATAAAAAAACCCATACCATAATATGCTGTCTCAGTAAGAGGATCCTGTGCGAAAAAAAAAAAAAATTAGGCGTAGAACAACACATTTTTGAAGAGCATTAAATATATTTTAAGTTGTTTATTGCAAGACATATGTACACCAGTAGCATGGGGTTGATCAACAATCATCCAATTTAAAAACACTTATTGACTGTCTGCCATGTGCCAGATGGAGTACAAGGCAGCAGGCACTGTTTAGCTTTGAGTACAAGACGGTCTGACCTAGACATCTGATGTAAATATACCAGAGGAAGGCGACGGGAAAGTCTGGTCTCTCTTCCATGGTATTACTCCATAATGTGCTCTGAATTTCATTAGCATTTTGGGGCGCCTGCGGGGCTCAGTCAGTTGAGCGTCCGACTTCAGCTCCCGTCATGATCTTGCAGTTGAGGGTTTGAGCCCCGTGTTGGGCTCCGTGCTCACAGCGGGGAGCCTGGAGCCTGCTTCGGATGCTGTGTCTCCTCCTTTCTCTGCCCCTCCCCTGCTCGTGCTCGGTCTCTGTCTCTCTCAAAAATAAACGTTAAAAAAAATTACATTATCATTTCAATATATTTCCTTTAAAAACGAGTAGCACCCAAAGAGTTTTCTTTACCGTGAAAGCAGTGCCGCCATATGGCGTTATGGGTTCTATGTTGCGGGAGGTTGTGCTCTCCCACAGGGCATGTTGCAGACCTAGGACTGTGGCCCCATTTGGAAATAGAGACTTTACAGATAGAAACGGGTTGAGAGGAGGTCATCAGCGCAGGCCTTAGTCAAATGTGGCTGAGCCCTCATGGGGAGGGGAGAAGTGTGGGCAAGGGAGACAGCATGGGTGGGGGAGGCAGGGGCTGGGGCGATCAGATGGCCAGTGACACCAGGAGCTGGAAGAGGCAGGAAGGATTCTCCCCTACGGGTTTCAGAGGGAGCACAGCCCTGCCAACAGCTTGATTTTGAACTTCTCTCCTGGAAGGCTGCGAGACGAGAATTTCTGTTGTGTGAAGCTGCCGGGTCTGTGGGACGTGGTTACGGCAGCTCTAAGAATCTAATCCGGTATGTTCTAAATGAACTTGGAGCACAGATAAATATAGAATGAATTCCCTTCAGTTTTGTTAGAGTCCAACATGGTCAAATCTCGAGTTTGAGCAGAGTACTGTACAGGCAAAGCTGATTCTAGGAAGCCCGTCGTGAGGGAGCGACCCACGGTTTGGCCAGAAGGAGCGTGAGCTGGGGAGGAGGTCTGGTCTCTCGTTCCTGGTGTGGGGCCTTCCCCTCCACCCCCACCCCTTCCCCACAGACAGAGCTGAGAGAACATGGAGGTGCCGAGGGCCCCACGATTCAGTGTGAGTGATTTGAAAATACAATCCGCAAGACTCTTTCTGCTCGGGATGGTCTTAAAGTTATGTGCGGTTAGGGAGGGCGTTTTCCGAGTTTTGTGGGAATTGCTCCTTGTCTGGGTGCTCTTCAGTTTTGAATGGGATCGTTGAGCCTATGACTCATCCAGTGCTCCCTGGCATATCTGTCTGTGAGCTGGTGGCGAAGCGCAAAGGTGGAAAGCACGAGAAGGTGTGAAACTGATCTGCTTGTTATAAGGCTTGAAAACATACAGATAAGTGGGGTCTTTTAAGGTCTTTTACGTTTTTAGCTTAACCTTATTCATGAAACTAGGTGTGAAGGTGCAGGCACAGGGCCCCAGACCTGCCTGAGCAGGTGCTAGAAGCAGGCCAGCTATTTACAGCCGGGTGGGGCAGGAGGGCCACGCAGGTGGAGGGGCCACTGTGTGGAATGTGAGGAGGGCGAAGGCGGGGCCGCCACCGCTCTGGACACCTGTCCACCCTGCGGACCGGGGAAGCCTCTCTGAGGAAGTGACGTTTCCGCTGGGAATTGACGGGGGGGGGGGGGGGAAGGTAGAGCGGGTGGGGGAGGGTTGCAAGCATCCGGGGGGCCCTGACACTGCCTTCTTCCCTCATCTCCCAAGACGAGATGACCACAGCGTTTGTGTAAGAGGTTCCTCCCCAGAGCTCAGCACCCAGCCGGCAACCATTGTTCAGCTTTGTAATTAACATCCAGAATGAGATGCTGAAATATGCACCACGGACTTTGGAATCGCTAGAGAAAGATCCAGTACGTTCTATGTCATTTTCTTGTTAAGCAAATCTCACTTTCTGAGGGCTATTATTTCAGGAACATATATGGTAATTTGATGAAGAGGAACATGCGATTAACTAGGACTTTTCGTTCCTTGACCACGGAGCTGAGGCAGAAACCAGACGGGGCTCACGCTTGCAAAAATGCCGCTTTAGACTTTAAAAGGTCAGGGGTGCCTTGCTTTTATCAAAGGATTAAAAAGAATTTTGGTGCATAGGCAGCTTAAAAAAAACGAGTGAATGTTGCTTCTAGCATGCTAAGGCTGTTGTGCTTTTAAGGGGTCAAAGGCTCATGGGAATGTTCCCCAGGATGAGTCGAGTGCTGTGGTTTTCGGTTTTGGATTTGGAGGCATTCACAGAGGGCCTGCTTCTCAACACAGACCCTGGACGTTGGCTATACGCACTCCCTCCCCTTCAGGACCTCCGGAACGCAAGTAGGATACGAAGCATCAGGACATTTCCACAGCCGCGTCTTTCCGCGAACGATAAGAACAATGACTTTAAGGACACGGGTGATCATACCGTGTCTGAGAGCCGCTGCACTAGGGAAGCTCCCTTCCTTCGCCAGCGTGAGCCTCCTCTGCCCACTGGGCAGGCGTATTTATAGGCACGGAGACCGAACGGGGTGATGGCTCCCCGGGGGCAGGGCGTGTGAGGCTGGCCCCACCGGCCATGGTGTGGTGGGCGCGCAGGATGGGCCAGGAGGCCGCTCTTGCCTCTTCACACAAGTGGTGAGGCTCATGGTCAGAAGTGATGTGGGGAAGATGGAGTGGAGGACAGGAGCGCTGCCCCCTCGCCGTGGCCCCTGGCGCGTACGGAGCCACCGAACACCGGTCATGGTGACATTGCCTCCCCCGGTCCACGTCCTCTGTGTCGTCGTGATGCCCACGGTGTGAGGTGTCCTCCACAGAGCTAATACTCCCAGGGCTCATGTTCACGCTGTGCCGTTTCGGGGCGATTCGCTTCCTTCACAGCCAAGTTTAGGCGTATTTGGAAGTCTGTATGAAACTGACAGAGGACTTCCCCGAACCACGTGTGCTGGGCTGTGGCTGAGTTTCCAAACGAGAGGCCATCCTCTCGAGAGGCACAGTCAGTTCTCGATATTTGAGACAGTTCTGTTCTTTTTTGTTTTCTTTTCGAGACAGGGAGAGAGAGAGAGAGAGAGAGAGAGCGAGCGAGCATGAGCAGGGAAGAGAAGCAGAGGGAGAGAGGCAGACACAGAGGCAGAGAATACTAAGCAGGCTTCATGCTCAGCCCAGAGCCTGACACCTGTGCTCAATCCAAAGACCCTGGGATGGTGACCTGAGCCGAAATCAGGAGTCGGACGCTCACCCGACTGAGCCACCCAGGTGCCCCGAGGGAGTTACGTTCTAGAAAGTTTCTGCGAACGCTGGATTAGCAAATACTGACCCTCTGTCCCCAAGGGAACTGCAAGGCTAGGTTTCTGCATGCCTCTGGTGCTGACATTTTCATCAACTGACCACGTTTTGTGTGTTGGTGTGTTTAACCAAGCCTGGTCTAGCATATGCTGGAGATTCCCGAACATGGAGACTTGTCCCGGTGACGCCAGTTTGTCCCTCTCCTGAGGCATCGCATGTGCCTGGATTCCTGCGTGGGTCTGCAGGACCTCGTCGTCTTCCTGACTGAGCCGTCAGAGCCTTGGCCCCGAGGAAGCAGATCCGTTTGAAACTTGCTGAGCCCCTGGGCCGCTGCACCGCTCTCGGGTGCCTGCTGTGGCCAGCTAGCCCCGGGAAGAGGGGTCCTTTTAGACGGGCGCTGTTTTCAATGGTCTCGGCTGGCGTGACGCCGTGTGGACACTTTGTGCGCCGCATCATTACTGTGTACGTTGGTGACCTCTGGTGCCACAAACAAAGTCACGGTGAGCGTCCTCACATGTGCCGCTTTATCGACCTGTGTGCCTGGATATGCACTTAGGAGTGAGGTTTCTTGAGTCGTGGCTCCGAGTGTTTTTAGTCTGAATAAACATAAACGTGGCCAGGACGCCGTCCAGCCGGGCTGTGCCCATCTACACCCCACTGCCGGGTGTGAAGTCCTGGGCCCCACATTTCCTCTGCCCTTGGTGCTGCCCAGCATTCTGACTTTGCCAATCTGGCGTGTGCCTACCGGTGCCTTGTTGCCGCCTCGGTTTGGACCCATCCGATTAATAACCATTTTAACTCTTTCTTCACAGGCTTGGTGTCTGCTTGGCCTTTCTCTTCTGAGCATCACCGGTCCTCATTCTCTGCCCATTTCTGTATTTGAATTCTCATCTTTTTCTTTGGATTCGTAGGCTGTCCTTATTTATTCCTTCTGTTGGTCCCTTGATGATGTAAAAAATCATAAATGCCGTTTTTTTTTTTTAATTTTTTTTTCAACATTTATTTATTTTTGGGACAGAGAGAGACAGAGCATGAACGGGGGAGGGGCAGAGAGAGAGGGAGACACAGAATCGGAAACAGGCTCCAGGCTCCGAGCCATCAGCCCAGAGCCCGACGCGGGGCTCGAACTCCCGGACCGCGAGATCGTGATCTGGCTGAAGTCGGACGCTTAACCGACCGCGCCACCCAGGCGCCCCTAAATGCCGTTCTTTTAAAAATTTTTTTTAACATTTATTTATTTTTTTTTGAGACAGAGAGAGACAGAGTGTGAGTGGGGGAGGGGCAGAAAGAGAGAGGGAGACACAAAATCCGAAGCAGGCTCCGGGCTCTGAGCTGTCAGCACAGAGCCTGACGTGGGGCTCGAACCCACAAACCACGAGATCATGATCTGAGCCGAAGTCGGATGCTCAACCGACTGAGCAACCCGGATGCCCCTGTAAATGCCTTTCTTAATGTAGCTACTATGCGGTAATTAATCTTGCCCTTCAGTGAAAAAAAAAAAAGAGTATAAAACCGATATGATCAAATCTACATTTTTTTCCCCCTGCCTTATGGTTTGAGCTCTGGGAATTTTTTCGTCTAAACAAATTTCTTCATTCTTGAGTCACACAAATCTACTCCTCTTACGCAGAAGTACACTCCTATGTCTTCTATGAACGTTATAGCTTAATTTTCCAGTCGTGGCTCCTAAT
Source organism: Felis catus (assembly GCF_018350175.1). NCBI lineage: Eukaryota > Metazoa > Chordata > Mammalia > Carnivora > Felidae > Felis > Felis catus. The sequence continues at coordinate 149,251,945 of NC_058372.1, read as the reverse complement.
CTCCCGGGCTCCATCGGTGCCCGTGGGGGTACCAGGATGCTGTCTTTGCCTCTCTTCGCATAGCGACCCAGTTTCCCCAAAGCCACTGACTGGAGGTCAGATTAAAGCGGACAGGGAGCCGGGGTCAGGCACACAGGGGATGCGTCCGGAGGTGGGACTTCTGGAAGGAGAGGGGCCGGAAAGGGTAAGGAGGAGGCTCCCCGCGTGAACATGGCCCCAGGGCAGTGAGATTATGTTTGCGATGGCGGAGAAAAGCAAGAAAAAAAGCAGGTGTAATTGGAAACAGGGCGTTCAGGGCAGGCCTCCCAGAGACGCTGCTGAATAAAGACTGGACGAGGTGAGGACAAAAAAGCATTTCGCGGTGGCGGGCAGGAGAGGGCTGGCACTTTTGAAACACTTTTGAGGAGGCCAGCATGACTGGCGCACAGTGGGTCTGGGGAGAGCGTTGGGGTAAGGTCACGAAGGTAACGGGGACCAGGTTGTGTGGGGCCTTGGGGACCGCCGTAGGGTCAGGGCAGCTGCTCGGGGAATGGAAGGACTGGCTTTGTTCGGCATCCTACGCACGCTGTCACTGGCCGCCGTGTCGGGAGGGGAGATGTCTGGAGTCACACACACGAGGTCATGACCGCCTGGACCAGGGGGAGAGGTAGGAAGAGGTCTTAGGATGGGCACAGGTGGAACCAGAGCCAACAGCACGTCCGGCGAGACTGGGTGTGGCCGCAGGAGTCGGGGGTCAAAAGCTGAGTGAAAGGGGGTTTCGAGAATGTGGGATTGACCTGGGTGCTGAGCAAGGCGGGGTCGGAGGATGGGAAGAGGGAAGCTGGAGACAAGGGTCGGCAAAAGGGGCAAAGAAATGGGGCCCAGGAGCCAAGCAGGCTGTTCGGGCCCCGCCGATTCTCTAAGGGGGAGATCGAGTGGCAGGGACGTTGACCCCTGCAGGGTCACGTGGCCAGACCCACGCTCAGGGACCCGGGGCCCTTGGCCCCAGCCCCACAGCCTCTGTGGGGTCACTGTGAACGACTCCTTCTTCTTCCTGTATTTTTAATCGGTTTTTGCGGGAATTTTTGTGAAGTGAACTTGTGTCGGGTGAACTTGCCTACCCGTCTGTAGGCCCCGAAATTCGTGAGTCCGTTGGTGTTTCTGCACGAAAGGTCCTATCAGAGCAGGTGATATGACCTCCCGATCAAATCGTCTGCCTATCAGTTGTGCCTGGGTTCGTGTCAAGTTCCTAAGCGATGACTTTGTGCCAGTTTAAAATTCTGGGGCCACGAATTTTAGCCACTGTCTCCTCTAACATTTTAATTTCTTCCCTGGGGCTGTTCCCGTGCTTGGAGGGTGATGGGCGCAGGCTGTGTGCATCCCGCCCGGTGGGAGGCAGCCCCCTGTCCCTGCAGGGGGGTTGGGCTTGGGCCAGGGAGGGACAGGCACCCCAGACTCTCTGAGACCGCAGCCGATTCTACTCTTCCGGAAGAAGAGCCTCGCACAGAACCAGGGAAAAATGAAATTACTACATGAGATTTACATACGTTTCCATGAGCAAGAGAAGCAAACTCATTCTTGAATGCCAGGAAAGCATCCAAGGTGCTGGCTCTCGGGCATAATTGTCTCCACACAGGTTTCCACGCTGTAAAGTGTGCAGATTTGCGCATCGAATGATAGTCCTGAGAAATGGGGATTCAATCTGGGACAAGCCACCGATCCCCCGGCTCTTATCAGCGTCCACTGTGCCGCCACAGCAAAGGGTCCCAGGAGACCACTGGGGGTTCTGCACAGCTGACCTGGGGGCTCGGAATTCAGAAAAATGTAAATTGGCCGCATTGCAGAGGGAGCAGGGGGGAAGGAGAATTTATTTTTAATAATAATATCTCAGGAAGGGAAAGGGAAGAGGTAAGCCTGTGGTCCTGGCTGCTGGATCTGGGAGTGTATTTTCTGTTGCAATATCACTAATAAATGCTTTCTCTTAGATTAAAATCCAGGTATCTAGGGACGCGTTGTGGCTCCAGGCCAGGCTTCCCATCAGTGCAAGTGCACAGGTCACTTGTGTTCAAAGGGAATAGCTTGTAATCTCCCCAGCGGGGTTCAGAGAATGCTTCGAATCTTTGATAGAATTAAAAAAAATTTTTTAATGTTTATTTATTTTTGACAGAGAGAGAGACAGCATGAGCAGGGGAAGGGCAGAGAGAGAGGGAGACACAGAATCCGAAGCAGGCTCTGTGCTGACAGCTCAGAGCCTGACTCGGGGCTCAAACTCACAGACCGCGACCTGAGCCGAAGTCGGCCACTCAACCGACTGAGCCACCCAGGCGCCCCTAATCTTTGACAGAATTTTAAAACTTAATGGCTGGTAACAATCTAAGGGATGAAACAAACACATTCATGTAGCTGTAAATATGAAACACCCTAGGTAGCGCCCTGACCTTTCATTGAACTCTTTTTATTTTTATGGGCCTGGGGCCACATAATAAAAACCTTTACCGCAAATTCCTGCTTTGTTAGGTCATTTATTTCTATGTCTGTGCATCATTTTAGTCACCTTTGTTATTTCCCGTCACGGTGCGTGACTTTGAAAAATCGCCACGTAAATCACGTGTAGTTGACATCTAGAATCCACAGAGACTTTAGAAACTCGACAGAAATTTCAAGTGGAAAATTCCTGGGAGGCTCACGGTTTTGCAAGATTATCTGGGTCCCACAAGAACAGTCTAAAAAATGACAGCACATTTTGGAGGCAATTTCCCAGCGGCAACGTCTTCAAAGCAATTTTCAGCCTTCTTTGCTCATCCCCAAGGGGGTTTCCATTTTTGACTTACAAAAAAGATGGCTTTGGAAATCTAGCCGTGGAAAATTTAGGGGCAGTTTTCTCGATTTTATGTAAATGGGAAGATCCCAAGCTTCTCATCTCCTCACTCCTGGGAGCGAATAACCCAGGGGACAGGCTGCAAGCCTCTCCCCGGGGTTCCTAGTCCCGGATCCTGGGGGAGCCCCGGTGGGGAACGTGGTTTGGGGGGGAAATCTGAGTCTGTCAGCTAAGCATTTGGCCTCTGGTGGTCTGGTTTCTGGGGCTCGTCAGGCTAATTACAACCGGGGAGCCTCCGGGTTTGCCTGTGGCCTCGGTGCCTACTTTCCCGGGAGGGAAGAAATCACCTGCCTGTGCCCAGGCCGGGTCCCCCTGCTCGGGCCGCGGGACCCTCCTGTGACTTCTGCCTGCGCACCCTCCTCCCACACTGCTTCCTCCCCGCGTCTTGCTGCTCTCCTGGGCCAGGCCCAGGGTGAAGGACAAGGACACCTGGCTGGGGCGGGCCCCTCACTGACGGACCAGGTGAGCTGGGCTGTGAACCTGGGACCAGCTTCGGTGGACCCAGACGAAACCACGTCTGCAGCAGAAAGGCCAGTTGTCTCTCTGCATCCTGTTCCGGGAAATACTCAGGAGCCACCAGAGAGCGTGAGCCTCACAGTGACCAGGTCCTGGTGCCTCACGCTGTGGCTCTGACCACTGTCACCTGCCCGAGTGACCCCTGGCGGTCTTGCTTCTTGCTCGCGTCACCAGCAGAAGCATCGTTTCTCAAATGCTGCCGGTTTTCTGTCTGAAGGGTGTTTAGAGTCCAGTGCGCGGTGATTTCGGGGTCTCTGTGTTTGGACACATTTTTTTAGACCTCAGTTACTTTGGGCAAAGTCTCAGGACCAAAGAGACAGATTTCATGCTCGGTGTTTAAGGACTACGGTTATTGTGCTCGCTTTGGCAGCACGTATACTAAAATAGGACAATGGTTACAAGAAATGACGTAAAATCAACATAGGTCTTGACATGAGATCAGTTAGAATAATTTTCATCATTTCACATGCACATTATCTCCTGTTATCACTCGGTCACAGAGATTATCATTTGGAAAAAATAGTAACTCTGATTAAACTAGCAGTTTAATGTTACGGTTACATATGAGTAAATCATTTTGTCTTTATTAGTAAGGTGGCTTGCCTAATTTTCTCTTTTTCTTTTTTTTGATAGTTATTTTATTTTTGAGAGAGAGACAGAGGGCAAGTGGGGGAGGGGCAGAGAGAGAGGGAGACACACAATCCAAAGCAGGTTGGTTCCAGGCTCCGAGCCGTCAGCACAGAGCCCGATGTGGGGCTCGAACCCACGAACTGTGAGATCATGACCTGAGCTAAAGTCAGACGCTGAACACACTAAGCCATGCAGGTGCCCCTAATTTTCTCTCTTTCTTAACAAATGGCTAAACTTTGATGTCCTTTTGTCCAGGGAATCGCCTGGGTCACGGGTGGGCTGGCTGTGCCCAGATAGGCACCGAATTCTCCATGTCTCAGCTTCCCCTGTTTGCAAACAGGGGGTGCCTGATGTATTCCCTTCAGAGGGGTGCCCTGAAGACAAAAGGAGTCAGCCTGCTGGCACAGAGCCACGCCCAGCGGGGGCAGCGGCCGTGTGCCCTGGGACAGTCCCTGTCTGCTTTGTCTGAAGACCTTCCAAAATTCTAAACTGGGTCTGCTTTTATTTTTATTTTTTAAAATCTTTTTATTTTTGAGAGAGAAAGAGACAGCACAGACTGTGAGATCATGACTCGAAGGCCAAGTTGGACGCTTCATCGACTGTGCCGTCCGGGCGCCCAGCGGGGTCTTATTTTCAAATCTTTATGTAGCCTTTTTCTAGTTTTATTTATTTTTTCTTCCATGGATAAGTTAAAGGGTCATTGCAACTAATTAATAGTAATTCACTTCTCTTTTACTGTTGGCTGATGTCTTGGGAAAGATCTTAAAAACGATTCCTGAGGGGGGGCCTGCCTGGCTTTGTCGGTTAAGCATCCGACTTCGGCTCAGGTCACGATCTCACGGTTCGTGGGTTCGAGCCCCGCGTCGGGCTCTGTGCTGACAGCTCGGAGCCTGGAGCCTGCTTTGGATTCTGTGTCTCCCTCACTCTCTGCCCCTCCCCTGTTCACTCACTGTCTCTCTGTCTCTCAAAAATAAATAAACGTTAAAAAAAATTTAAAAACTATTCCTGAAATTCTATCCTGCCCCCAAGTTTTTGAAATTACACACCTTTGAGGCTATTAGATAATTATTCCTCCAAACTTTTTTTTCTCTTACCAGTTATAAACTATTCATATGGCTAGTAACTAACTTAATTTCTTAGAATACTAAGATTGTTTGCAATTAAATAGACTCGTTGGTTTAAAATTGTGTGGTAAATGTATACAGAAAATTGTAAATATACAATGTGTTTGGTGTTTAAAAGTTGAAAATAAGATGAAGACTTACTTTCTCCGTCTCCCCCTTTGCTTTTCCTGTTAAATGTTTTACATTCTTTAAAAGTAGGCGCACAATTAAATTATTATGGAACTGGTGATGACACTTAAGAAAGCCATTCACCAGAGTGCTTAATGCGGTTAAATCGATTTTCTCGGCTTCTCACCCTCGGGGACGCTGGTCCCTAAAAGCCCACGGTCTCTCGGTTTCAGTGTCCTTTCTGTTGTCCCAAAAACTCTGGCCTGAACCCAACTGCTTTTGTAGGTAGTTTGGTTCCTTCTAGATTCTTCCTGTTCATGTTATGAGCAGTCCGCCATTTCAGAGCCAGCAGGAGGCACGTTTCCAGCCTCTCTCATGGACCAAAATATTTTCCTGGGACAGATAATCAAGGGAGGAGCCTCGAGTGGAATCTGAAGTTGTCTCAAGTAGAAAATGCAAAGTGCGCCAGTACGGGAGAGGCCCCTCGTTCCTACAGCTTCTAGGTCCCTCCCCAACCGTTTCTTTTTCCTTTTCATTTTTATTTCAGGTTTTTATCTAAATTCTAGGTGGTTAACATCCACCCGTTTCTTTTTAAACATTTTCAGCAGACCCAGCTTCTGCTGTAGTGGGCTCCAGGCGGTGGAGGTGGGCTTCATGCCCCCGGTGCCCGCCGGCCGAGGGCAGACACCGCAGTAACCCGTCACTGTCACCCGAAACCTCCTTCCTGGACCCCTGTTGCGTCGGCCCGATTGCACGCACGTGAACGCCCATCTAGGACTCCAATGTGTCAGTGACTTAGAATATTTTTTGAGAAAGCCTAAGGAGTTGGTTTAATTGAAACCGTGATCTGGTTTCCAGGACCTGAATGAGCTCACGACATCGGCCGGTGCCAGAACTGCTAGAAATGATAGAGATAAAAATAAACACATACATGACAGTGCTGTTTCCTGAGCAGCGAAAATGCTTTCTGCCTCTTTTTCTCCTTGAATTTGAATTTCCAGCTATGTTCCCCTTAGAATATTATCCTAATGCGATGTATATGGGTCTTTGAGAAAAAGTCATCACCTGTATTCTTGCAGGAAACATCCGCTCATTAGTTGATTTTTAAATTGTTTTACACGTTTGCTTATTTATTTATTTTGAGAGAGAGGTGGGGAGAGAGAATCCGAAGCAGGCTCTGCACTGTCAGCACTGAGCCCGAATCGGGGCTCAATCCCACGGACGGTGCAATCATGACCTGAGCCAAAATCAAGAGTCAGATGCTTAGCCGACTGAGCTACCCAGGCTCCCCCTCATTGGTTGGTTTTTAAATTGCCTGTAACCATCCGACTCAAGGCGTTAAGTTTCTTTCGAATTACTGTTACAATTATTATTGGCGTACAGGTGGGTAAAATATGTTTTGAAATGGGAAATTATCAAATACAACAAGTACAGCGATCAGGAATTCAGAGCAGGTCTGCGGGGCGATGCACGGAGGGCCACCGAGGCCCCCAGCAGCTGGGCCCCCGAGCCGTCCGCCCTGGAGAAATCGTGCACAGAAATAGGAAGGAAAGGTGGGAATGGGAAAAGATTGGTTATTGTACCATTACTTGGTTTTTCCGAGCCGTATGCCAGAGAGCACCTTGTGATTGTTACAGAAGATTATTTTGAAAGCTCTGCCGGCTGAAAATTTGAACGGCTTGCCCTTCAGACTTGCCGAGAGCACAGCAGTGGAGCTTGTAGGACCTGCCAGGGTTGCTGGAGTGAGACCAGGAGCCCTGGGTGCCCCGAGGCTCCCGTCCCCACGGCCCCGAAAATGCAGTGGAGGGAGAGTGAGGGGCGAGTGGTGAGCCTTTCCTTGGGGAAGGGGGATCGAGGCCTTGGAGGGGAATGGGGGAGACTCCTAGGAAGGCGTCGGGGATCTGGAAATGACAGACGATTGCTTTGAGAATATTCACGCCCTCGTGCCCCCGGGAAGGGCTGTGCGCATAATGCTTGGCGGTCTGGGGAGCGCTGACATGGGGGCTCAGCCAGGGGCCGGGCCGGTGCACAGTAGGGTCTGAGCACGGCCTCCTGGAGAACTGGTTGGGGACGTCTGCCCTCGGGTTTCCGTGTAGCCCATATAAACTCCTTCTGGACGCTGTCATAGCAGAGTGGGGCACAGACTGGGGCACAGAGCGGGGCACAGAGCGGGGCACAGACTGGGGCACAGAGCGGGGCACAGAGCGGGGCACAGAATGGGGCACAGACCGGGGCACAAAACAGGGCATAGACTGGGGCACACAATGGGGCACAGAGCGGGGCACAGAATGGGGCACAGAGCGGGGCACAGAGCGGGGCACAGAGCGGGGCACAGAATGGGGCACAGAATGGGGCACACATTGGGGCACAGGCGGGGGCACAGAATGGGGCACAGGCAAGGGCACAGAACGGGGCACAGAGCGGGGCACAGAACGGGGCACAGAGCGGGGCACAGAATGGGGCACAGACCGGGGCACAGAATGGGGCACACATTGGGGCACAGGCGGGGGCACAGAACAGGGCACAGACCGGGGCACAGAACAGGGCACAGACCGGGACACAGAGCGGGGCACTGACCAGGGCATAGCTCAATCACGTGAGAGAATACTTGAATCTGTTAGGCCAGCGAGAGTGCTCTGAAGAACCCAGCAAGCAAATTTCACCGCTCAACGCTTTCAGCCTGTCTTAACTACCATGGGATACAGACAGAAACGATGTGGCAGGATGGAACCTTCCAGTCCACCCGAATTCTGTGGAGTCGATAGTTTGATCTTCGCTCGGCGCGCGTAGGCTGCCTGACAAGGAAGTTGACGATTCAGATGTCATTTTCCTCCTGTTGCTTTTCACCAGGCAGCGGACACGTCGGGGGTTCTTCTGTCACTCCTGCCTGAGTTTTACCCCCGTATCGGCGACCGGTCCCCCGGCACAGCTGGCAGACGGGCACTTGTCGGCCTTGACCGGGAGGTTGTCAACCATTTCTGTGAGCTTCTCCACGGTACATATATATATATATATATATTTTTAACGTTTATTTTTGAGGGAGAGAGCGAGCGAGCACACGCGGGGGAGGGGCAGAGAGAGAGGGAGACACAGAATCCGAAGCGGGCTCCAGGCTCCGAGCTGTCAGCACAGAGCCCGACGCGGGGCCCGAACCCACGAGCCGCGAGATCATGACCTGAGCCGAAGTTGGACACTTAACCCACTGAGCCACCCAGGTGCCCCCCACATATATATGGTATATACTATATACTCTATAGAGCATACACTATATATGATATACTCTATAGAGTATATACCGTATAATATACCATATAGAGTATGTACTATAAGATATATATATATAAGCTTATTTATTTTATATATATTACATATATTTTGTATTTTATATCTCATATCTTATATATTTATATTATTTATGTAATATAATTATTAAACATATATGAATTTATACATATACACACATATATGTAAGTATATGTGTATATATTTTATCTTACATATATTTATATTATATAATATAATTGTTAAATATATACATTTATAAATATGTTTTATACATATACATATATACACGCACACATATGTATAAGCTTATTTATTTATTTTGAGAGAGAGAGCATGAGTAGGGGAGGGAAGAGAGAGAGAATCCCAAGCAGGCTCTGCACTGTCAGTGGAGAGCCTAACTCGGGCCTCGAACCCATGCACATGAGATATGACTTGGGCCAAAATCAAGAGTTGGACACTTAACCGACTGAGCCACGTTTTTTTAGAAAAAGAAAAAAAAAGTATCAGGGGTGCCTCGGTGGCTCAGTCGGTTAAGCGTCCAACACTTGATTTTGGCCCAGGTCGTGATCTCACGGTTCATGGGTTCGAGTCCCACGTTGGGCTCTGTGCTGACAGCGCAGAGCCTGCTTGGGATTCTCTCTCTCTCTCTCTCTCTCTGTGCCCTCCCCTACTCTCTCTTTCTCTTAAAATAAATAAACTTTAACAAATATATATTAGAATAAGTATACCATACCATGTAATGTCTTTAAATGGCATCCATATCTTCTGTGACCTCTACTCCGCCTGTCATCTGTCTGTCTACACGGATTGGGGGTGACTCCCTTCCCTGGGACACTGAGCCAGCCTGGGCAGGAAGACAGAGACACAGCAGCAGAATCGGGGACCAGAGAAACGTCCCTCTGTCCTCGTATGTTCTATATCTGGGGGCCTTTGAATGAAGTTGGCAAAAGACACACTGGGAGAAGGAAAGAAAGGGTTCACTTCTGAATGCGAGAGCCCCACGTGTCAGTGCTCTGGTGAAAAGTCCAAGGGGCAGTTGGGATCGGGGGCTCCCGTGTTCGACTTAGGGAGGGAAGAGTGCAGGGAGAGCGGGATCCCATGGGAAGAGTGGATATGTTTCATTAGGAATGGTAAATCCGTCTTTAAGGAGAAAGCTTGTGATAACATTTGTCTATAGGGGCGTGAGTGGTCTCCATCTTCTCTAGGGCCCAGAAACTCCCCGAGAGGGCGTTTACGATGGGGTTATTCACTGTGTCTCCTCTGGGAAGGGAGCTGCCCCACAGAGGAGATCTGTCACAGACATCATTTCTCGACGTTTCTGCTTGCAGTTGGATGAGGGAAGGCTTCCTTCTGTATCTGTTGGAGGTCAAAGGTGTACGGCCTCAACCAGTCTTCATCGGAGCCCTGGGGTTCCCGGTGGGTCCCCGCGCTGCTGGGTCTGTTCCAGGCTGTGCGTGCCCTCCTTGACTGCCAGACCGCGGGACGAGCCCAGCCGTGTCCTGCGTCGGTCTTGTCTTGCCCGCTCCCTTCTGCCCGGCGGTCTGGGCCGAGCACGGGCTCTGGTGGGAAGCACTCCGTGACGTCCCCTGCCTCACTCAGCCCCACCGCGGTGCCCTGGGCTGCACACGCGGCCTCTCCTGCCTGCGGTCAACCTGTGAACCCTGAACCCTTCCTTGGAGTCCTCAGTGCTTAGCTGGGCGGGGGACCAGGACAGCGTCCGTCTGTAGCGATGACCCGTCATGTGCAAGGACAGGGGACCCTGAAAACACTGAAGGAGGAGGAGCTGGGGCACGAAGGCCCCAAGCTGTCTGTCGTGGGGCTGTAACAGGGAATAGTGGGCAGTGGGTCTGGAGTGCCCCACGGTCACATTGGGTCTCCTTGGGACCAGTTTCCGTGTCTTGTAGGTGTAGGGTTTTGGCGTAAAAGCTGTTGTGTGTGTGTGTGTATGTGTTATTTCATTCTATTTTTCATAAGTTTTATTTATTTTGAGAGAGAAAGAGCATGTGAGCCAGTGGGGGAGGGGCAGAGAGAGAGAGAGAATCCCAAGCAGGCTCCACACTATCAGCCCAGAGCCCAACACGGTGCTTGAACCCACGAACCGTGAGATCATGACCTGAGCCCAAATCAACCAGCTGGGCCACCCAGGCACCCCCTATACACTTAGGTCTTTATCTTTGGATAAACTCCTAGCCGTTGGGTCTGAGACTTGTGGGGGGCCAGGCCCCGGTGCCAGGCTGAGACCGGGTCAAGCAATGTTCCCCATTGACTCAAGCCAACCCGGTGGTTCCCCCTCCCATTCCCCCACTTTCAAGGGCATACGAAAGCCTTGTCAAGGCTGAGAAAGTTAATTCCTGAAGCCTGTGGTCTGCAGGTGTTGGCAGTAATGCTACCTCCCTTTTTCTACCCCGAGTCAGATAGACACAAACATGGGGACTGTGTTTTGCTAGCAATCTATCAAAAAGATCTTGTGACCTGTTCAGAAAGTTCACAAGGTATACAGAACTAAATGTTTTGGCTGGCAGTGATCATGTGAAACCTGTTTATTCTTAGAATGACCTGATCCATAAGAGTCTTATATTATAAAAGATTGTGTACAGCAACAATAAAGCCGTCACTTGGGCCATCAGGCCAGGGGACCCTCCTGTTCCCAAACTTTCTTCTCTTTTTTTCTTGCATTCCCCTACCCTGAGGACCCTGACCTCGGTGTTTGTCGCGCCGGTCGCGACAGAGACTTTAGACTTCTTTATAGAAACGCTAATTTTACGTCTTATAAGTCTTAATGCAAAACAGTATTTTTAGGAACTTTCTCCTTCTTGGTTTCACTTTCCATACGGATGTGGGAAAGCGTGTGTAGGTAACGTTTGCAGTGACTCAGAATTCCTGGGGCGACAACTGCTTACGCCAACACCCGCGTGGCGCTGCTCCCGGACCCCTCTCTCCTGCCCCCTGCTGAGAAGCAGTGAGACCAAAGTGTGTGCAGTAAAGCTCTGAGGGCTTTGGAATCGCTAAGTGACTGGAAGCAAATTAGGGTGGCCAAAAATACCGGCTTGAGGTTCGCTAAATCCTGGCTCTGCAACGCCAGCCATGCGGCTTCGGGAAAATACTTCTGCTCTGCCAGCCTCAGGGTCCTTATCGGAGCATCAGGTCGGCACCTGGTTTACGGGGAGGACCTAGCGTGGGAGGCTGGGGACGCGTGGCTCGTGCGCGGTGTAGACGAACGTCTGACTCTGTTATCGCTCAGGGGTTTTCTGGCACAGGGTCCACAGAGAGTAACTACTTTAGCAAAAACACCTCCTCTAGTAAAGAGAAGAAAAGAGCAATCGCTCCCGTGAACCAAAGGAGCAAATGGTGTGTATTTTCATACCTAGATCCTCTGACCTGTGAGGAAATTGGGGCTCACAGAATCAGGGTGAGCTGCCCTGGCGGCGTGAAGGGTGGGGACCCGCAGGGGCCCAGGGGAGAGGCTTTGACATCAAGTTGGAGGAGTTGAGTATTACATGCTGGGGCGGGTCTTCTTTTTTTTTTTTTTTTTAACGTTTTATTTATTTTTGAGACAGAGACAGAGCATGAACGGGGGAGGGGCAGAGAGAGAGGGAGACACAGAATTGGAAGCAGGCTCCAGGCTCTGAGCCGTCAGCCCAGAGCCCGACTCGGGGCTCGATCTCACGGACCGCGAGATCGTGACCTGAGCTGAAGTCGGCCGCTTAACCGACTGAGCCACCCAGGCACCCCATGGGGTGGGTCTTCTAATTCCGGGATGAGAACTGCGTTTACGGACAAAAGGATTGTGCTGTCAGGGTGTTCCGAGGACACAGACCAACAGAGAGTGTGTGTGCGTGCGCGTGTGTGTACATACGTGGAGGGGTGGGACTTATTTTCAGGGACTGGCTCACGTGGTCGGTGGCGGGGGCTGGCGAGCCTGAGGCCTGTAGGGCAGGCCGGCAGGCCAGGCCGTCTGTCGTGGGCGGGCCTCCTGGAGGAGGACCCCTTCCTTCTTGGGGGAACCTCAGTCTTTTTCTCTAAAGGCCTTCAGCTGAGGGATGCGGCCACCTCGGTGTGGAGGGACGTTTGCTCTACTCAAAGGCTGTTGAGGCGAAGGTTAAGCGTGTCTACAAACACCTTCACAGCAGCCTCCGGACCCGTGTGTGACCAGCACCTGGTCACCGAGGCCGGGCCAGGTGGACCCACAGCGAACAGGCCTGGGAACCAAAGGCTTATCATCGGCCCGTCTGGGGCAGACGACGAAGCGCTCTGCTGAATGAATCGCAAATCCGTTCGGATTTATGGGAGCGTTTATGAACGTGGGGTCCCGCCCTTTCGTGCATCTGGTTTATGTGGTCACAGGGCTGAGGTGGGAGGGGACAGTCCCCTCTCCCTGGAGCACAGCTGTAACCGTCTGCCTCTCAGCTGCACATGGGGCATCTGAGGAGCCCTGCCCGCGCTCAGGAGGCTTTGGGGCGGCCGGCCCCGCTCTCCGGCTCTCAGAATCAAGTCCTGCTTCCTTCCGGCTCTACCTTTGAGCTAAGTCTTCGTGTTGGGGCTTCCAAGCTGCTCTCCAGGCACAGCGGTGGCCGCATTTATGGGCCTTGTGCTCACGTGTCTTTGCCACATCCCACTCGTCTGCCTGCAGAACCTACCAGGGCTGGAGTCTTGCTCCTAAAGGTGCTGTTCACTCTCATTCGGGGGCGATCGTGCACCCCTGGGGGACATCAGCAACGTGTGGAGACAGTTTTGGTCGTCGCAACTGAGACAGGGATTGCTCTTGGCATTTAAGCCCGGGGATGCCGTTAAAGTGCACGGGGCGGGGGGGCCCGCCACAGAGCCAGCCGCCCCAAACGTCCACGGTGCTGACATGGGGACCCGAGGCCCCGAACGCTGCCTCCCAGGAAGAGTTTGTCCTGGAGACTCTGAAGCAGCCCATCTCCTGGCTCGCGGCTCAGCTCCCCACGCAATCTCTAGATGCCGGGTCTACACCGGCTCTGCCCTGCCGGCTGATGGCTCCCGGGCCCGCCCGCCAAGCGCCCGCCTGACCCCAGTGAGTGCCTGTGATTCCTGGGGAACGTTTGCTTCAGCAGGAGGTCGAACAACACACTCCGACGGGGAAGACGCCTTTCATCTTCATATTATCTCGGGTCATCCCCGAACACATCGTCGGGGGATCGATAATTAAGAAAGAAATGAAACCAGTTTCTTGTTTCTCTGAGACCGTAGTTAATAATGACAATAACAGAACGTGGTCCTACATACGTTCTGTGAGTGTATTTTCTCTTCCTTGTGATTTTTCTCAGCGTTTTCTTTACTCCATCCGACTTTATTGTAAGAACGTAATACATGATGTGTAACACAGATCAGTGATGTGTTAGCCGACTGCGGCTGTTATAGGGAAGGCTGTCGGTTCACAGTAGGTTCTTAGTACTTAGATTCTGGGGGAGTCAGAGGTTATGTGTAGATTTCCAACAACGTGGGGGTCGGCGCCTCGACCTCCGCATCGGATACCCTGATTTGTTTTCCAAAGGTATGGCCCTCACAAAGGGAGCCAGCGAGGAAGGCACGAGATGGCAGGTGCTTCTGAGGAAGGAGAGCTCTGACCCGCGATCTTGCCACCCTGTTTCTTCAGAGGGATTTTCTAGTCCTCAGGGGCCCGGAGAGGACCTCAGTGCCCCGGGAGGATTTGATGAGGAGTAGTCAGTAGTCTCTTGATGGTGGCAGACTAACACAGCACACCTGGGTGGTTATGATTCGATTATTTGGACTGTGATGGCCACGAGGTGTTGACTGGCTGGGGCGTTTCTCAGTTACAGAAAAATGCCTGGCTCGGTCTACGTGACCCAGCCGGGCAGATGTGCGAGGCAACGCTGTGGACGTGCTGGGTAGCCCGGGTCTCTAAGACAAGAACGCGTGTTCTGGAGGTGCAGCGAGGGCTGTAACAGCCCCAGTGGACTCTCCAGTGTCTGGAATTGGCTCATATTTCAAGTTCAGCTAACTACAGTTGTTGAAACACTCAGTGGACATGTGACCTGCTTCTCTGGTTGTTCTCAGATGGCCCACAAAGGAATCTGGCCTCCCTGGCCGTATTAGTCGGCTATGATGGAATTATGAAATATGGAAGGTTTGGGTTTGAGAGCGGACGGCTAAGAAAGAATTCTTGAAACGTTTTTGGTGCTAAAAGGCAATTTTATTAAAGCACGGGGACGGGGCCCGTGGGCAGAAAGAGCTGCCCTGGGGTCATGAGGAGTGACTGATTATATACTTTTTGATTGGGGGGTGGTGAGGGATAAGTAGGTCTCTAAGGAATTTGGAAGCCAGGCTTCCAGGACCTTGAGGGGCTGGCTGCTGTGAAGGTGAGGTTACTTTTAATCTCCAATAAAAAAAACATAAAGAGTAAGGCGCGAAGGGCAGCCGTGAGTTCCTTGAAGGAAGGTCACGGTCTGCATGCAGGTGTCTGTCGGTGGGCTTCGAGCCGTAGGGAGATTTCGCTGAAGGCACACTTTTCTTGCCTGTATTCTCCTCTCCAGGCTGTGGCTGCTGTAACAAGTACCATGGACTGGGCAGCCTAAGCAACAGGTGTTTCTTCCTCACGGTCCTGGAGGCTGGACGTCCAAGGTCAAGGTTGGTTTCTTCTAAGACCTCTCTCCTTGGCTTGCACATTGTGTCTTCTGTGTCCGCATACGGTCTTCCTTCCGTTTCTGTGTCCTGATCTCCTCTTCTTAGAAGGACACTAGACCCTTTGGATCAGGGTCCACACGCCTGACCTCACTAGACTCAATTACCTGCATAGAGACCTTTCTCCAACAGGGTTCCATTCTGAGGTCCTGGGTGTTACAGCCTCAACGTATGAATTTTTGAGGGGGCACAGTTCCGGCCATCACAGTCTCTACTTATAAATGATGGTTGTGTTTTTAATTTCTGTGTGGATAGGATCATAGTCTACATTTCCTTTTTTCCAAAAACTCTGTGATATTTTTGAGATTTATTCATGTTGATCATTTAGTTCTATTTTATTTACTTTGGGTGCCGAGTGGCATTTGCTGGTATGAAAATACCAGTTTATTTTTCCACTCCCCCACCAAGGAGCCAAGTCGGATAATTTCCATTTTTTGTTCTTTTAAGCAGTGCTCAGTGGAAAACCTGTGTTTTCCCATGAACATATACCAGAGTTTATTTCTCTGTTTAGATACTTAAAAGTGCAATTGATGGGCCATAAGATACGTACATTTTGAAATTA
Source organism: Felis catus (assembly GCF_018350175.1). Lineage (NCBI taxonomy): Eukaryota > Metazoa > Chordata > Mammalia > Carnivora > Felidae > Felis > Felis catus. The sequence goes on along the minus strand of NC_058372.1, from coordinate 149,236,200 downwards.
ACTCGGTATTGACTAATTCTTCTCCAAAGTGGTTGAACTTCTGTATTCTCTCTCTAGCGATTTAGCAGAATTTCTCTTTTTCCAAATACTCCCCAACTCCCGTTGGATGCGGTTTGGCACACTTATGCTATTTGTAGGAGTGAAGAATTCACTTATGTGATGAAGAGGAAACGTGTCTCTCCATCGTGTGCATTAACCTCGATATACCTCTGGTGCTAATTCTTTCTGAGTGTGTAGGTCAGAGGCGCATAGCCTTCGGGTCTGTGGCCTGTTTTGAGGTCGTGGTGTCTTTTGTTCACCCAAAATTTTCTTACTTAGATGTAGTCCAACCTATTGATTTTTACAAGTACAATGTATGGATTTTTGACCTCCTGGAAAAATGCCTTCGCAGTACAAGTCAAAACACAATCTCCTGAATGTCCTTTTGAAACTTACATAGTTCAGCCTTTTCCTGTTTTGGTCTTGAATTTATTTTTGTACGCGGGATGAGGTGATCCATGAGTTGGCTGGCAATGCTCGTCCCTCGTGTCCGGCTGCCCGTCCCTGAGCCCCCGCGTGCTGGGCCAGGCTGCTTGTGCAAATGGGACCACTCCAGCGAGGGCTAAGGTGCCCGTACCTGCCCGGTTTTCTTTTCTTTCTGTGTATTTCCTTCAAAGGGTTTTATCATATTTTCTGTAAAGTCCTACACATTTTGTTACATTTACTCTTTCTACTTCACGGGTGGTCCTTTCTTCTCTTCTCTCGCCTTTCCCCCTTCTCTCTCTCTCTCTCTCTCTCTCTCTTTTTGCCCTTGTAAATGCCATCTCTTTAAATGGTTTCCTCTTGGGGTGCCCGGCTGGCTCAGTCAGCAGAGCGTGAAACTCTTGATCTCAGGGTTGTAAGTTTGAGTCCCCCCTTGGGTGTAGAGCTTACTGAAAAAGAAAGGCTTTAAAAACGGTTTCTTGCTGATGTACAAAAGCACTATCAGCTTTTGAATATTAACTCCTCTTTCCGGCAACCCGTCACAACCGTCTGGTTAGAATTAATAAATTGTCAGTACGTCCTCCCAGATTCTACAGAGAATTATACTCTCTGCGAACCATCGCAGCTTGTCTACGTTTACTTCTACTACGTCTTATTTGAGTTTAAAAATACTCATCTCATGTTCTCTTTAACGCTGCCCCCCCTGCTGGCAGAGGCTCTGGGTGTGGCCCTGGCTCCCACGTGCCCGCTCTCTCTTCCTCAGGCCACATCTCTCCTTGGGTTTTGAAATTGTGGACTGAGAGCACCTCTGGAGCCTCGCCCGTTCCGTGCGGACTCCTTGCGGCCTGGCTCCAGATGCGTCCGTCCGTCCCCGGGAGCCCTGCGCGAGCCCCGTGCGTCTGCCAGGCGGCTCCGGTGTCTTCTTGGCGTGGGAACAGCTTTCGTGTTCAACTTCACTTGAACCCAGTGCCAGGGTAAGCTCCCCCAGACTCACGGAAGGGACAGGTCTGGCATGTTCAGTTATTAGGGATGACTCTATTTATTTTTTATTTTTTATTAATGTTTATTTATTTTTGAGAGGGAGAGAGATAGAGCACGGGCAGGGGGAGGGGCAGAGAGACAGAGGGCGACACAGAATCCAAAGCAGGCTCCAGGCTCCCAGCTGTCAGCACAGAGCCTGACGTGGGGCTCAAACTCGTGAACTGCGAGATCGTGACCTGAGCCGAAGTCGGACGCTCAACCGACTGAGCTGCCCAGGCACCCCTCAGGGATGACTTAAAAAAATATTTTAAACCTGAGCTGAAGACAAGTTAGACCAATGTCCTTATTCTTATGTTGCTCAGTGGATTGTTCGGTTTACCCCTCTCCGAGGCCACTCAGTGGTCCAGCCTCACATAGCCGGCTCAGTCCCAGTCCCTCAGCTCACGAGGGCCAGGCTCTACTTTCCTGTACCTCCGTGAGTGTCAAAACCTGCCATGAACAGCAAAGAGACAAACAGCCCAACTGAAAAAGGGCCAAGGATGTGAATAGACCTTTCTCCAAAGAACACATACGGGTGGCCAAAAGGCACGTGAAATGATGCTCAGCATCGCTAATCGTTAGCAAAATGCAAATCAAAACCACAAGGAGATCCCCACCAGGATGACTATAATAACAAAAGAAAAATGCCAAATAACAAGTTTTGAGTGAGACCGTGGAGCAGTAGAACCCTGGCACGTTGCTGGTGGGAGTGCAAAGTGGTTCCCCTGCTGTGGAAAAATCTGGCAGTTCCTCAAAAAACTCAAACTCCTATATATGTACCCAAGAAAACAATTCTCCTAGATATGTACCCAAGGTTGCCGGCAGGGGCGACTCGAACCAGGGCACGTCTGGTTCACAGACACCAAAAGGTGGGAGCCGCCAAGCCTCCATCAGTGGCTGAGCAGATGAACAAGTGTGGTGTATCCATACCGTGGAGCCCTCGCGGCCATCAGAAAGGGACAGAGTGGTGGCGTGTGTGTCGAGCTGAGGAGCCTCAGAAGCGTCCTGCTGAGGGGGAGGGGCCGGACACCAAAGCCGCCCACTGTGTGGTTCCGCGATGGGCAAGTCCAGGGTGGGCAGCACGTACGTCTCACTGGTCACGGGAGCCGGGGGGAGGGGCCGTGGGTGTGAGTCCTGACTCCTCAGGCTTTTCGTGTGGGGTGATGAGAATAACTGGAAGTGGACGGTGGGGATGGTTGCACGGCGGCGTGAATGCGCTTCATGACACTGTTCATTTCAAAATGGTTAATTTTATGTTACGTGAACTTGGCCTCAATTAAATGTTTTTGAAAAATATTTTGAACGATTTTTTGGAAAAATTCAAAGATTACGGAGACTGGAAGTTCCCGGGGGCAGCTGTGGTGGCCGTCCAGCCCTGTGGTCCCCATCCTTCACCCTGTGGGTCCCCCTTCCTTCTTATGCCTGCCTGCCTGCCTGCCTTCCTTCCTTCCTTCCTTCCTTCCTTCCTTCCTTCCTTCCTTCCTTCCCTCCCTCCCTCCCTCCCTCCCTCCCTGAACCACTCTGTTTCTCTGTCGTCTGTAAGCGTGCGCCGTGAGGTCCTTCTTGCTTGGATTTCTCTACTGCTTGCAGGATGAGCATGTTCTCTGAGAGCCCCCCCACCATCTATTTTGCTGTGGACCCAACCCCTGGGCCCTGGGGAGGGGAGGGAGCACCGGGCTGCAATCCAGAACACCCCCTTTTCTAGTGCTGGCTTGGCCGCCCCAGAGACTAGTCACAGGCCTCATGGCCCTGCTTCATTAGAGAAGACACAAGCCGCAGGCCAGGAACCGGCTGACAGGGGGCGGGTTTCCTGGCAGATGCCGTCACATCACCTGTGTCACCCTTCAGGGTGAATAAAAAGGGTTCTGTGAAGCTGTGGGCCCACAGGAGAGGGAGAGGAGGGCCTGCTAAGGGCAGGCTGGCTCTGGAAAACGGCCGTGCCTTCCTGATGATGAGCTGAGCATTTCATTCCTGGGGGAGCACAGACATCTGTGAGCCCCCACAGAACAAAGGCCGGTCCTGTCCTGCAGCAGGCGGCCAGGCTGGAGTCCCCGCGGCAGACGCGATGTCGGTGGGGAGGGAGAAGCCAGGACTGCAGGACACATGGACACGCAGACTCAACACAGCGCGTGGGGGTGGGGGCGGGGGTGGGGGGGTGGATGTGTGTGTGCCCAGGTCACCCACCGTCCAGAGACGTTTAAGCATCGACACTGCAGAGGAAGGGGTGGATAGCCTTGCATCGTACATGAACTGTTTGGGGAATTTCTAAACGGCTCCAGGATGACAGGATCGACATTGATTTAGGGCCTGATTGTTTAGAAGAAATAGAATTCAGACGGGGGCTGGCGCGGCCTCCCCAGTCAGCTGGTGCGTGGCCGCAGACCGAGTCTCTGGCGCCACCTGCTGTTCGTCCGTGGCCACGCCTCCCCGCCAGCCAGAGTGACCGCAGTCACTCTGAGATCTAGTCCGACGCCTCCAGGGTCAACTCCTAAAGGATCACAGACCAGAAACACGACGCCAGTGTTCTCGATGACGTCTCTGATCTGGGGTCGGCTGGGGCACACCTTCCTTTTCCTGCATCAGCAGCATCAGTGTCACCAACACTGATCATCTGCTGCCTGCCAGGTGCCTAAAATCTGTCACCCCGCGTCCCCACTCCCCCCCCCCCCGTAAGGCAGGTACTGCCCCAACTGTGCAAATGGGGAAACTGAGGCCAAGTGGTTAAGTAACTTGCCCAGTGTCTGGTGGCCGGAAACAGCCTGCCAGCAGGTCGGGCGCCCGAGCTCCACCCTTGCGGCCACCGCACCTGCTGAAGCAGCCTGGGAGCTCGGTGGTCAGTCCTGTGCACCTGCGTTAATTTAAAGCAACAGCAATACTCCAGGCAAATCAGGGCTTAAAGTGCCGAGCCTTTTCTGAATCCCACGTTCTAGTTTCACCGAGAAGATAGTAGTGTATATTCATTCTATCAACTGCTCACCTGGCCAAGTGTGCTTTTGAGGACGGTGCACAGAGTCTGTGAGGTCCTCCACCCTCTAGTAAACAGGGACTCTGGGAGCGAGCCAGACCCCTTGGTTATTACAAAGTTGGCTTGTCAGCTTTATATACTGAAGGGCCAATCTCAAAGGACCCACAGAATCAAGTGAAGCTTGGTCATCCAGACTAGAAATTCCAAACGCTGTAGGCACTACAGTTGGGGGCCTTCCGCTCGTCCGTGGCACATGATTGCTTTCGACAGCTTTGCAAAAATCTTCGAGCCATATTTTTTTCCAGAATGGTGATTGATACCTTGTCTAGGTATTTCTGATAACTTTTCTTTCAAGTTCGGAAAACACATTTGCCCCCGTTCATTTATTGTCCACACACAAGTTTGACAAGTTTCCTCTTCGTGGAATACGCCTGGAGTACAACGTTTCTGTGGAGGGTTTCATGCTGTGGCCTCTTTGGTTTTTCCCTGGGGATCTGGCCGTGATGCTCCTGGAATCATGCCAGGTGCATTTGGACTCGAATACAGTCACAAGACTGACGGGAAGAGGAAGGACCGGCCTGACTCCTCTCGTGATGGAAACCTGGCTTAGCATCCCTCCTGCTCTCCCTTTCCTCACCTCCGCCTTCTCCGTGTCCTTCCCCACCCGCCATAATCACATGGGCTCTGAGGGAGGAGGGTGGGACCTGGGGGGACGTCCTGTCCACTCATCTTGGATTGGAAAGGAGTAGTAAGGACGGGGATCAGCACTGGTGGAGTTGAAAGGCCCCCACCCCCCCATGTTTGGCTCAGGAGCTGAGCCCGGCGGCTGACTACCAAGTAGACTGAGCCCTGTCACCTGATGCCCCTCGTCACCAAGTCACCTGATGCCCCTGTTTAGTTCACTGAGTCTTACTTGCAAAGGGGGCGGGGTCTGGAAAACGAAGGGCAAAGAGGATTTGTGACTGTAAACGAGAGACTGCAAATTCATCTCGCGTTTTCAGGGAGAGCCCCTCAAATTCTGAATACCCTGTATGCACGGTCCTGGGGGCTTCAAGGCAGCCGGGGTTAGGGGCGTCACGTGTGGGGTGTCCCCTGCCAGCCCCTGTGGAAGGCGACCAGCTGGTGGGCTGGTCACGGTGTTGAATAAGACCACGGATGAATGTGTGGTCCTGTGGGACTTTGGGGATTTCATTTCTTGCTTTCGGGCGTTTATTTGTAAACACACCATTTATGTTGCATCAGGCCTCACACCCTTTCTCGGGTTACAGGCGCCAAATCAAAGTGGCACAAGCCAGGTGGGCAACTGTGGCCTCTGTCCTTGGAAAAAGGCATGGCCTCCGGCGGGTACGTCGCCGACTTTCTCTCCATCCCCAGGCAGGCGCCTTTCCTGGGTAAAACAGGCAGCAACCCCAGACTCAGAGCATCTGCAAAGCTGGCCCCCAGGACAGAGAGGGCCGGAGCCCTGGGCAGGCCTCACATGCCCACCTCTGAGAGGGCACTGTGCCCGGAGAGTGACCAGACCCGGGTCACGTGGCTGCGCACGGTGATGGCTGATCACGGCAGGGACGCTGTCTCCTGGGCTTCTCGGGATTCGTTCCCGTAGAAAGACCGAGGCGGGCTGCTGGGGACAAGACCCGCAGGTGTTTGCTCTACGCGCCCTGTGCAGTGCCAGCCGGTGTGCAGGGAGCAGAGCCCGTGTTCGTGCTGTTTAATACTGACCGTCCAGCCAGGGGACACGGAACAGGGACAAGGAGGACAGCAAGCATTCTCAACCTGGACGGCACACGAGTGTCGCCTGGGAAGCACTGTAAATCCTGAAATGCCCGGACGGTCCCTGCCCTTCCTATTGCTTGGGTCTGGGAGTTTGTAAAGCTCCAGATGTTTCTAACAGGCGCTGAATGTCGAGAGCCAGAAATGAAAGGTGTCACTGTTAACACTGCTGTTTGCAGGTTGTGTCGGGAGACGGGGCGGTGCGGGTTGGGGTTGGGGTGCGCTACCCAGGAGTGCAGACCTCTCTGGCGGCGGAATCCGAGGCCTTTCTGCGGTCGGCGCCGCGGGAGCCTTCTCCCAGCTCGCTCTTCTGACCCTTGACCCCCAATTACTAGCGAGGGGCGCAAGAGACTAATTTGAAGTTTGGTTTCCTTCTTCGTCTCTTACTTTTCAGCGGGTAGGAGCCAAGGAGCAGAACAGAAGGGAAACGGGGAAGGATGAAAGAGAATGGAAACTGAGCCCCTGCGGCACGGGGCGGACGGAGAAGAGACCAGCCTTGGTTTCTGGTCTCAAGATCCTAAAACGTGTCGCTAAGTAAACTCTTCAGGCAATTTCGGGATTTTACTCTAGCCAAAGAGAGGCTTGGGAAGTGGAGGGGAGGCCCGGATGTGTGTGTTCCTGGGCTTGGACGCCACGACTGAGCAAGTCTGGGTTTTCAGTGGTTCTTTCGGAATGTGTTCACAGACGAAGGGCCTTCCTGCCCCCGAGCCCGGAATGACTGTCTTCATAGAATGGAGAGCGGACAGGTCACCTCAAAACGTTTGTCCAGGGGCTCCTGGCAGGCTCAGTCAGTTAAGCCTCTGACTCTTGATTTGGCTCAGGTCATGATCTCACATTCGTGAGTTTGAGCCCTGCATCAGGCTCTGTGCTGACAGTGAATCCTGCTTTGGATTCTGTCTCTCCCTCTCTCTCTGCCCCTCCCCTGCTTTTCTCTCTCTCTCTTTTTTAAATTTTATTTTGTTTGTTTTTGAGACAGAGAGACAGAGCTCAGCAGGGAAGGGACACACACACACACACACACACACACACACACACACACACAGAATCCCAAGCAGGCTTCAGGCTCTGAGCTGTCGGCACAGAACCCGATGTGGGGCTCGAACTCATGAACCGTGAGATCATGACCTGAGCCAACGTCGGACACTTTGACTGAACCACACAGGCACCTCCCTGCGTGCGCCTCTCTCTCTCTCTCTCTCTCTCTCTCTCTCTCTCTCTCTCAAAAATAAATAATCATTTCAAACAAAACCAAACGTTTGTCCAGTTCCGTTAGGGGCAACTGCGGCTAATTAAATACGATGCATCTGGAGACGAAACAAGTAACTGGTTTTGTTTCTTTGGTTCTTTTGGTTGAGTTTTGAGGTTGGTAATAGAAGCATCATCACTTCCTCTGGCTGAAGGGTAAAAGTTGCACAAAAGTGTGTAAGTTCCCCTCTTTCGGTGTGGACTGCAAGGCTTCCTGAGGGCTCCAGAGCGTCCTCACATTATTTAAAGTCATGTGGAGATTAATGTTTCGAAGCAAAAAGCTCCCGGGCGCGGTGAGTGTCCGCGTAACCGTGCTCAGCGGCAGCCCTGCTCCCGTGAGTGACATCCTGTGACTTAAAGGACTCTTTTCTCCACTTTCTGCCTCCACAGGGCAAATGTGACTCCGCCTTGCCTGGGACCAAGTCGGCCGCGTCACTAGAGGTAAGAAATGCTGGCTTGTTTTCTTCCTCCAGGATGCGAGGTTCGTTCTTAGAAGAGGGCGGGGCGGGAGGCTCCCTTTCGGCTTCGTGGCTGGTGGTGAGCCCCCTGGAGTGGGGGAGGGCCGGCCGCGTGCCTTGGGAAGCGGGGACCCCGCACCCCGAAGCTGCCGTCACCTGCCGTCGTGGGTGAGGGGCAGGTGCGCCCTGCGCTGCGCAGTAATGCGTCCTTGCAGCCGGGGTCCGCCTCGTGCGCTCAGCTGGGAGCGTTCTGCTGTCTGCGAAGCCGGCGTGTGTTGTTCTGAACTTGGGGGTCTCCGGGGACACCATGCGCTGTACCTTTGAAAACTCTACTGCGTGCCTTCAAAATACGCGAGAGTCATGATGGCGAAGGGAGACCTTGAGGCAGGTCAAGTTGGGGTGGGGGGCTGGCCCCGTGCCGTCTGCCTGCGGGGTCGGTGGCCAGCCAGCTCCAGGAGCCTACGGGCCGCGTGCGGGGCTCGGGCTCTCACCCCGGAGCTTTTCGAGGATTAGGCCTAAAACGGGCCCCTTTGGGTGAAGGTAGATTTCCCTCAATATTTCAAGCAGCGGTGTGGGTTGAACGGTAACGTTATAAATAAGTTTTATGAGGTGGGCTGATGGGTGTTTTCTTCTCCTGACTCCCACGATGCCACCAAGTAGGAATGGCCACCCATTCAGGTGACATGATGGTGTCTCTGTTTGTCGGGCTAAATATTCACGGCAGGCGTGGCAGGTACGGTGGGCCTGTCCCCACAGGTGTCAGACGGGTCATTTGAGACCTGGGTTTTGGGGCGCCTGGGTGGCTCTGTCGGTTAAGTGTCCAGCTCTTGATCTCGGCTCAGGTCGTGAGCTCACAGTTCGTGGGTTCGAGCCCCATGTTGGACTCTGTGCTTTTGGCATGGAGCTTGCTTGGGATTCTCTGTCTCTGTCTCTCTCTCTCAAAGGTAAATAAACAAACATAAAAAAAAAAAACCCAAACCCTGGGTTTTGCTCAGGTTTAGTTAATGTGTGTGATTACATCAGGCTATATCTGGTTCATGCTAAACAAAATACACATGGGGGCACCTCAGTGACTCAGTTGTTTGAGCGTCCGACTTCGGCTCAGGTCATGATCTCGCGGTTTGTGAGTTCGAGCCCCATATCAGGCTCTGCTGTTAGTACAGAGCCTGCTTCAGATCTTCTGTCTCTTTCTCTCTCTGTCCCTCCCCTGCTCATGCTCGCTTGCTCTCTCTCAAAAATAAACATTAAAAAAAATGGAAAAACACAAAATACACACTTAAAAACCCTCCTAAGCATCTGGCAGCTTTCTGGGGGCCCTACGTCACCAGCCTTGTTGGGGTAGGGGCTGTCCTGCTTGCTGTGCATCTCGGGAGCAGCACAGAGAAGCGATGGGCGTCTCAGCATCTCCTCCGTGGGTCTGCAAGTCCCGTGGGGCAATACGGAGTCCCGGCCGATCCCAGGAGCCTGGATTCCTGGATGCAAAGAAGCCACTTGTGTGAACGGTCAGTCTTGCATTTGATGGCTGACATCCATGTGAACAAAGGTTTCCACCGAACCCCACGTTGTACCTTTTACATACTCGTGGTACTCCCGTGTCCGTCTAATGTTTTATAAATAGCTCAACACTAAGAACTTGGTCGAAGAAAAGTTTCTCTCTACCATTTTCTTGTGTGAATTAGATCTTCCTTATCAGACACAAAAATGGTGTCCGTAGCATTGAAGGTTGGTGATAACTGATTTAGGGTCCTGTAACATCTCAAGGTGTTCTGGTTATTTTAGTTAAGGGGCTAGACAGGTGCCTGAATACTATTTCACGTTGCCTCCTAATGTGAGTAAGCTCGGGGACGAGCGTGTTGTAGTGGGAGGGACGGCCCTGTTCCGCTTTCCTCATAACGATTTTTCAGTCTTGCTCATGATCTGATCAAGAAAAAAAGGTTCAGCTCCAACCGGTGGTGGTTGTCAGAGCTCGAGTCGGTGAGGAACCATGTGTCCTGGGAAGATAAAGTTTCGTCATTCTGCCTGTCCTCTCCGCCCTCGGACTGGCCCTGGGCAGCAGGAGCGAGGAGTTTCCACGCTGCCTGTGGTCCTCTTCTCTTGGCCACAGAGATGGACGTAGGCAAGTGGACAAGACTGTGTCTGGTGGGCGTAGGTGTCACTCGTGAATCATCCCCAGTGACCAGTCCCACACGCCTGTTACGGTAAGAGCCATGGTCAGAGGTAGAAGGATTTCCAAGAAGAACCATCTCTGTGGGGACCTTGTTTTCTGACCGTATTTGGGTCGAGGCTCTGGGAGGGGCCCGGAAGCAGTTGCAGAAGCCGGTGGCCAGCCTGACCCTGACCCCTCTAGCACTTGGCCATGTTTTCAGAGTCGCCTTGGGTTGATGGGCAGGGGGTCCCTTCTTTCTTTTTTTAAATTTTTTATTTGTTTTATTATTTTAGAGAGAGTGAGCAGGGGAGAGGGCGGAGGGAGAGAGAGAATGTCAAGCAGGCTCCGCGCTTAGCAAGCAGCCACGCGCGGGGCTCGATCCCACAAACCGTGAGGTCACGGCCTGAGCCGACATCAAGAGTCGGACGCCCAGCCGACTGAGCCTCCCGGGCGCCCCGGTAGGAGGCCCCTCTTCTGTTCAGAATGAACGCACACGAATCCAACGTCACGCAGCGTCACCTGGGAGCGTTCCGGATCTGGAAAAGGCGGTGAGAGCGGCACGCGAAGCGTTTCCCTTCGTGTCTTTCCCCCTTCTCCTCGCTTCTCTGCAGGTCTGTGTTCAGCAGACTGTTCACCACGAGAGGGGATTGCAGGGTCTCCTGTCTAAAATCCTGGTGCGTTTTGGCGGCTGGGGCGTAAGCAGGTGCTCGCAGCGCCCTGATGAGAAATGGGATTATTTTACGAGGTGCGTCGTAGAAGCTGTGGATACGGCAGACAGCGCGTGTTCCCGCTAAACCTGCAGGGGCCGTCGGTTCAGCAGCTGACTGAATTTCTTCTCCCTCTTCGTTTGTTTGATTTTATAACAAGGAGAGGGGCGCCTGCGTGGCTCGGGCAGCTGACAAGTGATTGCAGTTTACTAATGCAGCGTAAGAGATGTGGACGTAACTATATATCCAAGCAACTCGAAAGGATCTTTCTGTTTGAATTTGTAACTTGGCCTGTGGCTTCCTCCTGTACACTGACCTCCGTTGGGGCGCCTGGGTGGCTCAGTCGGTTAAGCGTCTGACTTCAGCTCATGCTGTGATCTCACGGTTTGTGAGTTCGAGCCCCGCGTCAGGCTCTGTGCTGACAGCTGGGAGCCTGGTGCCTGCTTCGGATTCTGTGTCTCCCTTTGTCTGACCCTGCCGTGCTCCTCCTCTGGCTCTGTCTATCAAAAATAAATAAATGTAGGGGTGCCTGGGTGGTTCAGTTGGTTGAGCGTCCAACTTTGGCTCAGGTCATGATCTCGTGGTCTATGGGTTCGAGCCCCGCGTCGGGCTCTGTGCTGACAGCTTGGAGCCTGGAGCTGCTTCGGATTTTGTGTCCCCCTCTCTCTCTGCCCCTCCCCTGCTCATGCTCTGTCTCTCTCTCTCCCTCTCTCTCTCTCTCACAAAAATAAACATTAAGCATATTAGAAAAAAGACACCTTCGTGAACCCAGAGAGGTAGGAGGCCCTCTGTGGCAGCAGGTGCCGAGAGCAATGTCATGGCCAAGCCAGGCACACCCAACACGAGCTCCTCACTTACGGGTCATCACCGACAACCTGCCGTCGCCCCGGCCACCTTCCCGAGGCGACTGTTCCTTCACCCATAGCGCACTTCACAGACGGGGAAAGGAAGTCAGAAATGACGCGATTTGCTCAGTCCTACAGCTGTAGGGTGCAGCTCGGCCTTTCAGACAAGTGGATGCTCTTTATGTCCTTTTCTACACGCCAGCTCGACACCTCACCCCCTCTGCTCCAGTGTAGGCCAGCCTTCTCTAAATTGTGGTCTTGGGGGAGAAAGATAAAGCGCTATAGGCAATTATGGCTGTCTTTTATGATTCACTGGAGGTTAAGTGAGGCTCTCATGTTTTATTAGGGGGCAGCTTATTTAGGACTACCTGCTGACGTGCACCATGCCTGCCCAGGAGCTGTAGATGTGCCCTGGAACCCCGCTCTAGCAACATTAGGGGTGTTGGGGCACCTGGGTGGCTCCCTCCGTAGTGCATCTGACTCTTGATTTCCGTTCAGGTCATGATCTCACAGCGTGTGAGTTCGAGCCCCGTGTCGGGCTCTGGGCTGACAGCTCAGAGCCTGGAGCCTGCTTCGGATTCTGTGTCTCCTTCTCTCTCTCTGTCCCTCCTCTGCTCATACTCTGTCTCTCTCTCAAAAATAAATAAATAAACTTAAAAAACAAAAAACAGTAGTGTTATTAAAAGCGTCAGAGGTGGGAGCAGCTAGGGGGACGCTGTTGGTGAGCTCCTGGCTGGAGACTCACGTAGGACCCACTGCTTGATGGAGCCCAGCCATGCGGGGCGGGGGGGGGGGGTCCTGGGGGGGCAGCAGCCCTGGTGGCACTGAGCTGCTCCCACCCGTGGTTCTCTGCTTCAGAAACACGACGTTGTAGTCTACAGATTTAAAAAAAAATTTTTTTAATGTTTGTTTATTTTTGAGAGAGAGAGACAGAGAATGAGCAAGGGAGGGGCAGAGAGAGAGGGAGACACGGAATCCGAAGCAGGCTCCAGGCTCCGAGCCATCAGCACAGAGCCCGAGGCAGGACTTGAACTCACACACCGTGAGATCATGACCTGAGCCGAAGTTGGACGCTCAACCGACTGAGCCACCCAGGGTCCCCTGTAGTCTGCAGATTTTATGTCCTTCCGCCGTCAACACCCACAATTGCTTCTACGGGTATTCCCAGCTGAGGAGTCCGCATTCCTTTCTCGAGATGCACAGTGTTCGTGCAACACTGTGATTCTTCCGGATGGTTTTCCTTCTGGGCATTTTCCTTCCTCAGTGCCCAGCGACCGTTCTTCACACCATTCCCTGCACCCCCCGTGTCGGCCAGCAGTGTGGCAGCGCCGTGGGGTTCAGAAAGGACCAGACTGGAGGCCCGTGCCTGGCACGTAGTCCCACCCTCTCCCCACTTAGCTACTTGGCAAACATGACCTTGGTGAGACCGCGTTGCCTGCTGGGTGTCTGCGGACTGGATGCAATTGAAATCGACATAAATGGTCAGAGCCTTCATGTACTTTGTTTTTCTTTCATACATGTTTAGACATCTATGGGCATGCACACATAAAAAATAAAACGTGCATTACCTAAGTATTTTATACGTTGACACGGTGAAGATTATGTTCGATGCTGTTGGTCTCCAGATTCCTTTTGCAAAAATTTTTTTATTTTTTTATTTGAGAGAGAGAGAGTGTGTGAGTAGGGGAGAGGCAGAGAGAGAGAGACAATCGCAAGCAGGCTCTACCATCAGTGAGGAGCCTAACTTGCGACTTGATCCCAAGACCCTGGGATCACGACCTGAGCTGAAATCAAGGGTCAGATGCTCAACCGACCGAGCCGGCCAGGTGCGCCCCACCAGATTCCTTTTACAAGCACTTCCCCTCACGTTAGTAGAAGCTGCCCATTCGTGTTGAATTCCTTTCCATTTTTAATTTTTTTTTTCAACTTTTATTTATTTTTGGGACAGAGAGAGAGAGAGAGAGCATGAACGGGGGAGGGGCAGAGAGAGAGGGAGACACAGAATCGGAAGCAGGCTCCAGGCTCTGAGCCATCAGCCCAGAGCCTGACGCGGGGCTCGAACTCACGGACCGCGAGATCGTGACCTGGCTGAAGTCGGACGCTTAACCGACTGCGCCACCCAGGCGCCCCGAATTCCTTTCCATTTTGCAGAGAATCACTGGTGCTTCAGCTCCCGTGCTTGGGGAGCCGGCCCCCACACGGCAGAGTGCTTCCCATCCTGACCGGTGCACCTGCTGGTTGAGCGCTAACCCTCCCGGGTTTAGCTTCCCGGGTTTAGCCTCCTCTTCTTCCCTCTCTGTCCCATTGTGATCTGCTGGTGCGTGTCTTGGGCCTAATTGTGCAAACACCGTAGCTCTGTGGCTCAGGGTCGGATGCCCAGTGTGACAGCAACAACTATCCCTTTAAAGCAGCGGCCAGTGAGCAGCGGGAGCAGTGCTTCAAAATAACGTCTTTGAAAAAGTATTTGGGACGTGAATGAGCCGGGATTGTCATGGAGATTTCCCCTGGCATAAAGTAGAAGGCAATCTCTTGCCACAGTCTCCATGGCAACATTGAGTTCACGTGCTTACATATACCTGCAATTAAATTCCATTAAGAAGGAAACGGCTGCATCTCAAAGCCACGAGATTTACCATGACCGCTGTTTAGCTGGGGACCAGAGACCCGATCTGTTTTGCTAATGCATTTTCAAAAGCACTGAGCCTTCGATAACTACTTTTTCACCCTGCTGGGAGTTTGAGTTGTTAGGACAACTCAGAATCCTGTCACGAGCCTGGTGATTTTAGGACAGGATTATCCAGACGCTCGATTCCCCATTCTTCCCGCCCTGCGGCTTCTGTGCTCACCCACACTGCCACCAGGTGAAGACAGAGAGTGAGAATCGTCGGCGAGCACGCTGTTTCGAGTGATTCGGGCAAAATGTGTCGTGCAGAAAAGATGACATTTAAAAAAACATTTTCAGAGAGGGAGAGAGAGAGAGAGCGCACACACATGCGAGCGGGGGAGGGGTAGAGGGAGAGAGAGAATCCCAAGCAGCCTCCTCACTGTCAGCACAGAGCCAGACGCGGGGCTCGAACTCACGAATTGTAGATCACTCCCTGAGCTGAAATCAAGAGTTGGACGCTTGAGCAGCTGAGCCACCCAGGCACCCCCAGAAAAGATGGCATTTTCGGCTGAGCTCTTCCCATGTTTTCTGTGGCGTGCGGTCCCCTGGGCCTGGGGAAAGGCGGCGGCCCTCGTGCCCCCTCACAGTCCGAGGCCGGACCAGGCCGGGCATCTCCACGCGGACAAGCCGGGAGCTCTGCTGAACTTCTTTCTGATTTTGCTTATTGTCTGTCTGTTGGGATTCCTTCTTTTATGGAAGACCAGATAGATCCTCCCTTAGAAGTGGATGCGGAGGCCTTTAATTTTATTCCGCGTGGAAAATAATCAAAGAAAATGTTTGTGGCTCCAGACAAGCCCGCTCTCCTCCGAAGAGCCACGACCCCAGGCGACGCTGATGTCAACTACGCTGCGAACAGCCCCCACGTGACATAAGCTTCTTTCTCAAGGGGCTGCGTGGGTTACAGACAGAGAACACAAACGGTTAATTCTCCTGCATTGGTGATAACGCTGCAACCTTAACGACCCTCCCTCCGCCAAACACAGACTCAGTAGAAAATTCTCAGTTGCAGTCAAGCCTGGATAAGATATTCTTCTGCCACAGTGAAGGACTGTCGACATAATTGAAGTGTCCAGGCAGGACCACTGGAGTCCGGGTTTCAAGGAACATGCTTGGTATTGTCCTCCTTCGACTCAGAAGTGCCGTGGAGTAGGGCTTGCAGATGCCACGTTCTCAAAGCCCCTGCAGAGCCGCCTGCGGGACGGGACTGGGCTGCGGGTCCGTCTGCGGTGTGAGCTGCGTCCTCCGTGGCGGTGGAGCCTGTTCCCAGAATGACGGCTTCTGTCTGTGCAAAGCTGCGTATAGACTTTCAGATCCAGAGCTTTCAAAAGGGCGAGATGTGGATTAATTTTAGGGAAAGGAATGGCACTAGAATGTTTCTTAAGCTCCCGATGGTTTGCGAATTCAAGACCGAAACGTGCGGAGACTGTCTGGACCCAGGCAAACTAAGAGATAAGAAATCTGTTGTGAACAGGGAGAACACTCGTTTCTGTCACTTCCCCTATGTTAGTATTTTTTGCCAGCTTTCAGTAGCAAAAAGCAGTAGATTTTTTAAAAGGGGCTTTTTTCTCTACTGACATAATTCAGCCTATGAACAAACCATGCGTTTAAAAATTTTTTTTACGTTTATTTATTTTTGAGAGAGAAAGAGATGGAAACCCAGTGCAAGTGGTGGAAGGGGCTGAGAGAGAGGGAGACACAGAATCGGAAGCAGGCTCCAGGCTCCGAGCTGTCAGCACAGAGCCCGACGTGGGGCTTGAACCCACGAACCGTGAGATCATGACCTGAGCTGAAGTCGGACGCTCAACCGACTGAGCCACCCAGGCGCCCCCACCTAACAAAGTCTTTTTAATAAGAAGTATGATTAATACAAATTCTGCCTTAGAATGCCCCTCGGAATGGCTAACCTGGTAATTAGTCTTTCCAAAGCTTTCTACGTGTCTTCTGAGGTGTGTGTGTGTGTGCGTGCGCGCGTGCACACGTGCACCCTTGCAAACAGGACATTTACATGGATAAATGTGTGCTAATCGGTTCTGCCTCCTGGGGGAGAGAACATACGATATTTGTGGTCTGGAGACCGCAGAATGAATGGAAAGGGGTTTGGTTACAACAAAATGGACAGTCGTACAACTACTTTCATTTGGAAAAGACGTATCCTTTAAGATTGTGGCGTAAGGAAGGGACGGGCCGGCCACTGCTGTCCCGTGCCGCCACCTGTCATGTGTCCCGCCCTGAATCAGGGCAGGTTCTGTCCATTTCGTCTTCAGTTTCCTCTTTGTCTTTGATGCCTTCTTCCCAGGCCCTACCTTTTTATAGCACTGTATTTCCACAGCCACGTCCCTAATGGTGACTTCTGTTGTATCTGTCACCTAGAAGCTGATTGTCGGCTGGCACCTTTTCCATACTGCGTCTTTAGGCCTTCAGAGGAGGGGCCGATTTAGGTACCTACAGGAAGCTTTAGAAACTCCCAGAAGTCTCACCCAGTGTCCTCACAGGTCTGACCCTGCCCTCACTCCGTGCACACAGGTTGCATGCTCAGCCAGGGTCGCGGGGAGGGACAGCCGGAAAGGGCTGCCTGTTCTCAGGAGGTGAGGGTGCTCCGTTATCCCCAGGAGGGCAAAGCAGACTTTGCTGTTGCCCAGGCAGGCCGTACTCCAAGGTAGCCTGCAGTAGTGTGTACTTGAAGACAGAAAGTCGGTGCACACGTGTGTGTACAAGTGCCAGCACGTGCAAGTGCGTGCACACGCAAGTGTCAGTACATGTATGCACACGCACAAGTGTTGATGTGTGTGTACGTGTGCAAACACAAATGTCCACGTGTGACAAGTGGCAGTGTGCACGTGTGTGCACATGTGCACACACGAGTGTTGATGTGCTTGCGTATACACGCACACGCACAAGTGTTGATGTGTGTGTACATGTGCACGCATAAGTGTACATGTGCACGTAAATGTGCACACATGTGGATGTGTGCATGTGCACACGCGCAAGTGTTGACGTGTGCATGTGTGTGCAAGGACAACCATCGATGTGGGTGTATGCATATGTATGTGTGTGCATGCACAAGTGCCCGTGTGGGCGCATGTGTGCAAGCGTTGACGTGTGTGTGCCACGTGCACATACACAAGTGTCAACTGCGTGCATACATGTGCACGCACAAGTGCCGATGTGTGAGTGTGTATGCATGTACACGCACAAGTGTTGATGTGTGTGCACGTGTGCAAGCACAAACATCGAGGTGTGTGTGCAGAAGCGTCTGTGCATGTGGGTGCCCGCGTGCACGCACAAGTGTCGGCGTGCATGTGTGTGCGTGCGCGCGGTGGAGGCGTTCCTCAAAGGGCTCAGACCGCGGACAGTGCGGTCCTTGCCTCGTCGGTGTCCATTAGTTGACCGAGTGCCACCCGAGACATAAGCGAGCGTGTTTCCCGCCCTCCTCCCGAGTCCCCTCCTGGTGTGACGGCGCTCGGGCCTTGGCAGGTGGGCTGGGGGAGGGGTCTCCGGCCGACCCCTGCGGGGAGTCTGACAGCCTGGAACAGCCCACTCGTTGCTGGTGAAGCACGTGGTGTTGACGGCTGGCAGGACTCAGCGGAGCCAGCTCCCGCTCCTGGGCTCGGAGACATGGACGGCCTCCAGGCGCTGCTTCTCCGCTCTCTCCTGTCGCCTGGGAGCCCGCCAGGTTCAGGTTTATCTCCGCCGGAGCCTCGCACCCCACGGCCCGCCCGCCGCAGCGCTCGGGCGGAGGAAGTGGGGCTCCCGCCCCCCGCTGGGGTCTGTGCCGCTGGCGGGCAGGGGCGAGGCGGAGGCCGGAGCCTGCAGTGGGGGCTGGAGGGATGGCTGGGTCGCCCTGCGGGACCGGCCCCCCGGGCTCGGGGCAGAGAGGACGATGATCAGGCTGCCGCACAGGAAACTGCAGAAGCTCTTTCCCAGGAAGGTAAGTGGGCGGGGGGACCTCGCCCTCGGCTGGGAATCCCGGGGGAGGTCGCCACGGTTTTAATTTGCTGCCGGGAAATCACTGCTGTCCTAGATGTTGGGCAGCCAGCCCTAAGTTCCAAGCTGTTCCGTGGGGCAGAGTGAGACTCCGCGCCTCGCGACGCGCACCCGCGCCGGTGTCAGGTCACGGGGACACCGAGAGCAGGTCGGCAACTCCATTCGGACTGTTGCCGTTTTCACTTGCCTGGCTTTCGAGGGGGTGCTAGAGCCCGAACGGATGCACTGTTGGCGTCCTCGGGTGTATTTTCACCATCACGGAGGCTGCATCGCTCAGTAGTCCTGAGATGTCAGAAGCAAAGGGAACGGAATGTGACGAAGTTGACCTTTACTGAAACCCTTGCTGAAAAGGCAAAGTCGTAGGAGAGAATCAGATTTAGCAGTTCGCTCTTAAATTCTTTTTTTTCGTTTTTAAAAAACGGCTCTACTGTCGTAAAACGCACGTAACATAAAACTTGACCATTTAAATCGTTTTCTGGTGTCCCATGCGGTGGCGTTACGCGGTTCGCTTTGCGGTGCAGCCGTCATCACTGTGTGTCCAGAGCACTCGCGCCTTCCCAAACTGAGACTCGGCCTGTGACACATGCCCTCCCCACTTCTCCCGCCCCCCGCGTCCCCGCTTGTAGGTGAGATAACTCTAACACGTACAGTCCTGTGCGCTGTGTCAGGGTACAAAAAGCCGGCTCAGGCAGACCGACTGTAGGCTGTCTGTTGGATTTGTTAGAGAAGTTACTTTGAATTGTTATCTCTTTTAAAAAAATGTTTATTGATTTTTGGGAAAAAGAGAACGTGAGTGGGGGAGGGGCAAAGAGAGAGGGAAACAGAATCCCAAGCCGGCTCCACGCTGTCCGTGCAGAGCCCAGAGCGGGGCTCGAACCCACAAACCTTGAGATCATGAGCTGAGCCGAAATCAGTTGCTCAACCGACGGAGCCACTCAGGTGCCCTGAATTGGATCTCTCTTATTTTATTTATTATTATTATTATTTTTTAAAAATTCTGTTTAATGTTTATTTTTGAGAGAGAGGCAGAGCAAAAGCAGGGGAGGGGCAGAGAGAGAGAGGGAGACACAGAATACGAAGCAGGCTTCAGGCTCCAAGCTGTCAGCACAGAGCCCCACGCGGGGCTCAAACCCGGGAACCGCGAGATCATGACCTGAGCTGAAGTCAGATGCTTAACTGACGGAGCCACCCAGGTGCCCAAATTGAATCTCTTAAAAAAAAATTTTTTTTAACGTTTATTTATTTTTGCGACAGAGAGAGACAGCATGAACGGGGGAGAGTCAGAGAGAGAGGGAGACAGAATCTGAAACAGGCTCCAGGCTCTGAGCTGTCAGCACAGAGCCCAATGCGGGGCTCGAACTCACGGACGGCGAGATCGTGACCTGAGCCGAAGTCGGACGCCTAACTGAGCCACCCAGGAGCCCCTCTCTTTTAAAAGAGAATTATGAGCTACAGGTTTGTTTGTTTGTTCGTTTTTTTAAATCACCAGCATACCAACATAAGTATGGGATTTGTGAGTCTCAATACTTTTTGAAGAAACTCTGTTTTCTTTAACTTCGTATAACTTTTTTTACGTTGGACAAAATGTGTCTGTGTTTGCTATATGTAGATTTGGGGTTAATAATTTTACTTGTAGATCTTTATACATGGAAATATTTTTTAAAGATAAATTTATGTTTCACTTGACAACCACTCCTAAAATACTGTTTTTGCTCATTTTATAAGGTGAATGAAAGCTGTTTCCTTCTACTTTGGCGGTTAAGAAAACTGAGGTGTTAAGCTAGCAAGGGGCGTGCTCACGCTGTAGGAACATATGGACAGACCTGAAGGCAGAATTTGTGCCCCTGGGGGGCGCCTGAGTGGCTCAGGCGGTTAAGCGTCAGACTCCTGATTTCGGCTCAGGTCACGATCTCGCGGTTCGTGAGATCGAGCCCCATGTTGGACTCTGCCCGGACAGAGCGGAGCCTGCTTGGGATCCTCTCTCTCCCTCTCTTGCTGTCCCTCCCGGACTGGTGCTGTCTCTGTCTTTCTCAAAATGAATAAATAAACTTAAAAAACTGTTTTCAAACATAAGATTAAAGAATAAGTAAGTGCATGAGGTGAAGGACATAAGGTAGAAAAATGAATCTGAAGTGAGGCGTGAGGTTGGTCCCCCAACTGAAGTCACGAGGCACAGCGTGCTTGCAGATGGCACGCCGTGGCCTTGATTCTGAGATTGCTGGTTCCCTGAGCAGCAGAACACATGGGGTCTGAGCCACAAGAAACAAACAAAAAGCCTAAAACCGGTTCAGGTGAACACGTCTTTTTGTCCCTGAGCCCAGAGAGAGACATTTCCCCCCTCCACCCCCACCCGGGCCTTCTAGCGAGCCCACCGTGTGAAAAGCAGTGAACGGTATCCCCAACAGTGGCCTTCTGTTAAGTACAGGGCGTTTCTCAGTGATGTTTTTGGTGACGCCCCGAGTCGTAGGCTGGAGGGTGAGACCACCGTACAAAGCGGAAGTCAGCCCTTTGCGGTCTGGGCGAACCGCTCTCTGAAGGTCTGACTTCACGCAGGGACACGGGAAGCCACCTGGAAGTACGCGTAGATGTGTCTCTGGAACTTTGGGGACGGAATCTGTACATTTTGTTAGAATCCGGTGGCCCCGAGTTTGGGGTCCTTGGCAAGTACAGGAAAGCGCATTTTTCGGTGCTGCAGGTGATGAGGAGGGGCTCTAAGATGGTGGGTCTTAGAAACCACACCGCCCACGACTCCATTTTCTAGACAAGGAGACTGAGGGTCCGAGAAGTTGAAATGCGCCAGGTCACCCAGAGAGGGAGGGGCAGAGCTGGGGCCCTTCTGAGCGCTTCCCTTTATACTGCGATGGGCACACATGTCAGGGGTCAGCACCGCCACCAGAGAGCCCGCCTCTCTTAACCATTCTTCATCTTCACAGTGTCTTCATTTGACACTTTGACCTGTGGGGGGGGCTCACCCTGGGGGCGCTGCTCCTCCCAGGGTGAGCCGGTTTCTGGAGACAGTGAACAGCTCACTCGAAGAGCACCTTTCATGGGGAAGCAACCCATCCAGAGCCACACCCAACCCTGCCCTGTGGGGCTCTCGTGCTCTGGGCCACTGGCCCCCCACCCTGTCACCCCAGGGCAGGTCCTGACAGCTAGGCCCCCACCCGGTCACCCCAGGGCAGGTCCTGACAGCTAGCCCCCCACCTGTCACCCCAGGGTATATCCTGACAGCTAGCCCCCCACCTGTCACCCCAGGGTACGTCCTGACAGCTAGGCCCCCACCCGGTCACCCCAGGGCAGGTCCTGGCAACTAGCCCCCCACCTGTCACCCCAGGGTATATCCTGACAGCCAGTCCCCCACCTGTCACCCCAGGGCATGTCCTGACAACTAGCCCCCCACCCTGTCACCCCAGGGTACGTCCTGACAGCTAGGCCCCCACCCGGTCACCCCAGGGCAGGTCCTGACAGCTAGCTCCCCACCTGTCACCCCAGGGTATATCCTGACAGCTAGCCCCCCACCTGTCACCCCAGGGTACGTCCTGACAGCTAGGCCCCCACCCGGTCACCCCAGGGCAGGTCCTGACAGCTAGCCCCCTACCCTGTCACCCCAGGGTATGTCCTGACAGCTAGCCCCCTACCCTGTCACCCCAGGGTATGTCCTGACAGCTAGCCCCCTACCCTGTCACCCCAGGGCAGGTCCTGACAGCTAGCCCCCTACCCTGTCACCCCAGGGCAGGTCCTGACAGCTAGCCCCCTACCCTGTCACCCCAGGGTATGTCCTGACAGCTAGCCCCCTACCCTGTCACCCCAGGGTATGTCCTGACAGCTAGCCCCCTACCCGGTCACCCCAGGGCAGGTCCTGGCAACTAGCTCCCCACCCTGTCACCCCAGGGCAGGTCCTGACAGCTAGCCCCCCACCCGGTCACCCCAGGGCAGGTCCTGGCAACTAGCTCCCCACCCTGTCACCCCAGGGCAGGTCCTGACAGCTAGCCCCCCACCCGGTCACCCCAGGGTATGTCCTGACAACTAGCCCCCCACCCTGTCACCCCAAGGCAGGTCCTGACAGCTAGCCCCCCACCCTGTCACCCCAGGGCCGACTGAGCCACCCTGGGGCCAAAGACAGGCATTTTTCAAAGCAGTTTATATGGAGGCTTATTTAAAAGGCCACGAATGCAAAACATTTACTACGTGGTTATGAAAAAGTGTTTGCTGGAAAATAATGAGCCACGTCAAGGAAAGAGGAGGCGAGAGGGTGACGGAAAGTATAGTTCACTGATCGTTTGCCCATTTATTGATTCTCTTCCCATTTTATCAATGGAAAATTCTGTTCGAAGGAAATTGATGATAGTGAAGCCTCGCAGAAATTGAGCAGCGGGTTAAAAATGCAAGCAGCTGGAATCTGAGGAAAGAACACACACGTTGTTCTTCGGATGGCCCGGCCTGGTGTCCCTGTGTGACTCCTAAGGACATCCTGTGGCTCTTACAACCCCCTGGCCTTCTCGGATCTGCGAAGGCACAGGCCTGTCCTTCATTTCTCTGCTTCTCGTAAAATGTTCACCCCCCAGCGGCACACGTTTGTTTCTGGTGATGGTGCGTGTGATTAGTGACGTTGTATTTTAAGGACGGGCTGTAGAGCTGTTGGATCCAGTTTCTGTCGTGAAGGTTGTGAATGTAGAGAAAATACTGAGACGGCATCCGGTTGACATTCAAGGCTGCTTACGTGGGACAATACAGCGGCGATTCTAAGTGTGTTATTGGGTCTTTACGGAGATTGGTTTTCTGGGGTTGTGACTGAAGTTTTCTTTGCAAGAGGCTTATTTGGAAGGGAAGCCAGCTAAGGATGGCTGTATCTCTCTGTTCTACCCAAGGATGATGGTTCATCTGTTCTGTAAATATTTGTGGAGCGTTTGCTCCAGGCTGGGTCCTGGGGGTGCAGCTGTGAACAAGGTAGATGGGCCTGCCCTCTCCGGCTCACAGTCCGGCAGGACAGCCAGCCCCCTGCCCTCGGTGACCCACGGGCTGCAACAGGGACAGCACGGCCCCGGGGAGAGGAGCTTGTGATAGCATCACCTACAAGGGAAATGCCACCTGTGTCTGCCTTCTGCGGTGACCTCACCCACAGCACGAGCTGCTCACGATGAACAGGCTGCCCCCCGCCCCCCACGTGTCACAGTAAGGGCTGGGGACAGGGCCGTGGTGACCACGTAGGTAAAACCTCACCGGGAGCGTCCAACCTCCGGGTCTGGGTTTCACCAGGAGATGAGCCATCACGAACACAAGACCGTGGGGTGGCGGCAGCAGGGAGATCTAGCAGGTGAGCAGGGATATAGGAGCTGCTACAGCAGGATTCGAACCCATGTCACGCTGTGACACGTAACCGCTCCGTAGGCTGTCTCTGCCTGAGAAGGCCAGGCGCGCCCAAGGCAGGGATCCCCAAGACCTAGAACCTTCCTCCGAAGGGATCATTCTGTGGGACCCTCCTCACGAGCGCGGACCGAGTACGGACCGATCGTCCTCGAGTTGACTTTAAGCAACAGCCCCTCGATACCGTTCGCCAGTGTCGTCCTTTGAAGGGACCGGCTCCTTACGGTTCAGTTTATTCTAAATTATCCCTCGAAACTAACACGTGTCCCCAGTTCTAGAATCTGAAGCTTTGTAACGAGTCCGCGCTCTGGATTTCCTCACAACCGCCGCGGGCTGAGCTCAGGCTTCTCTGGAGCCCGTCCTTTGCGTGTGGCGTTCCCACCAGGTTAGCCTGGCCTCGCGGCCCCTTCTGGAGGATGAGGCCGTAATGAATTACATTTATTAGACACAGGTATTTAAAATAACAGACACTGATTTTACATAGTTTCTCATAAGTACACGCGAGCCGTGGATGCATTTTTAGAGCAAGATTTTTTAAAATATCAAACTGAGGTATACAGCGTAAGCCCCCTTTTGATCAGACAGGAAGTGGTAAATCAGTCTTCACGGATCCAGCCTGGTTAGGCCTGTCTGTGCTTCAGGATCTTTTTCTCACGGGAAGACTGGCTTCTGCTTTTCAGGATTTTCTTTGCCCCACAGCCTTTGACTGTGAACAGTCAGGAAGAATATTCTGTTTGTTCTGTGGGTTTCCAGGAGTCTGTGCATCTTTTTGGCTTTGCATCAGATCCCCGATTGCCTAAGCGTTAGAATCCGCTGGTGATGCAAAGTCCAATCCAACTGGCTTGAACCAAAAAAAAACGAGAAAAGGAAATTTGTGGGGCTCGCCAACTGGAAACTCGAGAACACCGTGATTCGAGCTCAGACACACACGCTTCCGTCCAGGCTCCTTCCCGGGCCCTGAGTGGTGGCCCCAATCCTGTTTCAGGTCACCACACACCCAGTCCGGCAGGAGAGAGGGTCCTTGCCCCCACCTGCCCTGTCATCTGTCTCTGTCCCCGGGGGCAGGTTGGGGTGGATGGATTCTCCCTGTAGACAGGCACGTGTCAGGCAGGCCTGTACCGTCTGCAGCCCCCCCCCCCCCACCCTGCTGAGGGTTCCAGCAGCTGCTCAGCCGTTTCTGGAGGAGGACAGACTGCCCCCCGAACCTGCAGAAATCCTCCCTGTGACCAGCGTGTGGATGCGGGAGGGGGGTGTGGGGGCCCCGTGCGGTTCCCGTCCCTGGAATTCATCGCCTGCCTTGGCCTGCCAGGCCCTCCCGAATCACCAGAAGGTGCCGGTCTCCCCACACCCCCTGGAGAACAAACAGGCAGCTTGAAGTCACATCTGTCGGGTTTCCAGGAAACAGCACGGCGCTAGCAAACCCCGCTGAGTGGCAGAAATAATGCTGTGATGTGTCATCTCTCTGCTGTGGCCTCACTGACCTGGAAAGGCTGCCGGGCCCGGTGGCTACAGGGGCACAGGTGAAAGGGGTGTGCCCTGTGACTTGCTGGGCTGTGGGGCACAGGGCAGGGCCGCCCTCACCGAAGGACGTGTCACACTGGGAGTGCGGCCGACTGGGGCCTCACCTCCTTTTAGGCAAATGGAATCTGTCCCTTGCAGAGCTGGGCCTTTCTCTGTGTGATCGTATGCCACACGGCGGGAGGGCGACCTCAGCCCTCGGGAAGGTCCCTCTGCTTCCAAGGGGAGAGCTTGGGTTTATGGAATGTCCAGCTTCTGGGGCTTCACACCAAGTCACAACCCGAGTCGCAGGGTGGCTGGACACGGGCCGCATCGCCCTCCTTCCTGAGGGCCAGGGGTCAGGCTTTCCCGGCAAGGCGCTGGTGAGCGACGCTGTTCTTTATGCCCGAGGGATGCACCCGGTGGCTGTCCTCGGGCACTGGCTGGCTAGGTCTCTGGGGAGATGACCGTGTGCTCCTGGGGACAACGGCGGGACAGAGAAGAGAGGCAGCAGGAGGACATGCCGGGAGGGTAGGGCCCTGGAGAAGTAGAAGGAAGGCGCTGGGTGTCTGGGGAAGAGGAGGAAGGGCCTGTGTGGGGCTCGGGCAGGGGGTCTCAGGTGTGTGTGTGTGTGTGTGTGTACATGGGGAGGGGGACATGGGGCCTCGGAGTCCACGATGAGGGCTCGGTGAGTCCCAGGCCGCGTTAACCTGCCAGGAAACAGGCTGCAGAGGAGTCGGGGCGGGCAGGCGGCCGGCTGGAGCCCCGTGTGCCCA
The DNA here is from genome assembly GCF_018350175.1 of Felis catus. Lineage (NCBI taxonomy): Eukaryota > Metazoa > Chordata > Mammalia > Carnivora > Felidae > Felis > Felis catus. The sequence goes on along the minus strand of NC_058372.1, from coordinate 149,210,296 downwards.
GCGCACAAATGTCACAGGAGCCTGGGAAAGCCGGGGTAGGTGGAACCAGCATCCGCAGGGGAAGAGAGCCGGGGAGGGGATGCCCTGTGCCCCAGCACCTCTGATGGCGCCGGGCGGGTCCCCCTGCTCTGCCCCAGCCCCCCCCCACCCCCCCGTGCTGCTTTCGACTCCACCTGCACCTCTTCCCCCCGCCTGTTTCTTCCACGAACGTTCCACCTGCCCCAGCTGCCTTTACCTGCACGGGTAGCAGGTGGGAGGCCAGAGCTGCCGGGAGCACAGAGCGGGAGGAGGCTCGCGGCAGGTCGGGCAGCAGCTGGGAGTCCGCAGGCACCAGCCCCACGGCCGGGTGCTTTGTCTGTCACCTTCTCGGGCAGAGGTCCCTGCCCCCTGGTGTCATGCATGCAAGGGGCCCGGCACTTTCTGGCAGAAATGCTGTGGGAATGTAAGCCATCGTTAGCCTTTTCTGTGCTCGGGACGGGGCCAGTACCGGGGTCGTGGGGGTGACACTGCGGGAAGGCTTGAAGGCCAGCCGGGCTCGCTCGCGGGACCGGAGGCCTTACTGCTGAGGCTTCCTTCACGGGGCATCACCGTCCACGTAGCTTGTCTTCTAGAGACCTGCGTCTGCGTTAGGTCAGGGCTCCTGCCCTGCCCACCCGGGCCTCGCTCTCCCCTGGACGGAAAGCCGTGTGTCCGGTTCCCTGCCTGTCTCTAAGGACAGTTCCCGCACCGATGAGCGTCCACAGGTCACGGCAGCCCCCGACGCTTCATCCGCCTCTGCCTTTTCCCATCGGCCACACTCCGGAGGTCCCTGCGTCAGGCACCGGGGCTCCCTCTTGCTTGGGGGGGCGGGCTGTCTTCAAGGTCGCCCCGCGGAGGCAGGGCCTTTCCGCCCTTGGCGCGATCACTTGTGTTTGAAGCAAAGAATCCCGGCGAGGTGGGACCCTAACCTCAGAGGCAGCGCGAGCTCACCCCAGGGTGCGCCTGCCGGCACGTCTTCGTGCACAGGTATGTCACTTCGAGAGATGGTTTGCTGAGTGTAAGCGCGTCCAGGGTCCCGGGGACGGGCGTCAGCAGGAGCTGTTGTAGGATGTCCTCAGCGGGCGCAGGCGTGAACCCGACGGCCACTGACCTTGTGGACTGCGGTGGAGTGCCCGGAACGGCCCTGGATCAGGCAGCGTCCCTGCTGTGGGTACCCCAGACCTAAACGGGGCTCGGGCTCGGAGGGCCAGTTTGCGTGCGGTCGCACAAACGGCAGGTCCCCGAACTCTGAGGAGAGCCCCCGCCCAGACCGAGGACCCTCGTGTCCTGCGGCCGCCCCTCCTGCCGTCCCGCTCGCGTTCGGAGCTATGTGTGCTCGGAGATCCCTGGGCTCCTTGCCAGTACGACCATCTACAGAAAGTTGTAGGGCCAGAGTCAGCAGGGCAGGAAGAGGGAGCGTCAACGGCCACGGCACGGACAATCTAGAGGCCGAGGCAGACCGCCAGCTGTGGCTCGAGGGGCTCAGGGCTGGCGGGAATGCGCCGTGCCAGGTTGAGCTCTGCACCTCCCGGGCAGTCCCGGCGGTGCCTTCAACGTGCCCTTTGACCTGGCGGCTGTCTTCAAATTAGTTTCTCTTTCCTGAGCCACGGGCCGTCGGAAGACAAGGGATAACTCCGCGACTGAAACAGCGACACGCGGCAGTGTTTCTGGCTGGTCTGAAGTCGCCTGGGCTACAGGCTGTGGGGCTGCTGTGGACACAGTGTCACCCCCAGAGCTGCAGACGTGTGTCCCATGTTCCTGCTGGGGTGCTGCCCGTGTCCCCCCTCCTCTCTGAACGAACGCTGGGTAGAACCAGCGTTTGGATCCAGTCCTCGTGTCCCCAAAATTCACATGTCCAAGTCCAACCCCCAGGACCTCAGAGAGTGACTGTATTTGGAGACAGGTTTTTACTTTTTACTCTTTAAAAAAAATTTTTTTTTAATGTTTCTTTATTTTTGAGGGGGGAGGAGAGGCAGAGAGAGACACACACAGAATCCGAAGCAGGCTCCAGGCTCCGAGCCGTCAGCACAGAGCCCGACGCGGGGCTCAAGCTCACGAACTGTGAGATCGTGACCTGAGCCCAAGTCGGAGGCTCAACCGACTGAGCCACCCAGGTTCCTCAATTTTTTACTCTTTTAAGTTTATTTATTTATTTTGAAGAGAGCAAGGGAGTGCCTACAAGCAGGGGAGGGGCAGAGAGAGAAGGAGAGAGAGAATCCCAAGCGGGCTCTGCACTGTCAGGACAGAGCCTGATGTGGGGTTCAGTCCCGGGAACCGTGAGATCACGACTGAAGCTGAAATCAAGAGTCTGACACTTAATCGACTGAGCCACTCAGGTGCCCCTGGAGACAGGGCCTTTAAAATGGGGATTAGATGGGGGCGCCTGGGTGGCTCAGTGGGTTGAGCGTCCAGCTTCAGCTCAAGTCATGATCTCACGGTTTGTGAGCTCGAGCCCCGTGTCAGGCTCTGTGCTGACAGCTCAGAGCCTGGAGCCTGCTTCGGATTCTGTGTCTCCCTCTCCCCCTGCCCCTCCCCACTCATGCTCTGTCTCTCTCTCAAAAATAAATAAACATTAAAAAAAACTTTAAATAGGGGATTAGATGAAAATGATGTCCTTAGGGTGGGCCTTAACCCTCTATAACTGGTGTCCCTGTAAGAAGAGGAGACTAGGACACAGACAAGCACCAAGAGACCACCATGGGGGGCCACAGGAGAAGCCAAAGCGGAGGCCTTGGAAGGGAGCGGCCCCGCGGACGCTGGACCTGAGACGTGGCCGCCAGAACCGTGGGAGAACGACGTCTGTCGGGAGCTGTCTCGTCTGTACGCAGCCCTGGCTGACACCCGGGGAGGGGCACTCAGGAGGAAGACGGCGAACCAGAGCCCTTCCCGGCATGCCCGGCCGGAGATTTAGGAGCAGCTGCCTCCTCGTCTCCAGCTGGAGCTGCCGTACAGGTTCCTGTCACCGGCTGAACCTGGTGACAGCTTCCTTATCCTTCTGAAACTTGGGGACAGAGCACGGCCAGTGGGGACGCGCAGAATGAATAAAGAGCTGCGTCCCAGGTGTTGCGGCCTCACCCCGAGGGCACATAGCCGTGTCTGAGCCGCTCTGGGCTTCGCTTCTCCTCACTGGGTTCTGTTGTCCCCCTGGCATGCGCCTGCCTGCCCTCGGGCCCTCTGCCCGTGACCACAGTGGGGAGGGCCCGGCACTGTTGATTCTCCGGCTTGTCGCCATAGAGGCCGCGCTTTGGGAGAAGGAAAGTGCCCCCCGGGATCCCAGTTACGCCAGGGCCCTCCCCCAGTCTGCACGCTCCTCTCCCAGGCCCGTGGCTGTGCTCCGGCTACGGTGGCCGAGCCTCCGTGCGCCCACATTGGTGGCCACCATGGCCCACCACCGGCCGGCGGTGAGGCAGGCCAGGGGGTGCCCGTGCGCTGAGACCCTGGCCTCCCTGGTGGAGGGTGAGGGTCCCTGCTGCCGGCCTCAGGAAGTCACCGCGTCTGCAGGGTGGGGTGTCCTCAGAGACTTGACCGGGAGAGTGCAGGTTGGTGGACCGCGTTTGGCGAGTGTTTTGCGGGCAGAGCGGCTTCCTGGACGTAGGATCGTGGGAGCACTGTGTGGAAGTCCGGGTGCCCCCGGGATGAACAGGCACATGGGTGTGCGACCGCCGTGAGGTCTTCGTGTCCCGGTGCCGACACTCAGGGTGGGGGTGACGACGCCTTCTGCATCTGGTGGCACCAGCCGCTGGGGCAAGAAGGAAAATACTCACACTCGAATGTCTCACCAAACCTCCCCTTTTGCCACTCTCCTTGGGCCCTGAAGGGAGGCGGGGCTGTGCGCTGACCGGGGGCCCAAGTCCTGCCTGATGTAGGCTGGCTTGTCGCTTGGGTCACGTGGGTGGGAAAGGTAGCGGGGAGAAGGAAGGGAAGCCCCCGCAGCATCCATGTGCGGAGGGCGGCACACACGTTGGCCGGGTGAACAGAACTGCGCACTCCCGTGTGTGTCCCGGTGTATTCAGGGCTCCCCGGGGGGCAGGGGAGGCTAACGAGCTCCCTGCAGAGTAAGCAGCGGAGTTGTTATAGCAGCTGCCCCCCCCCACCCCCCGGATGTTCAGCTATGTGCGGAGTCGCACGTCTGCCCTACTTTACATTGCACGCTCGTGGAGAAGGGTGACGTGGCCGAGCAGCCGGGGTCCAGAATACGCTGGGATTCAGGCGTGTTCGCTGTGCCGGCCAGGCACCCGGGGCCTGTTGTCTGTCCAGGGAGCTGTCCAGCAGCACGGCCTCCCCCCTCGGCCACGGAGTCCTCCTCGCCTGAGACCCCGTGGAGTTCGCTTGCACGGGCCGCCTCCCTCGTGGCCGTGGCTGTGTCCTCGCAGGGAGAGCACAAACCACGAGGCTTCCCGGGTGAACCCTCGGCCCCATCACAGGAGCGCGTCGCTAGAGAAACATGCAGACACACAGCAGTGGCAGTGGGAATGGCTCTTTCTCGTCCCCTTTTTATAACTGCTTTTGGGGAAATACGTGAGCTTGTTTCACACTGGTTCTTTAGCTCGGCATAAACACCTTGGGAAGCGCTCTGGCTGTCTTCTGGGCGGATGGTGTGGCCTCATTCCCGTGCTTTTGGGCTGACTGACTCCTGCTTCATTCTGGAACTATCTCATCGTGTTGGGGCCCGCGTGTGTGTCCGGCCCCTCGGTGTGACATCCCCTGGGGCTTGTGCAGCAGTCGACATGATCGTGACAAAGCCCCCTCCACACGGAGCTGACGTTTTCTCACAGTTAGATAAGCCCCGTGAGTGGCGAGAACGTGTATGTGTGGGGCGGTGATAAGTGCCGCGGCAGGAAGGGGCCAGAGCGCCGGGAAGCGGGGTGAAGGGGGCAACGCTTCCCCATCAGGTGCTGCTGGCCAGCGCCCTCCCCCGCGAGCACCCGCAGACCCCAGGGCCGGTCAGGGCGGGTTGGGTTCGCCTGATCCTTGTGGGCACACTCGGGGCGTGTGTGAGCTGTTCACCAGTCCCCAGCACGTTGTTAGTAAGCCGAGGATTCTAATCACCCTCGTTGGATTCCGTGGTGCTAGTTGGGGGCTAACTTCCCCGCGCGAGTGCAGCTTACAATTACGTGTTTTCCGTTTCCGGTTGGAAAGAATTAAATTTAGGAAAGTGCAAAAGAGGATCTGACGTTCAACATCCAACATTCGGACACAGCCCTCGCGCGTGCACCGTGTCACAGCACCATCGGCACATTGGCTTCAGGTCGCGTTGAAATCGAGCGGCGGTTCCCTTTGCCAACCTCAAGCCCCTATCACCTGCCGCCAGCTTGAACTTGGCGGCACAAGCGCCCTCTGTGCTTTATGGAATTTGCGGTGTCTGAGCCGTGCTGTTTCAGTCACCTGACCCAGGTACGCGGGAAACCTCAGCACGCGGAGCCGATGGCTTCCCGGTCTGGTCCAGATGGCAGAACCCGGGGTTTTTCACAAATAACTGGGGTTATACCTGTGACCTAACAGTTGTGTTCAAGTAGTTCATTTGGGGATCCTTAAACCTGGTAGATTTCTCGCAGTTCCTGCTTGTAAGTTGATCTGCTTCAAGTTCTTGCGTTGTAGCTTGAAGTGACTTACAGATTTAGAACTGTTTAAATATGGAACGGCACCATGCCAGATATCAAGGAAAAGAGGAAACGTTCAAATCGTTGAAGACGTGAGTTTAGACAAGCTCAATGTGAATGACTCACTGCAGATGCTAAGCTTATCCTGCGTTTTATAAATATCTGCTAACTCTTGTAAATTTTATTTCTAACGTTAGGGTGCTTTCCCCTCCTCTCTGCTTAAAAAATAGCTCTTCATTTTTTCTACAGTCTCCACTGTATTTGTGTGAGTCTGTTCACATTTCCAAACCTGTGTGTGTTTTTGCAAAACTCGTCCTGCAAACATACACATCGACGTGTCTGGGCTCCACACACCTGTTGTGTGAGGCTTGGAAACGTCTCCTGAGAACCACTGGCCGGAAGGAGATGGTAACTTCTAATGCCTTTGGATATTTTCTTGGTGGTGGATTCCATTGCCAGAATCAAACAGTTCTCCACCAGGACGTTCCTTTTGAAACTCCACAGGTGGGTGCCTCATGCGTTCTGTGTGAAAGTTTGGTATCTTTGCAGCAGATCTCATTGTATCCAATGACACAGATTTTTTTTTTAATGTTTACTTTTGAGAGAGAGAGAGGGAGACAGAGTGTGAGTGGGGGGGGGGGCCTTGGGAGCAGAGAGAGAGAGAGGGAGACGCAGAATCCGAAGTGGGCTCGAGGCCCCAAGCTGTCAGCACAGAGCCCGACGCGGGGCTCGAACCCACAGACCGTGAGATCATGACGTGAGCCGAAGTCAGACGTTTAACCGACTGAGCCACCCAGGCGCCCCCTGATTTTTTTTTTAACCCAAGGAAGTCACATATTCTTCACCTGTAAAATGGCACCAGTACCGGTAACTACTTCTAGGGCTTATAGGGACGATGGAATTAATTAGTGAAGCTTTAAAAACAAATATGCCAAGTTGTCAGGCAGCCCCTGTCTCCAAAGCACCATGAAAGACCTCGCACTTGCTGCGGTTGCTGGTCTCTAACCACGGGGAGGTCCCTGTGTGTCTAAGGGCTGTCTTAGAGTTCACACTGCTTTGCTCTTAAATGACCTCGGCATCTGGCCACTCCCTGCTCCCTCCTTAGTCCTCCTCCAAAGCCAGGGTTCCCTCGCTCTGTGCCCCGCTGTCTTCTAGCAGGAAGTAATGCAAGGTATATGCCTGCGGGGTTGAGCTAGGGAATTTGCTGGAAGGGTTTCTAAAATGTGGCTGGACTTCCTCCCAAAACAGTGGCTTTTAAGATTGTCGAGTTATAACTTCTCTTTCCGTCATTTTATTTATAATACATCGACTCTTGCGACGACTAAACATAAACTGGAAGTAACCTAAATATACATTAATGCGGGATTGGAATATTCAACAATAAAATAGACATTCAAACGTTAATCGATAAGGAAAAAGGTCCACGTATGAAATGCAAACAGTAAAGTATGAGGCAGGGAGTTGGCAAAAGTTGTATTTTAATTAAAGGGGCGGGCGCCTTGGGGTCTCAGTTGAGCGTCCGATTTCGGCTCAGATCACGATCTCATGGTCCGTGAGTTTGAGCCCCGGGTCGGGCTCTGTGCTGACAGCTCAGAGCCTGGAGCCTGCTTCGGATTCTGTGTCTCCCTCTTTCTCTGCCCCTCCCCCGCTCATGCTCCGTCTCTCTCAAAAATAAATAAACATTGATTAAAAATAAGTGTTATGTATGCCTAAAATTCTAGGACATAAAAGACAATGTGAAAAGTGACCTCTCTATGAGTGATGGCTTTACAGACTATTTTACTTCATACACTTTTTTGTATTTTTAAATTCTTTTTAGTGAGAAATAGTGGGTTTTTTCATAATCAGAAAAATGAGGTTATTTCTGTTCACGACAAAATTAACAACTATTGTATATCAAAGGAGGTTTGAGGTTAATTTGGGGGTTCATCCAACTAGGAATATACTATATTTCTTTTTTTTCAACTTTTTTTTTTTTTTTTTGGGACAGAGAGAGACAGAGCATGAACGGGGGAGGGGCAGAGAGAGAGGGAGACACAGAATCGGAAACAGGCTCCAGGCTCTGAGCCATCAGCCCAGAGCCTGACGCGGGGCTCCAACTCACGGACTGCGAGATCGTGACGGGGCTGAAGTCGGATGCTCAACTGACTGCGCCACCCAGGCGCCCCTGGAATATACTATATTTCTTGTGACTCTATTTGTCTGCCTGCCCCCCTTCCTTCCCCAACCTATTTTCTGAGAATAGAGGCACGTCTTTTTAAAATTTTTTTTTCCAATGTTTTTATTTATTTTTGGGACAGAGAGAGACAGAGCATGAACGGGGGAGGGGCAGAGAGAGAGGGAGACACAGAATCGGAAACAAGCTCCAGGCTCTGAGCCATCAGCCCAGAGCCCGACGCAGGGCTCGAACTCACGGACCGTGAGATCGTGACCTGGCTGAAGCCGGACGCTTAACCGACTGCGCCACCCAGGCGCCCCTAGAGGCACGTCTTTTTTTTTTTTTTTTTTTTTAGTTTTTTTTTTTCAACATTTATTTATTTTTGGGACAGAGAGAGACAGAGCATGAGCGGGGGAGGGGCAGAGAGAGAGGGAGACACAGAATCGGAAACAGGCTCCAGGCTCCGAGCCATCAGCCCAGAGCCCGACGCGGGGCTCGAACTCCCGGACCGCGAGATCGTGACCTGGCTGAAGTCGGACGCTTAACCGACTGCGCCACCCAGGCGCCCCTAGAGGCACGTCTTTTTATCTCTAAGTCGAATCAGCTCTTACGGTGTGCATCAGCTCGCTGGGGCTAGCGGGGTGTTGTGATCGATGCCCTCGGGTAGCTCATCCTCTAGCCAGGGCCAGTGGCTCCGAAAACTTAGCGGTAGAGCAGAAAGGGTAAGTACAGGGTGGCAGGAGACAGACACACTTGTGCGAAAGTACAGAGGAAGGATCGCCACTTCTAGGCGGGGGGTGGTAGGCCAGGACATTTCCAGGGCTGGGTGGTCTTTGGACAACATAATGAAAGGTGGGTGTATTCGCTTCCTTTGCCGCGTAACACATTTTTCTGAAACTGAGCGGCGTAATATGAGGCACACCTGTTCTCTCGAAGCTTCTGTGGGCCAGGAATCTGGATCCCAAGCTTCAGGGTCCCCACGGGCGCAGTGTAGGTGTTGGCCCTGTCCGGGCTCTCCAGAGACTCAGCTGGGGAAGGACCTACTTCCGGCTTCACTTGGCTGCGGGCCGTTAGACCACAGGCCCCTGTTCCTTCTCGCCGTTAGCTGGAGCCCGCCCTCCGTGCCTTGACATCCAAGCGTCCCCAGCACAGCAGCTTGCTCTGTCAGAGCACCCAAGCAGAGGAGGCCGTAGGTGGCTAGCGAGACGGAAGTCGGTCTCTTGTCACCTCATTGCAGAAGTGACACGCGATCATTGTTGCCATATCCTGTGGGTTTGAAGCAAGACGCTAGGTCCAGCTCGCGCTCACGGAGAGGGGTGGCGCCAGGGCACAGATGTCCGGAGGTGTGTTCGCTGAGGGCCACCTCAAGGGCTGCCTGCCGCACGGGGGGTTGCCGCGTAGATGTGGGGGTGGGGGCGGGGACCCAGGAGTAGCTGAGCAAAAGCAAGAAATGGGGAATCCTAATTTTAGAAATGTGACGCTCCTCCCAGTCTGTGCCAAGAAAGGACATCCCTTTTTAGCACCTTGTTTTTCCTTCCTCAGGAGGTGTAAGGACAGATTTTTCTCTATTCTTTGCCCCGTTCTCCAGATGTCAGGGACCGATGCTGAGCTTCTGGTAATAAAGTTGTAGGAGCACAGCCTCTCTGCCCCGAGATGCTGCGGGGAGCTTTCCAGGCCCAGACACAGCATCTTCCAAGCTCACAACTGTGAGTGAGTCCTTTACGTCAGGGCTCAGACCAGGGACCCGACTCAGGGGACGAGCCTGGCGTCAGCGTGTGTGGCTGGGACGAGCCCCTCACTCAGTGTCTGTCTCTGCAACTTTAAAGGAGTCAACGTTTTCTATGTGAGAAAGCCCACTCCGCCTTTCAATGGATAATTTGCAGAGAGGAAGTCTGGAATTCTCTTGAATACCAGTGGTGCATGCGGCTTCTATGCAGGGTCCTCACTGCCTGCAGGATGCTGATTATAAGGTCTGAGGTCTGAGTCATCTCACAAGGCATCTGGAGACACGCACCGAGGAATCTAAGGGGTAATTAAGCACTTTGCGGAGTAAAGAGCACACTGCAGGTACCTACCAATTATTACACCCGGCTGTGGCGGGCGGGGGTGAAGGGTCATGGTCGAGCGTGGTTTATTAGGTAATGAGAGGCTGACAGCTTTGAAGGTCTGTTTGTTCCTACATAATTATATACAAGGGCAGCCCGGCTTTGTAGATGAAGCACAGTGTGAACACTATTTAGCAAGTGGGAGGAAATGACCTGAAAATTTTGTATCTTCTAGGGATTTCTAGAACCTTCCTTCACATAAGTGGCAAGGAATGTCACACCTTTATGGGTATTCGTCCTTTCTCCCGTGTGAACACACGCAGGTCTCTGAGCCCTTCCCGCTTCCAACCAAGCTGACCGTCCACAGAAGGTGTGCAGGGATTGGAGGGCTGGTAGGGGGTGAACCCGGTAAGCCTCGGAGAAACAAGGCTGCTGGTTTTGTTAATTTTATCTTATTTTTTATTTTTTAAAACTTACATCCAAATTAGTTAGCATATAGTGCAACAATGATTTCAGGAGTAGGGTCCTTAGTGCCCTTCCCCCATTCAGCCCATCCCCCCTCCCGCAACCCCTCCCGTAATCCTCAAGTTTGTTCTCCAGATTTAAGAGTCAGAAATACGGAAGCTTCACGAACTTGCGCGTCATCCTTGTGCAGGGACCATGCTAGTCTCCTCTGTATCGTCCCAATTTTAGTATAGGTGCTGACAAAGAGAGGAGAACAAGGCTGCTGTTTTGACAGAATAAACTGGACGGTATTTTAGAGCTTTGGGGGTTTTGTGGATCTTGGAGTGGATTTTTTTGTGGCCAGGAGAAGTTTCTGAGTGGTCTTGACCTCCCCCACCAACCTGGATGTTGGATAAATCTTGGATACATTTTGCTGGAGAAATGGAAAGAAATTCGGGGAAAAGAACAGGGGAAACCTCACAGAGGCCAGCGGGGGGCAGACGTCACATTCTAACGTGCAAGCCACCCGGGGGGGGGGGGGGTGGTGTGCAATCAGCTCACAGGTACCATGTGCTCTTACCACGCGGGTCGATTTCACGGGGCTCTAGAAAATCTCAACAGGGGCTTCCTAGTAGCATTCAGGAAACAGGACAGAATGACTCGGTGGACCGGATGTGTTTTGGGACAAGGGACCTCAGCTCTGCCTTGGAAGATGCGAAGCACGAATGCCTTCTGCTCCGTGAGCCTCGAGAATTTTCCAAGGGAAGAACAGAGATGAGATCGCACACGTAGATTCAATTCCCAAACTATTTGCCTGTGTTCGGTCTTCATTCAGAGATAGCAGCTGGAAGGTGGAGGGTTCGGTGTCTGTTGATGAGTCTGACAGTTGGAGAGAGTTTTACCATGAACTTTACCGTTTGGGAACCTGCATAACACGTTGTTGTTGTTTTTAAGTTTATTTGTTTTTGAGAGACGGCGCAAGTGCGGGAGGGGCAGAGAGAGGAAGAGAGAAAATCCCACGCAGGCTCCGCGCTGTCTGCACAGAGCCCGACGGGGGGGCTCGAACTCGCAAACCGTGAGATCATGACCTGAGCTGACGTCGGACACTTAGCTGACAGACCCCATGACGTGTTTTTAACAAAACCATCAGTACAGTGTTCAGCCGGATGCAGCATGTGCGCGTAAATCAGACCTGTCTCTGCTTCTGTCCCCCTGAGCTTTCCGGAGCGCTCGGATGTAGCCTTAGCTCATCGACGGTGGCATTTCATCAACTCTCTGACCTGTAGACATTCACAGCGTTTTGGTCCTATTGTTAGTTTGCTTTGCAAATCGTTGCCATACTCTGTGCGCCTGTGGCGCGTCCCTGGAAGCCGGGCTGCTGGAGAGGGAAGAACTATCATTTCCAGCTTCGCTTATGCCGCCGAAGCGTCTCCCCGGCGAATAAGCGACTTCTCAGCGCTCTTTCAGGTTTGCTGGGAATTTAGTCCGAGGTTGTCTTACTGTGAGTCACGACTTGGAAAGTGGATCTGAAATAGCACGAGGACATAGGCGCAGAGCTTCGTAATCCATACGCCGAGACTCCCCTCCGTCTGTATAATGGTTTACTGGTTGCGGTAACAAGGGATGCGCACTTTCCAAATCGGTGGTATTTTATCGTTCTGCGCGTGGGAAGTCTGTTATGGGAAAGGTGAGTTTGCCTAATCCTTCGTGAGACAAATTTATAAAATATTTAACTGCCCCTGAAGGAGAAATTGCCTTAGAAAGAAAACACGGCTCTGCTTAGGGCTGGCTCAGCATCCACGGACTCGGGTGTGCCGCAGCCTGGCGTGTGTGGTGACAGGTGCCGCATCGCGGGGACAGTAAACCTGCATATTGTTCTCGCGCTGCTGTCTGGCCCCCGTACCTGTGTGTGAACTCGTGAGGTCTCTTGATGCTCTTCCGGAATAATGGCTGAGTATTTTCCTTGGCACGTGAAAGAACCGATGGCTGGAACTTCCCGAGGACACGAGACCGCGAGCCGCTGGGCGTGGGCAGAGGGGTTACACCCTCCTGAAGTGTAAGGGGTCAGTGCCGTCGCTCATGACCCGTGTTTCTTTCCAAGAGTCTGAGTATCTCTTTTCCACCCAAGCAGATGGTGCTTAGGGAGGAAACCTCGTGTTTGTAATCCTTCCCGGTCTAAACACTCCAGAAGGTCCACGCCTGCTAACAGGAGGCAGAAAACTAGAGGGCAAGACGGGTCGCGTTCTGCCCAGGCCTGTTGTGAACCAGTAGCCCCTCTCTGTCCTGCGTGGGCCGCTGTGGGCACCGCTCCCCCGTGCCTGCGGCGGTCACCCCGACACACTGAGGCCACTGGGGACTTCTGAACACAGGACCGCGGCTCCCGCGTTGGAGAAAGAGCGATCACCTCGGTTCCTGTCTCCCTCTGACGAGTGGATCTTTGCCCCGACAGCCTGCACCTGATCACGGCAGCCTTCGAGGATGGGGCCCTCCCCCCGTTTGGGGCCGACACCCCCTCTCGCGGCAGCTTCACCCCTGCCCCGACAGCATCCCCGGAACCCTTACCGTGTGCACTTCGCCCTCTCCCCTGAGTGCCGGTGCCCCCCACTCGGCCCACGGACTCGCTCCGGTCCTCTCTCACAAGGAGACCCAGGAGCTTTCCTTTGGCCGCGGACTCCCCTCTGAGGCCTGCCCACCTCCCCTCTCCTAAGCGGCAAGGGTATGATATGAAGGACATACATCCACGCTGCAAGATGACGTCAGAATTACGGTACGAGCAGACCCGGGGGCTGAGGGTAGGACGAGAACAGCCATGGGCTGGTGCCCACAGCTCCTACCGTGGGGCCCCTGCGTCTTTTGGGAATGCGTGTGTCCTCACCTTGTCTGCTCCTAAGTTCCCTAGATGTCAGTGCAAGAGAACACTCCAGGCATTTCCGTCTCCAAGCAGTACAGCGATCCAGGTGAGTCAAGCTGCTCTTGCTACTGGCTGGGTAGACCTCGCTCCCTGGGGTCCGTAAAGCGGGTTATCAGACGTTAGGAACAGTACAATCACCTCTGCCCTGCAGCCTGATGCCGCAGATGTCCGCAGACTTTCCCCTTCAACAAGCTGAGAACGTCACGGCCAAGTATCACTTGGTGTAGAATCCTCGAGGCCCAGACTGACACAGGGTGGTCCGGCTGGGCCAGGAGTGCTCGCTCACCCCTCTCCTGCCCCCAGACACATGAAAGCCCCATGGAGGAGGGTCCTGAACCCCCAGAGAGAGAGAGGTGACATTTGGGGAATGTCTAGGGTACCTTTTCTGCGGAGAAGAGAGTAGGCTTTCATATGCTGCTGACTTGTCCGGAACAATGTTTGAGGCATGTTAGGTGACTGAGTTCAGGGTTATGTGTCCTGAAAGATCCCAGGGAAGCAGAACTTATCTAAAATGAGATCCAGCTGACTCCCTACCACCGCTCCAGGGTACAGGATTGACCTGAGAAGTGAGGGCCCAGCCAAGGACGTGTACCTGGGATTCCTCGAGGCTTTGTTCTGGCCAACCACTGCCCCTGCCTTCAGGGTTCATGTCTAGCATCGTGTCTTCTGGAAGAGGCTCCTGAGGCCTCCCATTGTACCTGTCCCCTCTGCACTGAACACAGTTTGGAGGTCTCCCCATGATCCACCTGTTTCCCTGGACAGCAGTCCCCACAAAGGGGGCACTGTTCTTAATTCCTGGTGAATATTCAGTGCTCTGGAACATAGAATGGTGATGCTTGCTGAATGGCGTCAGGATTGGGGGCTGCTTTTGAAGCTGTGACAGCTTCTAAGGCAAGGTGAAATGATTCCTGGCTCCCTGAGCCAGGGCTCATGGTGCTTTGTGGCCGTCCCGTCCGGCCAGGGGGCCAGCCCCTGGTGAGCTTGGTCCAGGAGGCCCAGTGACTGACCAGCTCTCTCCTGGGTGGCCGGTGGCCTCTGAACGCTGGATCCCGTGGAACCGCTTTGGAGTGCACTCCTCTTTCTGAGAGCGCTGTATCCCGATGGGGAGGACTACTCCTAAGAATGTTTTTTCCCATTTGGATATTTTAGAGGAGGTCATCAAACGGTAGAGGAATTTCGGAAAAATTCAACAAGGTATGAGGTTCCTAGCGTCTAGTTTGATATGTTAATATTTTGGCTTTTTTTTTTTTTGTCTTTCTTTTTTGTAGTAAAACCAAAAGAGAAAGAAAAAAAAATGAAATTCTGCAAAAAAAAGTATTTTGACTTTAGTATTTCTAGTCCTTTCCCGCCTCCACAGCCGTGGCTACTAAGACTTTGGTACAATGCCTTCCCCTCCACTTTTGTGCTTTTTGTTAAGAGTACGTGTGTATTAAAAAATAATATACAGGGGCGCCTGGGTGGCTCAGTCAGTTGAGCGTCCGACTTCAGCCAGGTCACGATCTCGCGGTCCGTGAGTTCGAGCCCCGTGTCAGGCTCTGGGCTGATGGCTCAGAGCCTGGAGCCTGCTTCCGATTCTGTGTCTCCCTCTCTCTCTCTGCCCCTCCCCCATTCATGCTCTGTCTCTCTCTGTCTCAAAAATAAAATAAACATTAAAAAAATTAAAAAAAATAATATACAGAATAGCTTTGTGTAGCTTAACATTTATGTAATGAAAAAACTGAAACCACGACGCCTGTCTTCCTGCAGGTTGTGTGTTTCACCCCACGTTGTCACTTAGATTTTTCTACGTCTGTGGTTCAGTCCTTTTCAGGGCCTCTCAGCGTTCCAGCCTGGGACTATTTCCTGTTTGTTTTCAACACCCAACATGTGGCTCCTCCCGTCCCTTCTCCTTCCCCGTGTGCCCAGAATGGGAATCTTGGAGTAACAGGGTGTTTTCAACTTTACCAGGGGTTCCCGGCCTTCTGTCCTAAGGCTTCTTAGTAGAACTGTCTCCTGGGCCCAGAAACCACTATTGATTGATTGGTTCCCAGTAGATTTTAGAAACAGAGAGTGTGTTTGTGTGGGATGCGCAGTGCCCGTCCGGATCTCCCCCCCCCCCCCCCCGCCCTGAGGCCATCCCCCTTCCCTCAGCAGGCAGGGCGCCCGTCCCAGCCATCACCCCACCCGGGAGCCAACCTGTGCTGGGTGGTGTGGCCGGAGGTGGGGGCAGGGAGCCCATCCACAAGAGCGGGTCAGAGGTGATGCTTAGCTCAGTTGGAGCCAGACAACTCAAGGTTGCTCTAACACCAGGGGTGGGAGAGTGGCCTGGCCGGCAGCAGCCCACTGGCTGGTGGACCCTTTAGGAAGGTCTGCACGGGAGAGTCAGGCAGGGAAGGGGAGGAAGGGGAGCAGGGTGGAGAGCAAAGGAAATTGGACGGATAGAACTATTTATGTATTCTTTTAGAGGGAGCGTGAGCAGGGGAGAGACAGAGAGAGAGGGAGAGAGAGAGAATCCCAAGCAGGTTGCACGCTGTCAGCAAAGAACCCACTGTGGGGCTCGAACTCATGAAACTCTGAGATATTGACCTGAGCTGAAACTGACTCAACCGACTGAGCCACCCAGGCGCCCCGATGATGGAACTTTTTAAGTCAGGTTTCAAAAACGATTATTTCACGTCTGTATTAGTTTGCTAGGACTGCCGTAATAGAGTCCCTCCGATGGTGGCTTACGTGTCAGACATTAATTTGTCACGGTCCTGGGGGCGGGGGGGTCCAAGATCAGGTGTGGGTGAAATCCCAGCGTGGCCGCTTCAGAGGCCATGAACCTGCTCCAGGCTTCCCTGCTGGCTCACGTGGTTTGCTAGCTGCCCTCGGGGTTCCTTGGCCCGTGGCACCGACACTCCGATTTCCATCTTTGATGGCGTCCCCCCTGTGTGTGTGTGTCTGTGTCCACATTTCCCCTTTGCACAGGGGCACCAGTCACATTGGATGAAGGTCCCCCTCCGCCCCCCCGCCGATGACCTCATTCCAACTTGATCATCTGCAAAGAACCCTATTTCCAAAGAAGGTGACATTCTGAGATTATGGGGTGAGGACTTGGGCATCCTTGGTGGCAGGGGACACAAGCATTTTCTTCCTCTGGAAGCTGGCTTGGAAAACATCTGTGCGGTTCAGGACACGAACGTTCTCTCCACTCTGCTGTGTGGTCTGATTCTCCTCCAACCGGATACGCTCAGGGATGCATTCCCCCTGGACTGCATTGATTCTGAGCAGCCTGTCTGGCTAGTCGGTCGAGAAGGAGGGATTAGAAAGTTCTAGTAACTTTTTTTTTTTTAATCTCCAGAAAAAACTTCTCTGTATTCTTTTTTTTTTTTTTTTTTTTTTTTTGTAGATTGTACTAGAAATGACATGGAAAACAATGGCGGGTGACTTTGCTGTCCCTCTCGTGGTGTTAGAGTAAGCACGTCCCTCTAGGCCCTGCCTTTGGTTCCGCATCTCCTGGGCGGACAGCGGTCGAGTAAATAGCACACCGCGCTCAGGGCCAGCCGGCGGGAAGGCCCTGCAAGAGTCAGGAGAGGAGGACCCGTTAGGAGCACCATCCACACCAGGCACGCGAAGGGCGTCCGCGTTTCATCGGATTTTGTTCATTTTTCTTGCAGTCTTCAGGTCTTTGTCTATGTGCTTATTAAAGGGCAGATCACGAAGTAAGTGCTACCAGGTAAACCAAACTAAGCTAATGAGAGGTGCAGAGAGAGTAGGTCCCTTCAAGTTTAAGAAATACCAAGGTCAGTGCGCTAGAATGATGGTTTCCAAGACCGTGGGGCAACCACAGACTTGTCTGCGATGGACCTCATCTCCAGGCTCGCGCTCCCGCTCTGGCTTCGTTAGTCGTGTAGAAGAAAGAACTGTAATCTGTAAACCCAGACAAGGCAATTTTGGAAATGAGGAAGGAACACGTGGTGTTGATCCCGCTGTAAAATCCACACAGTTTCCAGCTTCCTCTGGTTGGAGTCAGTTTGGACCATAGGGGGTTTCTAAACATTTTTTTGGTAAGTTAAAAAAATTTTTTTATCATTTTTTTCATGAGAGAGAGAGAGAGAACGCGTGCGTGCGAGAGGGTTCACACAGGCGGGAAAGGGGACGGAGGGAGAGAGAGAATCCCAAGCAGGGTCCATGCCCAGGGCAGAGCTCGATGTGGGGCTCGATCCCAGGACCCTGAGATCTTGACCTGAGCTGATATCAAAAGCCAGACACTCAACCAACTGAGCCACCCAGGCGCCCCCATGGGGGGTTTCTTTAAGACAACCTGGGAGCCCTTACATTCAGGATCCCGAGCATTACCCACATCCTGTGGCATCAAGAGACTTGGATGAGTGACCAAGCTTGGGAATGGCGCCTGGAGCTGCCCGCTAGACCCTCCCTTCCTGACCCTCCCCTAACACTCGGCTTCGGAAGCCCATGTCTGGTCTCCTGTTTTCAGTTTTGTAGCTGCTGTTTTTCCAGGCTCTGACAATTCCTGACGTTTTTCCTGACAAACAGCCATGGGGTCCCTCCCCCACCCACCCTGGAACCCAGAGTTGTCACAGGAGCAGCCCTGCCACCTGCATGTCCCAGCCTGCACGGCAGACGGTGGTGGGAGCCCCGACTTGCAGCCTCTGACACTAGTAACGGTCATTCAGTAGGTTTTCGTAGTACAGACAGTCTCCTGGTTGTCGAGTCCTTGGAAGCCTGTTCTCCGGAGACCCGGAGCTCCCACTGAAGACCAGATGACCCAGGGCGCATCGCCCATGTCCCCAGCCAATACTTGGCTGCAGGAAAGGAATCAAAGGCTTGAGAGAGTAACAATTTTAAAAACCGTCACTCAAAGAACAAAGATAATTAAAATTCTTTTAATGAGAACGTGTTCCGGGCGAGTCGTAGGATCAGTCTGGTCCTCTTCCACCCGCCGTGGCAAAAACGGGATGCCCGAAGGGTTTTCTCTTCACGACTGGCCAAATGCCTTGTGTGTTTGCTCACTGGCTTCATTTCTGTGAGCTAGCTTCCTGCCTCGATGATTTCTCACAATTCTCCAACGTGTATTGCTTGGAAGCTATCTTAGGGGAAAGCGTGAGCCACGGCCAAGACCAATAAAGGTTCAAGGACACTGTAGCCCACGGGGAAGCCACCGGCATGGTGGTGAGGAGGGTTCCTGGCCCCCGGTGTTGTAAAAAAAATCATGGTTTGGAAACTGGAAGGCTTTGCTGTGCCGAATTGTTTGAGGTGCCGGCACAAAACACGATTAAGTGTGTCGTGTGTGGGTCCAGAGGATCAAGCAGGAATAGACGTGGAGAAGGGGATGCAGGGAAGGAAGGAAGCATGTCAGTTTCCAAGCAGGGTTTCAGCTCAACGGTTGGAGCCACCCGCTTCTAGTGCTTTCTTTGAACAACAGGTAGCCCAGTGGTACTCGGGAAGGCCTATCATAAGGGGGCTTTGTGCCTAAAAACTCTCTAGGGGCGCTTGGGTGGCCCAGTCGGTTAAGCGCCCAACTCTTTATCTCAGCTCAAATCATGATTTCTCGGTGCGTGGTTCAAGCCCCACATCTGGCTCTGCGCCGACAGTGCGGAGCCTGCTTGGGAGTCTCTCTCTCTCAAATAAATAAATAAACATTAAAAAAAAAAAACTGTCTAGATGGCCTCTGTGTCCCTTCCAATCCTGAGATTTCCATGCAGACATGGCAGATTTTACCCTTGTTAAAAATAATAAGAACTTCACTTGAAATGCCCTAAAACCCCGGGGGAAAATACACAGACTAACGTAGAGATCGCTTCCTTTAAAAATGCAACCTTTCGGCCTGATTCTATCACGTTCCCATTGGTTTCTTCACATCACTATCCTTGAGAGTTTTTGATGTGCAATCAGTTTAGGTGTTTATGTTGCTGATTTCCTGTGCCAAATGTTTACCTTTGAACGGCTGATCTTTTTTATCCCCTCAGCTTTGTGGAGATGTAGTTGACACGCGATAATCATGTAAGTTTAAGGCATACAGCATGCTGATTCGACACAACAATCACCACCATGGTATTAACTGCCGTCTCTATCCCATTACATAATTACCATTTTTCTGTGTGTGTGGTGAGAACACTTAAGATCTACTCGCTTAGCATCTTTCAAGTGTATAATACACTATTATTAACTATAATCACGCTGTACGTCTGACCCCCAAAACTTATTCATGCATCAATTTACATTCCCACCAACAGTTCATGAGGGTTTCCTTTTCTTCACATCCTCACCCGCACTTGTGATCTCTTGTCTTTGAAAAATTTTTTTTAATGTTTATTCATTTTTGAGGGAGAGAGACATAGCCTAAGCAGGGGGAGGGTCAGAGGGAGAGGGAGACACAGAATCCGAAGCAGGCTCCGGGCTCTGAGCTGTCGGCACAGAGCCCGACGCGGGGCTCGAACTCACAGACCGCGAGATCGTGACCCGAGCCAAAGTCAGACGCTTAACCAATTGAATTACCCAGGCACCCCTGTGATCACTTGTTTTGACAGGTGTGAGGTGGTATCTCAGTGTGGTTTGGATTTGCGTTTCCCTGGTGATGAGTGATGTTGAGCATCTTTTCACGTACCTCGTGGCCATCTGGATGCCTTCTTTGGAAGAATGTCTATTCAGTTCCTCTGCCCGTTTGTTAATTGGATTGTTTAGTTTTTGTTGTCGTTGGGTTGTAGGAGTTCCTTACACTTGGATAGTGTAGGATTCCATTGGCTGCCTTTCCATTGTGTGGATTCTTCCGTTGCGCGGAAACTTGAGTGTGATGTCGTCCCGCTTCCTAATTTGTGCTTTTGTTGCTTGTGGTTTCAGTGTCCTAGCCAAGAAATCGTCGCCAAGACCAAAGTCAAGGAGGTTTCCCCTGTTTTCTGTTAGGAGTTTTATGGTTTCACTTCTTCCGTTTATGCCTCTAATCCATTTCAAGTTATTTGATTATAATGGTGTAAGATAGGGGTCTAATTTCACCCTTCTGCATGTGGATCTCCAGTGTCCCCAGCACCACCTGTGGAAGAGACCTTCCTTCCCTTTTGGCTGTGTCTTGAAGGACTAATCTTGTCTGCGATTTACTTCTAATCTTGTTTAGCACGTTCAAAAAGTCGCTTACCTCTGATAGCAGGCAGACCTCGTGTGTATATTTCATCTGCCCCTCGGTAGGCTTCAGAAAGAAGAGTGGTCTGTGGTGATGCTCCATCAGGTTAAATATTTAGGGAATGAAGCATCCTGTAAAGTTAGTCCGGCTCAACCTGTGTCTTTGATGCCTGTGTTACAAATCTTAGCATCATTTTTCAGGTAGAGAGCTTTTCCTTTCGAATAGCAGTGCTTGTCTGTGTTTATAAACGTAGAGCCCGCGCGAGAAAAGAGAAACCGTTGTCTTCGCTGTTACCTAACGTGGGTCCCACTCGTCCAGGATCTGGCAGTCTGACAGCCTGTCCATTCAGGGTCTTTGTCTTGTAGTGATGGGGCGGCTGCGTAGGGCAAAGTCAGTGGAAAACAACAGGGAAGCTGCCGGAAAGAGTCGTTTGGCCGGACTTTCATTTCCCGAGCCCTTGGTGGTTGAGTTGAGCCACCCCTGAATCTCACATCCATTGAGAGCGGGCCGGGATGATGGTGACGAGTCCTACTCTGGTCCTCTGACAGCACCTCTGGGACGGCGGCCGGAGAGGAGGCTCATCTCGAAGTATTTCAGAGACATTTGAGGCCGAATGAATGAGACCCACTCAAGGGACACGTGCCATCTGCCTTGTCTGCCGCCCGATCAGCCCGATTGTGTGTCCCGCCACGCCGTGCACGTGCACGCACACGCGCATCCACCGAGCAAGTGCTGGGACCCCGCTTCTCACCCACGTCTCCGCCCCTGTGCCCGGAGGGGGTCTGCCTTCTCCCGTCCTGCCTTTCCTTCGTCCCTTCCCTCTGTGAGACCCTTTCCCCATTTAACTCTCCCTTCTGATGTAAGGTGCTTAGCCCTACAGGAGCAGGACTGTTGGGTTCTGTGGGTGAATAAAAGCTTGACACATAAATGGGCATTTATATAAAAGCAAACCCTGACGTCTCTGTGCGGACCCTCGAGTAGCCGGACAGACAAGTGCACAGTCCACCCCTCCAAGTTCGGTATGTTTGTAGTCCGTCTTCACTCAGAGCTGAGCTTCCGGACTTTGGAAACACACACTTTCGTGGAGGGTAGACTTCTCTCATCGGGCTCCACCTTCACTGTTAGACTGATTGCTGGCACATTTTAAAATGCTTTTCGTGTTTAAAACGTTTTTATGTTTAAAAGGTTTATGTGTTTTTCTTTCATTGACAGTCAAACGTAAAAGGCAGTTTAGCATCTTATCAACATCTACGTCTTAAGAAAGCGGAAACAATTTTTGTTAAGTGCTGGGATATTGAAGCAAAACGTCCAGAATAGGCAAATCTATAGAAACAAAGTAAATTAGTGTCTTCCACCATCGATCTTTAAAATTAAATGCAAGTTTGAATATTTTTCTTTCGAAGTAAAAGATTCTTTTTTAAGGATATACATAATTTTAATGTTTATTTATTTATTTTGAGAGAGAGAGAGAGAGCAGGGGAGGGGCAGAGAGAGAAGGAGGGAGAGAGAATCCCAAGCAGGCTCCAAGCTGTCGGCGCAGAGCCCGACGTGGGGCTCGATCTCACGGACTGTGAGATCGTGACTTGAGCCGAAACCAAGAGTCAGACACTGAACTGACTGAGCCCCCCAGGCGCCCCATGGATGTATAAGATTTCTTAAGTCATAGTTTGAATTCTGGGGTTATCTCGTCAGTTTCAGTCATAAGTTTCAACAGAGGGTAATTGTTCATCTTAATATATTAGAAACAAAGAGTTAAAAATCAGTTCTAGAATTTGGGACATTACAGCACATGCGGATTTTTCAAGGGTAATGTTTTAATAAATTTTTTTTTTTTAACATTTATTTATTTTTGAGACAGAGAGAGACAGCATGAATGGGGGAGGGGCAGAGAGAGAAGGAGACACAGAATCGGAAACAGGCTCCAGGCTCTGAGCCATCAGCCCAGAGCCTGACGTGGGGCTCGAACTCACAGACCGCGAGATCGTGACCTGGCTGAAGTCGGACGCTTAACCGACTGCGCCACCCAGGCGCCCCGAAGGGGTAATGTTTTATAGAGAAAACATCATGTGGCCAAGCAGAGGAGAGGATTTAAATGTGGAGCCAAGGTCTACCTTCAAGGACAAGATTCTGAGACATTTAAATACAGGAGAAATCAGGTCGTGGAGTGACAGTAATCTTTGTTTTGAAAGCTTTATTTATTTTTAATATTTATTTTCTTAAGTGGGTTCCACGCCCAACGTGGGGCTTGAACTCATGACCCTGAGATCAAAGGTCAGGTGTTCTACCGATTGAGCCGGCCAGGTGCTCCAAAGTTTTTTTTTCTTTGAGTTCAGCAAGCCAAGGGGTCCTTGGAAAAGCCAGGGGAAAAAGAAAACATAGAGTCTACTTAGATATAGAGCCCAAGGCAAATGACCGTGGGGGTTTTGTGACAGGGGAGGGTGTAAACGCCACCAGTGTTAAGCATGTTAAATAGCATCAGACACCGAAAAGGCAGAAGAGAAGGTGGGAGTCTGTGCCTATTTCCTCAACGCCCAGATGACTGAGCCCGTAGAGAGGATGTCAGTTTGGTAAAATCAAGGGCACAGGTATTGAATTACTAGAAAAATGAAATACTGTAATTTAAGAAGCCAGAACCAAAATGACGCGGAGAAGTGAGCGAACAAGTTTATCTTTCGTGGCGTGTCATTAAGGGAGCCTGTGCAAAGCGGATGAGTCAAGGAATAGAAGTTTCCGTTTATCATAAAGCTCTTCATGAAACCAGGCTGCGGACGGCTCAACGCGATGAAAACACACAGAACGCAAAACCGAGAAATGGGGCCGAATGGCAAAAGGTAGGAAGCAAAAGAAACCAGAAAACCGGAAACATGGTAAGTATGGCACCAAAACTGAGCCCCAGCAGAGTTTTCACGTCACAGAATACATGTGGCGAACACACGTGAAAAATAATTCTCAGGTTGAGTCAGAGCAAAACTACTCTTCCTGTACGTGGCCTGAGGGGATCTCTGAAAATGGCTCCCTCTCCCCTGGACCCAGAAAACCCCGCAAAGTCATGCAGATCAAGAGGTTCAGATCTTTTTAATTTTTTTTTTTAACCTTTATTTATTTTTGAGACAGAGAGAGACAGAGCATGAACGGGGGAGGGTCAGAGAGAGGGAGACACAGAATCTGAAACAGGCTCCAGGCTCTGAGCTGTCAGCACAGAGCCCGACGCGGGGCTCGAACCCACAGACCGTGAGATCCTGACCTGAGCTGAAGTCGGACGCTTAACCGACTGAGCCACCCAGGCGCCCCTGACTTTTTAAAAAAAGATTCATTTATTTTTTTAATTTACATCCAAATTAACATATAGTACAACAGTGATTGCAACAGTAGGTTCCTTGATGCCCCTTCCCCATTTAGCCCATCCCCCCTCCGGCAACCTTGTTTGTTCTCCATATTTCAGAGTCTCTTCTGTTTTGTCCCCCTCCCTGTTTTTATATTGTTTTTGCCTCCCTTCCTTTGTGTTCATCCATCCTGTGTCTTAAAGTCCTCATATGAGTGAAGTCACAGGATATTTGTCTTTGTCTAATTTCGCTTAGCATAATACCCTCCAGTTCCATCCGTGTAGGTGCAAGTGGCAAATTTCATTCTTTTTGATTGCCGAGTAATACTCCGTTGGATGTGTATACCACATCTTTATCCATTCATCCGTCGATGGACATTTGGGCTCTTTCCATACTTTTGGCTATGGTTGATAGTGCTTCGTGTTGAACTTGAGAACCCGAGTGAAACTGTCCAGGCCACCCGGGCTGTGCGTACAGGAATGGCCACCAAGTGTGAGAAGCAGGTCACTTTGCAGAAGCAATGTGTGCCATTCTGTGGCTACAGTGGTAGAGCTGGCCGCACAGAGGGGCTGGGCGCAGGGTTGGTGGCCAAAAAGAGTCCTGATTTTTTACTGCACGTGCTTCAAAAATGCACGGAGTGATGCTGAGCTTAAGGGTTAGACACAGACCCTTGGTCATTGAGCACATCCAGGTGAGCAAAACCCCCAAGATGTGGTACAGAACTTACAGGGCTCATGGTCGGACTCACCGTGCGTGAGTTGCCCTGCCACATGGAGACGCTCCCAGGGCAGACTGTTCCGGAACCAGGAGAGGAGGTTGCACAGAAGAAAGAGATATCCCAGAAGGAACTGAAGAAACGAAAACGTACGATCCGGGAGTAAATTCTGCATAAAATAAAGGCAAATAAAAGTAAATAAAAAACAAAGCAAAAAAAAAAAACCCCAAAACCAAAAAAAATAAATAAGTAAAACCTACCTATTTTTATGAAAAATTGCACCGTATCTGTGAAAGGTTGACTATGAAGTCTGGACTAAAAGGATTTCAAAAAAGGAAGCGGCTTGCAGTATGAAAACAAACCGGGCGAAATTCAAGAAGCAAGCATTAAACATGTTCACTGTGACCTTGACAGAGCGCTTTGGAGAGAAGCCGTCCCGTCCCGGGACCATACTCCAAACAGCAGCACGTAAGCTCGCGAAACAAAGCTGCAGACGACCCAGGAGAAGAGCCACAAAGCGAGGAAATCTTGCCTCGCCCCCGGTGGGTTATGATGACTCTGACACCGTCCCCTCCGGAGTCAGAGCCGCGTGCACTGCCTGTGCCCGGGCCCAGGGCGCGGCTGGACTCAAGTCCCAGCAGGACGGTGGGGAGAACATCGGGGCCGTACGTCTCGAGTGTTGCACCGTGGTCGGAGAATAGGGTCTGAACGGATTCTACTTTTAGGAAGTGACAGAGTTCTTGGGAGAAAAAGAGCACATGTTTGTGACATGTTTTATGGATACTGGAAAGGGAGGTCTATTTTCAGGGTGTGGGTCACTCTCTCTCTCTCTGTCTCTCTTCATGTGCATAGCACACGCGTGTATATGCATGAGGAATGCACGTATGTGCCCACGGGCGCCTCATTTGGGCCTCAAGACGTAGTGCTTTAGTTTTTCAGAACAATGTGCAGATCCCGCTTTGAGCCAGGCTCACAGCTCCTGGGCCGTAGAATCGGCCTCAATCCGGGAGGCTTGGCCGAGGCCCGTCCGCCCTAACTCACCTCTGCCCTAACGCACCTCTGGTTTTTCTTACAACTTTATCTGGACCCTACTCAGTCCCCTTCATACTGGTCACCTTTGGGGCACCTGGGTGGCTCGGTCGGTCAAGCGTCCGACTTCGGCTCAGGTCATGATCTTGCGGTCTGTGATTTCGAGCCCCGCGTCGGGCTCTGTGCTGACAGCTCGGAGCCCGGAACCCCCTTCGGATTCTGTGTCTCCCTCGCTCTCTGCCCTTCCCCCACTCACACTCTGTCTCTCTCCTTCAAAAATAAATAAACATTAAAAAAAATTTATACTGGTCACCTTTACAGAGCACTTCTGTCATATCCCCCTGGAGATACAGGCCCCAAACCTTGCAGTCAGCTTAGAGGTGTTCCTGGGGAGCCAAGCACAGGGATGATTCGTGCTGGCGTCACGGAGAGCCGTGAGGAGTCACGTGGGCCCACAGAGGTGGAGGGTGCTCAAAAGAGAGTAGCTGGAATTATTCCGGGACGGTAGAGCGGGATGGAATTCCTGAACTGAAGGTAAGGGGCTCGCTCCTGTCGAAACGGGGGGAAGCACAGAAGGAAACTCTGAGCAGACCGAAGAAGGCCAGGTCTCCAGAAGGGACGCCCTGTGCTTTGCTCCGAGAAGCAGAGCATCACCCATTTCGGAGGATGAGATAAAGGAAACGAGAAAGTTTTCCATCTACGACGGACGTCAGCAGTCCTATCCAAAGGGCGTCGTGGCAGTTTTCTTCTAGAACCCCAGAGAAAGGATGATAAAGGGTACGTGAGGAACTCACCGTCGAATGGGCATTCTGCCCCTCTCAGGTGGTTGACAGGTGACGCTGAGCTCAAAGGTGTGACCCCCCCCCATGGTCTGCTGGTTCCTTGCGATGTGGGGACAGTATTTTTAGAACCCTACCCTGTTTGAACTTGTGGCCGGAAGGGGGAAAGAAAACCAGGGAAAACTTCCGGCCACCTGAGCCCCGTGCCTCCCGGCTGCCCCCGCTCCTTGTCCGCTTCTTCCTCGTGTAGCAGGCCTGTGCGGCCTCACGCAACACCCTCGCACTTGAAATGTGTTGGGGCCTGTCCTTCCCCTGAGGGACAGGAGGAGGGGTCTCCACCCTCCACGTGTGTTCCGATGTGGTGTTGAGAGGAGACAGTGTCGCCCGGTGGTTGGAGCACAGAGCTGGAACTTAGAGTGAACTGTTTGGGCCTCCCGACATCTGCCCGGCCAAGTCCCAGAGCGTAGGTTGCTTTTCCAGAAAGTCCAGGGTTTGATAACTAAGCCCTGAGAAAACTAGCACCTGCTGATTTATTCTGCTTACACTTCGGATCATACTATATTCTTTTTTTTTTAAATTTTAATGTTTATTTATTTTTGAGAGACAGAGGGATACAGAGTGCGAGCTGGGGAGGGGCAGAGAGAGGGAGACACAGAATCCGAAGCAGGAGCCCGACATAGGGCTCGAACCCATGAACCGTTAGATCATGACCTGAGGTGAAGTCGGATGCTTAACCGACTGAGCCACCCAGGTGCCCCAGGATCATACTGTATTTTGATTATATTTTTGTCCATATTCTGCTTTCCTGCTATAGGTTGCAGTTACTCTTATGATATTAAAAATAAAATCAACCAGTGTAATAACTCTCCGCGTGTGAAATGGGTGCCTCCGTGTTTCGCGGCAATGGTGGTGTCCTGGCAGGCAGGGCAGGGTCACGGAAACGGCTGTTTTGGGGGTGAAGGGCTTGGATCTGACCCAACTTTGGTGCCTGCCTTTCTTCTCTGAGTTGGCAGTTTCTGAGGCAGACGGTTTAGTGGACAGATCGAGTTTGCAGAACAAGGAAGGGGCTTCCATTAAACTCCCAGTTCTGCTAATTCTTACTGCAGAACATTCCAGAGCAGCTGGGTGTGCGGGGCTGGCCTTTCCGTGGGGTTCTGCCCGGGAATGAAGAGCTCATTCGCAGTCGATTGCAATCCACCAGTGCAGCGACGCCCCACTGTTCTGAAGAGGGGCTAACGTGTTCATATGTGAGTTTTGTTCAGAAGACTGAAATTGTTCTTTCCAGAAGGAGCCATTTTAAAAACTAGGTCTTCTACAAGTGTTTTCTTGAAAAACAAAAACAAAAACACCGTGGGGCACCTGGGTGGCTCAGTCAGTCAGGTGTCTGACTCTTGGTGTTGGCTCAGGTCACCATCCCAGGGCTGTGGGATCGAGCCCCACATCGGGCACACCCCAAGCTCGCACACTGGCCGAAGGGCTGTGCTACACGTGAAGCCTGCTTGAGATTCTCTCTCTCCTCTCTCTCCGCCCCTCCCCCCCCCACTCATGCGCTCTTTCTCTCTAAAATACAAATCAAAAAATAATTGAAAGAAAAACAAACACCTTCTGGAGACACCCCGGGTGAGGGAGAGATGCAAGACGGGGATGAAGTTGCAGAGGGCTGTCGTCACGCAGAAGGAGACCCGCAGGGACGCTGCCTTTGGTCGTCCCCGCTGGATGACGGAAGAAAGACAGAGGGGCCACCAGCGTGGGGAGCAATGACTGAATGCAAAAAATCCAGTTCTCTGCCAGTGGGGGAGAGATTTGCCAAAGGGGTCACACACGGCCCTGAAATAATCAACCCTTCCTTAATGATCAGCACCGTGGACACGAAGGCTCTAACTCTGTCCTTTGCAGCCCCCAGAAGGCCTTGCAGTATTTGAATGAATGAATGAATGAATGAAATGCTCAAAAGGTCCCCACCAGTGCGTGCAGTGAGTGGTAAGTACAGGAAGCTGAAAGAGGCACCAGGCACTACAGAACTCCATGGAAACGTCCGAGGCAGTCTTGATGGCTCGAGTGGTGAACGTGCGGTGGTGGGCACACGGACCGAGGTCACGTCGTCTTGACTTCACAAATAACTACACGGTGCTTCCTGTGTGCCAGGCACTGAGCTATGTACTTTATAAGCATTAACTCCTCCTAACCACCTACGAAGCGATCCTATCGTTGTATTCTACAGAAAGGCAGAGAAAAAGCAGAGAGGTTAAGTCACTTGCCCAGGGTCACACAGCTCGTGAAAGGTGGATGTAGGATTTGGGCCTGAGCAGCCGGGCTGGAGGGTCTGGTCTCAAGCACGCCACAGAACCGCCTTCGTGATCGATGACGTGTGGGCCTTCGCGTGTTGTGGGGCCTCGGCTGAATCCGTCGATAAACTGCCTACGTCCCTTCTTTCCCTTTTAACCCTGCCTGACTTCTGAGGGTGCTGCGTTGTACCTGCTACCTCTTTTTCTTTCCCTTCTTGACTTCCCTTTCCTCTGGAGTGAGAGTCGTAGCTTTGAAACACGTTCAAGGCCAGCCTGCTGCTGCGGATGTGCAGTTGAAGAACTTTCTGGTCTGCAGCTGACCTTCCGCGTGTTACCTCATTGATTTCCAAATCTGCCACGTGGGGTGCAAAGCGGTCACTGTTATCTGTATTTTCCAGATGAGGAAGCTGCCGCTCAGAGAACCTACAGCCCACTCCCGCCTACTGGCCGAGTGGGGGGCTCCCAGTCAGACGTCCTCACCCCAATCCGGAGGCTTCCTCTGTAGCGTCGTGTTGATCAGACACAAAGATGGGGTTTTCTAGGCCCCTCCGTGCCCCGTCCAGCATTGCCCCTCCTCACGGCGTCGCCGGCTGTCCGGGCCCCACTGACCGTGACCGTCTGTCCGTCTCTGGGGGCTCTCGGCTGGACTGGTGGGGTCCCGCGTGCTGGGCTGTGGCCTCTGGCTGTGCGTCCTCTCCTGGATGTCATGTCTGTTCGCTCTGGAGCAGGTGCGGACAGACCCACCGGAAAGGCCAATTCTGTGCAACCAGGCTCGCCAAATGACCTGAGCCACTACGGCCTTAGGGCAGCTGCGGTCAAGGAACAGACACCCCAGACGCCCTAGACTTGTCATCGTTATGAGAATGGAAAAGCCTTGGGGCGCCTGGGTGGCGCAGTCGGTTAAGCGTCCGACTTCAGCCAGGTCACGATCTCGCGGTCCGGGAGTTCGAGCCCCACGTCAGGCTCTGGGCTGATGGCTCGGAGCCTGGAGCCTGTTTCCGATTCTGTGTCTCCCTCTCTCTCTGCCCCTCCCCGGTTCATGCTCTGTCTCTCTCTGTCCCAAAAATAAATAAACGTTGAAAAAAAAAAAAAGAATGGAAAAGCCTTGTGAAACATACCAAGAGTCTTAGACTCTCAGATATATCCTATCCCAGTTCCTGGCACCTGTCACCTGTCCTGGCACCAAGGGGACCTGGCTTCACGGTGGTTTTCTTCTTATGGTTAGAAACTCGTGTTTGGTTATGTAAAATATACAGCAGTATTTTGAGAAGGTTCGTATAATAATAACTGTGGTTTGTCTTTTCCACTCCACCGCATGTCTTGGAGGTAAGTCTCCATTGTTCTTTTCAACAGCAGCAGGAAATTGCCGTGGTGTGTTAAGTCATTTCCTTAGAGATGGGCATTTAGGGCGTCGGTGTTTTTCTAGAAAACAATGAGGCAGGCGTGTCTTGGGACCATCGTTCTGCCCACTGCCAGCCCCGGCTTGCCCAAACAAGTCCCCGCCTTGGCCTCGGAGTCGCAGCCGTGAGATGTCAGAGCCGGGGAGGACCCCGCGGTCCTCGGCTCTAACTTCCTCGTCGTAAGGGTGCGGAAACGGGCTTGGACGAGTGGCTCTTTGCGTCCACAGCAGCAGACTGACTTCTGCCGGCCCCACCAGGCCCCACCCATGGCGTTGGTTTGGCCTCCCAGCCACCAAGTCTCCTTTGACGCCTGTCCCATCACGGGGAGATGGAGTGTGTTTCGCGAGTGCTGCAAGCGAGGGGACGCCCCGAGACGGACTCCCGTGCTTCGGTCTGGCTAGCGGATTCTTTTCTGGGTGTGCTGCACCACAGCTCTTCCTCTCTGGTGGCCTTCCTGTCTTGCGGGCGGCTGTAAGCGTTTTGGAAACCGTGCCCGAGGAGAGGGTCCCCCAGTGGCTCTGCCGAGGTCTCCGGCGTGTGCCCTTTTGTTACTTAATTTGCCCTGGTCTGTAACCGCTTCAGCAGAAGCCCTTTCATCAGTCACGGCAATCTTAGTTATAGATTCCGAGTTGAGATCCTCGTGAAATCCACAAGCAACTACCCATCTCAGGAGATGGCAATGGCGCACTCGTGGGCGCTCGGGGGTCGCGGACACGCAAGCCACTTGCGTTCTCTGTGAAGCCTGCGTTACACAGAGAAGTCACCATGTAACCTCAGATGTGCAACTTCTCAGAAAGTATCTTCTCAAGTACCTTAGGTCAGATATGGGAGTTTACTGCACAGACGCTAGGACGCGTTGTGGGAGGTGTTCCGTGCGGTTCGACGGCAGGGCGGGCTTGGCTTCGTTGCTTTATAGGAGCTCAATTCCCCACACCTCCTCTGCCTTCCCGGTGAAACGAGGGTGCGGATAGTGACCTAACGGGGCCACGCGAATATCGTGAGACGATAGGACTAGACGTTTGATAAGTAAATAAAATACATTGCTTTATTACCAAGTCTTGTTCCCAGTTTGAATTCGGAAGATGTCCAAACCATCTCGGCCAGTCATTCGATGCTAGTTTCTTGCTCAAGTCTTACTCAATTTCCTTCGATAGCAGCTTTCTTTGTCTTACGGTTTGTTTGTTGGTTGGTTTCCGAGGCGATTTTGCACGGTGGTTGATGGCTCTGTTTCTGGGTCAGACAGCTTTGGGTTTCCTTCTGGGTTAGCTGGCTCACTCTGGGGAAAGGTGCGTGGGTGGCATTCAACTTTCAATACCATCCGCTGACACAGAAACATTAGTCCTTTTGTTTAGTTAACCATTTCATCTTTTGATTATGATTATTCGAAACCTATTCTTTTTTTAAAAATATTTTTAAATCTGTATTTATTTCTGGGAGAGAGAGACAGACTGTGAGCAGGGGAGGAGCAGACAGAGAGGGAGACACAGAATCCGAAGCAGGCTCCGGGCTCTGAGCTGTCAGCACAGAGCCCGACATGGGGCTCGAACCCACAAACTGTGAGATCATGACCTGAGCCGAAGTCGGCCGCTTAACCGACTGAGCCACCCAGGTGCCCCAGAAACCTGTTCTTTATAGTGAGCTTGGAAGATGAATATCATAATTAATATTGTGCTTCCCTCTAGAGAGTTTATAAAGTACCCACGTTCTTAGCACATAATAGGTGTTCACCGAACGGTAGTTATGTTGGATAGGTTTCACCAAACATTTGGGTACTTACCACTTAAAATGTGAATAGTTATTTCATGAAAGGATGTCTATTTTACAATGTTCTATTATTTTAAGATATGCATTGAATTATTACTATGAGAAGTGCTTAGAGAACTGAGAGTCAATACTGATAAGAAAGAGGTCTTAAGATTTGGGGGTTTGAGCATTTCTCGATTTCTCATCTGGGGATTTAAGCCAGCTGAATGTTTAGATCTACGTTCTTTCTCCCACACATCCCAAGGTTGTCATTTCTGTGAAATTCGACATAATTTCCTCTCTGCAGATTGTGGTTGAATGTTGGGACACAGAATTTGCAGATTATAATATGAACATTCCCTGTAAGGTTTCCTACGTATCTACTGCGACATTTATTAGAAAGAAGGGAAGATTTTAAGAAAAAAAAATTTTTAATGTTTATTTTTGAGAGGCAGAGAGAGAGAGACAGAGAGACAAAGTACAAGCGGGGAAGGGGCAGAGAGAGAGGGAGACACAGAATCCAAAGCAGGGTCCAGGCTCGGAGCTGTCAGCTCAGAGCCTGACGCAGGGCTCGAACTCACTAACTGTGAGATCATGACCTGAGCCAAAGTTGGGTGCTTAACCGACTGAGCCACCCAGGCGCCCCCCACCTTTTTTTTAACGTTTATTTATTTCTGAGACAGAGACAGAGCATGAGTGGGGAAGGGGCAGAGAGAGAGAAGGAGACACAGAATTCAAAGCAGGCTCCAGGTTCCGAGCTGTCAGCACAGAGTCTGACGCGGGGCTCGAATCCACGAACTGTGAGATCATAACCTGAGCTGAAGTTGGGTGCTTAACCGACTGAGCCCCCCAGGCGCCCCAGAAAGAGTGCAAGGTTAATAATCATGCCCCCTTGTGATTCCTGAGCAGAAAGTAGTGGTTTCCAATCTGAAAAATGATGATGGCATATCTCCCCATTGATGAGTGTTTTAACGATAAGTGAGCAGAATGTGAGATACATTCGCTCAATCCTTCGTGTTCTGATGTATTTAATAATATCTAATCAGACTCTCGACTGGATCCAGAATAACCATCACGGGGTTCAGGAAATCATTCAAAATAGAAGTGGACACACAGAGAAATCGCTACAGACAACCTGGGCTGTGCAGGTGTCAGTATTAAATGAGCGATGTCAGAGTGGAGCGGGCGTGGATTCATCTAGAGTTCTTACTGGTATGAAACCTTGCATACCTTCTGGGTGTGTGAAGTGAAAAAAGGGAGAAGGCTCTGAGTGCCCGGGGCCGTTTTAGGAGGTGGCAGTTAAGGATCGGGCAGAAACAAAGAACTGAACTGACCCCAAAGGGATGAGGAACAGCTCTCCCAGAGCACCAGCCAGGGTGGTGGGAGGAGCTCGGGAGGGCCTGCGCTCACCCCGGCACCTCTCTCTCCAGGAAGGAGCCCCTCCCTCCTCTTGGTCTCTCTGGAATTGCCTCCACACTTTGGCTGTGGTTCCTTCTGGGTTTCACCGTGGAAACGGTAGCCCTCTGTTGCCCCTCAGGGGACGTTGGCACCATGTCGGGGACATCAGGTGACATCAGACCAGTGTGGTCCATGAGCTAGGCATTAAGTTTCACGTGTTTTGAAACGGGTGGGGGAAAAGTGTGAAGATTTTCATGATACATGAAAATTACATGAAATTCAAATTTCACTTTCCGTAAGTAAAGCCACACTCCTCCGCTCACCTGCTGTCTACGGGCGTCACCCCGCGGCAGCGACAGAGGGGAGCACGGCAGAGGCCGTGTGGCCCCTGAAGTGTTTACCGTCTGACCCTCTACAGGGACATTTTGCTGATTGCAGCTGGAACCTCTTGGCCGTGTTGCCGGAGTCAACCCCTGGTCAAAAATGAGGATTTCTTCCGTGTGGTTGGTAAACAGTCCTCAAGGTCCTTGCTTCCTGCAATTCTTAGTCATTTTTAAGTGTTCGATTGTTCGTGTGCACACGTGTGCACGTGTGCAGCCACACAGGCGAGTGAGAAAAAACCTAACGGCCGGATATGTAGCCTTCAAACCTTCTCCCCTATTTCATTAATTGATTAAGACCTGGTGAATGTGTTTAAAGATATTGGGATTTCACTCTTCATGAACTCAAGGTCAGTGATTGAGATGTAATTGATCTCGGAGCATTTGCTGGGTTTGCGTGGCCTGGTGTGAGGTCTCTAGCAACAGTCAGTGAGATCTTGAGATCCATCTCCATTGAAACAGCTGCTGGTTACTTTCTTGGAAACACATCCTTATTCATCCATGTTTTGGGGCCCAGTTATTTTGACAATTTTAAAGGGAATGTGTGCACAAACTTCTCATATTTTCAGATGGTTTGTATTTTATTGTATGATTAAAAAGTCAACACGGGGCGCCTGGGTGGCTTAGTTAGTTAAGCGTCCGACTCTCGACTTCGGCTCACGTCATGATCTCATGCATGGTTGGGGGGTTCGAGCCCCGTGTCAGGTTCTGCGCTGACAGCACAGAGCCTGCCTGGGATTCTCTCTCTCTCTCTCTCTCTCTCTCTCTCTCTCTCTCTCTCTCTGCCCCTCTCCCACTTGCTCTGTCTCTCTCAAAATAAGTAAACCTAAAAAAAAGTCAGTATGCATTGGTTGAGGTTTCGATATGGCCTTAAGATTATTAATTTTATTCAGGGGCGCCTGGGTGGCTCAGCCGGTTGAGCGTCCGACTTTGGCCCAGGTCATGATCTCACAGTTTGTGAGCTCAAGTCCTGCATCGGGCTCTGTGCTGATGGCTCAGAGCCTGGAGCCTGCTTCCGATTCTGTGTCTCCCTCTCTCTCTGCCCCTTCCCTGCTCATGCTCTGTTTCTCTCTGTCTCAAAAATAAATAAAAACATTAAGAAAACAAAACTAAAAAAAAAAGATTATTTTATTCAAGCAAACATGGAATGCTTCATCTTTTTCAACGGGAAAATTATTTTCAAAGGCTTTTCGTTTTTCCTGATGAATTGGCTCAGGTATCCTCTTGGAGGCTGAAAAGCAGCCTAAAACGGCCGAGCAATGTTGCCCAAGAAACTGTCAGGCACTCGCTTCTCCCCAGGCCAGCGTCTGGCCGCTGCTGGCGGCCGGTCTGAATGGCAGCCCGCAGCAGAGAGAACTTCACTCCTACCCTTGTGCTTGTGACTAAGGGAGCTAATGAAAGGGGGGTGAGGGTAGACTCAGCGCCGTTTCTGTCTTTGTAAGAAAATGGCAAGCAAATCAATAAAACGATCATTACTCTGAAAATCTATATCAAATGTATCTGCCCCAGGTACAAGTTAATTATGAGAGAAGCCGGGTCATTTCCAGCGTGCTGATTTGTATTCTTGGAACATTCTGGAACGTAAGCAGACCATGTTCTATGTGTCTGGCACCCCCACCCTTCCCCACCCCTCTGTCTGTGAACTTTCCCCTTTGTCTCCTTTGTCTCCAGTAGCCCCCAGACAAAGCAGGAGAACGAGCCCTTCCACGGCCCA
This sequence comes from Felis catus, assembly GCF_018350175.1. Taxonomy (NCBI): domain Eukaryota; kingdom Metazoa; phylum Chordata; class Mammalia; order Carnivora; family Felidae; genus Felis; species Felis catus. The sequence continues at coordinate 149,175,255 of NC_058372.1, read as the reverse complement.
CCCTGTGTGGAATGTTAGGGTGACCTACGTGGCACGCTGGGGGCTGGGGTTATGCCGGGTGATGAGACAGGTAGGGTCGCCTCAGATGACCGACCAGGGAACTCACACTGTTGTCAGTGGCTGGCCCAGCGGAGTTCTTGAGATCAGGCGAGCCACGGTGGAAACTGAGGCACGAAGCAGCGGGGCTTCGAGCGGGGTGTCGTGGCAGCGATGGGGCTGACGCGGGCGACGACGGGCTGACCGTGGCAGGTGCCCCAGTGAGCCGGTCGGCTTCCTCTGTGTTTTAAACCTCACCACGACGTCACCCGCTGCAGCGAACGTGCTCAAAATTGACCCAGAGGATATCACAGGCAAGACTCCCTTCCCTTTGCCTCTGGTTTCGCGCTGAGTATTTCACGGACCCGGTTTGGTGGGCGAGTTTTCTTGCTCGTGCAGGGAGTCTCCGCAAGAGGCTGCATGAGGTCAGGAAGGGCTCTGCTTCTAGGACTTGTGATAACTGCCTTTGTTCTGTGAGTACTTTCAGCCACCGTGAGGCCATGTGTCCGTCCTCCCTCCTCCCTCCTCCCTCCCTGCCTCCTCCCTCCTCCCTCCCTCCTCCCTCCTCCCTCCCTCCTCCCTCCTCCCTCCCTCCTCCCTCCCTCCTCCCTCCCTCCTCCCTCCCTCCTCCCTCCCTCCTCCCTCCCTCCTCCCTCCCTCCTCCCTCCGCATCCTAAGTGAACGCTTTTGCATTTCCACCCAGGGCCGTGACCCAGATATCGTTTGAAAGAACAGCAAAAAACAGCAGCTGCTACCTGGGTTTTCCTCCGCAGTCGGTCGGTCGAAAATCTACTCCTTCATCCCCCTGAGCTTCCCCTATATTTGTTTCTCTTCTCATTTTATTAATCAGGTGGGATTTGAAAAATAAAAAACCTGGGCGCCTGGGGGGGCTCAGTCGGTTGAGCATCCAACTTCGGCTCAGGTTATGATCTCTTGGTCTGTGGGTTCGAGCCCCGCATCGGGCTCTATGCTGACAGCTCGGAGTCTGGAGCTGCTTTGGATTCTGTGTCTCCCTCTCTCTCTGCCCCTCCCTTGCTCTCTCTCTCTCTCAAAAATGATAAACATAAAAGAGACAAAAAATCCTCACACCGGGGCGCCTGGGTGGCGCAGTCGGTTAAGCGTCCGACTTCAGCCAGGTCACGATCTCGTGGTCCGTGAGTTCGAGCCCCACGTCAGGCTCTGGGCTGATGGCTCGGAGCCTGGAGCCTGTTTCCGATGCTGTGTCTCCCTCTCTCTCTGCCCCTCCCCCGTTCATGCTTTGTCTCTCTCTGTCCCAAAAATAAATAAAAACGTTGAAAAAAAAATTAAAAAAAAAATCCTCACACCTTCTTCATGTGAAAAGCTGCCACAGATTCGCATGTTCTGATCCAGAAGAATCAAGTGGCCACAAAGTCAGGCTGGGCAGCCACGGTTCCTGCGGTCTGAAGGGAAACCGCATGTGGGCTGTGCTTGGACGAGGGCGGTGAGTAGGACTCAGGGTGGCAAAGTGTAGGTGCCGGAACAGGCAGCCTCTATGCCCGGGAGACGTGATAGCCTGCGGACTCCATGGAAGATCAGTCCTTTCTAGTGATCGTGTGGCTGTGTGTTCTCGGTCTGTGCCTGTGGTTTTTGGCTTCGTTTCTAAACAAACTGTCAGGAGTGCAAACATCTCTCCAGGCACTCTCCCCCGGTTCACAGCAGAACCTTGCCTCCCACCTGAGGGTAGACCAGCAAGCCATTCACACTCACACCTGCTCGTACTCAACGAACCTGCCAGGTGGGGAATCTCAGATGGTCAGCTCCCAGATAAGTGCTAGTATGTTCTTTTTTAAAAAACGTGTATTTATTTTTGAGAGAGCACAAGCAGGGGAGAGGCAGAGAGAGGGGGCCAGGGGCTCCAAAATGGGCTCTGCTGACAGCACAGAGCCCGGCGCAGAGCTCGAACTCACGAACCACAAGATCATAACCTGAGCCGAAGTCAGATGCTCGGTCAGCTGAGCCACCCAGGTGCCCCTGTGCTAGTACGTTCTAATGAATGCCCCTCGGTGACACACCACTGAGCTCACTTCTTGCCAATAGAAGAAGAAAACTCAGGATAAATTTTATGTTTACCTATTCAGGTGATCTTTGTCTATCCATACAACACATGGCAGCATCCAGAATGAGGGACTGGGAAGGCGGAGTGCTCTGGCTTCAGTCCGTTTTCTGGACCTCTAGGGACACAGCAAATCTGTGGACCTTGTGGGGCTGCATTGAGACCACGTGGGGAGAGCAGTGACTGTGCTGCAGCGTGTGGGGCTCATAACAATACTGTAGTGGTACCTCTCTCCCTAGGCTGCCGTGGTCCATTCCTCTGCCAGCCTGTAAGCTTAGCCCTGCCCTGGCTCAGCACAGGCACCCCAGAGGTACTTGTCAATTAAATAGGGCAGCTGCAAAGCCTTGTGTAACCTACCCAATGGGTGTTAATTGGGCCCCAAACACCTAGTAGTTCTCTGTATCCATCTATGAGTGTTATCCCCTTGTCAATAGCCAAAAACCCCCTCTTTAATCAGTTTAGTATTTGGATCTAGACAAGAGGAGTCCCTGTCCCTTGCCCCTCATGAGAGAATGAACTCCTCCACATTCTGCACCCCTCACTTCTAACCATGCTCCAAGTGCCTGGGATTCGGACTTGCCTGCCCCGCCGACCCTGAACCTCCCTCAAAGGCCTGCGTGGGGGCCCCTTATGAAGGTCCATCCACCTGTGGGCGGACCACGCCAGCAGTGTGTCCCTTCAAGGTACATTTCATCTATGCTGGCAAATCTCTGTGTGCTGAGCCGGATTCCTTTATTAACCTTTGATGTCTGCAGGATCTGTAGTGATGCCTCCTGTTCTATTCTTGATACTGCTGATTTGTGCTTCCTCCCTCCCTCCCTCCTTTGTTGGTCTTGTTAGAGGTTTGTCAATTTTATTGATCTTTAAAAACACAGGTCTTTGTTTCATTGATACTATTTGTTGTTTTCCTGTTTTTAATTGCACTGATTACTGCTCTTTGTTTATATTTATTCATTCATTCATTTCCACGTATTTATTTGTATTTATGTCCTTCTCTGTGCTTGCTGTGGGTTTACGATGTTCTTTCTCTAGACTTGGAGGGAGAGTTTTCTATTGTTTTTCCTCCATTTCACTAATTCCTTCCTCTGTTCCCTCCATTCAGCTGTTGTTCCCAAACTGCAACCTTTCTATATGAGTGTATTTTTCAGATTCCAAATTTCTGCTTAATTCTTCCACGCATTTCCTGTTTCTTAGTTCGGGGATTGTTTATTCACTTATTTTTATTTGTTTCAACCTGTCTGCAGTTGCTTGCTGAAGCATTTTTTTTCATGGCTGCTTCGAGATCTCTGTCAGATAATCCGAACATCTCTGTCATCCTGTTTTCGCGTCTGTTGGTTGTCTTTTTTCATTTGGATTGAGATCTTCCTGTTTTTTGGTGTGATGAGTGATTTTTTTGGTGTGGTTGAAATCTGCATTTTTGGTGGTTCTGCTGTGAGACCCCGGATCCTTTCTAAGACTCGGGCTTAGCAGGTGTGTTCTGGGACCACTCCAGCAGAGCAGGGGAGGCCGCCACCTCATTCCTGCAGAGAGGGGTGGGAGACCACGTCTTTCCACTTGATTCTCAAGGGGCGGTTCTGTCGCTGCTGGGCAGAAGGGGGTGTTCCAGCTCCCTGCATGGCCTCCACTGCCACCAAGGGATGGTGTGGGCTTATTACCACTGAGCAGTGGTTGGAGGCCTCTTGCCCACTGGGCAGTAGACGGGGGTGTTGGGCACCTCAGTGTAGCCCAGTGAGGGAGGACTCCAGGCTCCTCCACATGAGAGCACCGGCTCTTGTTGGGGCTTCATCTCCTTCTCCCCTCCCCCCCACCCCCACCATGCCCATTGGTATCTAGGGTTGCTGGTTTCTTCAGCTCCGGGTGTGGGATATACAAGGCACAAAGAAAAACCCAGGGGACTGACCCCTAGGTCACTCCTTGGGTCCTGAAATCTTTAGCTGACTTGCCTTCTTCTCTCCACGGTTCACAATCTTGTGTTCGTTTTCCATGAAATGTCCAGAGGGTTTGCTTGATCTTAGTGAGAGGAATAGGGAAAAGAATCTGTGTTTCGCCTTCTGCGTATGTAATTCATCTACTTCCAGGACGTAATAAAAAGAGAGACAGTGTTTGTACCCACCCACACGAGGTGCGTGCATGCACACATTATTGCTTAAGAAAGTGTGCTGAGGAGTGCATCTGGTGCGATGAGCCGTGCTGGGGAATAATCTGGGTTCAGGGCAATGTTCGAGTATCCATCTAAATCAGATGTTACTGATTTAAAGTCCCAGCATCTGCAGGGCTTACAGCTAGAGTTTTACCCTGAGTACTTCAGATTCGAAATGAGGCGTAACATACAAAGCAAAATAGAACCGGAATCTTCCAGGTCTTCAGAGATTCGTGGTATACATTCTTTAGTTGACGTGCCCAGGTGATACCGTAAGAGTATTGATAAGGAGAAAAAGACACTGTGTGCTGACCCAAGACATGAATGCGATTACACTTCACTGCCCGGATTTGATTAGTACTCCCTTGGGATTTTGAACATGACTTTATATGGCAGATTCTGGTTAAATATGGAATATGGCGTGTGTGAAAATGGAAGGTCTCGCCGATGTTTAAACATGTCCTTCCGTTTAGAAAATCACAGTTGTTCTGTTCACGATTTGGACCTTTGCAACCCCTAATTCGTTTTCAGCTGTGATGAGTCAGAGGCAGACTCAGAAACTGAAGTGTTTATTTGAAAAATACTTGTTTACGATAATTAAATCCACCCTGGAGAATAGAGGGTGCATCGATGGACCTGTAAGTCCAGACGGTGTCGGGGAAAGATTGAATACAGCTGGCTACAGAATGCGCCAGGATCTAAGTTCACTCCTTTCCTTCTCATCCTCGTCTTTTTGTTATTTGACATTTCCTAATCCTCTCGACCTACCTGTACGTCAAGTTCCTCCCAAATCTCGTTGGAGACTCTGACTCTCCCGGGACAGAGGCGCTGGGAAGAATAACAATGATCAGAAGTGGAATGAGAGCTGAGATGAAAGTAATGCACAAACCAGTCTTAGTTTCCTCTCTTCTGTCGTGGAATTATGTCAGTACGTGCCCCATCGTCAAGATTCCCGGCTTCCGGGACCATGGCTCTGGTTCCTCCATTAAGAAAAGCAGTGATTTGTTAAGTTCGTGTCCAGAGCACCCTGCGGGCACCGTCTGTCACTTCTTCAGCAGCACGCAGCGAGGTCAGCAGCAGGGATCACTGCCCAATTTTAAGAGGTCACGTCACCGAACCCTAGTCAGGATAAGTGACATGTGCAAGTGGTGTTAGCTGGCAGAGTGAGGGGTGACCGTCATCCTGGCTCCTGGCTCGCAGCCCATGATCCTGCTCGTTTTCCTTCCTTGAATATGGACACACCGAGCAGCACATTACCCGTGTTTCTCATTTCTCCCACTTGTCTGCGTGACTAACTCAACCCCATCCACAGAGCTTAAGAGCCTTTCATTTGATGGCACAATTTGCCGTTTCTTGTTGCCCATGGAAATGGGTGGAGGAGACTCCGGTTCGGAAATCACCCGTTCTGAAACCGTCACTCAAGTTGAAAATGAGAAGATTTCGGTCGTCTGGGAAAGTCAGCCGTGGTGGGGAACCCTCAGAGTCAATTAGCAACGGTCACTGATTTAATTAGCAGTGATGTCTGCCCGTGTCACCAGCGCACGCTGCCCGGTCACAGGTGCTTCCTGCAGAGCAGGCGTTCGTCCGCGCGGTGTCACTGGGCACCTTCTCTGCTCTCCTGCTTTCTGCCACCATCGAGAGCAGGGAAGATGCGGAGTCTCCAGGAAGGGAGACTCTGTTTACACCAGAATTATTATTATCCTGTTTCTTAGCATCTGACCATTTGACCACATCCTAATAAAAGAGATCATTGAAACCAGGGGTCAGACGCGTAACCGACTGAGGCCCCCAGATGCCCCCAGAATATTCCGCTTAAAGATGTCCTTACGTGTCAGAGAAAATTGAGGCTCACATCTAGGCAAAGAGGTTTGTTCATAAGGTCTAAATGTTACATCGCAATTTATAGCAATTGTACTTAAATATCTGGATACATGAATAACGGTAGACTTCTCAAAGTTGCAGTAAACACAAAATATTAAGAAGCTAATTTAAGTATGTGAGTTGTAACTCCATACATCAGCACCACAACTGGAATAAAAGTGAGCCGCTGAATGCGATGAGATATCCTGCCTTTGAAGTGTCCACTAAAGGATTGGCAATACAGGTGCGTTATTTATAAAGCAGTACATGTGTTCCTGAGAAACCTTGCAGTGTGCAGAATCATCCACTGAAAATAGCAAGGGCTTAGGGAAATACTGGGTTGCAATAGAATATGCAAAACCTTAGAAAATTTGTAACCAGAGCACTAACTAAAAAAATCCTAATTAAAAATCCTTGCACGGATATTAACTCTTCTCTAAATGTTTGGTAGAATTCTCCTGCGAAGCCATCCAGCCCTGGACTCTCGTTTGTGGGGAGATTTTTGATTACTCATTCAATTTGTTTACCGGTTATGGTCTGTTCAAAGTTTCTGTTCCTGTTTCAGATTTGGTAGGGTGTGAATTTCTAGGAATTTGTCTATTTCTTCCAGACTGCCCAGTTTGTTGACATCTATATGATTGCTCATAGTATTCTCTTATAATTGTATTTCTGTGCTGTTGGTTGTGATCTCTCCTCTTTCATTCATGATTTTATTTATTTGGGTCCTTTCCTTTTTCTTTTTAATAAATCTGGCTGGGGCTTATCAATTTTGTTAATTCTTTCAAAGAACCAGCTCCTAGTTTCGTTGATCTGTTCTACAGTCTTTTTTGATTTTGGTATCATTGATTTTTGCTCTAATCTTTATTATTTGCCTTCTAATGCTGGTATGGGGCTTGATTCGCTACTCTTTTTCTAGCTCCTTTAGGTATAAGGTTAGGTTGTGTATTTCAGACCTTTTCTTCCTTCTTTAATAAGGCCTGGATTGCTATATACTTCCCTCTTATGACCACCTTTGCTACATCCCAAAGGTTCTGGACTATTGTGTTTTCATTTTCATTGGCTTCCATGCACTTTTTTTTTAAATTTTTTTTTCAACGTTTTTATTTATTTTTGGGACAGAGAGAGACAGAGCATGAACGGGGGAGGGGCAGAGAGAGAGGGAGACACAGAATCAGAAACAGGCTCCAGGCTCTGAGCCATCAGCCCAGAGCCTGACGCGGGGCTCGAACTCCCGGACCGCGAGATCGTGACCTGGCTGAAGTCAGACGCTTAAGCGACTGCGCCACCCAGGCGCCCCAATTCCATGCACTTTTTTATTCCCTCTTCAATTTCTCGGTTAACCCATTCATTCTTTAGTAGGATGTTCTTTAATCTCCCAAGTATCCATGGTCTTTCCAGATTTTTTCTTGCGGTTGATTTCAAGTCACGTAGCATTGTGGTCTGAAAATATGCATCTCCATTTTTTGTACTTGTTGAAGGCTGATTTGTACCCAGTGTGTGATCTATTCTGGAGAATATTCCATGTGTACTCAAGAAGAATGTATATTCTGCTGCTCTAGGATGAAATGTTCTGAATATATCTGTTAAGCCCATCCAGTCCAGCGTGTCATTCAGGCCATTGTTTCTTTATTGATTTTTTGCTCGGATGATCTGTCCATTGCTGTAAGTGGGGATATTAAAGTCCCCTACTATTAGGTATTATTATCCATGAATTTCTTTATGTTTGTGATTAGTTGATTTATATATTTGGGTGCTTTCAAGTTGGGGATATAAATATTTACAATCAACGGAATGAGAGAAGATATTTGCAAATGACATATGGGATAAAGGGTTAGTATCCAAAATCTATGAAGTACTCATCAAACTCAACACCCCCAAAAGCAGATAATCCAGTGAAGAAATGGGCAGAGGATATGAATAGACTGTTTTCCAAAGAAGACATCCAGATGGCTAACAGACACATAAAAAGATGCTCAACATCACTCATCATCAGGGAAATACAGATCAAAACCACAATGAGATACCACCTCTCACCTGTCAGAATGGCTAAAATGAACAACTCTGGAAACAACAGATGTTGGCGAGGATGTGGAGAAAGAGAAAGTCTTTTGCACTGTTGGTGGGAATGCAAACTGGTGCAGCCACTCTGGAAAACAATATGGAGGTTCCTCAAAAAGTTAAAAAAAAAAGAAGTATCCTATCACCCAGTAATTGTACTACTAAGTATTTACCCACAGGATACAAAAATACTGATTTAAAGGGGCACATCCTCCCCAATGTTTATAGCAGCACCATCAACACTAGTCAAATTATGGAAAGAGCCCAAATGTCCATCGACTGACGAATGGATGAAGAAGATGTGACGGGGCGCCTGGGTGGCTCAGTCGGTTAAGCGTCCGACTTCAGCTCAGGTCACGATCTCGCGGTCTGTGAGTTCGAGCCCCGCGTCGGGTTCTGGGCTGATGGCTTGGAGCCCGGAGCCTGCTTGGGATTCTGTGTCTCCCTCTCTCTCTGCCCCTCCCCTGTTCATGCTCTGTCTCTCTCTGTCTCAAAAATAAATAAACGTTAAAAAAATTTTTTTTTAAATTAAAAAAAAAAGATGTGGTGTACATATATAATGGAATATTATTCGGTGATCAAAAAGAATGAAATCTTACCACTTTTGCAACAACGTGGCTGGAGTTAGAGTGCATTATGCTAAGCAAAATAAGTCAATCAGAGAAATACAAATATGATTTCACTCATGTGGAATTTACGAAACAAAACAGACAAACAGAGGGGAAGGGAAGGAAAAATAAAATAATAACAGGGAGACAAACCATAAGAGATTCTTAAGTGCAGAGAACAAACTGAGGGCTGATGGGAGGGAGGTGCGTAGGGGGATGGGCCAAACGGGTGATGGGTATTAAGGAAGGCACTTGTTGGGATGAACACTGGGTGTTATATATAAGTGATGAATCACTAAATTCTCCTGAAACTAATACTACGCTATACGTTAACTTAAATTTAAATGGAAAGAAATCCTTGCATAGGAAATAACACTTCAAATTCCTATGAAACGAAGTATGCTAGAGTACAGATGGAATTCTGCTGTAATACAGTGAAAGACAAAGGCAGCTTGATGGCAGAACGGGCAAGGACGGCTGGGGTGGCTGGCGGGGAGGCAAGGACAGAGAGGGACGGTTGCAGGCTTTGCACAAAATGCAGTGAAACCGCCAGCAGAAGTTCTGGAGATGATCTGGGCTCGCTCCTCTTGACAAAGATCCTGGAGAGTCTTGCAACACAGACTCTCAAGACTGAGCATGTGGCCAAACAGGACCAAGGGGGGAGACGTGGGTCAGTGGGTGCCGTGTTCACTTGTGTTAGGGTCATTGGTGTTCAGCGTGGTGACTTCCATGTGCTGGAGAAGTCTGCCTATGCCCCCTGCGTCTCCCGCATCATGTTCGTGTCAAGTCAGTCCCAACTCTGTCCGCTACAAATACATTAAAACATTTTTTTAACGTTTATTTATTATTGAGAGACAGAGCATGAGCATGGGAGGGGCAGAGAGAGAGGGGGACACCGAATCCGAAGCAGGCTTCAGTCTCCGAGCTGTGAGCACAGAGTCTGACGTGGGGCTCGAACTCATAAACCACGAGATCATGACCTGAACTGAATTCAGATGCTTGACAGACGGAGCCACCCAGGCACCCCTACAAGTGCATTTTATAAAACATATGTCCGTAGCAAACCAAGCTGCATTTCATCAGTAACTTACAAGTGTCAGGGCATCGCTTTTGGACAGGATCAGGTGGGTGGTTGGGAGATGCTGATTATCTGCAGAAGCTTCTGGAAGAAGAAACTGACCTTGAATCACCTTGGCTACCTAGTGTATGTTACCAACAACTGCCTTATTACTATTTAATATTGCTGTACCTGTGAGGGGCATTTCAGTGTCTGTTATTTATGATCGAGTTAAACTTACCCCACTTTTGGGGGGGGATGTGGCCGTTCTCCAGATGTTACCCTCATGTCTTATGAAAAATCAAGCTCCAGCCCAGCGGTCTGTGAGAAATGTGAGCCGGTCCCTTCCAAGAAATGGAAATAGTACCCAGAATCAATTTAAGTTCTTCTTAAGACAACTAGAAACAACTGGAAAGTGCGTTCATAAAACAAACGTTACCTGAGGAAATCATGCTGAATGATTCCGTTTGTCTGTTAGATTTTGTGCTCTCAGAATTTTTCCCAGGCTCCTTTTATTTTTCTCTTGGGTAGAAAAAAATGAACACCTTAAAGCACAAATGTACACATTAGCTTAATTGAATCGCAGAAAAGAAATTGGAAGCTGCCAGGCTCTCTGGACTGTCATCAAAGTTAACTAGAGCTTTGCGTGCTTCTAGACAAAGCCCTTGTCCTTTGACCTCACAGGCGAGGTGGCACTGTTTTTCTTTTTCATATCTCTCCCCTGAAGAAATTTGGAACAACCAAGAGGGAGACTGGAGGAGAAAACAAGATGCATGTTTAGTGGGCTCGGGTGGGAAGGAAGCGAGGCCCTCCCGGAGGCCGTGCGTTCTTAGGCAACACACTGAGGGCCCGCTGTGGCCTAGATTACGAGCTAACTCCCCTTCGAGGCTGTGTCTCTGTTTGATGTTGGCAACTTAGCGAAAGCATGTTTTGGGCTTCCTATTGGAGTCAATATGTGTGTTCTTTGGATTTAAAAAGTGGTCTCAGCTCGTGTGAATTGAACCCCGTGTACAAGGTGCATTGTCAGTCCCATAGAGCCATGACCCCTCCTGCAGAGGAAATTGCCTCCCCCATGACCTGGGGTATAATACAGAAAAGATGCCGTATTTGGAATAAGTCTGGTTCCCACGATCGCATGATTGGGAAAGGGTGTTTTGATCAATATATGTCGCCATTGGCATCCATCGGCCACGAGCAGTTCCATGAGCAGGACGCGTCACATCGTGATGTAGGTGATAACATGATTTTACCTGTTTCGCTTGGTGAGGTGAGTCCAGCTTAGAAAATGATGGGGAGTTTCATCCACCCAGAGAGACATGTATTGGAAAGTCAGACCCAATGATGCGGTCCAACGAAGGCCTGTGGCGGCAGGGCAGTCACCAGCCGGAGACGGCAGTCTGCGGACACAGTGGAAGAAGGTTTGTTGGAGGGAGAGTCTGAATGAGAGCTGGACGAGGCAGTCCTGTCCAGGAAGGAGAGCCAGGCGCTTAGCCACGTCCCCAGGCTTCTGGGAGGCAGGGCTTACAAAGCAGATAGGATGACAAAGCCTGAGGGAGATAACTCCCCGGATCAGAAGCATCCTCGGCACCCACCTTACGTGGTGCTCTTCACATGGTCCTCGTGAAGAGGAAAATGGAGAAATTATTTTTGAAAACTCCAGTGTGATCCCACACGTGGCTCCCCAGGGACAGTTTGGGAAAGGACAGGTGTGAAAGGGAGCCCGCAGACACATCAGGTGAGTAAACACAAATTCTGATTACAGCATCGCAAGGCATAAGCTCTGACTTGGGTGAACGGTCTTTTAGGACGCATGCGGACTTCTGTCGTGCTGGGAACAATAAAATGTCACCGTGAACGTGATATTGTGCCACATTTCCTGAGTCCCTCGGCATTCCCAGCCACCTGCAAGGCAGGCAGCGTAGGGCACTTATTTCTATCCGGAAGATGGAGAAATTATGGTGCTCAGTGTCCCCACGAGCTTCTCAAGGTCACAGAGCAAGGAAGCGGCAGGGCCGAACTCAGAAAGGATGTTCCTTGGCCTCGACCTTCGTTATTTTGTGGGTACAGAGTGTGATAAGAGTAGAGGGAAAGTAGTGCCGTTAAACATTAAACCTCTTTGGTTGCCCGACGTGGGTTCCAGTCTCCTGGCCTGGACAAGGTCCTTATCAATTGGATGTGTATTTCAATCTGTGTCTTTGTGACAGAGGATGTCAGACCGTATGTGAGTTCCTGGTTCTGAGAGGCCAGAGTACGGTACCTTCCCATCCCAGAGCAGAGAACTCGATGGTCGTCATCAGCACGAGGCCAGGACAGACGGTTAAAATGACGGGTGAGACAGGTCTATAGGAGAAACAGCAGTTAATGAAGAACCAGCCATCTCAGAGTGACCTCGTTCACATCAACAGAACGTTCCGGAAAATGCAGGAGAGGGTCTGTCAGGTAACTCTGCGAGAATGAAGGATGGAGGTAAATGAAGGATGTCAGATTATTTGTCAGTCCAGGGAGAGGTCCGGGACAGGTCCTTCTCCGGCAAGATGACCAGCCCGTGCGCCCCACGCCGCCCCCTTTCCGTACCGCCGCCACTCAAAGCACGACCTCGCAGTCACTCGTTCCCTCACACACATTCATGCCTGTGACCACAGACACCCTCCCAAACGCTGCCCTCGACGCCCCGTGCTCCCATCCACCTTCCCCATGTCCTCAGACTCTTCTCCCAGAATCCTCTGCCTTGGGGTCCTCCCCAGTGGAGGCGACTCGTTCCCCCGTTGCATCTTGCGCCTGGGTGCTACGTGTTTGGGGCGGGTGGCTCCTGGTCTCAGCCCTCCCGTCAACTGGGACACCTCGTGCTTCTCTGCATCTCACCCTTGTCTTCAACACTTGTCCCTGTACTTGTGTGGCTGTCCACTCCACGTGGCGTCACCACGGCGATTCTTTGCTGATTCTGGAACCCACCCAGCCTCCATGCCCGTGTCCTCGACATCCGTATGAAAACCTCATCCGATGCCGTCACCTCTTACTTCCTTCGCCTCCCCCTCGCCTGTGACTTTCTCCGTCTCCAAATATGCCGCTACTTTAAACTCTGTCATCCCGGGAGCTCCATCACCGCGGTCGACAAGTGATCCTGCACATTGTCTTGCTCCGTTTCTGTCCTTCTCGCCGGCTGTAATGGAAGCCACGCTGTAGATGTGCGTCCTCTCAGTAGAATCTCCCGCCCATCGATGGGCCCGCCGCCTGGCCCACCCACCCCTCCTGTCGTCACCTCCTTCTGGCCAACAAAGGTCCTCTCATCACTCTGCTGCAGACTCTGAAATATCTTGCCCTGTAGCCTTTTAATCTGGTCACGGGGGAAAAACACAACCTGGAAGGAGCCAGTCATTTCCTGTTCTCCATGTGTCTGAACTCTGACGACTACAGGGTACATTGTTCCCATAAGGATGCGTGGACCCAGCCTCGCCAGCCCAGACTTTAAGAACTTCCCCTTGTTCCCGGCGTGGGCCTGTGCTCACCGTGCTCGCTCTTCGGGGATGACTTCCCGCTTTTCTCCCCGCACTTCAACCTGACCCGCACTCTGGCCAGCATTCTCTCCAGTTGACCTTGCTTCTTACGAGGAAAAGAGAGAAAGAGAGGAAGGAAAGGAGGGAGGGAGGGAGGACGGAGGAGGAAGGATGGGAGGGAAAAGGGAAAAAGGGAGGAGGGAGGGAAGGAAAGAGGGAGGAAGGAGGAAAGAAGGAGGGAGGAGGGGAAAAAGGGAGGAAGACGAAATAAGGAAAGAAAGAGCAAATCGCTCAGAAACGTCCTCAGATTCCTGCTCTGACCCTACAGGTCCTGCTTATACGCACCCAACCCCGTTTAAGAAAGTATCTTTCCTCCTCTAAAGGTAATCAGGAGATTCACAAGGTGGGTTAATACTCTTATTTCAGTCTTTCCATTTTTGTTTATGTCCCAGTCTCTTCTGCACGCGCGCATGCATGCATACACACACACACACACACACACACACACACACACACACACACACACACACATTCACTCCAGATTTACACATGCTCGCTCCTTAGATTTAGTGCTTTCTCCTCGTCACCGTAAATCGTTGTAATTACCCCCTCTCACCCCACTTCTGCACCTTCTGCCCGCTGTCCGTTCACTCCGCCCGCACCCCCCGGTGCAGACACTCTTTGGTGCTCGGCTACAGCAGTGACCACGCAGACAGGCGTCCCCTCCAGCCCTGTCCCAGGGCCGCTGCCAGTGGCTGTGCTGCTTAATCTGTGGGTGTGTCAGGGTCTGATTCTGCTAGGACACAACAAAGAGGCTCCAGAACATCGTGACTAACGTCAGGGAGGATTGGATCTGCCGGGGGGGGGGGGGGGGTGGGACCGACGCGGCCGGTCCAGGCTGGTGGGGAAGCGGGGGGGGGGGGGGGCTCTCCCACACGGTGTCATCTGGGGACCGCCCATATTGTCACTCTGCTGTCTTTGAGGGTGAAGTCCTTGTCCATGGAGCTCAGACAGGATCGTTCTCGGGTTGGGTGTCCACCCTTCGGAAGGCAGAAAGGGGAGCCTAGCACGTTGAGTCCGTCTTTAATGGGGTGTTGGGGAGTCCCATCAACCCCCCACACGTACCAGTGACTGGAGCTCGGCCACACGGCCGCACTCAGCAGGATGGGAATCTGGGAGACGGAGGCTCTTGCTGGCTGGCCGTGCACCCAGCGGCTGCCCTGCCCCCGTTCCAACCTACCTGACTTTGTTTTTTTTTTTTTTTTTTTAATTTTTTTTTTCAACGTTTATTTATTTTTGGGACAGAGAGAGACAGAGCATGAACGGGGAGGGGCAGAGAGAGAGGGAGACACAGAATCGGAAGCAGGCTCCAGGCTCTGAGCCATCAGCCCAGAGCCCAACGCGGGGCTCGAACTCAGGGACCGCGAGATCGTGACCTGGCTGAAGTCGGACGCTTAACCGACTGTGCCACCCAGGCACCCCGTAACCTACCTGACTTTGAAGCGATCCTGCTCATTCCTGTTTCTTTGTGGGCTCCAGAGTTTGTGGATACCATTGTGGTACCGCCCTCAAACTTATCTTCGTTTTCTAAGGTTTTTTGTGTGTTCGGTTTTTAACCTTATCTCCTTCCTGGGCAATATCATCCCCTCTTCGGCTGATGTATCGGTCAGGCTTCTCCGGAGAAACAACCAGTAGGATATACGTATGTATTTATCTATAGATATCTCTATCTGGATATCCGTATCCGTCTGTCTGTCTGTCTGTCTATCTAGACAGAGAGAGGGAGGTGTTACCAGGAATGGGCTCACTTGATTGTGGAGGCTGACATGTCCCTATATCAACAGTCGGCAAACGGGAGACCCAGGAGAGACAATGGTGTAAGTTTCGGTCTGAGAGCCAGCAGGCCCCAGACTCAGGAAGAGCCACGTTTTAGTTCAAGTCCAAAGGCAGGAAAAAGACAGATGCTTGAAAGCTTGAAAGCATCAGGTAGGTGGTAGTACCCCTTCCTTCAGGGAGGGTCAGCCCTTTTATTCTATTCAGGACTCGAGTGGACAAGGCCCACCCACATTAAGGGGGGTAATGCGCTTTACTCTCTACCTGTTCAAATGTTAATCTCATGCAAAAACATCTTCCTGACACACCCAGGATAATCTTTGACCAAATACTTGGGCACCCAGTGGCCCAGTCAAGCTGACACAGAAAATTAACCATCACAGATGATTAGCAAATGGTAGGACCTATATAATAAGGTCCTAATATAACATATAAGGTCCTAATATAATAAGGAAAAATAGAGGAGGAGCTGTTCGTTTTAATGGGTGGTTCAGGGGAAAAAATGATGTGTTCAGCTGTGGACTTGTTAGTTGAGTTTCTGTGCAAGTGGAAATAACATTTCAAGCAGAGAGTGGGCAGTGGGCACGTTAGCCTGAAGCTTGGAAGGGAAGTCTGGCGTGGAGTTAAAAAGGAGCTGTCATCTGGATATAAACGACGTTCTCCGCCTACGTTGGCGGGTCTCTGACGATCATCTCTGACCCCCCCAGTTTTGTTCATCCTGCATCCAGTCAGTCACCCATCCAGGTTTCCCCCCACCCGTGGGATCTCAGATGACTCTGCCCTTCACGCAGCCGTGGTCCGAGCGACGTTCCCGGCTGGTTCCCGGAGACTTGCCCGCACCTCGTCCAGCTCTTCCCTGGTCAGAGGCAGTTACCACGCAGAGAAACACCTTCTAGCTAAAACCCTTTCGTGGTCCCATTGCACTTAGGACAGGACAAGATGCAGCCGGCCACGGTCCCCTCTGGTTCCCGCCACGTGGCCTTCCAGTGCCTTCCAGAGCCTGCGGTGGGTCTGCTCACGCGGGGTCTGCTGTGTTTGTGTTTTGTTTGATACTCGGTCTTTGTGTAGAGGCCTCTTTTCACTTTTCTCAGCGTAGACGACCGCCAACTCGCCTGTTGGGTTTTGGCTTTGCTGACACTCGCAGGGGCGCCCCTGTCTTCCCGCTCTCCGTTCTCCAGATGACCCGCTATGCAGCGTCCTGACAACTGCGTTTGCGTACGTAACTTGTAGTCATTTGTTCAGCGACGTTCCCGTAGCGGAATGTTAGCGCCACGAGGCTGCGTGCCTGTCACTCCCCGCTGCTTTCCAGGGTTTATTTCACAGCCTGAGCGATTACCGCATCTCTCTCGAACACACGGATGCGCAAGGAGAGGGACGCGTAACATGCCGAGCGCGTCGGGGGCTGGCACCCCGCTGGGAGGAACGGTCAACGCGGTCAGTGACGGGCCAGCATCCAGAGCATTCTCTTCTGGCCAGCCACAAGTGCTCCGGTCGCTGGTGGGAAGCTTCCCTCAAGGCTACCATTTTCTGAGCCGTTTGGCTTGTTAAGTGTGAATTAGCTTACTGTATCTTCTCACTAGAGAAACGGAAGCATTCGTTTGAGGCCTGTTGTTGTAATGCCAAACAGTTCCCATTAATCTGGAATTTGTGTGGCCCGACGCACGTATATGTCCATACAGATTCACGAGTCACGTGAATTGTTTCACGTGACGAGCTTCGCTCCGCTGCCGTGCACCGTTTTTGCCAACCCGCGGTGGGTCCTGAGCACCTCTCAGATCATGAACTGCAGCGTGAGACAAACGAGAAAACGTGCACCTGGCGGTACTGGGAAGGGGACAGTGACATGCAAGGGTCTGGTGGCTCCACGCTGAGAGCCGGGTGCCGGCCCTTCCTGGAGCGGTGTCTGCGTCCCCCGGGCACTCACCCCCGCTGCCTTCGCCTTCTTGGGTCTCGAAGATGTGGGTAAGAGTTTGGAACAGCATTTCTTGGATCCAGAACATGGCTGATCGGGACAGTGGCCCTGCAGGGCTGTGGGCTGTGCCCGTGTGCACACTTGATTTAATGACCTGTTGTATGTGGAGGGCCAGGTCAGCGGCCCCTCCTTCCCGAGTAGGGGTGCTATTGTGTGAGGAGTGGGTAAGGCACTCCCCTGCCCTCCGGGGCCTACAAGCCAGCAGGCCACACCTGCCAAGACAGCTGTGGCCATACAGGGTGACCCAGGGCACCACAGAAGTGGACAGGGCTAGGGGACTCGACCCCCCCCCCGACTTTTGTCTGGGAACAGGAAGCCGGGAGGGATCTGGCCAGACCGAAGGCACAGCATACGCCCTGGAGAATCCCTGCTTGGGGGGAAGGGAGGAGGTGAGGAGCAGGGGTGGGCAGGCAAGGAGGGGTGCACTGGGGCCACAACAGGGCAGGGGTCTCGGGAACCATTTTACGGGGCCTTGGGCTTTGTCCTGAGGACAACGGGGTCCTCAAGGATTATAAGGCTTGGATGTCAGCATTGGTCTGGTCACGCTGTGGAGAACGGGTTGAGATGGGGTTACAAGATGGAGAGGCGGGGGCTCCCCTCTGCGGCAATTGGGAGACACGTGGCAGGTGCAGAGGATGACAGAAACAGGGACACGACAGAGAAGAGGCTGAGTCAACGTGGGAACAAAAGGGAAAGACCCCCAATAGCTGAGTCACGGGCGGAAGGTATGCCTGGCTGTTGCCGTCAGAGGAGCCAGGAGAAGGAGCTGGTGTGGCCCTGGGGACCGTGCCATCTGCCGCACACCGGGTGCCCCGTCGACAGGTGCCGGTACAGGTTTCTGGAGGTCGGGGACACAGGTCATCTGGACACCGTTCGGAGTTAGCAGTGTGGATGGTCGCTAACACCACGCGGCAGGAAGTGGTTCCCACAGCAGGGCCGAAGCAACCCCCGCCCTCCTGGATCGTGCAGCTGTGACCCCGGTGGCCTGTGCCCTCACCCCAGCTGGGGGCGGTGAAGCCCTGTGAGGCCACACTTGGCAGCTGGAGACATTTTCTCGTTGGTCGGGGAGCTCCGCCTTCAGCTCTGGAACGTTACTAGAAACCTCCCCACAACTGAGCCAGTTAGCGAGGCAGCAGATGCCGTGACAGTGACGTCATTGCATTGGCCGGGCCGTGAGTGACAGGTGGCTCCAAACGGGGGAGAGTCTCTGCAAATTCCCCGGGGAAGAGACGCCCGGCCTCCTGCCCCCGGTGCTCGCCTCGACGTGGAGCTAAGCAGGTGGTTTCTGCGTAGGTCTGACTTGCCAGGTGAAATTCCTCAGGTCCCCCAGTCCCCACGCGTGTGGGCGTGAGGAGCGTCTGGACGGGCCACCCCTGTGAATTGCGGGGGATTCACGGGCATAAAGATACTCTCTTGTCTTCTCGTCCAAAATGCCACACAGACTCCCCACGAACGGCGACGTCCGCTGATGCGTGATAGAGACGCGTCTTAGTTTTGTCCTTCCACGTGGTGGTGAGAATCCACATTGAGCGAGGGGAGAGTTCCTTGCGGGGGCCTGAGTGGTGCTAGTCGGTCACGGGGGAGGCAGGCTGAGGTCCCAACTCCTTGGCTGTGCAAACCAGCTGAGTCACTTTTGGCTGAGACGTGTCTCAGCGGCAGTACGGTCAGTGGACCTTATTTTTTATGCCTTTTATTTTTGTGGGCCTTCTGCCCAACTTTGCTAACGCCAATTTAGCTGCTGTTTGGGGACGCACAGACGAGGAGCCTAGTGGGCGTGGTGGGAGTTTCGAGCTGGTGGGCATGCTGTGTTCTCAGGGAAGGCAAAACGGCACGTTGAATGCGTCAGCCACAGCCCGTCAAGGAACCGTTTGGGGTGGATATTAATGGCAGAGACGATCTTTTTAAGCTCCATCACTTCAGAACGGCGGGGGCCATTTCATGAACCATCG
The DNA here is from genome assembly GCF_018350175.1 of Felis catus. Classification (NCBI taxonomy): domain Eukaryota; kingdom Metazoa; phylum Chordata; class Mammalia; order Carnivora; family Felidae; genus Felis; species Felis catus. The sequence continues at coordinate 149,156,174 of NC_058372.1, read as the reverse complement.
GGGTCCGCCTTAGACATCCGTGGCCACAGATCTGGAGGGAGGTTCCGGTTTAGGAACCCGGAGGACAGCGGTCGGACACAGGAACAGTGAAGCTTTGCGGCTTTGCAATTAAGCCGCGTGGCGCTGGTACATGGCTTACGTTCTCCCGGTTTTAGGTTTCTTTCGCAGAGGCCCTACCCACGGTTCGAGGAGGTCAGAGCTTCTCAAAATGACAGAAATAGAGACTCCAGGAAAAAAAACGCGTGGAAGCAAGACTGACGACGACGACGGGAGTCGCGTTCTCGGCGGCCCGCGCTGCCGGCCCCCCGGGCACGAAGACGGAGCAGAGCGTGTGCGTTTGGCCGGGGCGGTCGGCCGTGTGGTCCAGCTGCCCCCACGGCCCTTGGCTTCCAGTTAGTGGCGCGTCTGATCTGGGCTTCGCTCAAGCCCGGCAGACCCGCAGCAGAACAGGTGGCCAACCTTGCCCGCTCGCCACCCGTTGGAGACGGCGGTCCCTATATTAAGTAAATGAGCCCGGGGTGCTGGATTAGGTCAGTCCCTAAAAGTGGTTCTGATTTGGCCTCGCTGCACGGGAACGGCGTGTCGCTGCCGCCCGGGGAGAACCAGCCCGAATGTTGACAAACCCCAGCGGGAGGTGTGCTCTCTGGCACGTGGGGGAGTGAGACTGTCCACGCTCCAGGAGGAGGAGCGGGCGACTCCCGGCCCTAAACCCATTTCTCACTGAGGCAGGATGCTTTCTCGCTTCCGGCAAGCCTTCTCGAAATTCTACGGGGCGCTGTTAGTAAGTACCTTCGCTGCTTCTTTACAAACGGCCTCGGAGCACGCCGTGTTGTCCCGTCTGGGAGCCACATTGGCCGGTCCCTTAGGTAATTGTATTTCAAAGTCACCCATGACCTTGCTAACCTTTCCCCCTCGCTTCCTGATACTTAATATGAGACCTGGAGTGTGATTTTTTTTTTTTTAACTTTCACTTTTGTCATTTATTCTTCTTCGTTTAGGTGCAAAGTCGTCCCGCTTGGCTGCTGTTTTTGTTTATATGTTGACTCGCGAGGGGGTCCTGTTGCCCAGTGGCTGCTCTCTGGCAGACGTTATTTGATCTCGCCGTTGAGACTGCAGAACCTCGCTCGCTCTTGGGCCCCTGCTCGAGCCCTGGTCTCTGGGGGCGGCGGTTTCTTTTCCGCAAGGGGCGAGTTTAGGTTATCTAGAGCAGGAGGCACAAGGTAGGAGGAGGCTGAGTGGCGTTCGGTCCTTTTAGGTTTTTCTTACACTTCTGCCCTCTTCTTTCTCTGCCGATTTCTTTTTTATTTTTTAATGTTTATTTTTGAGAGAGAGCGAGCGCACGTGCGTGCACAAGCAGGGGAGGGGCAGAGAGAGAGGGAGACACAGAATTCGAAGCAGGCTCCGGGCTCCGAGTTGTCAGTTCAGGGGCTCGAACTCCTGAACTGTGAGATCATGACCTGAGCTGAGGTTGGATGCTCAACCGACTGAGCCAGCCCGGGCGCCCCTCTGCTTATTTTAGACCACTTTGTCCTCCCAGCCCTCCTTCCCTGAGCCAGCAGGTGCCAGCAGGTGAGGGTGAGGTGGGAGCTGAGGTCTTGGATCTGGACTTGCTCTGTGGGGCATTGGCACAAGCACCCCCCTGCCTGGCTCACTTCGTCTCCCCCTGGGAATCCCGTTTGACAGAACTGTGTCTTTGTTAATTTGTGGTCCACTCTCCCAACAGGATTCCCTGGCCTGTTACTGGTCCTGTGTAAGAGGTTGACTTTAATTGGTCTGTGGATATTCACTGAGCATCACGGGTAGCTGCCCAGCAAGGGGGGGGGGGTGTGCCCTGGCCAGCTTCCTCCTAGCCTTCTGTGATTCGTAATATTCCGTTCTAATCTTTGGATAAACAAGTAAATGCCTGGATAAAGAAATGCCTGGGGCACCCGGCTGGCTCAGCTGGTTAAGCATCCGTCTTTGGTTCCGGCCATGATCTCGCGATTGGTGAGTTCGAGCCCCACGTCGGGCTCTGTGCTGACGGCTCGGAGCCTGGAGCCCGCTTCGGATTCTGTGTCTCCCTCTGTCTCTGTGCCCCTCCCGGACTCATGCTCTGTCTCTCAAAAATAAGTAAACATTAAAAAAGATTTTTTTTTTTTAAAGAAAGAAACGCCTGAAACATACTCAGCACTGTTATTTGGAATATGCTTTTGCCTCAACCCCACGGGGCCCCCAGTCCCTTTGAAGATTTAGACCGGAGTCCTTAGATCGTGTCGGGGCCTGGGGCGCCGTGCACACTGTGGTACTAACGGGGAGCACACAGTATGTGGTATAAACTGGGCGCGGTGGTGAAGAAAGTGTCTTGGAGGCGGTCAGACCCCACTGGCCCCTGCGAGGACGCGAACTTGGCAGGGGGTGCCCGGCTGGGACGCAGGAGCAGTTGCTGGGGAGCCTGGCGGGCCTCGCCGGGGTTTGTGAGGAGAGACCAGCCCCTGGAAATCCTTGTGGAGTCGCAGGTGAGGGAGGCCTGAGCTGCAGGAGCCGCGAAAGGGAAGGGAGGTCCCCCCGCCGTCCCCGCGCTCTGAGCCGGGACGCGAGCCCCAGACGGCGCCCGTCTCGCCTGTTTGCCCTTTGCCGGTTTCCGCCCGTCATGCGTCACAGACGTTTGAATGTATCGGGACAGAGCGCAGGTTTCCCAAGCTGAACCACCCGGGCCCGAATCTTCTAGAACCTGAAGGATCTTTGAGAGGTTTCACTTTTGTTCTCGCGTGGCGAAACCGCGGCGGGAACCGTAGGAACCGTGTGCGGTTGGCGTTCACGGGTGCCGCACACTGTTTACGACCCAGCTAGCCAAGAATCTATTTAAAGCTTTCACTTAATTAACGGTCCTTATAAAACATAGAGATGTCAGTGCCAGGTAACAGCCCTCGTGAACGCGCGTGCACGGCAGGAGCGCTCAGAGGTCTCCGTCCCCGGGGACTTCCCTGAAGAACGGGAACAGATAGGTCCCTCTTCGGTGCAAGCACACGTCGCCTGTATTTGTACACGTGGTCACTTACGTCTGAAACTAGAACCTTCCAGAGGACCAGCGCTCGTTAGGCGGCGTGTCTGTGTCTGTTTCGCAGATGAGGAGCCCGAGGCCATCTGGAGGAGGCGAGTTGCCCGGTTCCCTGGGTGGTGGTGAAGCCGGGGGTGTGACCGCGCGGGCCAGCTGCCGAGCAGAGGCCCCACGCCGCCCTCCCCAGGGAAGGGACGTTCGCCTCATGCATGGACAGGACGGCCGTGTGGCGCCGTGTGGGGGACCCCGGCCCGGAAGTGGACGAGCGGGGGTCACGGTGCTCTGTCTGTTAAGGATCCTTACGACTGTGTAAAGCGGTTCGTGGCCACCAGGACGTAATTCTGGCCGCAACGTCCGCATCTGACTTCCCGATGTCTGCCGGGAATCCCGTCTGGCTCTCTGAGCCGACGGGCGTGTATTTCTGCGGCCGGGACGCTCCGTGCCGAGGAACAGGCAGATGCGCCGCCATTCTGCGGGATGGCAAGGGCCAGTTTGCCGAGTCGTTGCTCCAGTGGGTCCTCTCCAGGTGTATCGACACCTTTCCGCGCCGGGGTGGGATCCGCAGCGGATGCGAACGACAGACGTGACCAAGTGCACGGGCTCGTGTGTCCAAGCCGCAGAGGCACACGGCTTCCTGCCCTCACCCTCCTCCCTCCAGTCCTCACCGTGCCCCTTCCCGGACAGCCCCTCCCGGCCATCGGCACCCCTCCCCGGGGAGGGGCACAGTCAGGACTCCTGGGCGCCTGCCAGCAAGGTCGGGGGCCTCGGAGCGGCTGTCGGTTCCACCTCAGCATCTGGTGAGTCCCTGTCAGGGTACCTCTCTCTGTGGGGCGATGGCAGGTAGACGCCCACTGTCCCAGCAAAGCGCACGGGGATGCTGGGCTCAGCCCCTTGTAGCTACCACCGGGCAGCCCTGTTCGGACTCAACGGACGTTTGCCTGTGAACCGTGGGGGCCTTTAAGTGCACGGGGTTCAAGCAGCCAGCTTACACGGTTGTCCTCGGTTACCCACGCCTGTCCTCTGGGGTCCCTCCGGCCGGCCCAGGGTGCGTCAGCGGCACAGGGCCAGCGGGGCCCGCAGGTCTGAGGGCACAGCCGGAAGGAGCAATGCACAGTGAGGCTGGCCGGGCTCAGCCTCGCCTCCCCTCCCCTCCACCTCCCTGTTCCTGTGTCCAGGCACACGGTTTCGGTCTTCCCTGTCGGACTGAGGGGACACATGCACCCACGGCAGGTATGGCGGGCACCTGGCCCCCAGGTTCCTCTCCGGGCGAATCCAGACGCCTCCTGTCGGAGGCAAGAGAACCAGCCTTTCCACGGAAGCGGAGAAACCGCGCATCCACACCCCAGCGGGGGGCACGCGGGGCTGCTGGTGCGCACGGCCGCTGCAGGGGCGGCTTGGGCCGAGGGGCCCGGTTCCGCGCCGCGTGCAGGGAGGGGAGCGTGTGGCGGGTGCTGGATGACGGGAGGGGGGAGTCTCCACTGCGAGACGGCCGTGTGGAGCGCGTGTGGAGCGCGAGCACCTGTGTTGTCGCCGATGTTGGAGCGGCTCCTCGGGGCCGTGTTCGGACGCCGGGCGCCGCTGAAAGCCACCGTCACCGCTCAGGGAGTGACGGGCCCGGCTGCTCCGATGAGTGACCTGCTCTGAGCAGGGGAGGAGGTGCCCACAGGAGGGCAGGGGCGGGCAGCGTCGGTGCACGGGGGTCTGGGGTGGGCGAGAAAGTCTGCTGTCGGGGCCCCCGACTCCCTGTGGCCAGTCCTGAGCCAGAGCCGCGTGATTGATGACGCCTGTGGCCGGGCCTTCCCCATCCGTCAGTCACACGTGGTAAGTCCCATGGATTTGAGTGCCTTTCTTGGTCTTCGGCCTCCACCTTCAAGCCCTTACCTGCTCACTCAGGATTACGTCCAGGTTCTCTTTCTGCTCGTGACTCTTGGGGCTGTGGGCGACGTGCATGCAGGTGCGTGTAGGTGTGCGTGTTAGTACAGATGTGTGTGTGTACAACAGGTGTGTGCAGGTGTGTGCGGGTGTGTGCAGGGGCTGACTCATGTCTCCAGCTCGGAGGACCCCCTCATCGCCGCGCTGGTCCGATTCCTCTCCGCCTTTCAGTCAGGATCTGGGAAATGGAGGCATTGTTGTGGCTCTTTGGGGATTAAGCTCCCGATTCCCCGTTAGAAGATGCCAGCCCCGTTTTAAGTGCATTACATGTAATAACCCACTTAATCCGCAAAAGTCGTAGGAGGCCAGTGCATTGGTTACCCCACTTTACATAGGCGGGAACTGAGCATGAGCAGGTCGCGTGTTTATAGGCGTGCACGCTGGTGTGTATAGAAACATTGCTAAGCTGCCTGTCACGTTAGTGCCGCACAGCTAACCCGGGGCACTTCCCAGAGCCTGGAAGACTTGTGACTCCAGCCACGCGTCGTTTCCCCCGTCGGCCCACGAACGTTCCGTGCGCAGAAGCGGCGCTGCGTGCCCCTCGCTCAGACCCCAGCCTGGGGTGACGTGTTGCTTCATGGTCCTGCTCTTTGTTAAGTGGCCGTCAGTGGACCTGGGGAAGATAACGTCGCGTGGGTTCCTCATCACCAGTCCCTTAGGACTTACCGTCCTCGAAGGCGTGGCTCTGGCGGTAGGGTATTCTCTGTGGGCGAGGGGGGTGGCCAGAGTGGGGCCGGCACGGGCAGGGGGTCAGAGAAGACTTCCGGGTGGTGGCTCTCTGCCGCCCCCAGGTCTGGCCCCCGTGTCCCGGTGTTCACAGCACGTGTGCCCACGGCCGAGCCCGGCACCTTCCAATCCCCCCGAAGACTCACCTGCACACGGGCCTCAGTGACCGCGGGAGCCTTGCCCGAGACTTTGGGCAGAGGAGAGCGAGGGCAGCAGCCGTGTCCCAGGAAGCCCAGGGACCCCTGCCCCGCCTTCTGCCCCCAGAGACCCCCATCAGCCGCACCCCAGCCAGAGCCTCCGCTGTCCTTTGTCCCGGCATCGCCCCCCACCCCCCATCCCACTCTGGCCGGGTGGGGGGGACGAGCTAGCGAGGAAGCCCCGCTCACAGAGGCCGCCCCCGTGGCAGGCGGGTGGTCTGGCGGCCTTGGTGTCGCTCTTGTATCTGGGGCTCGTTCCTGCTGTGCAGGGCTCAGCGGTCTCTCCCCGCGGCTCACACCATCTGGAGGGACGCCGCCGAGCGCCTGTCTCCCGCGTCTGTGCTCCGATGGGACAGAAACCCCGTGACCTTTCATGTGGTGCTGGGTCCGCTGGCCTCCGCCGCGCGCCGGCGATCCTGCCCCTTCCGCAAACGTTCCCAAACTCAGTGTGTCTGAATGTTCTCGGCTGGCCCTTCAGCCCAGAAAGTCAAAGTTTAGCAAGCCACGTGTGGGCGGCTCACGGTGATGGGATTTGCGTGGTCCAGACGATCCGGTAAACTGACTTGAGTGGAGAAATAAATACGGTGAAGCAGACAGACGCCGATGGAGAAACGCGTGCTTCTAACAAACCCCTTTCCCTCCGGACCCCCCCCCCCCCCCCGCCGCCCCTTCAGCTTCACGGGCAGGAAATCCCGCAGCTGGCCCCCGACCCCGCGGCCACGACACGGGTGCCCGAAGTCGGAAGCCGCTTGCGGCCGAGGCTTCCACGCGGCACCCCTGCCCGCGGGACTCCGGGGCTTTCCACCGCCGGGCTCGTGGGCACCCGGCTCTCAGGATGCTGCCTAGCTTTGTGTCCCTGTCCCGATGGCCGTGCCCGCCGCTCCTGCGCGTACGGGGCCCTCACCGGCCACCGCTGCTCTGGTCACCGTCGTGGACGCGGAGGCGAGCGCTGGGGACACGATGCGGCCGAGTGTGCTGTTCCCACGGCCCGGGAAGCAGTGGCAGGAACGAGGCAGGCGCAGAGCGTGGGCTCGCGTCCTCTCCTCCGTGTGACCGGCCGGCACGAACGTGTACCGGGGCCCCTGTCGCCCTGACTCGGTCCTTCCATGCCTTTACTGGGCCACATTCTCCTCTTTCTCCTTCCGCCTGCCAACAGAGGACATGGAGTGATGCCCCCGCATGCGCGCATGCCCCCTGGGCCCTTGGGGGGCTGTCGGGACAGCCGGTGTGCACGGGCACCAGAGGGAGGCCTGGGTGCTGCCGCAGGACCCCCCGGTGTGGCGAGGTCCCGCCCAGCACAGCCGGAAACAGTGGACTAGATGTGGGGACGCGCAGAGGAGTGTAATCTGGCTGGCAGTCAAGGCGGTCTTCATGGAGGAGGTGGCCAGTCTCACAGGATAAACAGGAGGAGCCAAGTGAGCGGAAGAGGGGAGGGCACAAGCGAAAGGCAGGCCATGCGATGCCATGGGGGACACAGTCTGTAGGCAGGGGACAGGCTCCCGTGGTTGTCGCAGGGCTTGCCGGGTTGAGTTGCTGTGGCGGGTCCTAGCACAGCACTGCGGGTTCAGCCCTGGCCCCTCTGCGTCCTTCTCTGAGATCATCTGGAAGCATCTCCCCACCTGCACGTGAAGCCAATAAGAAGCTTGGGAATGCGTCGAGGGACGAGGACAGCCAGGCATCTCGCGGCAGGAGAGGTGGGCGTGGCTTGGTGGTGCCCCCACGCATCCCCACCCCTAGTGACCAGCCCCGGCTGTGACTGTCGTCGCGGTGATGGGGGCCAGCAGGACCGGCCATGCCCCTGTCCCTGGTGTCCGGGCCTGATGAAGCTCGCCCGCCTGTGTCTGGTCTGCGAGGGCACCGAGTCTCTCCGGCCGCGTGCTGCCCTTGGCCCCTGGACCCGAGGTGTGAGGTGGAGACACCGAAGCTCCTCGCGCACGCTAGCCGGCCCCTGTCACCTGACCGCGTCTGTCGGTGTCGCTCTCGGAGTCTAGTGGTGCCGTCCCAGCAGCATCCGGACCCGGGCTGCGGGCCCACGGCTCCCTCCCCGGCTCCCGGCTTGGGGCTGGTTTCTCAGTCCCAGACGGTCACCTTGACCGGGAGAAACCAGGTCCACAGAAGTGTGAGGACCCGAAACGATGATGCGCGGAGGTGGTCCCCACAGAAGCTGGGCTGCAGGAGGAGCTACGAGGCCGTCGGTTCGAGCCCACGGTCTTCTCCAGTCCCGGATGAACCTGCGCTCCCAGCAGCCTGTGTCGGCACAGGAGACCCTGTCCATGCTCCCAGGGAGCTTAGGGCGGGAAGGACAGGGACAGAAGTGCCCGGTGGGCCCCTAACCACAGACGTCCCAGTGCTTCTGTGCTCCTGGCTCCGGACACTCGTGCCGCGTGCGTCCAGGCCCCCTCTGCATCTCCACAGCACGCAGCACCACCCGGCGTATGGGGACGAGGCACCCTGGCACCCGCTGTTTGCATCAGGATGGCCCTGGTGGGGGGAGGTGGCACCCCTCCCCCCCCCAGGTGTCCACGAGCCATCTGCCCCCACGGGCTTCTCTTTGTCCCCGCCATGTTTCTTAGCCACCCAGATACAGCTCTTCAGACCTTACAACATTCTGTTACTGTCACGTCTAAAGAGGTAGAAAGAGCACCACCTTGTGAACAGTTAGGCCCAGGCTTTCTCTCAGGAAACACGCTGAGTTGTTTGGGGAACAGGTCAGGCTCGTGCTGGGAGGGAAACCCGCTGAGGGTGCTTCCAAGGGGGCAGTGCCCGCCGAGACCCCACCCCTCCTGGGAGGGCAGGCGCTAAGCCTGTTCCCTGACCCCCGTCCCCACTGCAGCCAGATGACGGGCTGTGCTAACAGACTCACTTCATACTGTAGGTTCTCACAGGACAGAGTCCGGGGTGGAATCGGGGCATCTCCAGCCTTTGCTGCACCTGCTGCGTTTCCGGCCTTGATGTGGGAGCAGCCGGGGAGAAAGGTCGCTCTGCCGCTGGATGCCTCACCCAGCCTGGGGCCCGGCGCCACGGGGGTCTGGCAGCCCTGAAGGACTAGCCCTCAGGACGCCCCCTCCTACCTGCCACCTTGCGCCTACGGGCCAGCCAGTTCCCTCACCACCCCACACCCACCAGGGGTGGATTTTGGCCCCCGAAGGTGTTAAGCGTCCGGAATGCGTTCTTCTCCCACAGTCTCCGTCTGATACATGCTCTGGTGGCATTTGTGCGCGGGCAGTGATCTGGGGACATCGATTTCCCAGGCAGAGGAGCGCTGTGGGAAAAAGGGACGTTTGCTGATTAATGGAGGGAAGAGTTGTAAGCCCCCGCTCTTAGGTGAATCATTAATTACAAATGAAATCTGACATTATGTGACCACATAATTAATAAGGTAAATCTAAAACTCATAATTTAAACTAATGAGATAATTTTGAACATTTCAGATGTCTGGAACTGAGGGAATGAGGTCTATAGATTATAACTGACTCTTGAAGCATTTTCTCTCTCGTTTACTCATTGCCGGGTTGGGAGGGCTTGGTCATCGTTCTTGCCTTTTCAACACTTTCTCCTAATTAAGAACATGATTGCACGGGGACGCCTGGGTGACTCAGTGGCTTAAGTGTCTGACTCTTAGATTTGACCCAGGTCAGGATCTCGTGGTTTGTGAGATTGAGTCCCACGTCGGGCTCTGTGCTGAGAGCCCAGAGCCTGCTCGGGGTTCTCTCTCTCCCTCTGTCTCTGCCCCTCCTCTGCTCGTGCTCGCTCCCTCTCTCAAAATAAACTTAAAAAAAAAGAATGTAATTGCATATAATTTATAAAACTAAAGTCTCGGGTTTCAGACGCCTGCAGCACGCGCAGTCCCATACAGAGACGCACGAAGGTGTTAATGGTCATGAGGACACGTGGGTTTCAAGCCTGGCCTCTGATTTCTCGGACCCGCGTGCGCGTCCGTGAAGCCAGGCTCCGGGGTGAAAGTGTGGGTCCCCACGCACCGGAGCGTGGACCGGAGCGACCCCGGGTGGGCTCAGCCAGAGGCACACGGTGGGGCCACATGTCCCCCCACTGACAGACCTTCTCTCCATCCCTCATTTAACTTTCTCTTCTCTTTTGTTGCTTTTCACCCTACAGTGACTTGGCTGTAAGAACATGGCTATAAACGTTAGGATTTACGTTACTAATGGCCTTCCGGAAGCATCGGTCACAGAGGGTGGTGCGAGTCTCCGGGGAGCAGGGCGGTAGGAGACACTGAGGGCAGACAGGACGCTGTTTGCAGGGAGCCGGCTTCCCTCGGAGGCTCTGATCAAGGGTCTTGCTGTAAGTGAGCAGCCACTGTGTCCTTTGTGTCTGGGTCACTGGTACTCATCTCCAAGCTCCCGCCCATTGTCTTCTTGGGATCCCGATTATTCTCACCCTCTGAGACAGACTTTGGGGGCGCCACAGAGCCCCCCCAGCATTGGCCCGCCCTTCCCGGCTCTCCCTCCCGCCGCCCGGGGGCTCGGGGCTCTGAGTGGGGCGCGGTGAGCAGACCCGCCACATTTATGACGTGAGCCGAGGGTGAACCCTGGGCAAGAAAAAGAGCAAGAACATCCCATTTGCCTTCGGTGGCATTTCAACACCAGTGTTTTATTAAGTAAGTGGGACCGAAAGAGCCGAGGGAGGCCCGTGCCTTTGTTTTCAATTGAGCATTTATGGTCCTCGTTTCGTTACTGAATTAAAACGGAGAAAGCTGGTACATTTTACTGCCTATAAGTAGCGGAGGGGAAGTTTGTTCCGCAATGTGTTCCTTGGGTGAACTGCCCGTAGGTTAAACAGAAAAGCGGCCTCTGAAAACCTTAGGGCGCTGCTTAAGGACGAGCAAAACGTTACGATTAAACCATGCGTGGCACATGGCCATTTCTCGCTTTACATTCTTACTCGTCATAAGATTTAAACCTGAGCCCACCGTCCCGGGACAGAATGATGGGGTTTGAGAGCGACGCACAGGAAGGCTGGTATGTGTCCCCTTGCGGAGGGGCTGAGGACGGGACACTCCTGGCGGGGACACTGTTGGGGGAGGGGGGGTGTCAGCGCATTAGCATCCTGCGGTGGGGAATTCAAGAGAGGGCTTTGTCCCTGGGACAGAGGCCACTGTGTCATTTTGGGAGCAACCTCGCGGGGGCAGAAAGGAAGGAGTGGCCCAGCACTGGGACCTGAAGCCACACGAGGAGGGCAGCGTCTGGGGGCCACCGGGGCACAGCTCTCCTTCTGGGCCCGGGACCCCAGGCGTCCAGGCAGAAAGAGGCTCAGATTTCCCAGGGGTGGCGAGTCTGGGCAGCAGGTTGAGGGAGGGACCGGGGACAGGCCTACAAGGAGACGTCGCGCACGGGGCCGACGTGAGGACCGTTGGTCCTGGGGGTGGTGAAGGTCGCGGGCCCCCCGCCACCGCTGCCTGTCCCGAGGCGGGGTGTCTGCTTCCTCCACGGTCCGGCAGCCCGCAGCGTCTTCAGCTGTGCGGCGGTGCTCAGACATCGTAGTTCTCCAAACGTCTGTGGGTTGACACGCGAGGGAACAGAGGCTTCCTCTCTTGCTCTGATTTCTACCACCTTTTCCTTTTTGGCTGGGTTTCTTTCCGTCTCCTTCTGTCTTCGCTGTTCGCTGCGGAACGAAGGCTGACTTGGAGCAGAAGAGGGGGAAAGGCAGGAGGGAGACGGGGGCTGGTAGGGACGGATGGCACGTGGGGGGACACTGAGGGTCCCCCTTCACCCTGCCGTCCCCCTGGGCCCTGTCCTCCGTGCCCTCGCGTCTTCGCAGTGTGCACTGTCTTACGTGGAGGCAAACGTGAGGGGCAGCGTGTGTTATTCGTTGCGTCGTGACCTAAGGGGCAACATCCGTCACTCAGTTGTTCTCTTTGCGGTTTTATTCCCACTAATGTGTTGCCTGTTTGTGCTGGTGGCTGGCCAGCCAGGTCTTGTAACGTGAGCCGCGTTTCGTAAAATTGCTATTTGTGGCGAACGAGTATGGATCCGTGTGCTAACGACCGCAGCCAAAGATCCACTCGGGGATGGACATCTAAATACACACAGCTCCTAAATGTTCAACCCGCGGGCAAATCTGGGAAATTCACCTGCCATCACCGATGACATACTGTGCACTTGAGTGTTGAGCACCGGCACGCACAGTGGGGCCGCAGGGGCAGCACCAGACGCAGGGAATTTAGAATTAAAAGACCTAGAATTCGGGCGCCTGGGTGGTGCAGTCGGTTAAGCATCCGACTCTTGATCTCAGCTCAGGTCGTGATCTCACGGTTTGTGAGTTAGAGCCCCGCGTGGGCTCCAAGCTTGGAGGCTGCTTGCAATTCTGTCTCTCCTCCTGTCTGCCCCTCCCTGCTTGTGTGCGCGTGCTCTCTCTCTCTCTCTCTCTGTTTCTCAAAATAAATAAATAAGCTTTAAAAAAATTACAAAAAAAGACCAACCTTCAAGCTCCCTTTGGCTGCTTACTGTCTATAAGTCTGATGCAGGTCCAAAGGCCTCTTTGAAACTCGGTCTTGTTCTTTTTCCCACCTTGCCCCCAACCCACTCACACCCAGGGATGAATCACAAACCACAGTAATTCCTCCCTGTCACGGTGATGTAAGCTGGGAAGGCTTCATAAAGGCGCTCACCTGTCGGGAGAGACATTCAGACAGTATCCCCACCTCGCGGAGTTTAAGTCGTGCTTGGGAAAGCCAAAGTTTCTTATGTGAAATAAAGGACAGAAGAATCAAAGGCAGAGAGTCAAGCCTTGATAGTGCATTTAATGAACGAAGAGCACACTTGGGGCTCAGTTACCGGGGGATCCAACTTCCTACGTGAGCAGACTTGCTGTGCGTCGTGACGGACTGACTCCTCAGCGGAGGGCTGGAGCCGTGGGTGGGGGGAGGGGGGCAGGACATGCCCTGAACGAAGGAATAGCTTTTTTCAGGAGCAGGTGGCGTCTGTGGGACATGGAGGGACGTAGGGGGGACGCCCTGGGTGGCAGGAGGCTGATGAGACGGCACGGGCTGGCTTTGTGCCGAGATGCCGGGTAAGGGGTGCGGATACGACCAAGTATGGCTCGACGTACGAAATAGTGTTATACGTGCCCAGGGTCACGGCTGCATTTTTAAAGCACCCAGCTTTAAAGTTATTTCATGCTGCTCTGGGATGCTTTTAATATCAGAAGCATTTTAAAAGTTAGAATCTCTGTAAAGAATCTACAACCACACTGATTTGTTTGAGAGGTTAAATCCCTTCTTAAAAAGTGAATTTTATCGTAAAAATTGTGAGCACATACGGAAGAAAAGAGTATATTAAATCTCCACGGATCTGTCCCAGACACATAATTTCAAGACTTCTTAAGTAAAGGCCAGTCTTGTTTTATTTATGCATCTGCTCCCCCCTGCCACCACCGATTTCCAGATTATTTTGAGGCAAATTCTAGTCATTGTTAACGCAATCCAAAAGTATCTGCCTTCCTTTCAAATAGTCAATATTGGGGCAGCATCCAATACCTACTTGTGTTTGGTAAATAAAATCTGTATGACCAGGCTTATGATTTTCCTCCGCAGTGAGACCTTGCACCTTCTCCGTGTCCCTCTTGTGCTGTGTCTCTCAGCACTGCGTGGAAACCAGCCCCGCCCGCGTGTCCGTGGCCTCTAGCTGGGCTCCTGGAGGATGGCGGCATGGACCGTCCCCACGTCAGCACGGCCCCTGCTCCTCAGGTGTTCACACACCTGGAGGGTGTTTTATGCCAGGCTATCCATTTTGGAAATCTGCAGACAGCCGCGTTCCCACGTGGTTCCACCTAAATTTGGTAGAGTTAAGTACATCTGTAGGAGGAGCTTCCTCCCCAAGTTAACTAAGACCACGTTGGTCGAAGGGGAGTCCAGTCTTTCCGGCACACGTCCCTTGCGTGCTGGGTTACGAAAGAAGCCTTCCCCGAGCTCCAGCGGCTACGGCCACTGGTAACCCAAACCGGGCAGACGACCGGAGAAGTACTTCGGTCATAGTGATCCGCCTTTTTTTAACGTGCGGGCTACATACAAAGGTGTAAATGGAAGCAGATCGGAATCTGGTAGGACGAAACGGGTAGGCCTCTCAAGTGCTGTTCACACCGCAGCAGGCTAAGTGCCCCGGGAATATGAAGCACGGATCGTGACGTCAGTTCAGAGGGGGAAGGCCTTAGCAGGAGGGGGTCCAGGAAGTCGCCTCCAGGTGGGCCTAGCACAGGGGCACCCGGAGGGGGCAGAGCGGGAGGGAAAGTGGCCCAGGTGGAGTGGGAATGGTGTGGGATTGCCGTGCACGAGGCGGGGCGAGGTCTTACTGGGAACAACTTCACGTGACGGAAGGAGGAGCCACCGAGGGTCCGAGGAGCAAAATTACAGGGATGGACTTGCCCTTCAGGAGACCGGTCTGCTGCGATGACGGAAGGGTCTAGAGAAGGCCCGGCTCAAAACTGCTGGGGAGAAGACGTCATACGCCATGTCCCTCACCGAGGTGAAGCCAGTTTGCGCCCAGCTTTCTGTTATTGGACGGACGGCTTCCTCACCTTACGGAGGAAAACAAGCACGTGGTGACCCCGGAAGAAGCAGATATGGCTCAGAGAACAGAGGAGAACTTTATGAACCTGGAGAGATTTAATTTTTTTTTTTCAACGTTTATTTATTTTTGGGACAGAGAGAGACAGAGCATGAACGGGGGAGGGGCAGAGAGAGAGGGAGACACAGAATCGGAAACAGGCTCCAGGCTCTGAGCCGTCAGCCCAGAGCCTCACGCGGGGCTCGAACCCACGGACCGCGAGATCGTGACCTGGCTGAAGTCGGACGCTTAACTGACTGCGCCACCCAGGCGCCCCAAACCTGGAGAGATTTGAGAAAATATGGCATCATGGCCAAGAGGATGAAATGAAGAAGCAATAATTAAGGAAGAAACAAGTATTCTTCCAGATTTCAAATACGGCGGCTGGGGTGCCTGGCTGGCTCAGCCGGTTAAGTGTCGGGCTCTTGGGTTTGGCTCGGGTCACGATCTCATGGTTTGTGAGATCGAGCCCCGTGTCGGGCTCTGTGCTGACGGTGCGGAGCCTGCTTGGGATTCTCTCTCTCTCTCTGACCCTCTCCGTTCTCTCAAATAAATAAACTTGACATAAAATTAAATGAAACAGGGCTGCCAAAAAATTCAGAAAAATGGGGAAAATGTTGAGGGAGTCTCTGGTACGTAGAACTGGAAAACAGAAAATGTGATCGGAAAGAGAAGGAACTTCGTTAACTCTTCATCTGTCGTGTCGGGGCGTCCTCGGCATTCCGGACTCACCAAGAAGCAAGGCATGAGAGTTGTTACCTCTGGAGGGGCTGACAACAGGCTACCCGCCTCTGGGAGCGGCAGGTGCCAGGGACCCGCTGTGACTCCAGCCTTGCTACTCTGGTCATTTGGTGACCTTTCCCGTGTAGGGCGACCAGGAGTATTTCACAGGTCGCTTACGAGCACAGGGCGGGCAGCGGGCTGGTAGGACCAGAGCTCTCGGTGGGAGTGAGGGTGGGGTGGGGGCCCCGGGTCCTCTCCTGTCGGGAACCAGTGAGGGGTAAGACCACCGTGCCCCCCGAGGGGCTCTGCTCGCGTGTCCCCTGCATCCCACCCGGTGGCGGGGTGGCACTGACCTGGGGAGGGCGGCGTGCGGGAGCCCCGGCCGCGGGCCTGGACGGACAGAGGGGAAACCCTAGAGCCTTGGCCACCATTTATTTGTTCCTCACGGTTTACTTTCCAAGTATCTGTATTCACGCAGCAATGTTTGGGAGAAGCGTGAGTTTTCAAACATTTCTTTGTTTGAAATCACGATGCTTGTTTCTGGCTCATTTCTGGCCTCTTTCAAGTTGGAGTTCTGCTGTTTCCATAAATAACTGCTGAATGCATTCCTAGATTTCCTATCTGGTGTTTGCTGATTCCTAAGCCCTCTCCTCACCCCGGCCTCCCTCCGAAGACATCAAGACATCGGCCCATTGTTCTGGGCACCAGTCGGCCTCCCAGTCCGCTGTCCCCTCAGGCTCAGGCTCGACATCCTGACGACAGGGGATCTTGTGCCTTCGCCTGGGTCCTCGGCCCTGCTAGTCGTCCCCACCCGGGACCAGCTGGAAACTGCCGGCCGCTGACGTGGATGTTTTCACCTCGCTGGCCCTGTCTCCACGGAGCGCCCGCCGGCCGGGTTCAAAGCGCCATTGTCCCTAATCAAAGTCAACCACCCTTTCAAATTAGACCTTTCCTGTTTTCCATAAATAACTTTCCGAACGCATCGCGTCGCTCTTTTTAAACAAAAATAACCTATTTATTGTCATGGATGACTGTGAAGAATTTTCCGGGTGGACGACCCTTGGCGGTTCCTGTTTTCCGGCTGCAGGGGTGGAGGGCGCTTTAGCGGACGGACAGCCCAGGTCTCCCGCCGAGCCCCCGCACCTGTCCCCGGCATCCGCGGAGAGCTGCACGGGGCAGAAAATGACTGTGGCTCCTTATTGATATTGATCTGATGGTAACTGTTTAGAACAAGCACATTAGAACTGCGGGACACATCGGCTGTTTTTAGCAGCAATCGGTAAGGAGATGGTGAACACCTCAGAGCGTCTTGTGGCGGACTGCCTCCTGCTTGTCCGTGGGGCCCTCCCTGACCCCGTCCCCCACGGCCAGGTACCACCACCGGGGCCTCTGGAGGTGGGGGGCCGGCAGACCTGTGTAGAGCTGGCCAGCACGTCTATTCCCTGAGTTCCTTGTCCGTTCCAGGAGCCCGACCTCAGCACTGCGGGCCTTCCACCCCCAGCTTTGGCCGGGTGGGAGCTGGGGGGAGAGGAGGTTCCTCCATGCCTGGGACCGGTGTTTCCATAGCACAGAGCCCAGCTCTCTGGCCTTTTTGGAGAGAGAGAGAGAGAGAGAGAGAGAGAGAGAGAGAGAGAGAGAGAGAGAGAGAGAGAGTGTGTGTGTGTGTGTGTGTGTGTGTGTGTGTGTGTGTGTGTGTGTAGGAGCATGTACCGAGCATGGCCTCCCTTGCTTCCACATGCACACATATGGCCCAGACCTGGGGCCCATCAGCGCATCCCCCGTGTCCACGTGGACGCACGTGGCCCAGGACCCGGCACCACACGAGTACACAGGTAGCTTCAGAGCGAGTGGGAGTATGATGGCTGAGGGGAGATGGGAGGGACAGGGCAGCTGGGAAGGCGAGGAAGGGGCTTGGGGTGCCCACCCAGGGTGCAGCCCTGTGGGGCTCCCACACCCACACCTCTGACCCGCTCTGGAAGCCGGGGGCGTGGGGGGAACGTGGGAGCCCGCTTCTGCTCTCGGCGTGGCCCACGGCAAGGGTGTCTCAGCCAAGAAGAAGAAGCCTTCCTTCTCGGGAGGCAGAGTCTGTGAAGGCGGCAAGAGTGTCCCGCCCTCCGCACACAGAGCCCCCCGGCGTCACGGGCAGGTGGCCAGGGACCGCGGTCCCTGAGATGCTTGGTCGTCTGGGGCCGTCCCCACTCCCAGACGGTCTCCCGGCCACAGAGAGATGTGTCCGGTTTCTCCGCAGAATGAGCACTGCCATGACATCCCAACACGTCTTCTAGAAGAATATGCATTGGTTTAAAAATCAGGACTGAAATCAAGAAAAAGATCTGGAGGTCCGACTGGCCCTGTCTGCGGGTGAACAATGACTGGCCTGTATCTGCTGCATTTATTGAACTGAGACCACGATTTGACAAATTTCTGCCTGTTAATAGCTTACTGCTCAAAGAGGGGGATTCTAGCAATGATAGGATGCGTGTCTCATTAGAACCTGCGGGTTAACTGGTTGATTACGGCTGTTGTCTGGTGTTAACGTGAAAGATGAGTATTGTCAGCTCGCTTATCTTGCCTGAATTTTGATGGTTTCAGGGTGAAATACCACCGCCGGGTCAGGATTTATGTACCGATGCGGTGTTTACCCTGGGTTTGGTGTCTCTCCCGCCGTGTCCCCAACCCCTCGACCCTGCTGCGTGCTTCCTTGAACCACTCTGCTTCTTTAATCTCCACCGAGGACATTTTCGCAGTGTTTTTTTTTTCTGTGATCTTTCCCCCAAATTGACTTTAGAGCGGACATACAACCTACGATCTGTCAGCTGGCAGGACCCTCCCAAGAATCGACAGGACCATATCACTGGCTCGGCTTATAAATGGGGACTAGGTCGGGGCAGAGGCCACATCCATCAGGATCGCAGATTTCAGACCCCCTGGCTCCCCAGTGAGTCTGTCCCGTCCTCCTCGTAAATGCGAACATGGGTGAACTCTTGCCCACCCGGCTGGGATCTCTGACGCTTGCCGATTCGTGGGCGCGCAGTCAGAAAACTCAGCTCACCTCCGAGTCCAGGTCTCATCCGCTCCACGACGGGGTCCGGCCCCGACCTTGGCTGGGCCCTGCCGGGCGGCCTCTCCTGGGGCCCGTCACCCAGTTTCCCCACTCAGCCTGCGGTCTTTGCCCCAACTTTTTTTTTCTCCTCCGCTGATTTCAGAGCCAGAATTGAAGGCAGAGGCTGTCAAATCGACCTCCCTTGTCCTTATCAGACCGCTGATGCGGCATCGTGCCGTGCATGCTGGCCCTCTCCTATCCCCCTAACTTAGTGGGGCCGCTGTGACCGAACTTGAGTGTCTGTTTTCGGTATCGAGAATGTTGTAGTGGGCGGGGGGCTCTCCCTCCATCATCGACGTAGCATCACGGACTCTACCTGCCTTGGAATTCCTTATTTCCATGCCCAGTGATCACAGTTGTTACTGGATGTTACACTACCTGAACCAGCTGTGGGCTGGCAGGTTCCATCCAATTTTGAATGGAGACGGTTACCAGGTACCTTCTTCAATATGTTACAAACAGACCAGGACTGGAGTGACGAGCTGGGGGTTGTTCCCTGCCCCTGACTTCTAACAGCCGTGTCACCCACTTTCTCAAAAGTATCATTCTTCTTGTCTTCACAATGTCGGACAGTTTTCTCTGCGACGCCCTGATGAAAGGAAACAGGAGAATTGCATTTAAATGACGTGCTAGACACAGTGGAATCGTGGGGAAATTCCCTTCTTCCCTGTCATCTGTAGGAACTGGGAGTTGTCTCATTTCAAACATGACAAAGAAAATTGTGGCTAAAAAGCTTTTAGAGGTGAGGGTCACGCTCCAGAATGGTCCACAGTGCCACACTTGACTTTGGCCATCGATGTCTGAAAGTCTACGACTTTGCTTCTGTGTAGGGACGAGTAAGCCTTAAAAATGGATCATCTTATGTTCGAGAGTGATTTTATCTCCTGTTTTGGCTTTTTACCTCCCGCATTAACTACCTTTGATGCACAGCAAATTACCCCAAACGTACCCACGTAAAAAGCAAGCACTTCGTGTTGTACTATGGCTGTGGGTCAGCTTGGTGGGGTGCCTGTGTCCCACGGTCTCTCGTGATGTTGCTTCCAGCTGGGAGTCAGGGCTGTGGTCTCACCTGAAGGTTTGACTGTGGGCAGTTGTGTCTCAACGCGTCCGTATGATCGTTCGCCAGCCTCAGGTCTTTGTCACTCTGGCTTTCCAGGGCCCTTGGTGTTTGCCTGTCCAAATGGCCTCACGTTCCTGCACGCTGTCTGCTTCCATCGGGGAGATCTCCCTCAGCAGGTGACGGTCCCTCCCCAAACATCTCGTGGGCTCCTACCACGTCCTGGTCCTGGGCTCCTCACCTGTACATCTATGATCTCTCTGCCACAGCCATCCAAGGGCCAGAGAGCCACCTGTCCTTTGTACCTTCAGGGCCCTGGGGGTTCAGAGCCTTGCAGACTCTCACTTCGGGTTGATGCCTTGGCGAGCTTGGAAGATTGCAGAGCTGTTCACACCAGGTGCTCTGGATCTCTTCATCCACACCTTCCAAACTTTATCCCATTTGAAATACCTAATCAGGGATGATAAAGTTCTGATCTCCCCCAGTGGCTGCTTGCCGTATGCTGTTTGTTCCGGCTACTTTCTTGGCATGTGGTTCTGCATTTTTACAACAGCAGGGGAAAATGGGGCACTTTTTGGCCTATTCCGGTGGTCGACGGATGTGGAAATTTTGAAAGCTGCTATCTATAAAGAACTGTGTGTTCCTGCAACGTATTTTTTTGCCTCAAAGACCTGAAATCTGTCCTTTTTTGTCTGTCCTGTAGAGGTGTCAGAAAGACTTAGATTTTACAAAAATGCAGATACCACTAAAATGTTTCAATGTATGTATATTACAAACTCAATTTATGGTTCAGGCATGTTTTTAAAAAAGCAGGAAAATGAACTATTTGCACAGAGTATATTTTTTATGTTTTTTTTTTTAATCCTCACGTTAAAAGAAGTTTACTTGTGCTAAAATACACATAACATAAAATTTATCGTCTTGGGGCACCTGGCTAACTCAGTCAGTAAAGTGTGAGACTCTTGATCTCAGGGTTGTGAGTTCAAGCCCCACATAGGGCATGGAGCCTCCTTTTTAAAAAAAATTACCATGTTATACATTTTTAAGAATATAGTGCCGTGGCAGGGCACCTGGGTGGCTCAGTTGGTTAAGCGTGCGGCTTCAGCTCAGGTCATGATCTCGTGGTTCGTGGGTTTGAACCCCACGTCGGGCTCTGTGCTGACAGCTCGGAGCCTGGAGCCTGCTTCGGATTCTGTGTCTCCTTATCTCTGCCCCTCCCCTGCTTGCACTCTGTCTCTCTCTCTCTCTCTCTCTCTCTCCCAAAAGTAAATAAACATTAAAAATTTTTTTTTAAAGAATATAGTGCAGGGGCACCTGGGTGGCTCAGTCGGTTGAGCGTCCGACTTTGGCTCGGGTCATGATCTCGCGGTCTGTGAGTTTGAGCCCCATGTCGGGCTCTGTGCTGACAGCTGACTGTCTTGAGGCTGCTTTGGATTCTGTGTCTCCCCCTCTCTCTGTTCCTCCCCCGCTCATGCTCTGTCTCTCTCTCTCTCTCCCTCTCCCTCTCTCTCTCTCTCTCTCTCTCTCTCTCTCTCTGTCAAAAATAAATAAACATTAAAAAGAAGAATTAAGAAGAAAAAGAATATAGGGCAGTGGTTCCAAGTTCGTTGACCACCATTCACCTCTACTCCCAGCCCCTCACACCTGCCCTTCTACTCTCCATCTTTATAAACTTGACAACTTTAAGAACCCCATATAAGTAGAGCCATACGATACTTGTCCTTTTGTGGCTGATTTATTTCCCTGAGGACAATGTCCTCCGGGTTGTAGCACGTGTCAGAATTCCCTTCCTTTTCAAGGTCGAGTAACAGTCTGCTGTGTTTAGACACCACATCGTGTTGATCTATTCCTTTGTCCCCAGACACTAAGTTGCTTCTACCTTTTGGCTGTTATGAGAAACGCTGCTGTAAGCACGGGTGTGCCCATAGCTCTTTGAGATTATGTTTCCAGTTCTTTGGGGTGTATATCCAGAAGCGGGGTTGCCGGATCGTATGGGAATTCTACCTTCAATTTTGTGAGTCACGGCCATGCCGTTGTTCACAGCAGCCGTGCATACGTGCTCACCACCGAGGCACGAGGGCTCCCCCGCCTTCACGTCCTCACCAACAGTTGTGGTTTTCTGGGGAGTTTTTCTCT
Source organism: Felis catus (assembly GCF_018350175.1). Classification (NCBI taxonomy): domain Eukaryota; kingdom Metazoa; phylum Chordata; class Mammalia; order Carnivora; family Felidae; genus Felis; species Felis catus. The sequence continues at coordinate 149,134,702 of NC_058372.1, read as the reverse complement.
ATCATGGCCATCCTGGTGGGTACGAGGTGCTGTGTGTGTGTGTGACTTTCATTTGTACTTCCCTGATGATGAGTAATGTTGAGCATCTTTTCATATGCTTGCTAAGTCATTTGTGTATCTTCTTTGGGGGAAATTATCCCCATGTTTTATCAGCGAAACCAAAACATACTGGCATTCGAAAATGGTACTTGCTAGCATTTCTGCACAACGGATTCAGATACCTGCCCAACCACTTAACTGAGTGGAACGTTGCTGACGTTAGCAGGAAGGTGGATTGCTTTAGAAGCCGTCAACAACTTTTGAAGAGTGCTCCCCTGATCTCTGTTCCCCCAGAAAGGCGCCCCGTGACGTCCCCTCCCTCTGAAGTACGGGAGAATATCCGGAGATGTCCTGATCGTGAGTGACCCAAGCATTACTTGCCTTGCAGAGCATGTCTCCGATTTTAGATACAAACTTCTGATGAGAGTTGAGCTTGCTGCTTTCGTCATTTCTGGATCAATCAGCCGGAAGAAAATTGCCTTTCGATAACTTTTCTATTTGGGGACCACTGATCACTGTTCTTTTCAGATCACGGGCTCAGGGAAGATGAAGTAGATGATGAGCCCTCTTGACGGTTTCCACTTTGATTGGGTTATAAATGTGTAATTGGGCCCATCATCACGATGCCGGGCAGACTCTCCAGACTGTGAGTTTCTCTTCTGAATTTCTCGCCGAGGCCAGCCATCTGCTCTGCCCTGACGCGGTCCTGCCTCCGTGACCGTCGCTTCCCTCTTCCTCACGCAGCTTCCTTCTTGGGGACGTGGGGATAGGGCAGCCAGTTCCTTCCCTGAACAAGGTTTGGAGCAAGTTCTGTGGGAGGGACTTCTCATTTATCTCAGATTTTGGGGTAGGGCTGTGCTCCAGCCAGCCGGCTGATCTTAGCCACTGACTCAATCCTCATGAGGATTGTGTCAGCTCTGGGGTGTTTCCAGTGGAAACATGATTCATAAAGTACTTCGTGTTGGTGCTTGACGTCTGTACCTGTATTCTTCCCATGCGCTTCGTATGATTCTCTGCACGCGTGGGGACAGCCACATGGGGTCTTTGCAGAGAAGAGGGTAGGACTGAGCTTCTGGAGTTTTTGCTGGAAGTTTTGTCTCAAAGCTGCTGCAATCCGAGCCTTCTTCCTGTCTGGTAATGGTGGGCGAGGGGAAAATAGAAAAACAAACCCCACACCAGAGAAAGCCCAGTAGTGGCTGTAAAGAGTTTTATAAACATACTTTGAGTCAGTGAACCCTCTACTTTGTACTCTTGATGCAAGTTTAGGGATGTTCTGACCAGGGCATGACTCGGAGTTCTCTGTAAATGAATCCAGAGTGTGCCTTCCGGACGACGAGCCCCCGGGGCTCTCCCTCACCCGGGTTAGCATCGTCGGGGGCCATGTCGCCACAACACGTGCCCTGTAGATTTTGTCCTGTTTGGAAGCTGTCTCAGCAGCTGTGAGGCTGCAGGCTGGTCTCCTTTAGTGCTGGCCCTTCTGGGTAGAGTGTGAAAAGGTGCCTTTTAACATGTATACTGCTGTTCCTTCCTTGAGGGTCCCAGAAACAAATGACCGTTTTCAGCATCCTGGTAACTTCCACACTGCCCATGTTCCCGATGGTCTAGAACTCCTCTCCTTTACTGAAAAGAAAAAAAAAATCAGTAGCTGTTTCAAGTACAGATGGCTGTACCACATTTGGTAATAAATGGTTCTACAACCGCCTTCTTTTATTCCTTCTTCACGCTTACTAATTGTGTGCTGTGGGTCAGGTCCTGGCTATCCTGATAGATTCAGAGCTCGACAGAACAGGGCTGGGGCGTGCAGCCTACATGGGCTTGCTGTTCCGTGCGCAAATTGCCGTGGCTTCACGTTCCGTGCCGTCATAAAAAACATACGGAGTACTTTGTGCAAACGGGGGGACAAGGTGTGGGACCCCTCCTGGGAGACACCGGCCGGGGGTGGGGCACTGGGGCTGCTTTGCGTGGGTGTCTGGAGAGAAGGGAGGGATTGGCAGACAAGTCGTATGAATGAAGGCCCTGAGGCCCAGAGAAGAATGACCCTCCGATCGGTCTACCGGTTGTTTCTTATACGTGGCAGCCAGGGTGCTATGGGGGGAGGTTGTAGCAAAAATAAGAGCAGAACGTCGGATAAATGAATATCCACCAGGTTCCCTGTGGGACACACACACGTCAGTCCGCAGTTCGGGGACGGGACGGAGGCGGGGCGGACCGACATGTTCACGTCAATGGGAACGAGGCCGTCAGAGTACTCGGGGAAGATCTTGCTCGTACCCAGGCAGTGGAATGGGATGAGAATTTGAGAAACTCCAGGATTATTTAGGAGAAGTTGAAAAATTATTAGCATCACATTATTGGCATAAGAACATTTGGCCCCCTAGCTTAGGTTGATGACACCGAGGATGAAAATAGAAGTGTTATTTTCTTTTCTTCCTTAAATTCCAGTGTGGTTAACATACAGTGTTATATTAGTTTCAAATGTACCAGAGTGATTCAAGAATCTCATACCTTACTCAGCGTTCGTCGCGAGAAGCGTACTCTTAATCGCCACTGTGTATTTCAGCTGTCCCCATCCACCTCCCCTCTGGTGACCATCAGTGTGTCCTCTGTAGTTAAGAGTCTATTTCTTGCTTTGTCTCTCTTTTTTCCTTTGCTTGTTTGTTTGGTTTCTGAAATTCCACATACGAGTGAAATCATATAGTATTTGTCTTTCTCTGACTTACTTCGCTTGGCCTAAAACACTCTGGTTCCATCCGTATCATTGCAGATGGCAAGATTTCATTCTCTCTTATGACTGAGAATATTCCATTGTATGGACGTACCACATCTTCTTTATCCATTCTTTAGTCGATGGACACTCGCTCGGCTTTCATAATTTGGCTATTGTAGATAACGCTGCTGTAAACATAGGGGTGTGTGTATGCCTTCTAATTAGCGCTCTTGGGTTCTTTGGGTAAATACCCAGTAACACGATTCCTGGATCAGAGGGTAGTTCTATTTTTAGTTTTTTGAGGAGCCTCCATACTGTTGCCCGGAGTGGCCGCACCAGTTGGCATTCCCACCCGCAGGGCACGAGGGTTCCTTTTTCTCCACATCCTCACCAACGTCTGTTGTTTGTGTCGTCGACTTTAGCCATCCTGACAGGTGCGAGGTGATATCTCGTTGTGGTCTTGATTTGCATTTCCCTGGTGATGAGTGACGCTGAGCATCTTTTCATGTGTCGGTTGGCCATCTGGGGGTCTTCTCTGGAGAAGCGTCTGTTCGTGTGTTCCATACTGGACGTGGAATTCACAGCTGCGATTGCGGACTCATGAGGTAGAATGGTACCAGCTGTACAGAAGAGGAAGTCAGCGCTCAGAAAAGTCCAGCGCTCGCCAAGATCACACAGCTGTGTGGCTGGACCCAGCCTGGGCCCTGGTAACGGGCTATAATTTGTATTTACTTATGATTTTTTTTGGTATGTATGCTTGCTATTTGATATGGAAGAATCCAAAGAGCTAGACTTTTACTGTACTTTTCGTGGGGGTAGTGGGGATATTGAGAAGGAGGGCAGTGTTCATGCCCTGGACGTCAGCAGGCCCGTGGAAAGGTCTACTGGAAACTGTAGCCACTAGTTGTGGGTATGAACACTTCAGCCAGACGGAACCAGACTGTAGCCTTAAGTAAAATACTGATTTTCAAACCTGGCATGGCTTGCTTGAACTGGTGTTGATCAACTAGGGATTTATTAAGAGATTTTGTAACATTCATTTGATCTTTACTTTTTTTTCCCCTTTATTGATCAAATGTTGGTATTGGCCCTTCTGCTGCTGTTGACGTCTGGTCCCAGGGCAAACGTCTTGCCTCGAAGATGTGCACGAGGCTGATTTCTCAGAGCTGTCGCCGCCGTCACTCAGTCCAGGAGGGCGGCGGTCCTTTTGCCCTAACCTTACTCTGCGAGCCGGACAACCTGATGGGTGCAGTCCAGGGGGTGTGGAAATGCCAGGATGAAGCCAGGCACCACCCTGCACACCATGACCACCAGGGGCACCCGGGTGGTTCTGAGCTACCCCAGACCCGGCCTGGAGCTGTGAGACCCTGCCCTCCTGAGGCGTGGGACAATCGCTCCCATGACCCGCTGTGCCTTTCCCGCCCCGGCGTGGCGTCGTGAGAGCACAGCAAGGAGGAGCCAAGGACACGTGCCTGCCACGACCTGTCCCTCACAGCGTCAGCACAGCCCAGCTGAGAAACCAGCTTGCGGTTGTGACCATGAAGGGAAATGAGTGGAACATGTGTTGACAAGCACGGGGTCATGTGTCGGTTGGCTATCTGGGGGTCTTCTCTGGAGACCTGGAGGCCTGTTGGGAAGCTGGCCTTCCAAAGGGGCCCAACACACCACACACAGGACTCTAGGCCTGTGAAACATGGTGGGTTCGAGGAACTGGGGGAATCCAGACTCTCCCGAGTGCACCGCACGAAGGGAGAGGACCCCGGACAGGAAGGGAGAATCCGGCTTTGGAAGGGCTTCGTAAATGGTGGAGCCGTAAAGGGTTCAGCTGTGGCTCGTTCCGGACGGGTGCGGAGCTGGGCGGGGGAGGGGCAGGACCGGATCCAGGCTGGTGGGGCTGTGCCCAGGAGAGCGGAGGGCGGCCTTGCGCCCAGGAGAGGGGCAGTAGAACACAGGAGGTGGTGGGTTCCAGAAGCATTCAGCAGGTAGATGTGGTGGTTCCCTGCAGACAGGGCAGAGGGAGGGCCCTCGGCATGTCCAGGGTGGGTCAGAGCAGGTGGGGTGCCCTTGGGAGGGGTGAGGACGGGGGGTGGGTATCTCCTTCGTGGGCCTCCAGGCATCTCTCTCATCCACGACGGTGCCCAGAGCTGGGGAGCTGTTCCTAAGGTCTGGAAACCTCCTGTGTCGCTTGTCCTCATGCAGCAGGACACAACAGGTGCCGGCCCGCAGCTGGGAGCTCAGACTGGGCACCGAAGGCAGAGGGGGTGCCGCGCGGGGCTGGTGCACACGCGGACTCGGGCAGTGAGCAGGCGTCCTGCAGGCACACGCAGCACTGAGTTCCAGGAGGTTCCCACCCCTGCTGCCTCTGCCCGGCGGGAAGCGTGTGCCACACTTCTCAGGGTGAGGAGGGAACAGCAAAGAGGCTCCGTGGATGCATGGTGGGGGGATCCCCGCGCTATGTGAATTGCTCACCGTCCCGGGCAGAGGAGGACAAGCCCAGCAGGTGCTTCCTCGAGGGCGGGGGTGGGGAAGCCACCGTTGAGGACACCTGCCCCCAGCACGCACAGGGGATCCGTGACCAACTCCTGGGTCGGCCCCTTCTCCTGCCCGCCCTCCCAGCCACCCTGCTTCGAGTCTCCAGTCTTTCACGGAAACGGAAGCTTTAAATCAGATCGGGATTTGAATTCCCATCCTGTACTGACACTGAGATCCAAGTCAAGTCCAGATCTGTATACTGAAGCTTGTAGCCCTCAGGCGGTCACAGGGGTTGTCTGAGTCGAGGAGGGGGAAAGCCCTGGTTCTGGAGTCCCGTTGGCTGGAGCTCCCCCCTTTCACGTTCCCGTCTGTCTCCCAGGAGAATTATCTCTGGCAGAAATCATATGTAGCCTTTTCTCTTGGTCTCTAGGCTATAGCGTATAATGTATGAACTTGTTATTGAAAAACGACCAAGGGCGCCTGGGTGGCTCAGTCGGTTGAGCTCAGGTCATGATCTCACAGTCTGTGAGTTCAAGCCCCGCGTCGGGCTCTGTGCTGACAGCTGGGAGCCTGGAACCTGCTTCAGATTCTGTGTCTCCCTCTCTCTCTGCCCCTCCCCCGCTCACGTTCTGTCTCTCTCTCTCTCTCTGTCAAAAATAAATAAACACTAAAAAAAATGAGAAAAAAAGAAAAACCAAAATTTTGGCAATTTTATGTGCTTGGCCTAATTCGTTCATTATAGCATTCAAGATTCTTTCCCTGTAGCGTTGCAATTTCTGTTCTTAACGAAGCACATAAAACACAAAATAAGACAAAAGGGAGTGTGTGTGTGTGTGTGTGTGTGTGTGTGTGTGTGTGTGTGTGTGTCTGTACCTCAAGGACAGACCCAACTTCATCTTTTTGATGTAGCCCTTAAAAAATCTTCTGGAGTTCACATTTGGTCCTGAGCACGTGTTTTGGTGAGTGGCTCCGAGAACAGTTTGTCCTTAAGTGAATAGCACAAACATCGGCCGTGACCATGGACTACTTGCCTCTCATGTAGTGTGTTTATTCCCCACTTGTTTGGAGCACTGGTCCAGTTGTGGGTGTGCTGGCCTTTGTAAAAAGAGGGATGTGTTGACAAGGGTTACCCAGAGCGAAGGCCCATGGAAACAGAAACGTCACAGTCGTGTTTGTTGTGGTCTAGGAAGCCGAACAGAACAAGGGAAATTAAATCAAGTGCGAGCATGATGGTCAGGGGCGGCCTACGCAGTTCACGCTGTGCAACTGGACAGATGAGTCATTAAGGTTCTAACGAATTTCCACTAGAAGCGTAAAGTTTACAAAGTATTTTCAACCACTATGGAACTTTCCAGAAGACCCGTGAGATGGGTAGCGCTGGCTGTGATTTGCAGGTAACGGAACTGAGACATCACGGGTCTACGCGGTTTATGTAAAGTCCCTGGGCTGGTGGATACACATCCGGAGCTGAGACTCGGGCCCTGACGTCCGTTCTTGTGCTGGTTCCCTGATACCTCATTCGCCCCTGCTTAGCGGGGAGCGTGATGGCACCCACACACCAGCTTCCTGGGTGCAGTTCTCTTGTGACCGTGATCCCTGCCCTCTGTCCGCAGGGACCCTCCTCCCCCTGTGGCTCCCTCCTCCGGAGCCCTTCTGGAAAGTGGTGAGAACCCCCGCCACCTGCTTCTCCACAAGGTGCTGGGTCCTCCGAGGGATGGTGGGGATCATTATTTAACCATCTTGACGTGCACAGCGCAGAAAGTAAGATTCTCCTTTGGGACTAGGGGTGAAACCAAACAACCAAAGCGGAGAAGCCCCCCACGGGTTCTTCTGCGCATCCCTGGTGAGCCCCTCGGCCCTGATGAGTGGCCGAAGTCACTCGTGGTGGTGAAGCGACATAAGCCATTCCGCATCTTCAGAGTGTGAAACCTGGGCGCCGGGGGTGTGGTGAGCCACAGCGTGCTGTATCCCCTTCTCTGCCCTTCGCGGAGCCGTCTTTTCCAACTGGGGCGTGTGGAAGAGAGCCGCTCTGAGTGGAGATTCCTTCCTTGTGCGTCCGGAGCATGAGGCAGGAGGGCCATCTGTCAGTTTCTGTTTCTTTCCGCCCAGATCTCCGGCGAGGAAGCAGTGGGACAGATCAGCGTTCTGCTGTTGGCTCAGTATGCTCAGGCCGCCGTGACTCAGTACCCCAGGCAGGGGGCTGACACAGTTTACTTTCCCGCAGTGCTGGAGGCCGGGAGTCCAAGATGAGGAGATCGGCAGGTTCCGCGTCTCCCGAGGCCTCTGTCGTTGGCTGTGGACGGCCATCTTCTGGCCTCTTGTCATTTGTCCGTGCACACGCATCCCTGGTGTCCGTCCGTCCGTCCCAGCCTCCCCTTCTTGTAAGGACATCAGGCCAACTGGATGGGGCCCCCCCAACCACCTCATTTGAACATAATTCCCTCCTCGGGGGCCCTGTCTCTCAACACAGTCACAATCTGAGGTCCTGCGCATTAGGGTTTCGGCGTATGAATTTGAAAAGTAGGCACGATTAAGACCATGCAGTTAATTTGGTTTAATGGTACCTTACATTATTAATTAATTAATGGAAGTATTACATGAATAAGCTAAATCAGAGAGAGTCCAGATATATTCCATACAATCGAATTTATACACCCCCCAACACAGCGTCTGATTATAGTCGCATGCATTTAAATTATGTCACCGAGTTAAGCGTATTTTAAGTTTGGTTCCACATTTACACTGAGTCCGGTGAGCCAGGAAGGCACAGGTGGTTGTGCTCTAGGATGGGTTGGTTCCTGGCGAAATCTTTGCTCACCTGTTGTGCTCACGTTAAGAAATCCGTCTTCTCCGGGGCACCTGGGTGGCGCAGTCGGTTAAGCGTCCAACTTCAGCCAGGTCACGATCTCGCGGTCCGTGAGTTCGAGCCCCGCGTCAGGCTCTGGGCTGATGGCTCAGAGCCTGGAGCCTGTTTCCGATTCTGTGTCTCCCTCTCTCTCTGCCCCTCCCCCGTTCATGCTCTGTCTCTCTCTGTCCCAAAAATAAATAAACGTTGAAAAAAAAAATTAAAAAAAAAAAAAAAGAAATCCGTCTTCTCCTGTGAATTTCGGTTTTCATCTCTCCACATATTCCCACATCCCGGGAGCTGGCGCCGATTGGTGGTGATACGTGAGTGACCCACGTAGGGCTAGGTGAGTCCTTCCAAGCGTGAAAGCATGTGACTGCAGACAAGAGATGTTCCGACATCCCCCCCAAGGTGGACACCTACCGTGTGGGTGATTTGGAGTCCGGTAAGTCCCCGTGTCTCCCGTGCCCACCGTCTCTTGTCACCCTTGCACCAAAGGTGTCCCTGGCCTGCCAACTGATGGCTAACCCACCTTAGCGCAAAAGCCGTCACCTCGCAAGTACAGCCCATTCTTGGAGCAGCGACATACCAGAAAGAGGAGGACCGATGGGTTAAATCCATGCGAGGGAGGGAATCCTATACCTACGATAATCTTAAAAGAGTGAGAAGTAATTTGACAAAATCTAAAACCGTTTCTGATTTTGTGATATTAAATTGGCAATAAAGAGAGATTCGTCAGATGGTAAAGAAAGCCTTACTTCGCTCACTTCATGCAGCCCCATGATTAATTCAGGAACAAAACAAGGATTCCCACAAGCACTATTAGGAATTAGTTTCAGGGGCTCCTGGGTGGCGCAGTCGGTTAAGCGTCCGACTTCAGCCAGGTCACGATCTCGCGGTCCGTGAGTTCGAGCCCCACGTCAGGCTCTGGGCTGATGGCTCAGAGCCTGGAGCCTGTTTCCGATTCTGTGTCTCCCTCTCTCTCTGCCCCTCCCCCGTTCATGCTCTGTCTCTCTCTGTCCCAAAAATAAATAAACGTTAGAAAAAAAAAAGAATTAGTTTCAGGGGCGCCTGGCCAGTTAAGCATCTGACTTCGGCTCATGATCTCACGGTTCATTTGAGCCCCGCGTCAGGCTCTGTGCTGACAGTGAGGAACCTGCCTGGGATTCTCTCTCCTCCTCCCTCTCTCTCTGTCCCTCCCCCACTTGCTGTCTGTCTGTCTGTCTCTCTCTCTCTCTCTCTCTCTCTCTCTGTCTGTCTCCCTCTCTCTGTGTCCCTCCCCGCTCACACATGCTCATACTCTCTCGCTCTCTCTCAAAAATAAGCATTAAGGGGCACCTGGGTGGCTCAGTCAGTTAAGCATCCAACTTTGGCTCAGGTCACGATCTCGCGGTGCATGAGTTCGAGCCCCGCGTCGGGCTCTGTGCTGACAGCTCGGAGCCTGGAGCCTGCTTTGGATTCCGTGTCTGCCTCTCTCACAGCCCCTCCCCCACTCAGGCTCTTTCTTTCAAAAATAAATATTTAAAAAATGTAATATATAGATAAACCTTAAAAAAAGAAAATAAGTAAACTACTCTCCAACAGAAAAAAACGGGCAGAAGACCTGGATGTCCTTTACAAACTAGAAAAATACAAACCACCACCAAATACTTTTAACCCGCTACCAATAATCAAATACATGCAAATGCAAAGAGTAGGCGACTTTGACCGTGCAGATTGCTACTCTTTGCGGAGCCATGGTTAATACTAGCAGGTGCTGTAACTTTGCTGAGGGGTACGGGTTGATCCAGGCTTTTGGAAAACAACTTGACATGTGTCTTAGTAGCCTCAAGGTGTCTGTGACTGTTAACTTGCTACGCCAATTCGCAGAGACGCGTTCTGTGGAATTAATGAGACATTCACGAGTTATGTCCAAGAATACTCCTTGCAGAATTATTTTTTACATAAAAAAATCTAGCAGCGGGCAGAAGGGCCAAAGTCTGTTACCCCACAGAATGAGGGTATGGTGCAACCCTCGGAGGGTTACAGAAACGCGCGTTCCGCAAGTGAGGCGATCGGGTGCCCCAAACTGCTGCTGCTGTCAAGTCTCCGTTTGTGGGTGCTCTCCCGCGACTCTCCTGTCACTCAGATTAGCCTTTGGAATCCTTGCCTCGTGAGTAGACCATCAGTTGTGCAAATGATGGTTTGTTTCTCCAAATGAAATGTATGTTCATGAGACAGGAACTGTGTTTATCTTGTTTTCTCCTGTAAGGACGTCCCCGTGCACGGGGCAAGTTACGTGTGAGGCAGGCATACAGATGTTTTTTCAATAGTCTCTCTCTCCCTCTCTCCTTCCTTCTCTCTCTGTCCCTCTCTTCCTCTCCCTCTCTCTCCCTTTCTCTCCTTGTGTCTCCCTCTCTCTCTCCCTCTCTCTGCCTCTTCCTCTCTCTCCCTTCCTCTTCCTCTTTCTGTGTCTCCCTCTCTCTCCCTCCCCACCCCTCTTTCTCTCTCTCTCTCTCTCTCTCTCTCTCTCTCTCTCTCTCTCTCTCTCTCACACACACACACACACACACACACACACACACACACAATGAGAAGCAGGCCGAGTGACGCTAACCCACTAGAAGAGACTAGACCAAAATAATAGTGCTGATTATATAAGATTCTTTACTTGCAGAAAGTGACATGATGTTCCCATGCGATGTATGGAATAATTACCTATCATAAGCACATTAAGGAAATAAAGGCAGAATTGAAAGGCAGTTCTTTTAGTGGGACTTGTTCATGCCTTACACTTAGCTGGTGTCTCCAGTTTACTTGATTAATTTGTGAATATTCTTCATTTCCATTGATTCCTTTGATTCACCCAGTAAGATAAGCAACCACCCCCCCATCTCCCCACTAAGGGGATGGGGTCCAGGAGGGACTGTCCCTGATCCCACGGTTCGTGCTGGAGACAGAGGGCAGCGGGAGCAGGACTGGCATCGGAGGACCCCACGTCCGCACTGTCTTCGGTGCTGGTGGCTGTGACCACCCTCCTCTTTCTGCCCAGATCCCCGGAACTCACCTCTGGGGTTAGCTTCCACTCTTACATGCAGTGGACCTGTAAGAAAGTGCATATTTTTGGCACAGTCGGTGTAGGAAAGAAGAAAACAACTTGAAATATTTTCTTTCCATGGTCAAAACAAAACTGTCACCCCTGAGCACCTTGGGCTCTGCCCTGCAGACTGGCCACGGAGCCACGGAGCAGGGGCTGTGACCTCCTGGGAACACGGGTCCTTCCAGGACCGTGCAGAGGCCTCCGGGAGAAGCTGAGGGAAGTTTCTGGTCCAATTAGTTTTGCCAGCCTATGTTTAAATAAATGAAAGACTTAATGAGTGATCCTACCTAATTTTAATTTTGTTTTTTAATTAATAGGCTGCAATCGGGAAAAGGCACTTTGTGTCTTAATATATTTAGCGTATTTGACTTGTTTTTCTTCCTGCCTCGTTAGTACTTCCCCTGGGACATCTGCCCCGTCTGTGTGTCAGCGGATGCTTCTGTGGCCCCCATGTGAGCGCCACAATAGGGCTTTGGTGGGTGAAAGTGCTTTATGCTCCCACTTGGTGGGGGCAAGGCAGGGGAGCAGGTGAGTCATGTGAAGGGAGGGATATAATTCTGGGAGGGACATGGAAACTTCTAGCACTTGGGAAGAGTGAGAATTTGGGTGCCTTAGATCCATGGTATTTAGTTATTCGGTCAATGTCGGGACTGGAATGTTGGGGCCACAAGGCATGCTGCTGGCATGTTCTAGTCCTGGCCCCGCGGGCCCACGCTGCACACACTGACTGACACACGTCTTACACACAGCAGGCAATGAAACGGACATTCGCGTGACCAAGCCTGCTTGCCTGGTCGAGGTCTCCATTCTTTCTCCCTCTTGGGGAACCCACACCACGGAAGGCTGTAGGGGGGGCTGAGTTTGTCCACTCCAGCACCCCCAAGGACAAGTTCCAAGCACAACTTTCTGCTTTGTCGCCTTCTCGAAGGGTGTCGAGGGACCTGGAAGGTTTAGGGTCTCGAGTTGCTGAGGGCTTCGGTGTTGCAGCGAGTTCCCCCGTGACAGGTGGGGGTCAGAGTTGCTGTTTTGGACCACATGGGAAAACCCCGGGGGTTCTGCTTTGCAGGACTTTAGTGTTGTTACTGGCAGGTTCCACCCGCTGGGCCCTCGGATGGCTGTGTCGGGGTTTCGAGGTGCATCCCCAGGTTGGCGAGGGCTTTCATCAAGTGGCTCAGCCTCTGCATCTGAGAAGCCCTCGGTATGCAATTTAGAAGCCCCCTCTGCCCCAGGGGAGCCAACCTGCCCCTGCCGCGTCCACACGAAGCCAGGCGTGCCCGGTGCGGCTGGAGCGCTCGGCGAGGCCCCCGGGGACCGGCACCTGTCACCTGTGCTCGGCCGACTCATAGGAGAGGTGGGTGGGGATCCCCGTGACCCTCAATGCAGTCACGAGTGCTAGCTCCTAGTCCGGACGTCATCCTTCATTGGTCGAGTCAGCAGTCAACCCTTGCTTCGGAAGAGTAAACTGACACCAGCCAGCCTTCTGGCTGAACCACACCCACGGTTCCCATCTCTGTCATCAGACGCGTCAGAGATACTGGCTTGGCCTCCCGCGTCCCGTAGTGGATAAGATCTGCTCACAGACAAGACGAACGTGTCACCGGCTCTGGCCATTCGACGTCTCTTCCTTCCTGATGTCTGTGGTGCACATCCCTCTCTCAGTGCGCGGCTCTGTGGCTCCCCGTCCTCGGGGCCGGGGTCTGAAAGCCCCCAGAACCTGCCTGCCGTTCCCCCAGAATCTGTTAGGTGTTCCCTGAATACGATTGTCGGGCACACCGGAGCCTCATCTATGCCATTGTTCGGGGCACTGACGTGTCTTATTGTGGAAATGGCATCTTTCTCTCCTAGTCGCTAAAGTTTCTCTGACGTTTCTTTGGTAGCTGTTAAGAAAGTCAGCAGTAATGAGACAAACGCCTGTTGACCCCCTGACATTTCCCCAGCACGGGGACACTCGCACTCTCCAGCTTTGCTCATTGTTCTGTGTGTTTCCAAGCTGGACGTGGCATCCGCCATGATGATGTTGAGCCCCACGATGATGTGGCAGTTTTCTCTGGGTGGCTCCTGGGGCCCCGGGCCCGGTGACAATCCTGTACAAGTTGACAGCCGCCAGCCTCTTGCGATCTATCTACTGGGTCGCGGGCTCATCACCTCACCTGCCAGGTAGTTACTCCCGTTCCGCAGGTGAGGAAGCCAAAATGCAGGCTTAAGGGCCTTACTGAAGGTCGTGGAACAAGGTAGCCACTCAGATCCCAGTTTTAGGGCCCCAAGAACAGAGTGGCATTACTTAACCTCTTTTTCCGTCGTCAACAAGGTCTCACAAAGCCTGACTACTGGCAAGGGCATCCGCCTGCACCCTTGCGTGCCTGGTTCCGCACCCTCAAGTATCTGATCGGCAGCTCTCACAGCCCTATCTTCTTGGATAAAGGGGATCAAGAGGTTCCGGAATGTTCCAGCCTGTGCCAGCACGGTGTTCCGGATCAGGGTCGCGCTCTTGCGCGTCCTGCCTTGTCTCGCACGGAAGTTTGGCCAGTGTCTGGCCGAGGTTACCGCTCCCTACGTGCTCCCGCGTGCATCGCAGCACGCCAGCCTTGTGCTTTGGGTGTAAAACGAACTGTTTTCCTCCGAACCTAAATCGGGGGTCCCTTGAAACTGGGAACCAGGCGGTATTTGCTCTTGCATCCGCCCAGGGCACGGACCCAGTGTGCCAGCGGAGGACGAAGTATTACGTTAGGGTTTATCGAACGGCTCTGCTTTGTGCCAATCAATGTACATTTGCGAAGTTCACCCTGCCTGTGAGCAGCTCGGTTTGAGGCGGCCTGCAGCCGCTGGTTCGGGAAGCACGCCATGTGGGGAGACGTTCTGTGTCCGAGCCACACCTCGGAAGGCAGGACATGGCGGTCAACAAAGTCCCGCCTGAGAGCTGGGCTGCCGGCAGGACTTTTCCTGTTAGCGCGAAGTAAGTTCACACGCACGACGGTGCGCGAGGGTTAACGGACGGCTGAGCGAGTAATTGTAAGACAGACACGCAGGGAACCCCTCTCAGGCCAAGAACCAGAACACCGCCGAGGTCACAGTCACCCGGGCTTCTGTGCAAATGACTTCTCACTCTGCTTACACGGTTTTACCCGTGGAGGGCCTCCTAAGCCATGCGTGTGTTTTCCAAGTCTGTGATCCATCTGTGAGGTTTCTTTTGCGTCTGTCTGGTTCACTTCCGCATTTGGGAGAGTCGCCGTGGGGACGGGTGCCTCTGCGGCTGGCCTGTCTCTCCGCTGGAGACTGTTCCCCTCACTCCCCCAGTCACATGCACCTGTGCCCCCCGCCCTCCCCGCCGGACGGCTCACTCCCAGCTCGAGGCTGTCTGTCTGGCACGGCTGGGAGAGCCCACATGCGCCTTTCTGCCTTTCTGCACCTGCACCCGCACCTGCGTCTCTACTCACACCTGCACCTGTGCCCACACCTGCACCTGTACTGGCACCGTGCCGTCCTGGGCCCCAGGGCTGGGCACCTCCACCCCCTCCTCCCTGGGCCTGCCAATTTTCCAAACTGGTCTCACGGTTCATACTCCTGCCACCCAGGGGGCCAGCAGAGTCCCTGTTGTTCTTACGGAGGCCAGCCTTTAACCCCTGTGCCATATTGGGGGCCGTAAGAAGAAATCTCAGTTCTTTTGGCGATATCTGCCATCTTATGGGGAGTTAATAGCAGACTCTCGTCCGACCTCCGGTCACCACCCACCAGTCCCACCTGCCGTCAGTGCCACCTCCAGGGCGTGCAGCCCACAGCCGTGGCCAAGGTGGGCTCCTCCAGCAGGCCCGTTGGCTCAGCTCCACCACTGAGGTTACCAGTGTGCCAGAGTCACCTGTATCGGGTTCCTCACCTGCCTCGCTGCTTTGTGCGTGTGGCAGCATTTACCACACCACTGGCTCTGGGTGCAAACGCCGTCACTGAAATCGGGACCCTTCTCGCGTGTCATGTCGAGCTGGCGATGTGTTTTCCTTTCCTGCAGTCCGTGTTGGCTGAGATTCACCAGGTATCATAACTGATGACTATAAACGCATGAATTTTCAGCAAGAAAAAAGGAGAGGGGCGTCTGGCTTCGGCTCAGGTCACGATCTCATGGCTTGTAAATTCGAGCCCCGCGTCAGGCTCTGGGCTGACAGCTCGGAGCCTGGAGCCTGCTTCGGATTCCGCGTCTCCCTCTCTCTCTGCCCCTCCCCTGCTCATGCTCTGTCTCTCTCGGTCTCAAAAATGAATAAAAACATTAAAAAAAATTTTAAAGGAGAAAATTTAGGGGCACGTGGGTGGCTTCGTCAGTTAAATGTCCAAATTCAGCTCAGGTCCTGATCTCGTGGTTCGTGAATTTGAGCCCCACACGGGGCTCTCATGCAGAACCTGCTTTGTTTTGGATCCTCTGTCTCCCTCTGTCTCCGCCCCTCCTGTGCTCACACACTCTCTCTCTCAAAAATAAATACATACTTTAAAAAAAAGGGGAGAGAGAAAATTTCTATGGAAGAATAGACTGGATACTTTGGAAATGTCTGGTATATAGGAGCACAGATGAGAAGAGGGTTGGGTGAAATATGGAAACATCGGGGGTGAAATTGCCCAGGCATCAGCTTTTGGGGTGCTTGGCCAAGTTAATTTAACTTCTCCCCACTCCTCTACCTTGAGACTCAGCGTGGAGATGTGGGGTGCTGGAAGCTATCGTGACCCCTCAGCCAGGGCCTGTCTCTCTCCTTCCCAGGGGTGCACATTTTCTCCCATGTCAGTACCACTGGGAGTGGAGTCCATCCAGGTGGGAGGAAGGCTAGGGTTCCAGAATGGGGCGAGTTCTCACTTTCGGGCTGAAGGCACCCAGCCCTGGCTCACTCTATGACCCTCAGGAAAGACATACTTCACACCCGGCTCTTGTTGCAAATGGCGGAGTAGAGCCGGAAGGAGCCTTGCTGACCCCCGTGAGTCTGCTGCTCAACAGCTCTGGGGCCAGCATGAACTCGTGGAGCTCTTGTTAGGAAAGGTAATTAATTCGTGATCACTTGCGTCAGTTTGGGTCACTTGCAACTCAACATACCTTCGTCCAGCCCATGTGCAGGGGCATGGTTTAACCAAGGAAGAGAGTCGACTCACGCTCAAAGAAGCCCTTGGCCCTCCCTGAGACGATTGGCAAAACAAATACGTATTTATGTCTTTTAAGTTAAAACAGAATATTTGGGAAATCGATTTCTCTTTTCTCACGATTCCTGATTTAACCAAACCCTTCCGGTTTCCTGATGTACTGTTGGCAGCGACTGGTCGGGCGAGATGGCTCCCCCGAGGTCCAGAGGGGGGACAGGTGCGTCCGGAGGAGGCGCCAGGATCACTCAGGTGGACTCAGGTGGGGGAAGCTGCCGCCCGAACAGTGCAGGTGCCTTCCCGGGGTGCTGGCACGGGTCGCCCGGGACCCCCTGAAGCCGAAGAACTTTCCAGCTCGGCTTCTGGAGCACGAGGACACCCTTTTGTGCTTTGGGACGTAGAACTTTGTGGTCTGCATGGCCTCACATTTAGAGACTCAAGGGATAGCTTAATGAAAACGTACTTGAGATCCTGTTTCAAGCCCATGTGACAGCATCGTCAGAGCTCCCCCTACAGTCTGGTCCCTGCTTTGTTCCCCGAGCCCCCAAATCCTTGTTCCTGCCTCTGCCCTTTCTTACCCCTGCACAGCACAGAGCAAGAGGACTCCGCCCGAGGGTGGAGATGTTCCACATCTGTGACCTTCTAGAAGTCGGGTAGTGTGACCCAGGAACTAACATTTGGGTTTGTTTCTTTTTTTTCTCTTTCTTCTGGAATACTTCTACATTTACAGGAAAGTTGCCAAGATAGTAGAGGGGGTCCCTGTGTGCCCTTCACCCGGGTTCCCTGCCAACATCTTGCATGCCACGGTGCCTTTGTCAAACCCGAGACACCGACATTGGTGGGCTATTGTTATTAGCCAAACTGGAGACTTGATCTCAGTTTCACCAGTTTTTCCTTTTTTTTTATGTTTGTTTATTTTTGAGAGAGAGAGAGCATGAGTGAGGGAGGAGCAGAGAGAGAGGGAGACACAGAATCCGAAGCAGGCTCCAGGCTCCCAGCTGTCAGCACAGAGCCCGACACGGGGCTCGAACTCACAAACCGTGAGATCTTGACCTGAGCCGAAGCCGGTCGCCCAACCGACTGAGCCACCCAGGCACCCCCGGTTTTTCCTTTAATGGAACTTTTACATCTTATTTAATTTTGAATTAATTTAAATGTAAGGAGCCTCATGTGGCAGGTGGGTCCTGACTGGATTGCTCAGCTGTAGACAGTTTTCACCATGACGGTCCTCTGGGAACTGTGGCCGGGCCTGCGTCCCCCGCCCCCCCAGCTCTGAGCCTGCCACAGCTCCCCCTCTTCTCGGTCACAGCCCAAGCTCTTGCCCTGGTCTGGGAGGTCCCTGGCCTCCCGTCTTCATCTCCTGGGACTCGCCCCTCTCGCTCACTCCATGCAACACTGCTCCCACCTCCTGCACCCACACCTGCTCCCGCACCGGCTCCCACCTCCTGTGCCCGTACCTGCTCCCATCACCTGCCCCCTCGCCTGCCCCCGCTCCTGCACCTGCTTGGAGTCCTGCTATGGCTAATGGAGAAAACAGAACAGACCGCGCCCTTTCCGATTGAACACAACCAGGAAGTGGGCTTCCTCCACGTGCAAGCACCGTGTCCAGTACTCAACGGAGAGCACCGTGCGTTGTGACGATCTTTACGGCAGTGCCGTAGGATTTCCGCCGAAAGGCATTTGACTTCGGAAGAGTAAACGCGGCGCTGGATGCATTCTTTGCAACGAGCTCTGATTCTCTTTGCAGTAGTTCAGAGGCGAGCGCTCGCCAAATTAGAGAACGGGAAGAGTCTTATGGGCGAGTCCGGGCGAGTGTCTCTGAAGACGTAACTACTATATGGCTGAAGAACGAGTCCATTGAGATAAAAACACAACCTGCTCTTGGCTCTACTTTCCCCTGGTTCCACCAGGGAGATGCCATCCTGCAGGGATCTGGTGGGCACGGTGGCCCGTGTTGGGCAGAGGCCTCCGGGAGACAGGTCAAGGGTAGTCACGCTGTTTGCAAAGCATTATAATCAGCGATGGCAAGTGTTTGAAAATACGTTTTCATGAAAATATGAACATATTTGCTTGGTTTGTGGAACAAGTGGTCCCTCTCTGAGTTGTCCCCCCCCCAGTGTTTCTAGGGGCGCCACCCCATTTGTTTTGTTCCCACGGTGAACCGGGGACCCCGGGTCAGAGGTAGTTGCATGGCACCCCCTACATCTCTTGTCGGCTTGCATTCATTTCCGTTTTCCATCAGTTTAGGGTCATGAATCAAATGCTCTCAGGTGTTTTCATCAAATAATACAAAATCCGTGCAAAGTTCCGGCTGCTCTGTGCTCTGTATCTCTGATTAATAAGAAATCCAAGGGGCGTCTGGACTGCTCAGTTGGTTGAGCATCTGACTGTGGCTCAGGTCACGATCTCGCGGTTCGTGGGCTCGAGCCCCGCGTCGGGCTCTGTGCTGACAGCTCAGAGCCTGGATCCCGCTTCGGATTCTGTGTCTCCCTCTGTCTCTGCCCCTCCCCGCTCACACTCTGTCTCTCTGTCAAAAATAAACATTAAAAAAAGGGAAAAAAAAAAAAAGAAAAAGAAATTCAGGGAAACAGTTCTTCTTTGCTGGTGACCTGGTAAAGGCCCGCCAGCCTTTCGAC
The DNA here is from genome assembly GCF_018350175.1 of Felis catus. Taxonomy (NCBI): domain Eukaryota; kingdom Metazoa; phylum Chordata; class Mammalia; order Carnivora; family Felidae; genus Felis; species Felis catus. The sequence goes on along the minus strand of NC_058372.1, from coordinate 149,115,818 downwards.
ACGTTGCTGACTTTGTAGCTTCTGTGTTCTTGTGCCCGATCCCGGAACGGTGGGGCCTGGTTTGCCTGGAGCTCATGGCAGGAATGAGCCGGACGGGTCCCCAGGGATTATTTCACCTCCTCAAAAAAGACACAGGACAAACAAGTGGAATAAGGAGAAACAGGGTGGCGGGTTCTTCCCGGGCTACCCCGGGAAGGCAGACCCCCACAGCGTGACCGAGGGGCCCGCGGAGTCCGGGCAGCTGGGGAAGCCAGGCGCTGCGACGTTGTCTGGTGCGGCCATGGCAATGAAGGTGTGATTGCGGAGCTTGCCCATTAGACTGGAGAGAGGCTCCCCTACCCGAGTGGTCAAGACCGGGTGAGAAAAGCCCAGCTCAGCTCACAGCGTAGCGGTCTGGGATTCGTTCGATCCTGGATGTCCTGTAACACGGGACCCCGAGCAGGTGGCCTTCAGCAGCAAGGTGTTAGCGTGACATTGGATCATTTCACCCTCCGCCGAGTGTGAGTTGTTTCTCTGCCACATAAAGAAGTTCGTTATGAGCAAAGCAGAAAATAGCTTGGTTGAGTGAAGAAATGGTGTCAGCTTCAAGGTTGAGTCATACACAAAGGTGACCTCCACGTGGCTTCTGCCAAGTTCCTCAGAGACAACAGAGTGATAATATCCAGCTGTGCCTGGGGACGAATTTCTTTTCTGTTGAAGACTACGCATTTGCACCTGTCTTTTGGGTAAAACCAGGTGGTATAAATTTCCCAAGAAAAGTTTCAGATTCTCAATAAAATTTTTCAAGTGGGAAAGGAAATTGGAATGAAAATACATATGGAAATAAGTTCCTGGTGAGTTTTTTTTTTTAATAAAAATAGCAAACAGAGATAAGATGTAATACCCCAGATAGCCTTTGTCACATGTAACCTGCAGGTGGTTCCCCTCTGAGGCCACCCACAGCCTCAGCCCTCCCCGTCTATGCAGAGCAGAGATGATCACAGACCGTATTCTCGCAGTATCTCTATTTTAACTTTCTTTCATATTCTTTTTTTAAAATTTTTTAAAATGTTTATTTTTTGAGAAAGAGAGACAGAGCATGAGCGGGGGAGAGGCAGAGAGAGAGGGAGACACAGAATCCAAAGCAGGCTCCGGGCTCTGAGCCGTCAGCACAGAGCCCGCCGCGGGGCTCGAACCCACGAACCGTGAGATCGTGACCTGAGCCAGAGTCGGACGCTTAACCGACTAGCCACCTAGGTACCCCCATTCTTTAATATTCTTAAATTCTTTTAGCTTTTAATGGTCTTAAAAACCCAGCAGCAGGAAAGAAGGAAGGTGTCTCAGGAGCACAGGGGTCATGGGAGCCTGGGGGTGGGGGCGGGAAGGGTGAGCCCCCTGCCCCCGAATCGCGACTGTGTTAACCCTTCACCGGCGGTGTCCGGGGTGGTGCAGACTGAGGGGCTGGCCGGTCTGGGTCCCGGTCGTGTGGGCACCTGAAATAACCACGGGCCACAGCTGACACATGAGTTCTCAGGAGCTGTGTTTCCAGAGGGACCCAGGGAAGAGCTCTGAGGATGTATTAGACCCAAGAGTCGGCTAACCGCGTGTTGCACACACACCTGTAAGCCACGCCCCATTGCGTAAATGTCACCGTCCTCATTAACCAGCTAGTCAGACCCGATATTTCAGAATCCTCCACCAAGGTGGTCATCGCCTAAGCACCTAAGTGAGTTTAGTAGCTGGTGGCAGAGTATTTGATCACAGTCCCCAGTGGCTTCAAGGAAATGTCTGCCCCCCTTTCTCACGATGAAGCTCATAGCTTTCCTCGGGTTTCCTTGGTCTTTCTGTGAAGAACTGTCTACTGGTGATAAAATGTTAAGCGAAGCAAGGACACAGCCTAGTGGATCTCACGATCCTTGGCAAAGGTGAGAAATTCGTAAGAGGTGAACCAACACCGGGCTTCTAGCTTCATTGCTTGTAATAACCTGTTTTTCAGGTACACTTACATAATGCTGTGCCTTGGGATAATTGCATCATCTGGTTAAAAGAAATCTTTGAATCCCTGCCCACATGATACAACACTTTCCTGTACTTGCTGAGTTGTACAAATGGTTACATCCATTGGAAGTAGATGTGGTCTGCTTTTCAGAAAGGAAGGAAGGAAGGAAGGAAGGAAGGAAGGAAGGAAGGAAGGAAGGAAGGAAGGAACTTAAGATGCAACCATGAGATAAAGTAGAGAAAGCACCAATGTTGAACCAAAAGATTTCAGTTCTGATCTTTTTAAAAATTTTTTTTTAATGTTTACTTATTTTTGAGAGAGAGAGAGAGATTGAGAGAGAGAGAGAGAGAGAGAGCCCGACACAGGGCTTGAGCTCACAAACCATGAGATCATGACCTGAGCAGAAGTCGGACGCTTAACCGACGGAGCCACCCAGGCGCCCCTCGGTTCTGACCTTAATTGTGACCCTCACTTCGCTGGTGACATGTCCTGTGCTGACATTTTCGGGTAGACAGAGTCTGTAGCTACAGAGCCGGCTTGGTGAGGGCACGGGACGTGGTCGCATCAGGGGTGTGCCCGGGAGGCACGGGACTTTCTCGTGGACCCATCCCTGGGCCACGATTTCAGGTGCTAAAAACAACCAAGCCAATGGCCTGTCCAGGTGCTAGACCCGATCCACCTGAGTCTCACGAGCTCTATGAACCCGCCTCGAATCTCGCGACGCTGCCCAGTCACGACCAGTCCTGCAGTCCTGTCTGCGTCCTGGGAGTCACTTTTCTACTGGTTGCTCTGAGAGTCAGAATCATTTAGAATTTCAGCTGGAACGTTGGGGTGGGGGGTAGGGGGGCCTGGGTAGGCTGGAAGCCAAATTTTGAGCTTTCCCAAACCCATAGAGTGTTGCCTGTGTGCACCTGCCCGACTCAGTTTTACCTTTGCCCACAGTATCATAGGCATGTGATGCCCTTGGCCTTAGTGCAAGGCCAGCCATAGTGAATGCGGGACATAGGCCTGAAAAGAAGCCACCATTTCTTGGCCCCTTGCCTGCCTCCAGGGAGCTGGAGAATAGCCCTGTCGTCTACTTCGTGGCTCCTGATGCAAGTTGGACGCTGCGTTGTTTTCAGTGTCTAGGAGTAAGAGTGTGGTGATGACAGATCTCCTGCAGAGACCCCAGAGTAGAGTCCCGGGGAAGCCCACCTGATTCCCTCAGAGGAGAGGGGACTGTGGCTCGGCAGCTTGGGGTGTAGGGGAGTCGTGCTCGTCTGTATTTCCCAACGACACATGTGACGTGATGTTGAGCAGACCTTCCTCGAGGCATTCGCATCTGCCTGGCCCTGCTGGGCTGGAGAGTAGGGCAGAGGCCGGGGGTGGTGGGAGACGTAGCTTAAGGGCACATGGGGACAAGTGATGGGTGTTGTTTGTTTCACGGACGTCTGGTTGACATGGGACCAGTTACAGGTGGTAACATTAGTTACAGGTGTACGGATGGTTCAGCAAGTCATACGTTATGCTGTGCTCCCCACACCGTGGCTGCCGCTGTCACCACTATCCGTCTATCATCGACGGTATTCCCTGCGCCCGCGACCTACTCAGTGCAGAACTGGAGGCAAGTGGACGACCAGGGTAATTTCGAAGCCCGCGATGGAGGCGTGTACGTTATCCTGCAGGTGCTCAGGGAGAGAGCATGAAAATCAATGGTGCGGTGAGGTGGGCGTGCACGTGCACACGTGTGTGTGTTATCTGCGCATACGTACGTGTACATATATGCTGGGTGTGTGTGTGCATAGGAAAGCTTCCCGGGGAAGATGGCCCTCAAATGTACCTGTAAAGGATGAGACCAAATTGGCTACGTCAAGGTGCTGTTTTCGAAAAATGACGAGACCACCGTGTATGGGTAAAGTGAGGCAGAGCAGCCCTGGGGAAGGACCCCTGTCTGCGAGTCGGCCAGAAAGAGGTTGAAGAGGAACTGGGGGCTCTGAGGGGTCATCCAAGGGACTCAGTCTTTATCCTAAAAAGTAGGGGAAAATCAGCGACCAGGGGGACAGAGAGGGGCTTGGCCAGCCGTGACTTGTGAGAGCACATCCAGATGGCGGTGTGGAATGATCCCGTGCACGTTGTACACGTTGGAGCCACCGTCCGGGACTGTGTAGAAACAAGGATTCCTACAGAGCCCTCACTGCCCCCCGGAGGCTGTCCGGGTGCCACCCAGACGGACGTGGCTTCACCCACGCCTCTCGGGTCCTCCGCTGAGAGCAGACCCCAGGTCCACACCATTGCTTGCAGGCTGCGGGCATCAGTCTTGACACCCCAGTGGGGGAGGAGCAAGACCCAGGCGGGGGTGGGGGCTGATTTGATTCTGAACATCGTGCCGCACCGAGGGGGAGCCCCTGCCCCCACTGTGCGTCCTGGGCTCACTGACATCACACTGGTCCTCCCCACAGGTGGGATCTCCTGGGACATGGTGGTGCTCTCAGGGACCCTGGCCTTTTCTACAGGGGCTTCTCCCAAAGAAGTTACCCCTGTGAGCCCTGCCCCACCCCTGGCGCTCTCTTGCGCGCGCGCTCTCTCTCTCTCTCTCTCTCTCTCTCTCTCTCTCTCTCTCTCGACTGCCCCAGTTCCAAAATCAAGGAGTTGATTCTGTCTCGAAGGCTCCAGAGATCTTGGGCCAGCCTCTCTCCAGCTTCCGGTGGTGCCGGGGATACTTGGGGTCCCTGGCGTGTGGACGTAGAGGCATCAGGCCGGTCTCGGTCTCTGGCTGCACGTGCTGTTCCGTGCGTGTGTCTCTTCTCGTAAGGACGGCAGACGTGCTGGATTTAGGGCCCAGCCGAATCCCGTTATAACCTCGTCTCAGCTTGATTGCCTTTTGTGAAGACTCTTTCAAAATCAGGTCGCATTCACGGGTTTGGGTGTCGGGACTTGAGTATATCTTTGGGGGGACACAGACCACGAACACATCAGTCGTGTTAATGCCCCACGGAAGAGCCCAATTCCCAGCCCTTCATTTCTTGAGGGTTTTGTGGGTTTTTTTATACTCTTAGGCCGTTACGTAAAATATTTCCAAGCTAAAGTGTGTTTGCCGTGTGCTTTCGCGTTTGCAGCTTTCAGCCTAATCCCTCCCTGGGAAGACGGGGATCTCGCTGAAGTGTGGCTCCCCGGAAAGCGGTGGTGGGGCTGGAGTCTCAGGCTTCCCGAGAGCCCGCCACAGCCTCCCGGGGAGGAAGGGAGATCACAAGAATAACCAGAAGCCGTGCCGTCGTGGGCTGGGGGAGCCGCACAGAAGACGAGGCACTGTTGGCTCAGAACCGTGGCTGTCCCAGCCCTGGACTTCAGGACATTCACAATGTCCCATTGTGAATCGAACACCTGTTCCCTGTAAAGAACTCTTTTTGGAAGTAGCACGTTCCTCTGGCCTTCCATACCTAAAAATATGATTTCTGCTTGCCGACTTGGCCCCTTAGTTTGCCAAGGTGATCTCCAGTTAGGGGCTGAAAGAGAGGAAGAGGGCGGGGCGGGGAGGGGACCAGCCTTTAGACATCAGTCTTCGTCCGTGTACCCTCTGTCCTGCGTCACAAAGCATGTGGTGTTGGGAGGAATGGTGCGGCCTGGCCGCCGGTCCCACTGCGTGCTTTCACTCACCAGTCTGTCCAGCAGATACGTGTTTTGCGTGTACCAGGCACTGGGTGGGCCGGTTTGCAAGACAGACGCAACTCTGCCCTCGTCGAGTCTGTGGTCCAGGGGGAATAAAAGCATTCTTCCCATGATCGCACAGACGCCTAAGTATTCCCATCTGAGTAATTCCTCTCACATCGAGAGCGTCTCTTGGGGGCCTGGCTGATGTGGGGGTTCATGGAAGGCACCCCGGGAGGACTGGTGTTGGTTGGAGGAGGGGTGTAATCTCGGCGAAAGAGAGCAGAGGGGGCAATGTGCCCCGGGCGGGGTAACTGGGGGTGGGGGCCCGAGCCAGTGAGGAGCTGAGGTCAGAGGTCAGTGCTGTAGAATTTTGTTCGCAGGAAGGAAAGGCGTTCAAGACATTGATCTGGAAATAGACCTGAGATTTGTGTCAAAACACCGTGAGTGTTTGGGGCGCCCGGGGGGCTCAGTCGGTCGAGCGTCCGACTTCGGCTCAGGTCACGATGTCCAGGTTCATGAGTTCGAGCCCCCCGCGTCGGGCTCTGTGCTGACAGCTCGGAGCCTGGGGCCCGCTTCAGATTCTGTGTCTCCCTCTGTCTCTCTGTCTCTCAAAAATAAATAATAAAAAGAGAGAGAGAGAGAAAAGAAGAAGCACCGTGAGTGTTTCTCTGCCTCCATCAGCTTCTGTACATGAGAGCAGTGTTTTCCATCTCGGAGGCCACACTGTCAGTTCCCGGGTTAAGGGATTAATCACCAGCTGAAGGGCTTGTGTGAAACCTGGGTCTCTGATTGGGAGAGCGCCTCTCAACTTGTTATTCTTCAAGGCTGTGCTGGCTCCTCTTGACCTTTTCATTCTCCCATAAAACAGGTAGAGTTCGTTTGTCAAGTTGCACCAAATAACCCCAGGGTTCTCATCAGAATCCAGTTAGATTATTAATCAACGTGGAGAGAATTTCCCTTCTCGGAATTTGGAGGATACTTTTATCTTTGTGAGTTTTTTTTTTCCCCTTGAGCATTGGTTGTCTCTCCATTTCCTGTGTTCTTTAATATTATTCAATAGTTTAATAATTAAATATTTCATGATAGTTATTATAGTTGTATCTTAAATAGTATTTGAGAGCTGCATTTTCTTAAAGACTTTTTTTAATGTCTATATTTGAGACAGAGAGAGACAGAGCGTGAACAGGGGAAGGGCAGAGAGAGAGAGAGAGAGAGAGAGAGAGAGAGAGAGGAGAGCACAAGTCAAGGAGGGGCAGAGAGAGAGAGAGAGAGAGAGAGAGAGAGAGAGAGAGAGAGAGAACCCCAAGCAGGCACTGCGCTATCAGCAGAGTCCAATGTGGGACTCGAACCCACAAACCATGAGATCACGACCTGAGCCGAAGTCAAGAGCCAAAGGCTCACCTGACTGAGCCATGCAGGCGCCCTTCTTTCTAGAAAGATTTTTTAAGTGCTGGATCAATTTGTTAAGTAATTATAAAACCTGTAAGATTTTTAATTTTCCCTGAGTCACTTTTCTGACATTATCTTTTCCTAGGATTGGTGCATCTCAACCACAGCTTCAAATTCAAAGCCCTAAAGTTGTTTATTATCGACTCTGAGAATCCCATGCATTTCTGCTGTCCCTGGAGCTGGGCCCTTTCTATTCCTAAGTATTTGTGCTGCGTCCTTTTCAATTGATTATTCTTACCCACATGTATCACTCCATTGAGTTTTTCAGAATACACTTTTGAATTTATTTGTCTTCTTTACTTTATCTTTTTTCTCTCATGAATTCTCATTTTTATTTTCAGTATTTTCTTTCTTCTGCTTTCCTTGAGTTTATTCTCCTGGGGCTTTCCCCCCTTATTCCATAAGTTATATGCTTACTGCATTAATTTCTAGACTTCTTTCTAACAGAAGCATTGGATGCTGTAAACATCTCTCTAAATTTTAACCTGATAGCATCCCATAGAGATTGAGAAGCAGTATTTCTTTAAATCTCTCAAATCCAAATAATCTCCAGTTTTTGCTATGATTTATACATTATTAAATATTTACTTATCAAAATATTGGGTAATTTATATTATATAAGCGATTAGACTATATTTTTAAAATTTCCGATCATGTGGGGTTGTTAAGTGATAGAGTAAAAAATGGTCTTTATGGTGCAGTAAGAAAAATCAATCTATATGGTAGCAACTACTTAGGAGATTATTTTTTTAGATAGTTTACTGATCTGTGCTTTGCAGCCTAGGTTCCAAGATGGTCAATTTTTTTTTAACTATTCCCCGTGTACTTGGAGAAAATGCCCGGTCTGGAGTGGTTGGATGTTGAGCACTATATATGTTCCTTAGGTCAGCTTTCCCAAATGTATTATTTAATTATTCTAATGCGTGCTGAATTTTGTTTTTCTGTGTGATCTATCCTGTATTGAGAGCTATGTTAAGAACTTTGCCACATGACAGTGGATGGTCAGTTTCTCCTCTTAGTTCTGTCCATTTGGGGTTAGTGTATTTTGAAAGTGTATTACTTGGTGCATGCAGGTTTAGGGTTATTGAATCTTCCTGGTGAATTGGATGTTCTTCAATATATAGTGATACTGTATCTTCAGATGCTTGTTGTGTATTTCGTATGGGGCTAATGTTGTTTTACCAGCCCTCTTTTCATGAGTATCCGCATGGTCTGTCTTTTGTCATTCTTCCATTTGAACCTTTCTATGTCTGTTGTTTTAGACGTGTCTCTATAGCTACATTTGTTTTAAACCGGTTTAGCGCTCTTTGTCTATTCACTGAGAGTGTAGCCCGTTAATGTTGATGGTAATTTTTTATATATTTTGATTTATTTCTACCCTTTCAGTTTGTGTAAGGTTTAGTTTGATTTTGCCTTACTCGCAGCTAATTAGCCTGCTACTGTTTGGGGGAAGGAGACATAAGCTTCAAGGATCAGAAAGAAGGGACTTCATGGTGCAAGGAGTGGACAGTGGCATGAAAACCGTGTTGGCACTGGGTTCCTTTGCCCCCAAGTTCCATTGGGCCATCTTAGGCTGGAGGGCGGATGGATCCCGTGCTCACTGTCAAGCCGCATCCCTGCCAGAAACACAGAGTTTGAGGGGCCTGGTATTTTGTAACGAGTGGTAGCAAGACTGCTCTTTGTCTTGGAGAGAAACATGACTTCATCCCTCAAGGATGTCTGCTCCCAGAACAATCCCGAGCACTGGCCTGGGTTAGGAGTGGGCAGTGCCTTATGTGTTTCCTATACTCAGCAAGAATGAAATCAAGAAAGCAGAGACATTCAGGGCCCATGGTGGCCGCGCCCTCAGCGAGACGTTGGAAGATGTTCACGCTAGTTGCCGTCCCGCCGTCTACGCTACTTTTTAAATCAAGACGTCATTTATAACTTACGTCAAGGTATACACGCACAAATTGTGCAACGCTTTGATTCTTTATGCGTCCGTAAGTGTTTTGTTCTACCCATAAGTTTCATCGTCGGATTTCTCAGCCGGTTTACCTGGAAGTGACTTTATCTTGCCCTTATTCTGGAAAGGTATTTTGCAAGGCAGAGGCTTTGAAGTCTAAATGGTTTCCCTCAGCGCTGTTTACTTACTATTCCACTCTCCCATGGCTTCCAATAGTGTCATTGAGATGTCAGTCGACACTCTAATTGACGTTCCTATGTAGAAAACCTGTCTCTCCTTATGGTTGCTTTGAAGAAGCATTCGGTGGATTTAATACGTATTTAGGTATGGATTTCTTTTTATCTAATCCTCCTTGGGATGTGGGGAGGCTTCATAAATACGAGGATTGGTGTATTCTATCAACTCCAAAAGCTTCTCAGCCATTGGCTCACCTCTTTGAATAACATGTATCTGGGTTTCTTTCTCAGAGTACGACTCAGAGGCACTCTGGATTTTTCTCCCTCTGTCTTCCACATCTCTTAAACTGGCCTTCGTAGTTCTTGTCTTCTTGACTTCCCAGTTTGCACGTTCTCACTTATCATCAGATCTAACTTTTCCTTTATTAACTGTTTCTTGGATGTGGTCTAAACCACTGTTTACCTGTTGAGCTTTTAATTTAAATCATTGTAGTTTAATTTTTTAAAGTAGCCTTCACACCCAATACGGGGCTTGAACCTACAACCCTGAGCTCAAGACCTGAGCTGAGATCAAGAGTCAGACACCCAGCTGACTGAACCGCCCAGGCACCCCCAGTTTAATTTTTTTAAGCTCTACTTATGTTAACAAATCTGCTTGATCGTTTTATAATCTCAGGTTCCCTTGTTAATACTTTCAGTCTTCTTTTTTGTTTTTTAAACATATTTAACGTATTTTATATCATTTACACAAAAATTTCAACCTCTCTGTCTTTGCAAGTCTGATTCCGCGGCTCATCATCTCTGCTGCCTCTCGCTCATGGTAGCTATTTCCTCGCATATTTATGATCGCAAATCGGGTCCCTTGGAAGGTTTTCTGTTTGAGCTTTGAGACACGCTTAAAGTAATTTCTCCAGAGTCCTTATATTTGCTTCTGCCTGGTCCTTGGGATGCTACAGTCTGGGACCATTAAAAAGTAAATTTTTGGCTTGGAGTTTTTCAAGCTGGTAGTACCTGTGGATTTTGTTCTGGAACTAACCGTGAGCCGCAGGAGGCTGGCCTTGGCTTCTTACAGTGCTCACGCCTGAATACGCAGGTCCCCTCCCAGCCGTCCCCCTACAGTCTGCTCTGTGGGGATCCTGACTTTCAGCAGAGTGGCTCAGACCTGACCTCTCACCCCGCACGGCCCCAAGCTCTCTCCAGTCCTGTTCTCCAGACCCTGCTGAGACTCGGGTCTGGGTTACAGGGATTGACATCCACCTCGGGGACAAACATTGCTTCCTCTTAGGGAATATCTTCTGAGCCTCAATTTCTGCTTACATTTGTGTTCCCCTACGTACTATTGGATCAGCCATGCTTTAAAAAAAAGAGGATTTTCTTCTTGTTCTATCCAGCATCTTTGTGTCTCAGGAAGGCTCCCTCTGCATACGTAACCTGTTCTACTAGGAAGAATGGCATGCCACCTCCCCAGCCGCCCCCTTGCCACCTCCCCAGCCTCCCCCAGAGGCTCCCTGTTGAGGAAGGTGAATTCCAGGCACTAGGGCCCTTAAGCCTTGTGGCTTTTAGTGTCGCCGAGAATTTCTCGTATGTGTGCATCTGGTTCCCATCTCCGATATAGGTGTTTGGTGTTTGGGATGCCGTGGATGTCTATGAAATATTGTTTAAAAGATGAACATTTCTTGCTAAGAAAAACTTCTGGCAAGATTTGACATTCTCCTTTGTACCCATTCCAGGTCTTGAGGGACTTTTCTATTTTGAGGATTTTTTTTTCCCTTTTTAAGTTACAGAAATCCTTCCTGCTATAGTTTTCACCTGTTTCCTCTTTCCTGTTGACTCCCTTCCTCTTGAAGTTCCTCTGTAACTTGGGCATCGGCTCGGGCTGACAAGAAAAAGCCCCCGTGCCTCTATTCACAGTCGGGTTTTCTCACATGCCGTTAGACCAAACGCTGTGTTCACTGGTGAGCCTGTTCACCAGCTGTCTCCATCACAGAGGGTCACTGGGACTTCTGTCTGGGGATGACAAGTGTGCCTTAATCTCCGTGGGCAGCATAACAAAGCACGGCAGACCGGAGGGCCGCAAAGAGCAGGCATTGATGGCCCCACACTTCTGGAAGCCGGAAGCCGGAGACGGAGATCGAGGTGCGTCGAGGGTCAGGCTCCCCTGACTCCCGGAGGGGAGTTCTGCCTCGCCTCTTGCACCACTCCGATCCCTGCCACCCTGGTCACGTGGCCTCCTTGTGAGGACATCAGTCACATTGCATTAGAACCCATCCTACCCCGGTATGCCCTCATCTTAACCAGTTAACATCTCCAGCAACCCAGTTTTCAAATAAGGTCACATTCTAGGGGCCTGGGAGTCGGGACTTCAACATATTGTTTTAGAAAGGCACACAGTTCAACCCGTCAGAAACCGACATGTAAACACTAGGAAGGTCAACCCCGGGGTTTCTGCTGGTACTGTCACCCCCCAGTGAAGAATGCCCCTTTCGCCCCTCCCCCACGTAAAATACCGACCATTAGAAAAGACCAAGCACGTTACAGCATCTACACGAAATGCTTTCCAACTGCTTTTCTCGGCCACATGCTTGGGTCCCTTCCGCTGTTTTGTGTAACAAGCCTCACTTTGGTGTCCCTGTGCTGTCTCGTGAGTAAGCTGACCTTTAAGAGGAAAGCTAGTTACTCTGCACCAAAAGCACAGACACAAGGAGGCCCAGGGAGGCCAGCAGACTTCTGTCTGTGAGACGCTGTGTCCCCAGGATTCTGGCCTCGTGCCACGTCCTGACCAAGTGTCATCATCTAGGGAAATGAGGGTCCTAGCCTGTCACCGTCTTGCTTGCCACTCCTATCTTTGATTTCTTTTGGTAAACACCTAGGAAAGTGCCTGAGATACTGCTGGGAACTCACTGATACTCAGACCTTGTGGGGACCCTTTTGTCTTACGTACATTTAGACACTAGGTTCGGCGCCCTGAGCCGCCTAAGATGGGATTCGTTGTGTCCATTCTGCGGATTTCATAAGTGTGTTATATAGATGAACAGTGATGTGGGCCCAGCTGTTGACAACCAGCACATCTCCGAAAATAGTCAACGTAAAACCCCTTAAACAAACGTGTGGAGGCCTGAAGATCGTAGCCGCCCTGAGTATCTCCGAGTTGGTGGGCGGGGTGGGCAGAGAAGCCAGGAGTCATCATCTGGTGCCGTAAGTAACATGGGGAGCCCCGGGGAAGACTCCCTAACACCGCCTGCAGCGTCGGGGGGTTTGGGGAGACTTCCCGGCAGCGACCCAGCCCTGCGCCGTGAAGTGGAAGAGGGGTGCAGCCAGTGGGTGGAGGCGGGCAGGCAGGAAGGGCATCCCGGGCAGTGACCACAGCACGCGCGGTGTCGGGGACACGGGGAGCTCGTGCTCATGGGGCGCGTCGGCGTGGCCCAGCCCGAGTTCTGGGGCAGGGAAGGTGGGGGACAGTGGCAGGGCAGAGGGAGCAGTGACCAAGAAGAGCGTGGCCGTGCAGCTCTGGAGTCTGTCCTTCTTCCGGAAGAGCTGGGGACCTGTGGTGCATGGGGGTAACTTGACCCGCTTTGCTCCTAGAAAGATCATTTTAGTAGCAGGATTGCAGATGGGCTGTGATGGATGGGACCCGGCCTGAGATTACTGCATTCTGGCAGGAACCGATGAGGGCCCAAGCCACGTGACCGATAGCAAGGGCTGGAAGGGAGGCGGGGGGAGGAGTGAAAGATACTGAGAACGTCTCGCCAACACGTCTCTGCACGTTAGAATCTGGGAATAAGGAGGCACAGAAGTGAGTGTCATTCTTGCCTCCTGGTTTGGGCAACGGGGTGCACGGGGCACTTACAGAAGACGATACGGTTCAACAGGCAGCTTTCAGATGGAAATTCTAGAAGTGGAGGTCTGCTTCCTTCCCAGTCACCATCGCTAGTTTTCTGTGTGACACTCGTCAGCGCCCCAGCCTCCCCCCATCACCCCCCCCCCGCCATGACACACAGGTGTCTCCAAACACTGCCAGACGTCCCCTTGGGGGACAAAGCCTGACGCAGTTGAGGACCCTGTTCTAGAGGCTCAGGGTTTCAGGAGAGGAACAGCGCACAGAAACACGACTCAGGTGTTCGACGTCTGATACGCGTTCCACGGAGCAGCCCTTCCCACGGCCAGTCAGCTCTGTGACACGGAGCATGTGTGCGAGCGTGTGTGACATGTGTCCAGCCCTACGTCGGCATGTTCCCAGGAGTATCTTGTCCAGTTTTCTCTGCTGGGGCGCTTTTAGACTCTCTTGAATTGTATTGTCATATCTTCCTTTTATTTCCTTGAACGTATCCGATGTCATAATTTCACATCCCACATCCGGTAAATCAGGGCACGTCTGATGCCACAGGCAGCTGTCTTCCTGGTCATGTGCTCGGTGGCCATGAGCTCGTGCTCCCTGGAGCTGCATCTGAGGGAATTCTCAAAGGCTGGGTCTCATGGGGATTTCTCTAGAGGGCCTTGCTGTGTGTTTCTGCTGGGCACCTCGGGTGAGAACTAGCCAGGATCACTTGAGTCTGTGTTGCCGTTGTTGGGTGACCCAGAGAATGCATTCGGGCCAGGAGGGGCTGTGTGGGCGCAGAGGTCCCAGGGGCTCGTTCTCGCCCTCCCCGTCCTGTGCCAGTGCTCTGTCGTGAGCCCTTGTCTGTAGGAGGAATTTCTGTCCACCTTGCCCTGAGGGCAGAGCCCTGCCCCACCCCGAGCCCAGAGGGTGGCGTCCCTCCTCTGGGCCCCTCGCTGCTGTAAACGGATCGTCAGGATAGCAAACCTGGATGTGACTCTTGACTCCTCTCCCCCCTCACTCATCACATCCAGTTGTAACTGGTTTGTCGAACAGACTTGGCTTGTGATCGGATCAAAACACACCTTCCGATGCTTGATGCCCGTCCAAGTGAACCACAGGGAGACCCCGTCAATTTGCACAGCTTTTGCTTCCCACTCCCGGAAAATAGACAACCGTGTTTGCTCTAAGTGTTAAATACTTGATTGAGGAATGAGTATTTCAAGTCCTAAGGACTGGCCACACTCTGGTCTCTTTGCCTGGCTGGAACCTGCTGTGTCCCCTCCAGGGTCAGATCGGGAGGGCAGGGGATAAGGGAGAGGACACATATACTTACACTGCTCTGTGCCCAGCTGGGCTCTCGCTGACCCTTCCTCTCAGGGAGAGCTGTCCTGTCTTCTTCGGGGGGTATTGTGCCTGGAGACCCCCCCCCCACCCAGCCTGTGCACACTAACAGGACAGAGGCCTCTCTCTTTGGAAGTTACCTGGAATTCTTCCCTAAGCCCTGGGCCTGCTGCCACACCACTTCTGCTCCAGACAGGGTCTCCGAGACCCCCACACTGGCCCCTTTCCCATGTGGCCATGCCTGATCTGTAAGACATTTTCTCGCATCCTTCCCCCTACAAGCCCTGTGAACACAGGCCCGCTCTCTAAACGGCCCCGCCCGAGCCACCCGGAGCAAGGGCCACCCCGTGGCTCTCTCGATCCCAGGCCTGAGCTGCAGCGTCCCCAGCAGATCACAGCTGTCACCGTGGGGCTTGAAGCAAAGAAGCTGCCATCCCCCCACCCGGTCCTCTGGGTGGAAGGGAAGGAGGGGTATGACAGCACAGACTTTGCCAAAGTTACCTTCCTTCCAGAACCCTCTCTCCTTCCTGTCCAGGGTCTGTTCTGTCCTCAAGGAAGGCGGGGCTCCAGGGTCGAGCAGACCTTACTTGTTGTCTCGAAATTCTGAAACATCATACCTCATGTGTCTTGGGGACTTGGTAGGAACTTTAATTTTCATGACTCAGTCATGAAACCCTGTTCGTTGTAACTTCTCGGTAACCCTGTTCTTCCGCAAGCCGGGACCCCACTCCCTCTGTTTGCCCGGGAAATGGCTCCTCATCCTTAGAGGTGACCCCAGATGCCCCCACCGCCTCCGTGGCTTCTCCGGCTAGGATTGACTTCTCATTTACCTCTGCCCCCGCGTCTCCTTACGCCTTTCTTTCTCCTTGCATCAAACCCGCATCGTGTGTGTTCGCTCACCTTCTCTTCCTCGTGGCTGTGAACTTGTGTGGGCCACGAGCCACAGCCCTTTTTGTATTCCTGAGGCTGCTCACGGTATCGAGCACTGTGAGGTGTTCCGCAGTCCCCTGGGGAAGTGAGGTGAATGCACGTGGCCGGTCCGGCGTTCTCTTCGAAGCAACAACCACGCAGCATTCAGTCCCAGGCTTCCGTGTTTAAGTCAGGGGAAAACTTAACCACGGCGGGGTGGGGGGGTGCCGATCAGCTTCGTCTTCTCTTCAAGATGTCCCCCTCCTCCCCGCCATCTGGGCGTGAGCCTTTATTAAGCTCACCCTTCCCCCTAGTATTTAGGGGGGGGGATCATTTAGGCCCGGGTTAAAGAGGACCCTGACCTCCTATAGATTTGGTGGTCTGGAGGTATTCATTGTATTCATGGAAATGGTGGTAAATGTGGTGGTAAACAATTTCTAGAGATTACTTTTTAAATGTGTATTTACTTACTTTGAGAAAGCATGCACAAGCAGGGGATGAACAGAGAGGGAGAGAGAGAGTGAGCACGAGCAGGGGAGGGGCATAGGGAGGAATAGAGAGAGAATCCCAAGCAGGCTCCATGCTCCGCACCGAGCCCGACTCTGGGCTTGATCTCACCACCATGAGCTCGTGACCTGAGCTGAATCCAAGGAGTTGGACGCTTAACCGACTGAGCCACCCAGGCACCCCTTTAGAGATTTTGATACACTTGCTTTACCTGGATAAAGGCACAAGCAAACAAATACTCTAGCAATGAAATCATGTCTATAATTGAACCTAGGAAGGCTTTTTATTTTTTTCTTCTGTGACGTCCAAGTTCACTAGAACTGTTTGCACTCAAGTGTAGGGGGAATCATGAGCATCTCATGAGGCATTTCCTTTCCAATTCTGTCACACCAGGTCAAAATGCTCTTGTGGTAAAACACAGGCCTTGATTTAGGCTGGCCCCGAGGCTTTTGTCCTCGCCAAGCAAGGAAGTGGCCATGTCCGCATCCTGACTCTAAACTCTGCGCTTACGCCACGGAGCCCGCGACATCCATTAAACCCCAGAGAGCGGATCTTCCCTCACGTCTTCGCCCAGATGCAGCATGAAATCACCGTTCCCACTGGGGGCATCTGGCCTCCATACTCACTTTAGCCAAGATAGCCCTCCCCGGGGTTTTAATGCAACCTATCGTTTAGCCAAGGGGATGACGGGACACGTGGATTTTTCACAAGCTTCCGGCCACAGAGCAGTAGTTGTCACACAGTGTATGCGTGAATGTTTCTGGACTTCTCAGGGCACTGGTGGCAGTATGCTCCTGAGATTGTTTGACCTTGTTTTAAATTAAAGGTTTTGTTTGTGTGTTTGTTTGTTTGGTTTTACATTTTTAAGATGTTTATTTATATTTGAGAGAAAGCAGAGACAGAGGGAGGCACAGAATCTGAAGCAGGCTCCAGGCTCTGAGCTGTCAGCACAGAGCCCCATGCGGGGCTCGAACTAACCAACCCTGAGATCATGACCTGAGCTGAAGTCAGAAGCTTAACCATCCGGGACACCCAGGTGCCTAGACCCTATTTTAAACGTTGACTCAACATGTGCACATTGCACAAGAGTAAAATGGAAAAGGCTGCACAGAGCTCTGAGCTCAAAGATCTGAAACTGTCCATAGCTCTCTGATGAGCATTTCTTAAAAAAAAAAAAAAAGTGTGTTCCCCTTTAAGGCAACCCCCCCCCCCCCCAGCCCTACAGCCAGCAGCTGGCCTCTGAGAGCCCTGCCTCAGGACACTGGCTGTGCTGGGCCTAGTAAGTCATCCGTTTGAATAATTTTCTATATATGGAGTCGGAGGTCATGGAGAACGGATATGCCTTTGTTCTCCAAGCACTGCCAAGGGAGGTTTCCCCAGAGCGCGTGCGGATCCGTTCATCCCCAGGGAGTGAGTCCCGGGGCTGCGGGGCCTGGCGGGGCGAGGAGAGGTGCGGGGCGCACTGGGAACGCTCACGGAGCCCCTGGGATTTGGGGTTCAGTTTCCAGGCATGTTTGCTAATAAACAAAAGTTTTGTCCGGCGCAGAAGAGCATTATGCCCAAGTGTGTATGTGGCTGTTTTAAGGAAAGGAAACGGCGACACCCCCAAGCTAGAGAACAGCCCCGCAGGCCAGCGGAGCAGAACCGAGGGCAGGCGCCCGAGACGCCGGGCCCAGCACCGCCCGCCCGGGGCCCCGCTCGGTCCTCCGCCCGGTCCTCCGCCCGGTCCTCCGCCCGGTCCTCCGCCCGGTCCTCCGCCCGGCTCGCTAAGCAGGCACCGCCCAGGGCGCTGATTGGCGTTGTGGGCGGGGGGCGGGGCAGTGCGCTGGGAGTGCTCCCAGGGAGGAGGAAGAGGAGGCAGGGCAGGAGCCCCGGTTGGGGGGGGGCGGCGGCGGGACGGTGGCCCTGATTGGTGGTAGTGGCGGGGCCCCGGGCAGGGGCGGGGCTTCTCGGGACGGGTCCTCTCGGGGGCCGAGGAGGAGGAGGAGGAGGGGAAGGAGAAGGAGGGAGACCTTGGGGCTGCAGGCGCTGATTGGTGGCAGTGACGAGGGGCGGGGCAAGGGGACGGGCGCTGATTGGTGGCTGATGGAGGGCGGGGCGGGTTGGGGCGGGGCTGCGCGGGCCTTGTCCTCGCCAGGTGGAGAGGAGGAGGAGGAGGAGGAGGGAGCATCTGATTGGTCGTAGTGGCTGTGGGCGGGGCGGGGCGCGGCCGCCCACAGCTGGTTCTCACGGGCTGGTGGCTGCAGCAGCAGCAGCAGCAGCAGAAGGAGTAGGAGGGAGCATGTGGGGCGGCGGGCACTGATTGGCGGTAGTGGTTGTGGGCGGAGCGGGTTGGGGCTGGGCTGCGCGGGGCTGGCCCTCGC
Source organism: Felis catus (assembly GCF_018350175.1). NCBI lineage: Eukaryota > Metazoa > Chordata > Mammalia > Carnivora > Felidae > Felis > Felis catus. The sequence continues at coordinate 149,097,706 of NC_058372.1, read as the reverse complement.
CAGGTGGTGGTAGCAGGAGGTGGAGAGGAGGAGGAGGAGGAGGAGGAGGAAGCATCTGATTGGCCGTAGTGGCTGTGGGCGGGGCGGGGCCGCCCAGGGCTGGTCCTCGCGGGGCGGTAGCAGCCTCGGCAGCAGCTGCAGCCGCAGGAGAAAGAGTAGGAGGGAGCATGTGGGGCGGCGGGCACTGATTGGCGGTAGTGGTTGTGGGCGGGGCGGGGTGGGGCAGGGCTGCTGGGGGCTGGTCCTCGCGGGGAGGCAGCAGCAGCAGCGGCAGCAGCAGCAGCAGCGGGAGGTGGAGGAGGAAGAGGAGGAGGAGCTGGAGGCCGCTGGGGCAGCGGGCACTGATTGGCGGTAGTGGCTGTGGGCGGGGCGGGCTGCCCGGGGCTGGTCCTCGCAGGCTGCAGGGGGAGGAGGAGGAGGGAGGAGGGAGCGCTGGAGCGCCGGCCGCCGTGGCCGGCTCGGCCTGCCCTTTGTGCCCGCAGCCCGCGCCCCGCACCGATGGCCGCCGCGCCGGGCTCCCTGGCGGCGCGCACCCGCCCGCGGACCTGACCCCGCGCGCCTGGGATGCGCCGGGAATGCGCGTCCTCCGGGCCTGCGGCTCCTCCCGGCTGGGCGCGGGGCGATGGACCTGAGCATGAAGAAGTTCACCGTGCGACGGTTCTTCTCCGTGTACCTGCGCAAGAAGTCGCGCTCCAAGAGCTCCAGTCTAAGTCGACTCGAGGTAAATGCCGTCGCCTCTGTGCGCGCAGGTACCCGGGTCCTCGCCGCGCCCTGGAGGATGCTGCGGGTCTCAGAGCCATTCCGAGCCCTTTCTATTGTCACATGCACGGTACCCACAGTCCCATGTCTGGGAGTTAAAGTTTTTTGAGAGCCGGTCCGGTTTTTCTAAAATCGAACGCTATTGTTGGGACTTAGTAATAACTGGACCGGTCCTCGGGCTCTCATCGGGGACGAAACTCTGCCCCTGTGGAATTTCTAACTCATTTTGTTCCCGGGTCTGCGCAGGATGCGGGTCAGTCACCGTGCCCACATAGGTGCTCCGGGTAAGGGGGGCGTTGGGATCCGTGCGGCTGGGCTGTCGCTCCCCCGAAGTCCCAAGTACAGAACCTCCCCGGCGCTCCCCTCGGCTGTGGGTCGGGGTGGATCGGGTTTATGGTACCGTGGCCCACAGCCACACAAGTGCTCCCGTAGCGGGCAGATGTTCTGTACTCGAAATCCGTGTAGCGTTGACCATATGTGTATGTATACATATATAAAGGTAGCAGTAGTATCCCCTCCCGCCAGTCTGAAACGATGCTCAGTAGTGAAGTGCCTGATGCAATATCCCTGCAGCTCCGGGTTTGATATAGATTCGACCTGAAACCCAGAGGACCCTGAAAATTAATGTCCTTTTCTCCTGTCCCTCATCTTGTCATCTTTGGGTTTCCAAAGTCATCTGTGGGCAGTTCTCTGATGTGGTTTTTATTTCAGCAATCAGACCTTCTTCTCCTTATCCCAGTGTTCCAATTACATCGTTGAATCTATAGATGACCAAATGGTGGAACCCTGTTTAAGTAAAACAGAGACATTGTGATGTTGGGGGGAGGGGCTGGCGACACAAGCTAGCGTTTCCCTTCGACATTGCCCTGGCCTTTGCCACAGGGCTGGCGCCCATCTCCGTTTTTGTTTGTTTCTAATGAAGTCGAATCAGTTGGAACAATGTCACATTTTTCATGTTGGCCTTCTTTGTCCAGCTGCCATGATACCGATACGGGCGTGGGTTGTTACAATTAAGAGATCTTTAAGCAAAGCTCAGGGGTAGACATGAATGCAACAGGGAATTACTTGCATAAAAAGTTTCCTTTGCGGTATCACCGAGTCAGAATTGGACTAGATGGGAATCTTTGTGGCTGGGCTCTGAGGGTAAAACAGATTTTTCAAACAAGTACAACTGTTAATCAAATAATGGAGGAGGGCTTGCCTTAAACCTCACATTGACAGAAATTAAACATATGTTCATTGAGATAAATCACTTTGCTGGATCTCAGGCACTTTAAAAAGCTGAAGCTGATAAGAATAGAAACTCAGAACAGTATTTACCTTTATGCCTAATAAGTTTTTATTCATCAAATGCCAAGTTCATTATACAGCTCCTTGTCTCCTTCCGTTTCTTGTCCTTGCCTCGGGGAGGCACACGGGTGAGCCAACTCCCGGGGCTGTTCGGGAAGAAAGGCAACAGATACCAGGCTGAACTAGCGGAGGGTCAGCGATCCTATACAGCATGATATACACAACCTCCCGTGTCATGGCTCAGCAAAGAGAACCAGGTTTTGAAAGTACCTCAAAAAAAGAATATAATGGACGCCTGGGATGGCTCAGTGGTTGAGCGTCCGACTTTGGCTCAGGTCATGATCTCATGGTTCATGGGTTCAAGCCCCGTATCAGGCTCTGCTGACAGCTCAGAGCCTGGAGCCTGCTTCGGATTCTGTGCCTCCCTCTCTCTCTGCCCCTCCCCCGCTTGTGCTCGCTCTCTCTCTCTCTCTCTCTAATGAATAAACATTAAAAAAAATTAAAAAGACATGGTGAGAAACCAAGAGGGGAATATAAATGAGGTTTCTTCAATGTGAAAATAAAATTTCTAAAAACAATAAATACACCGTCGGCTACGTATGTCCACTGACTAGAAAGGGATGTGATTGATCTATCAGCACGTAATCGATGGGCACTTCATACAGTCTGGATGCTGGATGCTGGACAGAAGCATTAATAGAGAATGGGCAGCTCAGATAAAGTACTCTGTTCTCTACAAATGCCTTCACCTGTGTCTTAGGAAAAATCATGTAGACATGTGTTACTATCCTCAGTCAATTGCTAGGAGGATCTCCCCCCAGAACTGAGGATCTTGATGAAAGCTTACCAGCTGATTGATTCTGCAATTGCTTTGTAAAGACCTAGTATTTGTTCAGCCCTTTTCTCAGCATTGTAGATCCAGAAACCCTAAGTCCTGGAAGTCCTGGCCTCACGGTGCCTCCACCTAGTGGGGGTTCTAATAAGTCGCTGACCCTGTGCTTTAGTCCAGTAACTTCCAGATTCCGATCCAGCTGCCTTTCTTTTTCCACAGAAGGCTGTTAATTTGTTTGCGTGTCCACAGCAGATTATAGGCCAAGAAATGCTCATCCAAAAAAAAAAAAAAAAAAAAGTTAAATTTCAGAGGGGAGGTCTGTCCATAGTTTGAGGTTGTGTGATAGGACATATAAAGCCTTAGCACGGATGTATATTTCCTGTTTGGACTAAAGAAAAAGACAACTCATTTTGTAAACATGAACATATTGTTTTAATTGTTTCTGTGAAATTTATTTTGTAAAATATACACAGAGACTGAACAATTTGGTTTTTGAATTCAAAATCTGGTGACATAAACAGGAAAGTGACTGTAGCTACTTTAAGGGTAAAAACACTGTTATTTTTATTAAAACAGACATCAGGGAGAGACGTGGTCTTAATGTTTTCGTACTTGGTTTTAAATTTAACCTCACTTTAATCTAGAATCCAACATTTGGTAAGCTCTAACCAACAGAGAAGCCAGATTACTTAATCAGACTTGGAAACAGTTTATGAATTACAGCTTAAATATTTTTGTAGTGTCTCAGCATTGCACCAACTAAGATGACCAGGATAGTTGACTCTGGCTGGAATGATTCTGGGAGTTTCTAAATGGAAAGTGGATATCTTTCCTAGACTTCTTTGAGCATGCCGGAGAAAGGCATCAAGTCTCGGTGTCTGCCCTTCACCCTGATCTCAGGGCATTGACAACACTGCCCGAGGATCTCAGCACCTTCCCAGAAGGTGCAACCGTCTCCTGATTCAGCAGCCCATTTTACAGATGAGGAAACGGAGCCCGAGGAAATCCAAAGGGCTTGCTTTATGGTCCTGGCCCCTAGAATGTCGTAAAGGATGCTCTTGCTATAAGGACGTGTGCTATCATTCTGGGTTGTATCGTTACTGGAGTTTACCAGGTGTTAGACGAGACTTGAAGGAAGGCTGTTGTAATCGTTACAAGGAAATTACCCTGAGGGAAATTGGGATGTTTTGGAATGTGCCCCAAACCTAAGATTCTTCTAGAGAACCTTTTTTGGAAGTTAGAAAGTTCCAGGTGAACCTGGGCTTTGTGTCGCAGTCACCTGAATTGGATTCTCAAGTCCACCTTTCACAGCAGCTGGCTCCTTAAACTCTGTGAGCCTCCTTTCCCTGCACGGTGAGACGGGAGAGTAGTTCCTGCCTCAGGGGGTTAAAGTGGCCAGCGTGAGCTGTCGTGAAGACTTAACGCTGCTCTGGATGGTAACTCTGCAAGTCAAGAGTTGTCAGCTATGGATACTGATCAATATTTTCTGGTTTATCGACATTTTTCCTATTGCCCAGTGTCTCCTGCCTCTGTGTGCACCTGAGATTGCCCCTACCGCCTGCAGAACCCACGGCGTGTGCTATCTCAGTACACTCTCAGCCTGGTAATTAAGAGTTCAGATGACCTTCCTGTGTGACTAGGGGAAGAAAAGGCCAGAGATCGGCCCCATTCGCTAAGATGAAGTTCCCGTCCCCTGGCTGGGATGGCGATGTCCTTCTATCCTTATCTTACGTACCGCGCTATGAGTCAGCTGTACTGATCCGTGAACTCGTTACCAGTTCGGGTCCCAAAGCCATGGCATCATGAGTTGAGGTGGCTTCTAGAGTCAGGAAATGCCCCAGCATCGGTGGCCCGACTGATGGAGCTTTGGGAAGGAGTCCTCCTTGGCTGGGCCTTCAGTTCCCCAGGAGAGACCCCAAAGCTCCAGTGCCTGGCTTGGGGCCTGGGGCAGGTTGAGAGGGGTTGGCTAGGAAGGGCGTTGAGTGCCTATTTTTTTTAAATTAATAAAAAGTGATATTATGTACTGAGTAAGCTTTATCTACCAATTGGCCAAAGGTATCAATACTCAAAGTCAGTCACTTAAGGAACAGTCATTTTGTTTGGAGTCATCAAAGCCAGGGAGTCGGTTCTCTTTGACTACCTGTCATTTCATCTGTCTTTGACATTTTTGCTGAAAGACCATTGAGGGTGAGTGACAAGGACACAATGTCCTTTAGCTGGGAGACGGATGATGGTGAGCGGTTAAGCGGAAGGAGAATTTCATTTATGTATTCACTCAATTGTTCACACAACTCCAAGAATTTTGAGCATCTACCATGTACATGGTGCTAAGCAGTTGGTATATGATATGTGATCTTTATATGATCTCTGCCCTCCATGCACTTAACATCTAGTGGGAGAGGCATTCTTGTGAACGGAAGCCCTACAGCGTGGAAGTTCTGTGAAATCACTGGACGTAAATGGTCTTACTATACCGATTGTCAATTCGTTTCCATTTCCCACGGTCGAAGGTAACTGAGCGCTATCTGTGAGTATTTTTTAATTGCTTACCCCCTTTTAAAGGGAAGCATGATGTGCCGATAAAGTAACTGCTGAGGGACTCTCACCAAGTACTGTGAGCGTTGTTGGCTCTAGTCATGGAGAAAAAGAAAGCTTCCTGGAAAGTCAGGCATTAAGGCTTCTTCTTGGTGCTTGATAGGTAAGCTCTTCTTCTAGATCTTGGGTGGTTTCCCGGAAAACCATTTCTAATTAAAATAATTTTCAGGTGCCTTCAGTAAAGGCACCCAAAAGTTCTGTGTTAAGGCTGATTTTTTTATTGGGCTTTCAGAACAACAAAAGGCAGAGACGACCACAATAGATAGTCCGTATTGATGAGTACTTCATTTGCTTATCATTCTGCTTATGTTTATTCTATTTAAAAAAATTTTTTTAATGTTTTATTAATTTTTGACACAGAGAGAGACAGAGTGTGAACAGGGGAGGGGCAGAGAGAGAATGAGACACAGAATCCGAAGCAGGCTCCAGGCTCTGAGCCATCAGCACGGAGCCTGATCAGGGGCTCGAATTCACAAACCGCGAGATCATGACCTGAGCTGAAGTCGGACACTCAACCGTCTGAGCCACCCAAGAGCCCCTGTTTATTCTATTTTAAAGACACTAAAATTAGGGGCACCTGGGCGACTCAGTTAAGCAGGTCAAGAACTCACAGCTTATGGGCTCGAGCCCCGCATCGGGCTCCGTGCCGACCGCTCACAGCCTGAAGCCCGCTTCAGATTCTATGTCTCCCTCTCTCTCTGCCCCAACCCCGCTTGTCTCTGTCTCTGTCTCTCTGTCTCTGTCTTTCTGTCTCTCTCAAAAATAAATAAGTATTAAAAAAAAATAAAGACACTAGAATTTCTTTGTGGTCATTTTTTGTGATAAGCCTTATACCTGCAATTTCAATACAGAATTTCTCTCCGTACACGGAAGGAAAGTCCCCAGAGTATCATTGCTTGTTCAAAAGTGTGTGAAAAGACAGCGGAAAATATTGAGATCTCACCCAATTGTCTTCTTTCACCTCGTTTACACCTTCTTTCCGTAAATCTGCGGGCAGGCAGTCCTGTCTCATACCCCAACACAGCAAAGGAGGTTTCCCTATGTTTTTCCTGCTTTCGCAAGCCCAGGAAAGAGCTGAACACCGACTAAGGGAAGGACGGGGTCTCAGTCCACATCATCTGACTTATTACCCAGGATTTCACTCTGTTTCTCGCATGAGAAACTGCATGAACAGTGTCCCGGATGTGGCAGATTAGCAAGTGGGTAGGAGACGTCCGACCTCTCGGATGCAGGGAGGGAGGTGGAGAGAGAGAGAGGCTCTGGGGCTGGAACCGAGAGTCATGCTAACCAGTGTTGTGGGGTTGTTCAGTACATTCGGGTGCTCCAGTGGAAAGTGCCCCTCCAAAATGTGGGGAAATCGAGCCTAGGTCTGTTTGGGATACAGTTGGCAACCAGTAGTCGAGCCAGGAATAACCTTCATCTTTGGCCCGAAGGTTCTGGGCGCGTCAAGCTAACACTAACGGCGTCCTGTACGTGCCCCACCGTTATTTCTGATGACGCGGGTTACGTTGTGCGGTATTTTCCCCCCAGCATTACATGTTTGCTGATATATTTTCACTGGTAAAAGCTATTAAATTAAACTCAAGTAGGAATTATCAACAAATAGTCTGTTAAGCCACAGAGCGATTTAATCAAGCAAATGGACGAGGCACAAATATGTTCAGTATAAACTGTGGTTCATCATATCTGCTTCGCAGCTGCGTCAGAAGCCCCTCCTGCTACGAGCCGGCGAGGGGACGCCGTGGTGGCGCGGCTGCAATTAACCACTTGGAACCCGCACGCCGGGCCACGGATGGCGAGCGTGTGGGAGACACAAGCCCACGATTTCCCACTGAGCAGGCAGGACTCTGTGTCTGAAACCGCCCGACATGCGCCGTGGCACAGACTCTCCCCCACCAAGCTGTAGTCAGGCTCTGAGTCTCCGACCTTGGGCTCCTGTGTCATCCTGTGTTGGGTCTGCAGTGCCCAGTGTTAGCAGGAATCCCGCTGAGTCCCTTGAGAGAGAATTCCCCCCCCTCTCCTCCCATACCCTCAATATCTGACCAACTTCTTTTTTTTTAAATTTTTTTTCACATTTTTATTTTTGAAACACAGAGTGCAAGCAGGGGAGGGGCAGAGAGAGGGGGACACAGAATCCGAAGCGGGCTCCAGGCTCTGAGCCGTCAGCGCAGAGCCCGACGCGGGGCTCGAACTCACGGACTGTGAGATCGTGATCTGAGCCGAAGTCGGACGCTGAACCGACTGAGCCACCCAGGCGCCCCCCAGATTCCTTATCCCCACCACTCTGCAGCTGATGTCTGCTGGCTCTGGCCCGCCTACAGCAAGAATCCCACTAGGTCGGTCTAGAAAGACTCACCCTGCCCTCACCGACCCTGCAGCCCTACTTCTTGCCCATAAATCCCCACTCTTCCTTCTTGTATCCGAGTGGGGCTCAGCCTCTCTCCCCTCCCGCGAAACCCTATTGCTGTTCTCCCAGGAATACAGTCTTCCTCACTGTCTTTAGCAAGTGTCAGCATAATCTTTCTTGCCTGGCACTTAATGTTGTGGTCATCTGCATATGTACCTGGAGATCCATGAAGGGTGTCCCAGGAACACCACCGGTCAGAGAACCCTCCTCAGCCGCATCGGGAAACTACAGAGCACACATGCGCCCCGCGAGCTCTGCTTTACAAAGGTCCGGAGAACCTCCACACCCTGCACTGTGCCACCTCCCACCACTGGATGCGCCCCCACCTTGCTGGCCGCCCTTCTCCTGGCCACCTGGCCCTTCCCTCTGCCTCTCCGGGCCCCTCACCCTGTTGAGCTCCTGCCTCCTCAGCGACAAAACAGGGAGAAGCATAGGCCAGTGCTGTCCTCGAGTTATTAGATGCTCGCAAAGTGAAACGTGCCTCGTCAGGGCAGAGTCTGCACTTGGCGTTCTGTGGGCTCAGGCGAGGCCGGCTTTGGTTGGACCCTGTCTGCATAGGGTTTTGCACTACGATACAGAAACACAGAGTTTCTCCCCTGTCTCGCCCTTCTGAGTGCACATCTGCTTCGGGTTAGTATTATCACCACAAAGCAGCTTGTCGTAAGTTGTGGCTCTGTTAAGGTTACCGAGAGTGATGGTTTAATCGACGTTGCCGACGTTTGAAATGCGGGTCACGGAATAGCAGCTCTTGTAAAAGAGAAGGGGGGTTCGCGGGCTGACACAGGGTGGCCGGGGCTGGGGGTGTCGGGAGAGGGGGTGAGGTCCCGGTACATATGCTCTGGCTTCTCACAGAAAATCGTCCTTTCTTTCGACTCTTCTGGTCTCCCGCGTGACATTAACAAGATTCAAAAACCTGACTCCGAGAACGAGCGCTTAGACTATTGGCCGTTGTGTTCCCTCCCGTTGCCAGAGAAAAGAGGGCTCTGAGTAAGACCCACAAGCCAGGAGAAACAGGCTTCGTGCCCTGGAATGATTCGTGCGCTGTGTTTTCCGGCGTGGGATTTTCAGATTGAGCCAGAACACGAGTCTGGGACCTGCTTCGATGGGTGTCTGCCGTTAACGTGAGTTGGGACACTTTGCATGAGACGTCCTGGCCACACCGCCTGCCCAAGGCCCACGGGCTCACAGCTCTTCCTAACATGTGCAGCTGGATTTATAAGGGGAAGGCGGGGAGGGATTTTACCGTGAAAGACTCTATTTTGGAACGGTGATGGTGAAAATGCTCCAGTGACCACTTAAATTGCTCATCTGGGTCTCAAGGTTCACATTTTTTTTTAAGTTTTATTTGTTTTTTTTTTTTTTTTTTTTTTTTTGAGAGAGCACAGAAGCAGGGGAAGGTAAGAGAGAGAGAGAGAGAATCCTAAGCAGGCTCCACATTGTCAGCACAGAGCCCAATGCAGGGCTTGAACTCATGAACCGTGCGATCATGGTCTGAGCTGAAATCGAGTCAGATGCTCAACCGACTGAGCCACCCAGGCACTCCCAGCAATGTTCACACTTTTGGCCCAGGATAATTGCAGACTTTCTAGAACTAAGGTTGGATATAATATTGATTTCCAAATGTATCTTCCTATCCAAAGTATAGCGTGGACAGTCCCTTTCTAAGGATGAAAACACCAGAAAGCGTCCAACTCGGAAATGTGAGTACAGTGCAAGAGGAGGCTGGAAGATGCCTTGGAGGGTCTTTGTGCGAGGAGGCGGAAGGGAGGCCGGAAAGGCTGAGGAAGCCCAGCGGAGTTACTGCCTGTGGGGCCCCCCATTCGCGTGGCCGTCCTCCGGTGAACCGCTGAGGTGCGTCACGGCCACAGTCCACGAGGCGAACGCACAAAAGTGCCACTGGAGACACTCCTGTCCCAGGACTTGCTAGGACGAGTCTCTGGTTGGCTCTGAAGAGAAAGGAAAGGAAAGAAAACCAGACGAACGAAGCGGAAGAGAGCACTTATGTTTAGAACCCCTTCGGCCTCTCGCGTTCCGCTCGATCGTAACTACTTTAGGGACCGGGACATGTGCTGCTGGAACGTGGGAGCCACTCTGGCCGACTGTCCTCGTCCCAGAGAACCCCTCGAAACAGCACGCGGCCGGGCATGACTTTTGCGTTTCTAGATCTTACGTTTCGAGATCTTGCATGAATTTTGATGTGTAACTGAACCAAGACTCTGTAGGCTCCATTCCGGCAGCGAAGTAAAGAAAAATGTGTGACCTGAGAGGATATGCTGAGGTTGGTCCGCAAAGGGCCCGTGTACACGACATGCTCAGTGTGCACTTCAGTGTCTGTAAATGTTTAGACTCTTAAAGTTTTCTTTTTTTTTTTTTTAATTTTTGAGAGAGACAGAGAGCGTGAGCAGGGAGGGGCAGAGAGAGACAAGGAGACCCAGAGTCCGAAGCGGGCTCCCGGCTCCGAGCTGTCAGCACAGAGCCCGACGCGGGGCTTGAACCCACAAATCGTGAGTTCATGACCCGAGCTGAAGTCAGACGCTTAACCGACTGAGCCCCCCAGGCGCCCCTGTCTTAACGTCTTCACTGGCACCTACAGCTTTTTTCTTTGACAGCCTGTGCTGTGAGACTGGCGACAATAGGACTTCAGTAGTTGATGTGAGAACAGACGAGGTGACTCTCAAAATGAACGAGCCGTGATCATTTTGTAGGTGCACAAGGGAGGGACAAGAGGTACAAACCGGAGGCCCTGACGGGGCTCCTCCTTACTAGGGGTGACGGGCACGGCGAGTCGTGGGGGCACAGCGCCCGCCTTCCCGTTACTGTCTCCACCTCCGTGCAGAGCGAGGGGAACCTGGCCCCTCTTCCCAGCTGTGAGCGCGGCCTGCCGTCCCCGCTTCTTGTGCCGCACCCCGTCCAGCCCCTCTGGGGACCCTCCCTCCACCCCCGTGTCGTCCCCTACCCTGGCTGGCTGTCCCTCGGCCCCTCCTCCCACACCCAGCCTCCCCCTTTGCTGGAGCCCCTCTGGGGCTTGGGTCCAGAGCTGCTTTCCCGGAGGACTCTGGCTCTGGAGCACGGACACCTGGGCGCAGAAGCCCCGTGGGGTTGGGGGCAGAGAGGTCGGCAGTGCCGCGAGGCCCGGGAAGGAGTGGACCGTGCCACCCTGGGTCCTCGCCCAGAGGGCGGTTTGTGTTCAGAATCCGTCCGGAGGGAAGGAAGGTGTCGGCAGAGAAGCGACTTCCTTGTGGTGTGGGCTCGGTCACCCATTTCTGCAATGTTCTAGGTTTTTATCCCCCGAATCACATCCGCTCCTGCCGGGTCAGGCCCGGGTCTGGGGAGCTGCCCCAGCAGGTGGGGAGGAACGCGCCTGTCCTCGGCTGCCGACGGCGTGGGCCCGGCTCCTCTGTGCTAGCTCAGCGCGTTGTCAGCATGTGTGAACTTACAGAAAACCGGCAGCTGACCTGGACCCATCAGGCTCAACGCCAGTGGCTCTGGGTCCGTGGACAGCGCGCGTGGCCCCCAGGGCTGTCATCCTGCCATGTCCTATATGGATGCTGCCCGTGTAGCATGTGTGTTCTGGGTCGCTGTGCGTGAAGCCCTTGGAGGCCTTCGGTATTAACCGAATACTCACCGCACGCCTAGAAATGATCTACGGGGCTTGCGTTTAGGGGGTTAAAGCGTAGGGGCAAATGGGCACGACCTGAGACTCATGGTGGGGGGAGGTAAAACCACAGTGTGCGTGCAGCAAACAAAGGATGATAAAACCGCACGTCAACGCGACACGGTCCTGGCAGCGGGAGCTTCACGCTCTGAGGCCGCTGTTTGGCGAAACTTGTCCACGCAACTGGTGTCTGATCCACACTCACAGTGTAGCCGATACGAGCGTCGTCCTGCAATAGGGATTGTGGAAAAAACAAGACAAATCGTTTTTATCACTTACAATTTTTCCAAAGCTGCAAAAGTATCTTTTTAAAAATGTTTACTTTTGAGAGAGAGCGCGAGCAGGGGAGGGGCAGAGAGAGAGGGAGACACAGGATTCGAAGCAGACTCCAGGCTCCGAGCTGTCAGCACAGAGCACGACGCAGGGTTCAAACCCACAGACCGTGAGATCATGACCTGAGCGAAGTCGGACAGGACGCTCAGCCGGCTGAGCCCCCCAGGCGCCCCAAAAGCTGTAAGATCGTTTAAGAGGTTCAGAAGCTATCAACATTTTAAACTCCTTGAAATTTTTAAATACAATGCATAGCAGCAATTTTTAAAAACTGAGAAACCAGAAAGGCTGATAAGGATTTGTGCTTTAGAGCTTGTGCTTCCAGAAGAGTAAGTGTAATTCCAGGAAGGTGGCTTTTGAGACAGCTCCGAAGGCAGTTTCCCATGAAATGTGAAAGCCTCCCAACTCCAAATGCTGGGTTTTTGTGACAGGTCATCTCACGTGAACACTGATGTGCCCGAGGCCGCTTCTGGGCTGGTGGAGGGAGTGGTGGCCGGGGAGGGACGAGTGGTGGCCGGTGGACAGCAGCCAGGATCTGCCGCGGTTCCCTGTGCGCGCGTGGCCCCCGGACGTGCCTCCTCAGTCCCCTACTCCAGTTCAGCCTTTGTGGGCCAACAACGGTGTCCTTCCTCCGTGGTTGAGGCAGGAAAGTGGCAGCTTCCCTAAAGTTCCAGACGGTCGGTGGTTCATTCCGACCTGACCTGACGTGCCCATGTCCAGGACTTTCCTTAGCTCACAAGGAGAGGGCCACCCCGTGTGATATCTTCAGAAGTCTTAAGACGCTTTTCTTACCTCTCCGTCCGTCCCGCGACGCTTCCTCCTCGTTTTCCCTCCCCTCCGCGAGCTCCCCCGTGTGCTGCGTGACCAGTGAGCCACAACCTGGGAAGCACCTGTCAGCATGGACGGGATGTTCTTTGCACCTTGCGGACACTCAGCTGAGATGGAGCCTTTAGTTACTAGAGCCGAAATTCTACAAAGGCAGGTGAGGAGCACGGCCGTGTGTCCCACTGGGACTCCGATGGCAGGAGACATGGGCGACGTAAGGAGAAGAGGGGCCCGGGCTCAGGGCTGCCCGCTGAGTCTCCATCAGCCCGGGGAGTGCGAGAGAGCCCAGCCCCAGAGTCCACACCGGGGAGCTGGCCGAGTGTGCCGGCATGGACCCACGGCATCCTCGGCCAGTTGGGAGGCTGGATGATGGCCCCAGAAGGGGTCCATCTGAGTCCTGACCCCAGGGCCCTGTAAACGTGACGGTATTTGGCAAAAGGCACTTTGCAGATTGAATTAAGTGGAGGGCTGTGAGGTGGACAGTCCCGGATGATCCGGGGGCCCCAGGGCATCACCTGTCCTTCCAAGACGGAGGTTGGGGGAGACTGAGAGGAGGGAGCAGAGGACACGATGGGGGAAGAGCCAGAAGCTGGAAGCCAGGGGACCCGGCCGTCCAGGAGCCTCCAGGAGGGCCCAGCCCTGTCCACACCAGGGACACCGGCTTTGGACTCCTGGCTTCCAGAACCGTCGGAAAAGTCCGTGTTCTTGTCAGCCACTGAGTTTGTGGCGATTCGTCCCAGCAGCAGATGGACGGGCACCGGAGGCCAGTTGGTTTTGAGTTGCACCCCCAGTCGTGGGGGAGGCAGCATCCACGAGGGTCCTCAGCTCTGAGCCTGAGCGCCTGCAAGGCATCTCAGGGCCACCGTGTGGGGGCCCCACACCGTGCGAGGCTGGCGGCCGACAACCCAGCACGAGCCGTGGCCATGGCTTTCTCTGAGGCTCTCGGGGTGCCTGGGAGGCCCTGCCTAACCATCGCTCAGGCAGTAGAGGCCTGGGGAGCACTCTCCCGAGGGGTGAAGCTTCTGCTCATGGAGCTGGTGGTCTTGTGGGGGAAGAGGAAAAGGCAGATCGACCGAGCAAAATGTACCGACAGTGACGGGGTTGTGGAGAAAGGCCACACGCAGTGAGCGGGAAGCCAGGGGGACAGAGGAGAGCAAGCTCTGATAGGGCGGCCCGGGGAAACGTCTCCGTCTCGGGGCCATTTTAGCAGGGGGAGCAGAGCGGGGACACAGCTCCCAGTGTCTCTGTTCCTCGGGGAGAAGCAGGTGCATGCGTCCTGAGGGGGGCAGCTGCAGGCCGGCACACCCAGAGCAGGAGGACCAGCGCTTGTGGGGGGGGGGGCTTGCAGCTTGGAGGGGTCGGATCTCAGCCTACAGGCAGTGACACCCCAAACGGGGTCCTTCTGGGGAGTGACAGGGCTCTGTGTGCCTCGGAAAGCCCTTCCCAGATGGGGTGCGGGAAGCGGACCCCTGGGTGGTGGGGAGGGGGGCGGAAAGCTGCATTTGATGAGGGAGGCAGGCCCCGGCCCCCGTGTAAGTGAGAGAGGGGCCGTGGGCCCTGCCCCATGGAGGCCCTGATGGGCCTCAGTGGGGAGATCCCAGGGTGCCTGCTGGGATTCACGTTGGGCTCTCCTTCCCAGGGGACAGTGCGAGGTGCCCCCAGACAGCCGCGTGCTTTGCACGGTGGCGCGGAAGACAGAAGGGCCTCGGGAAGCGCGAGTTTCCCCTCACGCCGCGCTCGGTTTGCAGTGTGGAGCCGCACCTCCCGCCGGCCCTGGCCCCCGTCCGTCCACGGGCCTGTCACACACCCTGTCGGAGGCACTGGTGGGAGGCCGTAAGTGCAGAGGCAGGCGTGTGTCCGGACTGGACGTTTTCCTGATTGTGGCGGTCAGACTTCCCCTCCAACTTCAGAAATCCGGACACACGTTTTTCATCAAAGACTTGAAGTATTAAGGAAAGGTCCTGAAAAGTTGATAAGAACGGACGCCTCGTTTTCCGCAGGCTGTGCCTCCTCTGTGTGTTCTGAAGGCACGAAACAACTACTTATTTTTAAAAAGAAATGGTCGGGGCACCCGGGGGGCTCAGTCGGTTGAGCGTCCGGCTTCGGCTCAGGTCATGATCTCATGGTCTGTGGGTTCGAGCCCCGCGTGGGGCTCTGTGCCCACAGCTCGGAGCCTGGAGCCTGCTTTGGATTCTGTGTCTCCCTCTCTGTCTGCCCCTCCCCTGCTTGTGCTCTGTCTCTCTAACGCGCTCTCTCTCTCTCTCTCTCTCTCTCTCTCTCTCTCTCTCTCTCTCTCTCTCTCAAATAAATAAACACTAAAAAAGAAATAATCAAGGGATGGGTGTGGAGAAGAGTGAGGAGGGGGAAGGAAGAGGAGGGAAGGTGGGGAGCACAGTCAGCAAAGGGGTCGGAGCAGGGACGGGGGGCAGACATACAGAGAAGGGGCGTGGAAGAAAGACAAGACTGACACAGAGAAGATTCGGTCGTGGCCACTTGGGAGGAAAAACCATCAAAACGTGGGAGGAAGTCACGCTGTCCTGAGCGTGACCGCAGCACGGCAGGTGGGAACGCGGCGGGAACGGGCAGAGGGTGCCCTGTAACCTACGTTGGAGGCACAGGACTGCTCGAAGCCAAGAGGAAAGGGCAGGGGCACGGAGCAGGGGCGCCGGACGGAGCTCCGCGAGTCTGGGCCCCTCGCCCTGGTTCACAGCTGGGGCCCAGAGCAGAGCAGAGGTGCAGGATGTGATTCTGGAGCGAATTCGGCTTGTGTGCCGGCGGCTTCTGCTTTTCCGTGGTCCCCTCACCAGGTGCCCGTTGCAGGGAGGGTAGACGCCTGTCGGCAGATGGGGGGGAGAGGGGTGCCCGGGATATATGGCCCCTGGCAGACACGGGGTCGGGGACAGGCTGAGCCGCGAGCTTCCCCAACGGGACCCGGGAGTCTCCCCCAGACTCTTCTCAGGGGGGACAACCAAGCTCCCTGCTGCTGCCCCCGGTGGGCAGAGCTCTGGCCTGCAGGGGTGGCAACATCAAAGAAAAGCCAGAGGGCAGAAAACACCCAGACGGGACTTGGAGAGGGACTTTGGAGAGCAAGTCCCATCTTTGTTAATTGGCGGTGTTTGTGCTGACGTCACAGAACGCGGCAGGCCGACAAAGCAGAGGGTGTTCCTGTGTTTAGGTGACCGCGGCCGGTGTGCTCCCGGGGCGTGGGTGCCGGAGCCTTCCCCCACCCCCCCACACCCCTGGGGCGTCCCTGTCCGCGGATGGGGCCCGAGGAGTCTTCAAAAACAGATGTATGGAAACGTAAGAACGTATTGCCAACCACACAGCCCTGGACAGCAGCTGCTCGGAGCCCAAGGAAGGACGAGCCCTTGTTCAATGTGATCAAAGAGTCCAGAGTGGCAGCTCACGCACCCTTGTTTCACTTCCCCTGGGTCTTCATGAGCCAAGCGCTCAGTGAATTTCACTCTCCTACAGCGTCCTTCGTCACCACCAGCTCTCGAGTTGTGAAAACGCGGCTGGTGAAACGCACCAAGTGCATTTCAGGGACACGTCCGTCCCTGAGACAGACCCCCAGGGCTCCTCCATCTGGGACAAGACAAGTAGACACAAAACCAGGATTAAGATGCTTATTCTTGGGGCACCTGGGGGGCTCAGTCGGTTGAGTGTCTGACCTTGGCTCAGGTCATGATCTCGCGGTCCGTGAGTTCGAGCCCCACATCCGGCTCTGGGCTGACGGCTCGGAGCCTGGAACCTGCTTTGGATTCTGTGTCTCCCTCTCTCTCTGCCCCTCCCCCGTTCATGTTCTGTCTCTCTCTGTCTCAAAAATGAATAATTTTTTTTAATGCTTAATCTTCCTCTAGTCAACACCCTTTCGTGCATTTTCTGGTCCCTATAGTGAAGGGGATAGAACCATCTGAAAACTGGTTAAGGCAAGTTTTCTTTCTTAGCGAAGGAGAGTATGAAGCACTCGCTCTGATGGTCCGGGGATTAAAACAGAACGATCCGATGTATGCGTATGTGCTTATAAGTGTGTGTGTGTGTGTGCGTTCGTGTACATGACCGCGAGGTCCAGCCTCCGGATGGGGCCGGTACAGACAGCAGGGCAGAGCCAACCTTAGAGAAGTGAAGTCAGAGCCCTGTATCAGCTCGAGCCCCTGGTCCGTATTACCTGGGGACATTCAGTTATGGGATCTAGCCAGTCCCTTTCATTGTGTTTTCACTCATGCAGATGAAACCGTCCTGGAGCATGCATGTGATTTCATGAACTCTTTATAAGAACCCTAAGAAGTAGTATAATTATGCCCTTTTCACAGCTGAGAAAACGAATATTAGAAGATCACATAGCTTGACGGGGTCGTGCTGCTCGTACTGGGAACTGAGGACCAAACTCGGTTCGTTGCCTCCAGAGCAGGTGCCCGTAGCCACTAGGATGCGCATTAGAGTCAGAGCAGCGTGTTTAGACCACGTGACCTGTTCCGTGCACACTGGCCAGGAAACCGCCATCCCAGAAGTGTTTTGTGTCTAAGAAATGAGGAGGGGACTCCCTGGGGAGGTATACACGGTGTCTGAGTCCCAGCGTCCCTTGTGGGGGATGCCTCGTACGTACAGGTGCTCAGCAAGGAAGCCGTGTGTGACTGCTTCCCATCCCTGTGCCCAGGGGGGCTCAGGAGGCTGGTTAGCAGGACCGGCCCCTTCCCGGTCCAGGGTTTCCGGCCCCAAACTACCGATGGTTCCACTAAACCGCAAAGCTTTTGATGTCCCTGTAATGACAGCAGCGAGGGGCCCGTCACCACACCTGATTTCCACCTTTTGCTACTGTTTTGGGTCCTTGTGGTGTCCTCATGGCAAAGACTGCCGTGAGGGGCAGAGCCAATCACGTGGAAAAGTACAACTGAGGCTGAGCAGATCCCCAGAGGAATTATAGCCTCGAGAAGCTTCCCTGGGAGGGGGGCTTGGTCCCACTAACGCATTTCTGTGACTGTTTCTTTCGCATCAATGGACGTGTGTGGTAAAATATTTAACCGTTTTAGAAACACTGATAGAATTCTGACAGAAGGGGGGCGTGTCTTTATAGGATGTGGATTTGGAAAACATAATAATCATACTTTTGTGTTTCCAAACATAGGGGAAATGCTTTTTCAGAGTTTCCGGTTTAATTGAGATGGTACCTGGGGAACACTCAAGTTACATGGTTTTCATTCATTGAAAAAAAACCAAAAGGTATATTTTATATGTTGCTAATCATTGTTTTATCCTTTTGGGGTGTTTAGTGGGTCTAAGGATACTTTTGTTCCTTTTCTGTCTCCTTTTCTTTCCCACAGTAATCTCCAGTCTAAAATCTAGATCATACAAGTAATAATATGAAAAAGTAAGCATTCAGAACAAGATAAACATGGGTGTTGATTCTAGGAATATTATTTTCCTTATTATACTTAGCTTCCCACTTCTTAAAATTATTCAGTCGTAACTCTGCGTAATAACTAGATATGCATATGTGTATTTTGTGGAATAAATTTCATGAAAGCATTGTAACGTTTTCTCTGCCATCATTTTCCATATGCTATCGTGGCCAGATTTTTACCAGCCCTGTCTTTTAACAACTGTAGTGACCATATTTTGATACATTTCTAGAAGGAATTGTTTACATACAATTACAATTGTTTACATGACGTACAAGATAAAGACTGACGGGCGAACCACATTTTCTGCCCCAAAGGTATCCACGAACGTGTGTGCTAAATGCCTTTGTAAGTAAGTGTTTGGCATGAGGAAACCCACCACCTAATTCCTAGGATCTTCTCTCTGTTAAGCATGCTGAGTTCGTTCCTTTGAATCGCGTCCTCGATGGACAATTAATGCTCTCAAAATTCAAGAAATTTGCCTTAACTCTCACCCCTCCTTCTGTGGCCATTGTCTGTGGTGACTGGATTATCTTCTTCACAGGAAGGAACCAGGAGCCATTTGCCTTTTAGGTTTCATGGTATTGTCATCCTGCACTAAGAGCCTTGCAGGGTCACAGAACCCCTTCAGAATCCCTTGTTACGTGATGCTTCCCATTTAGTATTGCTGTTCCTGGCAAGCTATTTGGTAGTATAAGGTAGTGTTGAAATACGTAGCAAAAGGTAGGAGTGTAGAGAACAAAAATCGAAACAAGAAAAAAGAGTAAGAATGATTCGAAAAATGCATAAAAGAAGGTAAATGAGTAAATCAGGTGATGCGAAGCTGATGAGCTCGCTTTATCTTGAAGGTAGCAAGGCATTTTCTGATTAGAAGAAGATTCCAGTTTGTGAACTCCCCATTTTCAAATAACTATAAGTTAACGAAGTATACTTGATACTAAAACCTTTCTGAATGAAATCAAGATGTTGGTAATTTGTAATACACTTTAGAAAAAATGTCTTATTTTGGGAGACTACATACACTAGCGGGGGAGGGGCAGAGAGAGAGGGGGAGGGAGAATCCCAAGCAGGCTCCAAGCTGTCACCACAGAGCCGACTGGGGGGCTCGATCTCACAAACCATGAGATCATGACCTGAGCTGAAACCAAGAGTCAGACGCTCAACCGACTGAGCCACCCAGAAGCCCCTATAATACATTTTTGATGTTTTGATGTTCTAGGTCATTAGTAGGAATATGAAACATCGTGTCCACCAGTGTGGCTGCAACAATGTTGTTTTTTTAAAATTTTTTTTTAATGTTTTTATTTTTGAGAGAGAGAGAGAGAGAGAGGGAAGGAGGGAGACCGAGGGCGAGCGGGGGAGGGGCAGAGAGAGAGGGAGACACAGAATCTGAAGCGGGCTCCAGGCTCCAAGCTGTCGGCACAGAGCCCCGTGTGGGGCTCAAACCCATGAATCGTGAGATCATGACCCGAGCCGAAGTCGGACGCTCAATGGACTGAGCTACCCAGGTGCCCCAACCATGTTGTATATTGGAAGGATGATGGCATCCCCAGGCGGCCCAGCAGTCCTTTCTGTGGAGGCCCTGAAAGTAGACTGAAATCATGGTTTCTCCACGTGTCTCCTACCCTGGGACACAGTCTTCAAACATCATGCACAGACTCGCGGTATATGAAACAGACTTTGGAGAAGAGCCACCCTGCTTGCTGGTGATGGGTGGGGGGGAAGGTGTTCATCCTCCCAGGATAGTAGACATCCCCATATCAGAGGAACTACCATGAACTCACTTACCTCTGCTGTCTCCACCCATCTGCTCGAGTGGAGACAACAGACCCCCTGCCACCCCCCCACCCCCCGCAAGCATTTTCCAGAGGCCAGGGGACATCGGGCTGAATTTGGGCTGACCCTATTATACATTCCGGAGGTTGCGCTTCAGAATAAATTCCCAGCCCTGAATCGTCCAGTTCTTTCTGATCAGTTCACTTTCCTCTTTCATGTTTCAAAAACTTTTAAAATCCAATACAGTTAACCTACAGTGTGATACTAGTTTCGAGTGTACAATATAGTGATTCAACACTTCTGCGCAACACCCAGTGCTCATCAGGATACGTGTGCTCGTAATCCCCTCCACCTGTTTCCCCCACCCCCCACCCCCCCTTCTGGTGACCATCATTTCCTCCTCTATAGTTAAGAGTCTGTTTCTTGGTTTGTCTCTGTCTCTTTCCTTTGCTCCTTTGTTTTGCTTCTAAACTTCTGTATGTGAGTGAAATCATATTTGTCTGTCTTTGACTTATTTCACTTAACATAATACTCTCTAGCTCCATCCATATCCTTGCAAATGGCAAGATTGCATTCTTTTTATGGCTGAGTAATATTCCAGTGTGTGTGTGTGTGTGTGTGTGTATACACCACATCTCTACCCACTCATCAGTCGATGGACACTTGGGCTGCTTCCATAATTTGGCTACTGTAAATAGTGCTGCTGTAAAGGACGCCGGCATCCCTTCGAATTAGTGTTTTTGTATTCTTTGGGTAAATACCTAGTGCAACTACTGGGTCGTAGGGTAGCTCTGTTTTTAACTTTGCGAGGAACCTCCACGCTGTTTTCCACAGTGGCCGCATCACTTTGCATTCCCGCCAGCAGTGCACGTGGGTGCCGTTTTCTCCAAGTCCTCACCGACACCTGTTTCATTCTTTTCTATTCTTCAAAAAAAAATATCTCTAGCTTCCTGGTTGCTTGGACTTGGGAATAAACATAGCTTTATGTCTAAATACGTTTCCGATATAGAAGAAACAGAATAAACACCTAAGGAATAATTCCACATCCATGGGGGGGATCTGGTTGAAGGCTGACAAGTTGAGAAAGCTGTTCCTTGAAGAAGAAATAGAGCGAGAAACGAATGAGAGGAAGTTCTGCAAGACTCAGGGGAAAAAAGCCTTTAGACCCTTTCACCAATTTCAGAAGGTTGCCTCTCTCTGTGTGGTATCCGCACACATATGCTTTTATGTGCCTTTCAGATCCAAACAGTCGTCAGAAATGTTATCTGTCCCCTGATTTTTGTCTCCCTAACAGATGGACGTAATCCCAAGCCTGTAACTGGAAATTCTCGGGTGGGGATTTGCTTCTCCCACATACCGATCGGTTGATAAATTAGATGTGAGAATCTTGATTCCAGCATTTTTTTATTTTTGTAGCACCAAACTGGATTAAGTTTACAGGGACATAGGGATACTTGCTACCAGCATATGAGTGAACAGAGGGACTCAGCTTGTATACCTGTGAGTGCCTGCGTTTTTCCAGGGGCCAAGGGAGCATCCGTCATGCCCTGGGGGTGGGGGGGACTCCATAGCCTAATTATGTCCTCCTTTCCATCCTAAATCCTCTCGCAGTGTCTATAAGCAGATATCCTGGGGAAACTGCCCGTCGTGACTTCAGCCAAGGCCTCCTGAGGACCTTTGTGAAAAGCTCTATAGTTTTTTCTGAGCATTGAGTCCAAATTTGAGATTAGACGTGGGAGAAGAAGGTACCGTGCGCCGTGTTTAAGTTGCGCTGTCATAAAAGGCACGAAGAAAGTCCCTTCTTTGAAACGCCTCAGGATTGTTTGCTTCTAAATTCCCTTGAGTACCAGGACTTTTTTCTGTTTGTTTGTTTGTTTGTTTGTTTGTTTTTATAAACAACTTTATGAGATCTAATGCACATACCATCAAGGTCACCCAGATAAAATGTGCAACTCGGGGGTGCCTGGGTGGCTCAGTCAGTTGAGCTTCCGACTTCAGCTCAGGTCATGATCTCACGGTCTGTGAGTTCGAGCCCCGCGTCGGGCTGTGTGCTGACAGCTTGGAGCCTGGAGCCTGCTTCAGCTTCCGTGTCTCCCTCTCTTTCTGACCCTCCCCCATTCATGCTCTGTCTCTCTCTGTCTCAAAAATAAATAAACATTAAAAAAGTTTTTTTAAAAAATGTGCAACTCAGAGGTTTGTAGTCTATTCATGGAGCTGTGCAGCTATCAATGCACTCGAGAACATTCCTCACCCCCAGTGGAACTTCTGGACAATTGCTACGACACCTGTTTTCTCCTCCACTGGTGTCCAATAGCCTTAGGGAGCTACTAGTAACTTTCTATCTCTGCAGATTGGCCTACTTTGGGTCTTTCCTACACGTGGTGTTTTGTGACTGGCTTCGTGCACTTACCATAATCTCTTTAAGGCTCATCCATTGTTGCCAGACGTGGACACATACGTGTGGCCAGAGCACATATTGTTTACCTGGTAGTCAGCTCACAGACAGCTGCATTTTTCTCACTTTTTGGCTTTTGTGATTAATGCTGCTATGAGCGACTTTCTGTGTGGACACAAGTTTTGCTATCTCTTGGCTATGTACCTACAAATGGAATTACTGAATCAGATCGTAAGTCTGCGTTTAAGCTTCTGAGGACCCTCCAGGCTGTTTTCCAAAGTGGCTGCCGCATTGTTGTTCCCAGCAGCGGTGAGGGAGGGTCAGATTTCTCACTGACGCTTGCTATGTCAGTGTCACTCACTGTTTTGCGGACACCCATCCTCGTGGGTGTGGAGTGGTATCATTGTGGCCAAGTTGTGTTTCCCACCTGACTTGTGGCATCGAGCATCTTTTTGTGTGCTGATTGGGCATCTTTTCTTTGGGGTCATGTCTATTCGGATCTCTTGACAGTTTTTAAATATTAGGTGATTTTTTAAATTTATGAAGTTGTAAGAGTTATTTCTATATTCTGGATACACGTCACTTATCAGATACATTATTTGCGGGTACCTCCCGCCATTTTGTGGGGAGTCTTCACCTTCTTGATGATGTCACTTGCAGCCATGCAGCCTTAACGTCCACGCTACCTGTCATTCTGCTGTGGTTTGCACTCTCTTCGAAGGCCCTTTGCAATGCTGCTTAGACACCCAGGTTTCCAGTAGGCTGTTGTGTTCAGGATACGTTTGTGCAGAACTAAATCCTCGCGGCTACTTGCTTTTCTCATGTCTGTTTAGTTTGGTTCCCCCGGGCCGAACAGGGAGGCATATTTCCAAGGACTTGATTTTAACTCTCCGTAAGCACTCGGGTCTATGGGTCTCGAAAGAAATAGTGTCAGACAGCCGAATCTACTTAAATGGCCCAATGTGTACCATTTTGTTTTCAGCTGGGCAGGACTGCTGACCCCACAACCCTGGGCTGTAGCTACAACAAAAAAGAACAGAAGGCTCTAACTTGGGGAGTCCGCCTTGCTCCTGTCTGCGCGGCCGCCTTGGGCTGGCTGTTTTCCTAGACGCTAACCATGGTTCTGAACCTCCAGCAAGGAATCAGCCCAGAGGCCAGCAGTCTGATGCCTTAAGCTAAGTTCACATCAACCTGCAAAGTGACCAACTTTCTGTTCGGGCGGCCGTGTCTTGGGCAGGCGGATGCCTTTATGTCTTAATCATTAATCATGCGTTTTCATTTCAAGTCTTATTACCATAGAAAGCAGCCTTTTGCGTTGTTCTTTTTGATAAAATGTGTACGCTATTTCATGTCACCTCTGAAACATCCCAGTTGAATGCATAGAGGGGAGCGTGAGAGAGTTTCTGCATGTTCTTCTATTTAAAATGCCGCCCCCGCATGCCCTTTCCTGTTGGAACCGTACTGTCCGTGTTAATTTTGTGCTATAATGTCACATCAAATTTTCAGTGCCAAAATGGAAAGCATGATATTATGAAACTTAAGTAGGAATAGCTAATAGAGACTTAGAAATATAAATTCTGATATCCTAATTGGATTAAACCTTAACAAGCAGTTTTTAAGTTCCAAGCCAGAACTTTAGGACCCCATATCTAAACTCATCTTTTAGGCTAAGTGATGACTCATACGTTACCTTTTAGGAGCTTACGATCTAATTAAGAAGATAAGGGCAGTATCCTGGAGATAATTTCAGATGCTGTAAGACTTCATGTCACGTGTGGCATAGATCACAGCAGGCACCGGGTCTAACCTAGTGTAAAACTTCCTTTTTGAAGAAAGGAAGGCGTCTGGGGGCTGAAGTCTTCCTTGATAGGATGAACAAGTGTCCCGGGACTCTGCCCTTGGTCGTTAGGAACCAGGACCCAAACGCACGTGACTCGGTTGCAGATTCCGGCGTCTGTGTGGACGGAATCTTTGCAGAGACTCTGACTGGCGGTGCTTCCAGGGGAGGGAGGAGAGAGATGGCCAACACCGGAATGGGAAGCTGTCCAGGGAAGAGCCGTTGACGCCCTGTGGAGGGAGGAGACAGGGCACGGGCTCAGAGGCCGTGGGAGCCCCACTGGTGCTCCAGATAGCACAGGCTGGCGGTCTCCTCCGTTGTCTTGAGTGGTGTGACCGCTGTGCTCTGGAAATGAGTGCTTCCCCGGAGCTCACGTGTCCATGCTCGAGCACGTTCTGTGTTCCGTTTGAGCCTCAGCACCGACAGCTCCGTGATGAGAGCACTTTCATGAAGTTGGCCTTGAGGATGAGGCGGGGCCCCCATTGATTAGGTGATTTGCTGAAGGTCTGCGGCCCCAGCTCACAGGCCCCCGTGTCCCAGACTCCCCTCCGTCTCCGCGGCCCAGTCAGAAGGGCCCCCGATGCGCTCTGACCGAGGTCTGCTGTGTGACATCTTGTGATTAGCTCAGGACCCTGCAGTCACCCCGTCAGGGCGCCGTGGACCCCTCTGCACAGTAGTAAATGTGGAGTTCAGTCCTTCATTTACTGCTACCTCTTCTCTTTCTTTCTTTCTTTCTCTTTCTTTCTTTCTTTCTTTCTTTCTTTCTTTCTTTCTTTCTTTCTTTCTTTCTTTCTTTCCTTCTTTCTTTCTCTCTCCCTCCCTCCCTCCCTCCCTCCTTCCTTCTTTCCTTTCTTCCCTCCCTCCCTTTTCTTCCTTCCTTTCTTTCTGTCATTGTCTTTCTTTCTTTTTCTTTCTCCCTCCCTTCTTCCTTCTTCCTTTCTTCCCTCCCTCTTCTTCCTTCCTTCATTCCTTCCTTCCTTCCTTCCTTCATTCCTTCCTTCCTTCCTTCCTTTCTCTCTTTTTCCCTCCCTCTTTTTTCTTTTTCTTTTTCTCTTTCTTTCTTTGTCTTTCTTTTCTTTCTTTCTTTCCCTTTCTTTTTCTTTCTTTCTTTCTTTCTCCCTCCCTTCTTCCTTCTCTCCTTCCCTCCCTCCCCCCTTTCTTTCTTTTTCTCTTTCTTCTTTCTTTCTTTCTTTCTTTCTTTCTTTCTTTCTTTCTTTCTTTCTTTCTTTCTTTCTTTCTTTCTTTCTCCCTTATTTTCTTTCTCTCTTTCTCTTTCTTTCTTTCTTTCTCTCTTTCTTTCCTTGTCTCTTTATTTTCTCCCTTTCCTTTCCTTTCCTTTTCCACAGGCTCACTCCAAACCACCAAATAGGTCACATAAGCCATCCTGTATTGGGGGCAAAGTTTTAAAAGAGAGTAAGATGTTTTCTTACTTTTTATCAGTGAACTGTGATGTTCCCATTCAAGTAAACTTGAAACTTCCAAACACTGGTTTTAAAGCAATTATTTCCTAGACCACTTGTTCAAATCACATCTCAACACCAGAGCTGTCTACAAGGGGAAAGTGTTAGTGGCCATGTATTTTGAAATAGTGTTGCTCATGGTTAAAAACTTCGAATTGGAACAGCCTCCTCCTGGGAATGTTGTCACAGAACATTGGGAAGAGGGCAACTCTGCCTTATTTTATTACATCCCCTCTTTTCACCAATAAATGTTGCCTTTTATCCCTCTTATTTTGTGGTCCTTCCCCATGTTCCTGGTGACCTTTAGAAGAGGGATGCACAGGGAGTTCTTAGCTGCAGTCCCACTCCTTCTGCCGTGTACGCAGGGCAGTTACCCCGTCTCTACCGCCGATTGACAGGTGTTGGGGGAGGGTCCTTGGCTTCTCCACCCTCCCTGACATCATATCCTGAGCAACAGGACGAGGGGGTTCATTTGGGATGGGCTCCCCGCAAGGCTCCGCCACACTGAGGGCCGTCGGTGATGCTGTGGCCGTCTAGCTTGTACTTCAGCTCAGCTTGACCTTGCTTGCGTCCTTCACGGCGCTCCACCAATTAACAGGTGTCGGAGGGAGGGGAAATCCACGGACGAAATCCTCCCCACGACCTTTCAGAAACCCAGCTGTCTCCCGGTAAAGGTGTTGGGCGTCCTTGACCACAAAAGGAACCCTGGGCAGTGGCCGTCCCCATGCCTGTCCCGTTTCGGAGTCAGATGAAGCCCACGTCTGACACCAGCCCCCTGTTTCTGGCAGATCAGGACCTGGAAGGAAGGCACCCTGCCCTCCCTTGGTGGCACCCCGCCCCCACACTCTCAGGCTGTACCACGTTCCTGATGGTAGGGAGGACAGTCTTGTCTGGAATCGCCACAGCCCACACGGGCAAGGACAGATGTGATGGATCTCTGCCATAATGTGGGTCACCCAGAGACAGCTCAGAGACCGAGAGTTAGTGGGAGGAAGGATGTAGAATGTTCCATTCTTCATACCCGGGTGCCCTTTTATACCAAAGGCTGGTGTTATTTCAGAAGAACTAACAAGCTGTGTTGGTTTCAGTGAATGTCTGTGTCTGCAAACACTGAGATCTCTTAGGCCTTCAGCAAACTCACTCAGAGAGGGAAAGCCGGACGAGTTCCTAGGTGCCCCTTGTCGCTGCAAAATGAACAAAATCCTTTCGTTTTTTTTTTTTTTTTTGAAAGGAACGGTTTTATTTGAGCCCAAGTGAGGACACCTGCCGGGGATACACAATCTTCACGAAGAAGAGAGTGAAGGAACGTGTGAGACAGGACTGTGTATGTTTTTGTGCCATCAAGAATTAGGAACCCTCAGCAGCAAGGCCATTCCAGAAAACTGCAGAAAATTGATCTCACACTTGCCGGACGGGCAAGGTCGCAGGCTTCCCGGCTTGGGAACCCAGGGAGATTTTTACTCTCTAGTTTCAAATTGTTTCTTTGAGGCCACTTGCTAACAAAGCAGATGTCCGATGCGAGCTCGGGACAGAAACAGAGCCCGCGCTTTGAAGTTTGCTTAAGTCGTTGTGACCTTGCTAAGAGCACAGCTTCCCTTGAAAATTTCCTGAATCCCCCTGAACAGCACCTTGCTCTCCATATCCCACACCCCGGCTGGGCCCCTTGCTCTGCAGAACACATGCTCAGTTCAATAAACAGAAATACTGACCTCACTCCTTTTCCAATTTCTATTGTGAACTACTTCAGACATACGTGTAAATTTAAAAATATCGTAGCAAACACTTATTTCCTCATAACTCAGCCTAAGAAATAAAACGTTGTCGATATGGGTGACCCCGCATTTACACTCCCCGATCTCATTCTGGTCCGTCACCCAGAGGTGACCCTTGTCCTGGATCTGGCATCATCGTCCCGATTTATTTCTTCGTCTTCTTACTGTATATCTCCGGACACTATTTCCTGTTGTTTGGGGGCGGCTTATGTGTGTATGGTCAGATGCACCTGTTCTATTTTTGTTTTAAGTTTTTTAACGTTTATTTATTTTTGAGACAGAGACAAAGCACGAGCCGGGGGGGGGGGGGCAGAGACAGAGGGGGGACACAGGATCTGTAGTGGCTCCGGGGCTCATATTCTGATACGACTCGTCCCACGTTACATCGATGACATATGTCCACCTCTGTCACCGCAGGTTGGTTCCCTATGCTGGCTTGCGTGTGGGGTCCTGCTACCTACGATACGAACGTTTCGTCCTGTGGACGGGCGCCATTGTGGTTTTCTACGTTTATTAAGAGCGATGCTGCTCGGGTGCCCTGGCACGTCGCTCCTTGTGCCCATGGAGTGGGGGGCGTTTTCTAGGGCACAGACCTGGGGCTGACAGGTGGTGTCCCTCTGCGGCTCGAACTCACGCCGCTGGGACCCCTGCGTCTGGCGCTCCCCCACCACTGGCCGGTTTGACTTCTAGTTTCCTAGTCTCCTTTTCTCTGTCTCTTTTAGGTGGTTTATGGGGACTCCTTGCATATTCTGCACAGGAATTCATGAGTTGTGTGTGTTATAAGTAGCATCCAGGGTGTGGCCTGTCTTCTAACCTTTTCATGCGGAAGCTTTGAATTTTTTATGTAGCTGAATTTATCGATCTTTTTCTTGATGGCGTGTGCTTCCTGTGATAAGAAGTCTTCCTTACTCTGAAGTCATAAAGCGAATTTGTTTTTATCTAAAACCTTTAAAGTGTTATTATTTCTAACAGTTTGGCCTTTAACTGCTTGAGATGCATTATTGGTCTAGTCTGAGATATGAAACTAATTCTGCATTCCATTGTTTTGGAATAAGATAACTGGTTTCTCAGCCCCACTTACGGAATTGTCCGTGCTTCCTGCACTGACCTTGATGGCCACTCTGTCACACTGTATGCTCCCCTAGAAGCGGCGGGTCTAGTTCGGTTCCGTTTGTCTAACCTGGGCCAAAACCACAGTGTCTTATTTGCTATTTTTTTAATGGTTTTATTTATTTTTGAGAGAGAGAGAGAGAGAGAGAGAGAGAGAGCGAGCGAGAGCATGAGTGGAGGAGAGAGAAAGGAAGACACAGAATCTGAAGCAGGCTTCAGGCTCCGAGCTGTCAGCATAGGGCCCGATGCGGGGCTCGAACCCACATGACCTGAGCCGAAGCTGGATGCCCAACCGACTGAGCCACCCTGGTGCCCCCTGTCTTATTTGCTGTTGGCGTAAAATAAGCCTCGGTATCGAATTCAGTGGGGCTCTCCTACCGTCACATTGTTTTTCTTCCCTATCACCTTGCGTTTATGCTCCCAAAGTTTTTAGAGACAGCTCGTCCTTGACACCAGTGTATCCTAACTGGATTAACTCACTTTCAAATTAAACGTGATGTTTTATGTGGCGATGTTTTATAAGCAGTGGAGAGCTATACGGATTTGAGTCGTGGATACTCACACTGTGAAAATATTGAGGTTTATGTGGATTGAAGAGCATTTTATATATTTCGTGTATCTACAAGGATGTAACTTGCTCACAAGTAGAGAAGTGGGGGTTGATTTTTATTACTTGCCCTGTGTCGTGTCGTGTAGCCTGCGGCGCTCAGTAAATATTACCGCGTGGAATCATCCGCCAGTCAGGCTCAAGGCAGACCCGTTAGCTGTGTCTGTGTTTGTGTTGGTTTTCTAACTCCTTTCTTCATTTATCACCATCTTTTTTTGAGGTGAGGGCAAGGTGTTTCTTGCTTCCTTTTTTCTCTCTCTCTCTCCCTTAAGAAATACAGGACACACGGAGTATTTCAATCAACTACTCCCTATTTCTACTAGACGGAAGCCAGGCAGATTTCAACAGGAAAAACTGTAATAAAAATGACTAGGTTTAAAATGTAACTAAACACTGATTTAATAAGACCGTTTGCGAAACGCACGAGCGTCTCATTTGCTTTTGTCACTGATTTCCACGCGGTTGAAATTTCATTTCACTTTCAAACGTCTCGAGGAAGCTTCATCATTTAACCCTGAAAATGGAGTAAATACGGCAACTTTTGTGCTGTAAGAGTTATCACTTCGTTCCCCGTTTATTCAGCCGGCCTTCGGGCCTGAAGCTCTGGCAGGCTCTTGCCCAAAGATCAGTGGGGCACTCTCCTGGTGCTCACAGATCCGAAATCCATCAAGAATAAGCCGTGTGCCCGAATTCCCGAGGCGGTGTGTCCAGGAGGACAAGTTAGATGAACTCAGATAGGAAAAGTCACATCTGACTGGTGTGACTCATTCATTTCTGCATCTAACAAGCCTTTATTGAGTTTCTGCAAGTGCCAAGCACTGCCTGGGGGAACCTCCCAGAATGAGGCGGAAACCGTCTCTGCCCTTGGAGCCCGCGGTCTGCTGGGGAAGACACTGAACAAGCGATTCCAGTGTGGCGGGTGGACCAGCAGACAGTGTCGTGGTGCATAGAGCTGAGGGATCTAATGTAACCGGCCAGCGGGAGGCCCGTGGAGGAGATGGCGGTGACAAGGACACAGTCAAGGGGAGGACAGCGATGCACCGGCCAGAGTCGGAGAGGTGTGCCGGGTGGGGGGAGGGGCGGTGACTTGCCGGACGCGGGCGACCTGCCCCGTGAGACTTGAGGGGTCCCGTTCCTGAAATAGATGTCACTGTCATCTCACTGCTGAACTCATCCTGGGCTAAAACCCGTCGCTAGTCCGGCTTCTCTATCCTGCAGCGTATTTGTTCTTTGACCTTGAGCTTCGTTTTGTTATTGACTTGTTTCTGTTGGTAACTTCTGCCTTCCAATCTGTCAGTGCATTTAGAGGCGTGCATTCTGTCATCCTGCAAGGGGACCGTCCCACCAGTCTCAGGAAGCGTCGTGCTTCACCCAGTAAGAGCGCCGCGTAGCAGAAGGCCAAGGACACGCCCGTGGGAAGCCCCCTTCCTGGACGACGTGGATTGATCACGTCAGGTGGCTGGTCAATATGTGTCCATTTTATTCCATGTACCAGTGAGAAAACCTTATCAAGTGCCTTTCTGGAGACCAGAGAGATTGTTTTTTAATTTGAAGCCAAGTTAGTTAACGTGTAGTGTAATTTGATGTCAGGTTAGAATTTAGTGATTCATCACTTACATAAAACACCCAGGGCTCATCCCAACAAGTGTCCTCCTTAGGGCCCCTGACCCATTTAGCCCATTCCTCACCCACCTGCCCTCCAGTAACCCTCAGTTTGTTCTCCGTATTCAGGAAACTCTCGGGGTTTGTCTCCCTCTCTGTTTTTATCTTATTTTTCCTTCCCTTCCCCTATGTTCTTCTGTTTTGTTTCCTAAATCTCACATATGAGTGAAATCATATGATATTTGTCTTTTTCTGACTTATTTTGCTTAGCATAATACCTCCCAGTTCCATTGGTGTTGTTGCAAATGGCAAGATCTCATTCTTTTTGATCACTGAATTATATTCTATTGTGTGTGTGTGTGTATATATATATATGTCGTATCTTCTTTATCCACTGATCACTCGATGGACATTTGGGCTCTTTCTGTACTTTGGCTGTTGTCAACAGTGCTGCTATAAATATGGGGGTGCACTTGCCCCCCTAAAACAGCACATCTGTATCCTTTGGATAAATACCTAGTAGTACTATTGCTGGGTTGTAGGGTAGTTCTGTTTTTAATTTTTGGAAGAACCTCCACACTGTTTTCCAGAGCGGCTGTACCAGTGTGCATTCCCACCAACAGTGCAGAAGGGTTCCTCTTTCTCCGCATCCTCGCCAACCTCTGTTGCTGCCTGAGTTGTTGATGTTAGCCATTCTGACAGGCGTGAGGTGGTATCTCATTGTGGTTTTGATCTGTATTTCCCTGATGATGAGTGACGTTGAGCATTTTTTCATGTGTCGGTTGGCCATCTGGATGTCTTCTTTGGAGAAGTGTCTATTCATGTCTTTTGCCCATTTCTTCACTGGATTGTTTTTTGGGCGTTGAGTTTGATAAGTTCTTTGTAGATTTTGGATACTAACCCTTTATCTGATATGTCGTTTGCAAATATCTTCTCCCATTCCGTCGGTTGCCTTTTAGTTTTGCTGATTGTTTCCTTCACTGTGCAGAAGCTTTTTATTTTGATGAGGTCTCAGTAGTTCATTTTTGCTTTTGTTTCCCTTGCCTCCGGAGACGTGTTGAGTAAGAAGTTGCTGTGGCCAAGATCAAAGAGGTTTTTGCCTGCTTTCTCCTCGAGGATTGTGATGGCTTCCTGTCTTACATTGAGGTCTTTCATCCATTTTGAGTTTATTTTTGTGTATGGTGTAAGAAAGTGTCCAGGTTCATTCTTCTACATGTCGCTGTCCAGTTTTCCCAGCACCACTTGCTGAAGAGACTGTCCTTATTCCATTGAATATTCTTTCCTGCTTTGTCGAAGATTAGTTGGCCATACGTTTGTGGGTCCATTTCTGGGTTTTCAGTTCTGTTCCATTGATCTGAGTGTCTGTTCTTGTGCCAGTACCATACTGTCTTGATGATTACAGCTTTGTAATACAGCTTGAAATCCGGAATTGTGATGCCTCCAGCCTTGGTTTTCTTTTTCAACAGTACTTTGGCTATTTGGGGTCTTTTCTGGTTCCATAAAAATTCTGGAGTTGTTTCTTCTAGCTCTGTGAAGAATGCCGGTGTTATTTGGATAGGGATTGCATTGAATATGTAGTTTGTTTTGGGTAGTATTGACATCTTCACAATATTTGTTCTTCCAACCCATGACATGGAATGTTTTTCCATTCGTGTGTGTGTGTGTGTGTGTGTGCGTGTGTGTGTGTCTTCTTCAATTTCTTTCATAAGCTTTCTGTAGTTTTCAGTGTAGGAAGAGTACAGGATGGCAGGAAAGACAGAAGAGAGAAACCTGGGTACTCACCCAGAGAAGACCCTCGTGGTTGCCTGGATGGCTCCGGAATCTCATGGAGCTGGGACATGATTTCTCTTCCCTGCCCTCCTTCCTCCAACAAAAACAGGCTTTCTCTTCCTGACGCAAGAGGGAAGAATGTTGTATAAACAGAGACCCTCGGAAC
Organism: Felis catus; assembly: GCF_018350175.1. Classification (NCBI taxonomy): domain Eukaryota; kingdom Metazoa; phylum Chordata; class Mammalia; order Carnivora; family Felidae; genus Felis; species Felis catus. The sequence continues at coordinate 149,065,119 of NC_058372.1, read as the reverse complement.
CAAAATGTTAAGAGCTTTTACCCACACAAGGCATCCGTGACTTAGTTCACAATGAGCACATTCCAGGCTGTTGAACCCAAAGCCTTGAAGTTCAGAGGGCCATCTGATTCCAAGGTCTCCATCCAGAACTGGCTTCAGCATCGCGCTCATTCAGAACATAGCGCACCTCTCCATTTCTTTGTTGTCGCCGCCCGTCTTCATTGCTGAGAATTCAGTCTTAATTTTGCAAACCATGTAATCCGTCTGTAAGCCTCTCTGAATTGTTCCTGTGAGAGCATAAATGCTTGTGAGAAAGCTGAAACGTGGACCCTCTGCCCCCTTGGCCTCTTCTCGGGACCCCTTCCTTGCACTGGGGGCTGAGGAGGAGGACGGGATGGTCTGCAGAGGGGGTCGCCAGGGCTGCAGGGGAGGGGGCCGGCCAGCACCGCTCCTGCTCTCCACTTCACTTCCCCTCTCCCTCCCTCCCATCCCGAGAAGTGTTTTGTGTACTCTCTGCCTGCGAGGTGGATACTAAGGGGGAATAATAGCAACGATTGTGGTTGTCAGGTGCCCGTGAAAGCCAACCGCGCCCGCTGCCGGAGATGTCCCTGGGACGGCTCGTGGATCCACTTAACCGGGAACCGAGTGGGGCATTTTAACAGAGGAAGATAGATGCCCTTTGCGCAAAAGCTCGGGCTCCTGTGTGATCGCGGTGGCTCGATGCGGCGGCCGTGTGCTCCGGATCCGGATCCGCGGAGAGGAGCGGGTGTTGACAGCAGGGCCCCCGCACTGGCCGCGTGTCGCCTCTTCCGGGGTCGTGCCCTGGGGGGGGGCATTTCTTGACTCTTTCTTTCTGTTTCCTGATTCAGGAGCCCTGTTTCGGCGCTGCTGGTTAAATGCAGAGAAAACCCGATGACAGTTTTGGTTCTGGCTTTGTCATCTGCTCGGGCTGTGTTTGCACATTGTCCGGGTCACTGCAGCCCTTGTCCAAATCAGTGACATTTTCATGTAACGTTCCCTTATGGACTGGATCCATCTGTGCATCCGACCGGCCCCTCGATGTTTTCTCTGCAGGAAGAGAAATTCTTCCTCCTCTCCCTGCCTGTTTCCCCCTTGCCCTCCAGCACGCGTGTCCCCACTGGCTGGACGCGCTTACCTCCCGGGGAACACTGTCCCTCTGGCCTCACCTCGCCGAGACTCTGGAGCCTGTGCTGGAAGGACCCGGGTCGCCCCGCTGTCCCGGCTACTGGCTGGTCTTTCGGTCTTCGGTCTTCCGCACTCCGCCTCCCCTCCCTTCGCAGACAGGGCACCTGCACCTGCTCACTGCCCCCCAGAACGGCATGTGGCAGCCTGGCCTTGGACACTCCAGTCCCCTTGGCGTGCTCCCCCTTCGTGGCCCCCGGGCCTTGCCTGCCGTGTCCCACCGTCCCGTCTCCCGTCCTTCTTCCTCCAGCCCTCACTCTGTCCACTTCCCACCTGCTTATCCCTCCCTCGGTGAACGTGGGCACACTCGTGTGCGTCCGGGATTGTGCTTGCCGTGTCTACCACTGCCCAGCCCTGCAGGGAGAATTTCCACATCCCCCAAAGTCCCCCCTCCCTCCTCCACAGCTCGGTCTGTCTGTGGCAGGACCGCTGTCCCAGTCCACGCTCTTCTCCTGTAGCGAGGTCCAGGAGTGCACACCCGGCCTTTACTATAAAACCTGCATCTACCCCCTTCCTGGTCCTCACCTCGTGACCCGCCCCAGGCCCCGGACCCCAGCCTTGGGGGTTCCACGCCTTGCAAACTGTGCCGCGCCCCAGTTCCAGAGAGACGTCCCTGGCATCCTGGTCAGTGCACACCTTCTCAACCCATCAAAAGCCTTTCTCTTCTCGTAAGGTCAGATCCCGGTTACCGTGGATCTGATCTCTACTTCCAGGCTTACCTTGTGTTGAGCATTGTAGAATTGAATACCATTCCGGTACATTCTAGGAGACCGCCCACTTCCGGAGGCCTTGATCTGCGATTGGCTTGGGTATGTTTGCCTCACCAGACCAGCCGATAAGGGATCCTGTTCATGGATGTGGTGATAATCAATCGAAGGGAATGCCCCCCACTTAGTTGTAAGTTTTCCGTCTCCTGTCTTAATATCCTTCGACCCGTCTCTGTCAGTTAGCAGATCACATAGCAAATATTGAGTGGGAATAACTTTGGGGTTCTCACAGCCAAGCACTGCTCTTACAACAAAAAGGCAATATGGACGTGACGCTTTGGGACAGATCGCTGGAAAGGCCACGTGTCTGAAATGGCAAGGTTGTTGTCGTTTGGGGGTTTTCTTGTTTTTTTGCATTTGACAGTTTTTTATAGGATTTTTTTTTGTTGTTCTGATTTCTAAAATAATGCACGTCTATTACAAAAACTTATGAGGGGACTAAATAAAACCAAACTAAAATATTCTGCGGTCTCCCCCTCCACAGCAGCCCCTGTCTAATTTCTGGCGTGGTCGATCTGGTGCTTTCCCATGTACGCATATGTGCAGCTGTTAAAAAATTTAATCACACTCTGGAAAGTGCTTCACAATCTGCTTTTGTCTCTTACAATACATCGTCAGCATTTCTTTTATGTCACTGAATAGCCCACACACTAAAAAATAATGGCCACATTCAAATAAAGGCTGAATTTAATTTTCCTTTTTTAACACTGAATTCATTTCTATTTTTATATTATTAAGAACACTATGATGAGCGGTCATGACCATGAATTGTCTGTGCATCTTTTATCTTCTCAGGATAGACTCTCAGCAGTGGACCTGCCGGGTCAGTTGCACTGATGGATAGTTCTGTTTTCTACACATTTATCCCAGCATCTATCCCAGTATTTCCCAGGATGTTTACCTTCCTGGTCTCTCAGAACCCTCATGTCCTTATTCTATTGCTTGTAGCAGTTTGATACAGTAAAAATGCTCAATGCTTTTGTTTGTTTTTAAGTATCAGTGAGTTTGAAATTTGTTCGTATGTTGATTATTACTAGTCAGTGTCAATCATCTCTCTGGAGCTTTGCCGTTTTTCATGGAGCTCTTTGTCTTTTTCTTATTAATTTGCAGGAACTCTTTACATATTAAGAATGTCAGCAACTTGCCTTTGCTTTTTTTTTTTAACCAGTTTGCCTCTTTCCTTTTTTTATGGAACGTTTTGATATAGCTAAGCTTCAAATTTTAAGGTAGCCAGATTTGTAAATCATCTTTGTGACTTCTTCCTTCACCCTTGTACCTAAACAGGAAAGATCTGCATCATTCTGGGCTTTGGAGAGACGCTCGCCTATCGTACGCTGCTTACATCGTCATTTCGCTTTTAACACTTCATCGCCGTGATTCCAGACGACTGTATCGTGTATGCGTGTTGGAAATAGCTACTCACCCACAATTTTAAAAGCTACTTTTGTCCTATGCTTTCTTCATAGAGTCTCAGATTTACTTCCCTTTCTCTTCCGATCTGTCCCATTCCAGTCTGTTGTATTGCTTTTCCCATCTCTCTGCCCGCTAGTAGAGGCTTATTTAAAGTGCGTTTCTTCCAAACGCTTAGAATTCTCTTTCAGGGTCCAAAAATACACGTTGGGATCTGATTGGAATGAAAATAAACCCATTGATTATTCAGGAAAACTGACTGCTGAGGCCCCTGACTTCTCCTCTGAGCCCCGCCTTCGGTCTCAGGTCATGCTCCACAGCTTTGCCCGCCTCTCACCTGAGTGAGCAGCTCAGATCCTGAATGCCTAAAATGTCTGTGTCTTGCCCTCTTGTGTGATCACCACTGCAGCTAGATGTTGACTTAGAGGCTCAAAATACTTTCCCTCAAGGTTTCGTGCAGACACTGTTTTGTTCTCCGATGTAAGGATCCTTTGTTACTGGTTCCTATTTATGAATAAACGAATATATTAGGTTAGGGTACTGGCATGGTCTGTTCTGTCAACACACCTGTCCTTTAAATAAGGAAGGGCAGGGGCGCCTGGGTGGCGCAGTCGGTTAAGCGTCCGACTTCAGCCAGGTCACGATCTCGCGGTCCGTGAGTTCGAGCCCCGCGTCGGGCTCTGGGCTGATGGCTCGGAGCCTGGAGCCTGTTTCCGATTCTGTGTCTCCCTCTCTCTCTGCCCCTCCCCCGTTCATGCTCTGTCTCTCTCTGTCCCAAAAATAAATAAACGTTGAATAAATAAATAAATAAATAAATAAATAAATAAATAAATAAAGGAAGGGCATGTCCAAGGGCAGCGTTCCTGTAGAATGCAAGGGTGGGCGGCAGGTGGGCGGCAGCTCCCCAGGTGGCCAGGTAAGAACGCCTTCTTCACTCGAAGGCAGGTGCTTCGGTGCAGTCCCCTCCTCCTGGACCACCTGCCTGCCTTCCCTCACCCCCTCCCTCCTCTCTTTCTGGGCCTTTCTCCACTCCATCTGATGTAGGGACAGGCTCTCAGTCGAGTTCTGATGTGCGTCTCCTTCTCCCCCTGTGTATCAGGCACTTAGGGGAGTGGTCGAGAACGTCGACTGTAGGTTCTGGGCTCAGATTCCCGCTCCTCACTTACGAGTCAGGAAGTAACTAGTAAGTTACTTCAGCTCCCTTGTATCAGGTGGGAGGGGCAAAGAGTCTAATTCGTAGGGCCGTGTTCCCCGGTTGGTGCTCGCGTGTTCCTGGTCTCCGTGGGCAACCACACCCACGCGATGCTGTCCGTGGGCCCGCTCTTCCCGGCACAGGTGCTCATCAGTTATCCGGCTGTTCTCCCTGTGGCCCCGCCCCCGCTGTTTGTAGCAGTTGACCTCCCGTGCTCGGGAAACAGCTCCCTTTCTGCCGATCTGCGACATCTGCTTCCCCCCCCCCGGCCAGCCAGTCCCCTCTCTAGCCCGCCCTGCGGGGTTTCGGCAAACTCTCTAGCCCCCCGCCACATCCCGGCTGGTTGTGCGCCAGGTGGTGGGGTCGTTGCTTTTCGATTAAGCGGCCCTCCCATCATTTTCTCACTTTCGCAGCTCGGAAACGTTCCTGGACCACAGATGCTGTCTGTTCTTGCAGCTACGAAAGACTCGTCTGTCCTTTTGGTCGGGCTCAGTTTGTGGTTGGTTATCGTTAACTACGCTTCGGGGCCCTGATCGTACGCTGCAGGCAAACCCCACGGTGGTCACGACGCATCGCTGTGCGTGCCGGGGTCCCGGTGACGGTGAGTGACGGCCAGTGCTTGCTGCGTGCTGGGTTGGTGTCCTGGGGCAGCCGTCACCGGACCGGGGGGCTTCCACGGCAGAAACCTGCCCCCTCACAGTCTGGAGGCCGGAAGTCTGACATCAGGGTGTCTGCAAGGCTGTGGTCCCCTCAGAGCCCCTGGGGGCGGGTCCTTCCACGCCCTCTCCAGCTGCCAGGGGTCCAGCCTTTCCTGGGCTTGTCCCCTCTGACCTCTGCCTCTGCCGTCACGGGACACTGTCCCCTGCGTGCTGTCTCCACGTGGCCTTCTTACGAGGACACCAGTGCGTGGGATCAGGGCCACCCTGCTACAGTAGGACGTCGTGTTCACTGAGTGCATTTGCAGTGACCCCATTTCCACATAAGCTTTGCTCCACGTCCTGACATCATTCAGATTCGCTTTCGGCACTCAGCGGGAAGCCGGGGGTAGCGTCTCGGCCAAGCCCTGGACCCTGGCTTCCTTTCCACTGCCTCCAGGTATTAGAGGTTGAAGTGGGTGTTCCATGGCCAGCAATAGGGTCTTCTCTTTCCCAGATCTGGGGGCGGCTTGAGGTCACATCCAGGGACGCGTGAATTGTCTTAAACTGACGTCGTTTTCTGCCAGATACCATAAAGGCTCTCATTCCTGCTGGTGCTCGAGACGTTTCTGATCTGATTGTCCGCTCTTTCCAAGTTTTCTACCAAAAAGTAAGACCAGACAAAAAAACCTACAGAGGCAAGTAGCCTGCTCTAATCGGAAAGACTTGGTCTTTGTTATCCAAACGACGCTTGCCAAGCCCGGCCCCTGTCTTTGGCCTCATCTGCTTTGCCCCACCTTGAACGCCCTCTCCCCGCCACAGTCTTCGAATTCCCCAGATGTTCCTGGAAGCATGCCCTCCTCACACCGGCCCTGCCCTGACCTCCGTGGCTCTCACTGTCCCCGCATCCCACGCCGCGTGTCCCGGTCCTTGGGGGTCTCGTCTGGGGGTACACGGTCTCGTCCCTCAGACCGCGAGTTTCTCTCCGTTCGGTCCCCATTACGAGAGTTTAGTTTATACCATATACAAATGAAGGGAGCTGGACATTTTGAAAACGCTTCTAACGAATACAGTCTGTATGGGCGTAAACATTCCATCAAAGTCCTTCCGAGGCCGCTATCACATGCTCTGCTGGAATGAGGAGGCGTTGGGGACACAAGTGGTGTCTCTCAAACACAGCGTCCCTTGTCAGCGCCTTTCGGTTAGGGTCGGCACTGGAGCCAGCACGAAAAGCTGAAACTCCAGGGCTTCCAGTCCCCTGATGTACCTCTGGGCACCTACCGTCCGTCACGTAGGAAAAACTAAGCATGAAACAACATACCAAGGACAGAATGGCGTCGTCAGTGCCACCTTTCCGTAAAACTTGAGTAACGTCACCTGATTTCCAGCGTGAAGGCACAGTGCCCACGCCAGGGAAGAGTGGATCCGTGTCTGCCCACAGAGGCCAGGCCGCCGGGCCGGTGAGTGTCGGGTTCCAGCGTGCTAGGCACCGGTACCCACGTGGAGCGTGCGTCCGCAGGACCGCAGAGTCGTCTGGGTGGTTCCGCGGCCTCGTGTCGCCCACCGTTTCCTTTCCCCGGGTGAGAACGAGCACGGGAGGCAGGAGGGCCGAGGGGGGCCCGGGGCGCGCTCCCTTCCTTGTCGAGCTGTCGAGCCGACTCCCTTCCACGCAGGCTGTGGAACGTAACGGGCTCTCGCTGGCGGCGAGGGGCCGTCTGGCCCCGCGGCCAGTATTTTCATTTCAGTCTGACCATCTGTTTCCAGGAGGCCTGGGCTCACTTTGAAAGCACTTCACTTCTGAAAGCGTGGCAACAGCTCGAGATCCCTGGGAGGTATGTTACTAATTTCAGCGATGATGATTCATCAAAGACTGAGAGATTTTTCCTCTTGTTCTGCACAGAGCCCACTCCCTGGCCACCCACCACCTAGATTCCCTGAGCCACCCACGGCCCGCCTCCCAGCTTGGAAACAGGCCCGGGACAGCCATTGTATTCCTTGCCCAGTGACTTGTCCTGAGTGCCAGCGGTCAGCCCGAGATCCAGTACATGGTCCCCGGCCGTCACGTTGGCAGTGAACGAAATATGTTTCCCGGACGCGGGCCTGAGTGTGCAGCACCGTTATTATCAGGGCGTGGGTGCATCTCCTGGCGTCTCAGGGCCTGGGCCTCCAGGAACCCCTGTGTCCATCATCAGGACCGCCCGGGAGAGCCCAGGCTGCTGATTATTCCTCCATCACCCAGGCGGTGAAGTCAACGGTTCTTGGAACGGAGATCTCGGGATCCAGTGTTGCCTTGACGGTTTTTCTGCAGCGATATGAATCCTGTGCAGGCAGGGTGGCAAGTCCCCAGGTGGAAAACTGCTCCCAGGCTGAGCCCCGTCCGCCTGGCCGGGCCGGAGGGAGGAGACGTCAGAGTTTCCCTGGAGCCCGGTGTCTCTGCAGCGTGCGGGGTGCACGGCTCCGGCCGCCGCGGAGTGGGGCACCCAGGGGAGCCCTCTGAGACCCCGAGTTCCGGGGGCAGGAAGCCCCAGATGCCCCCGCGTCTGGCTGAGCTGCCTGCCCGGAGCTACAGCCGTGACTCGTTCTCTCCGCACCTCATTTTCCTGAGCACCTACCACGTGGCACGGCTTGTAAAGGGCACCCTGAGTAGATCCCTGAGCAGATTTGATTCTGCTCCCCCCACCCCCCTGCCAACGTGCAGCAAAGTTTTGAGAGTCGCTGTCCCTGTTTTCAAATCCCACCCCGAAAGCAGCCCAGGGCAGAGCCTGATGGTGCTGGCTCCCGCCTTCTCCACGGGGCGCCCCGCGTCACTGTGGATCGCAGTATTTGTGAATTTGTGCCATATGCACCATGCCCGCCATACAAGCCCGGAGAAAGTCAGATGATTGAAAATTCCTGGGGCGCCTGGGGTTACATCTCCGACTTCAGTTTAGGTCATGATCTCAGGTTCGTGAGTTCGAACCCTATGTCAGGCTGTGTGCAGACGGCTCAGAGCCTGGAGCCTGCTTCAGATTCTATGTCTCTTTCTCTCTGTGCCCCTCCTCTACTCACGCTCTGTCTCTCTCACTCTCTCTCTCTCAAAAATAAATAAACGTTAAAAAAGAGGAAAGAAAATTCCAGTAAGACCAAACCTTGAGTTTTATCATCTCACGATTTACTTTTTCAGAGATTCGGGCCCTTCATCTTCCATATTATATTTACTTTATGATGATCTGCTTTTTTGATATTTTATTGCAGAAGCAGAAACTTTTCCAAGGAAGATACTAGATTACTGTGTCAGATATTCAGGAATAATAATAATAATAATAATAATAATAATAATAATAATAATGTTTATTATGACGAGTAATATTTTGAGGCTGCACCAGGTAGAGCGGGTGTTATGCGTGTGTTAGCTCATTCATTTCTCAGGGTACCCCGTCAAGGCCAGATCGCTCTGCTCCGTGAAGGAGAGAAGGGAGGTCAGGTGCACTGCCTGATGCCACGGTGAGAGTTGATTCTGGTGATGCATTTCCCTCGCAAAAGCAGAGAGGAGCCCCCGGCTTGTGTTTCCTGTTTCTTCAGTGGCTTTGCCGAGTCCCAGGCAGTGCGCACACTCAGGCGTCGGGCTAACCCAGCGCCTCTCGGGCGCAGGGTAACGGGCGCTCTGGCCCTGGTCGGCGTTTTAGTGCAGCACCATACAGGATATTGCAGTGAGTTGGTGGAAGAAAAAGTTCATTTCTTGCCCCAGTATCTGTCTGATGTCAGCGTTTCTGGTCAGAGCCTGGTTTTCTTCTCGATGATGGGTCCAGGCTCCACCAGCCCCAGGGCCTGGACAGCCCCCCACTCCCCTGGTAGGTGGAGACACTGAAGAAGGGGGCAGCCACTTCTTAAAGCACACCACCGCTCTTCTCCCATTGGCCAGAACCAGTCACGTGACCACGCTTGGCCCCAAGGGGCGCTGGGAAATGTAGTCCAGGCCAGGAGGCCCACATTGCCCACCCTTGGCCCCAGAAGCATTTCTGTTCAAGACGATACTAAGGGGATTTGGCTCCAGGTGTAACTGATTCACATTAGATCTGTGGCATTACTTCAGAATAAACCTTGTAATTCTATGGAGTAATCTGTAGGCCTTATTAAAAATAACCTTTTTGAAAGAGGCCTACAAGTGATGAATCACTAAGTCTCCTCCTGAAATCATTATTATGCTATATGCTAACTAACTTGGATTTAAGTAAAATTTAAACATTTTTTTTGTCACTGAGTTTTTCTCTTTTTTTTTTAATATTTACTTATTTTTGAGACAGAGAGAGAGCATGAACGGGGGAGGGTCAGAGAGAGGGAGACACAGAGTCTGAAACAGGCTCCAGGGCCTGACGCGGGGCTCGAACTCACGGACCGTGAGATCGTGACCTGAGCCGAAGTCGGCCGCTTAACCGACTGAGCCACCCAGGCATCCCGAGTTTTTCTCTTTAACGTTAGCAAACAGCCTGGGCAATTGCCCGCAATTATAAATAAGCGTCCGAATTAGGTTCTGTGCTAAGACTGACAGCTGAGGTACTGGAGAACTGTAAGTGATCAGTACAGACAGCTGAGCAGTCCCCAGCTCCTCCCACAGGGGAGGGCATCCGGACCAAGCAGCTAGAGAGAATAACATCCCGGCGCAGGGGGACCTCGATTTCCCGCTCCTGTTTGCTCACCCCGCCTTCTCCCTGCACTCAGCGCTACGCGTTTCCGACTTTCTGCACCAATATCACCTTTCAACTAGATCGTTCACGATCTGCTTAGTGGGAAAGGAGTCCCGTGGGAATGATTTCTGTGTTCACAGCTCTTCGAAGAACGTATTTGCTGATAACTTGGCTTGGCAGCGTGGCTGTTTGGTCTCATTCAAACTTTCAGTTGGAAAATCGTGAGAGTGACAAATGCGATCACAATCAGATGTGGAAACGAACACAGTGGGGCACAGTGCACGACACAGGGCGTCTGTGACGCGTGGAGGGCCGTGTGGCGTCCCTACGGCCCCCAGGCGCTTTCTGTTCATTGACGGTAGTTCACGGCACAACTATGTGGTGTCACCCGGCGGTAAAATAGATCTCAAGATGTCAGTTTGTATTGGAGTATTTGTCACCACTGGGTGGGCTTCTACAATTACTCTAAATGAAACTAACGTATTGACTGTGTTTTCACTGTGAGCTATGTCGCTGTTAAGCAGGACCCGTACATTTAGGAAAGTAAAAGGCTATAGAAAAGTATGAGAACAGGCAAATTTGCACATTTCTCCTTGAACACATCCATTCACCGTTTTGCACGCTGCTTCCTGGAAAGAAAAGAGCCTGGCAAAAGCCTGCAAGGCCGTCCAGAGAAGGAAGCCCACAATCTTGTGATGTTTTAAGAAGCTTCCCAAAGGAATGCGATGGGTTTAGCTTCGGTTTGGGGTTTGGGTTGTTGTTTTGACATCTCATGTCACGCAAACGTTTCTCAGGGCGTCTCTTGCCCTGTCTGGGGAGCGGAGGGAGCCCAGGCACGTGTGCTCGCCTGAGTGTCCGTGCTGGCCCAGCCTGTAAGAAAAATGTGCAGGACACTCAATTCTTCCATAACCAGCTTCTCAACGACTGATTACCCCCACCCTGTGCTCTTAAAGTTGTGCAAGGATCTCGTGAGATGTCTAGTCGCTAAGATATGCGGGAGGCCAGGGGCGCTGGTCTGTCCAGGATGTGGGCGTGTGGGCCTGGTGACAGGTGCTGGACATCAGGCCCACCGATGAGGGCCAGGTGCTTCCCGGACAAGCACAATTTCAGTGCTTTTAGTCCACAAATAGCCATTTGGTAGTTTCCAGGAACTGATTATGTGTCATATAAACATGAAACTTTGGAAAACATGCAAATTTACAGGAAAACTTATCAAATTGCTTTATCTTAATTAGAATTGACGTTGAAATAACCATTTTGTTTGGCCAAGTTCAGTCTGTGTGTGCTTTAATTCTCTTTTCTCCAAGTGATCTTTTTTTTAATGTTTATTTATTTTGAGAGAGAGAGAGAGAATGAGCTCAAGCAAGAGGGGGAGGGGCAGAGAGAGAGAGAGAGAGAGAGAGAGAGAGAGAGAGAGAGAGAGGAAGAGACAAAGAGAATTCCAAGCCAGTGTCACACTGTCAACCCCGAGCCTGATTCGGGGCTCCATCCCACAACTGTGAGATTGTGACCTTAACTGAATGAACGACGCAGCCACCCCTCCCTAAGTGATTTTTCTTTTTTTTTTCCTTAAGTTTATTTATTCTGAGAAAGAGAGAAGACACGAGTGGGGGACGAAGAGAGAGAGCAGGAGAGAGGGAGAGAGAGAGAACCCCCATCAGGCTCCCCTCTGTCAGTGGGGGGCTTGAACTCACGGACAATGAGGTCATTACCTGAGCCGAGGTCAGACGCTTAACCGACTGAGCCACCCAGGCGCCCCACCTAAGTGATTTTTCTTATGAATGAAAGAAGTCAACAATCAGATTATGGGAAGTTAAATGGATTTCCAAGTAGGAGAAAACACGCAGGATGAGAATGTACTGAGGCGTTTTTCCCAAACCTTCAAGTCATCATCCACCCCAAATGACAAACAATATTTAAGTTTTAAAACCGGCTTATTCTTACATTGCTGTATTTTACGGCGTTTCCCATTCCTTCTCTAATTGGCATGCCTTTCGTAAGAGCCTCTCCGAAAGCTTTTCTCCAATGTTCCAGCTCTCTCAGTTAAGATGGAAATCACGTCTAATGTTTTTAATAATGGAGATTTTATTACCATCTGTATAATTTTTGGCACTTTTTCCCATAGAATAGATGCCTTTTACATTTTGTTCGCATTTATGTTATGCAATGAGTTTGGTAAGAATACATAGTATACTACAAAACTCGAGATAAAAAATAACTCCCACAGATCCACGTAGGTTGTGAAATACAGTTTGTTCTGGGGAGAGGATGGTGTGCTCGTCACCGCCCGCTTAGTGAGGTCACGGGTGCCACGCTGCTGGACTAGTCCGTACGATGGCTTAGAAGACGGTGGTTTTAAAGTCTTTTGTTCTCAGGGCGCCTGGGTGGCTCAGTCGGTTGAGCATCCGACTTCGGCTCAGGTCATGATCTCACAGTTCGTGAGTTCGAGCTCAGAGCCCGGAGCCTGCTTCCGATTCTGTGTCTCCCTCTCTCTCTCTGCCCCTCCCCTGCTCATGCTCTGTCTCTCTTTCCGTCTCAAAAATAAATAAAACATTAAAAAAAATTTTTTTTTTAAAGTAAAGTCTTTCGTTCTCCGTAGAAGTTTGATTTCATTGGATGTGTCCCTGTTTCAATTCTTTGTTTCAAAAAGTCTGCACCCCAGAAGCCAGCCTGATGGATCCAGATAGCCTTTGATGGCACTGGACGTGCGTCGTCCTGTGTCCTGTCTGACGTGCCTCCTGCTCCGGGCCGCACCTGCTCAGCCCAGACTCGGGTGACACTTCCTTGGGGCTTTGACATCTAAACTGGTTCGCGTCTGAACGTGAGCGGTGGTACTTCAAATAGAAGGCGACCTCAGCTGGGGCCTGACATCGGCCGGGTCTGTGCTGGGCTGTGTGGGAATGACTGAATCCCACCGTGGAGGGTAAGAAGTGCTGAGAGGGGTTTTCATTTGGGGTAGGGAGGATGGGGCAGAGCCTAGGTGGAGGTCGGCCTGGAGGTCACAGAGGCCTGGGGGGGGGGCATCGGGTGGGACACTCAGGGAGGGGATTTGAGTGGATTTTCAAGCAGGGAATGAGGCTGTATATACACCCCCGTGAAGCCACTTTCATTGCTGTGAAGGTTTCCTGTCCGCACACCTGCTCCCCTGGCAGACGGGACACCCAGTCCTCACCCAGTGCCCGGGCCGGGGGGTGTTCCCGCATCCTGGGTGCAAGGCGTACCCTGTCAGTTGTGCCCCACTGGACCCGAGGGTCTCTCTTGGTGGGATGTCATCACCAGGGAGCGGGGGCGGGGTGCCCAGTGCCAGTGAACAGCCGGCTGGCCGCTGCAGGTGTGAGGACAAAACCCGTCCCGTAAACCATTATAGTGCAGAGCTACACTTCACTGCCTCCGTTTTTCTTTCTTTAAGTTTTTTCAATGTTTATTTATGTTTGAGAGACAGAGTGTGAGCAGGGGAGGGGCAGAGAGAGGGGGAGACACAGAATCCGAAGCAGGTTCTGGGCTCCGAGCTGTCAGCACAGATTCCGACGCGGGGCTCGAACCCACGAACCGTGAGATCACAGCCTGAGCCGAAGTCGGAGGCCGAACTGACTGAGCCACGCAGGTGCCCCTCGAAGTGGTTTTATTTTCAGTTCATTAGAACTGAAAACCTTTTGCCTTTGAATTCTTTAAGGTTTTTAAAAAACTCTCTTTAGTTTTATTTCACAACCGGCAAAACGCCAGGCTGCTTCCCTGCCCGGCTTGTTCATCCCGGGCTGGAGTCACCCTCCCAGGCTCTGCGGGAGAACTTCAGTGTTTACCGATAACGCCCGGCCGGTCTTAGGAAGCCACCAGACCAGGACGGCCAGCAGCTCCTGTGTCCACGTGACGAGACTCGCGTGGCTTTACGGAGACAGGCGCTGTGGATCCGCCGGCCACGCGGGCCACGCAGGGGCACCTGGACGCCTTCCCCGCAGGAACTGTGCTCCTGGGCTTTGTGCTGTCCCACATTTGAATGGAGGGCAGTCTGTCTCGGCAGCAGGATGCTGTCCCCAAGGAGAGCAGGAGTGCACCTGCCAGCTTGTCCGTGTCCTCTCCCCACGCACGTGGACCTACAGTTCCGAAAGAACCCGGAGTCAGGCGGCCCCGTCCAGTGGAGAGGGATCTCCGAAATGGACTCCGTGTCTGGGGCCACCCGGCGCCCAGCAGAGGGAGGGGACGCTTCCCACGCGGCACCTGGCACTCCAGACACGCTGTCCCCCGGGCACGGAGGGGGGGCCGTGTGTACAGAGGTGGCCCGTCCCTTCCTGCCCCCCCCCACTGCCTCTGTCCCCTCGTTCCCTCCCGGAGAGAGGCAGCGGCAAGCCCCAAAGGTGCAATTTGAGGGACGCCGGAGACGTGGGCGCTGGCACCCCGTGTGAGAGTGGGGTGGGGTGCCGCCGTGGGAGCTCCGCCACCCTCAGGGTCGGGGACGGGACAGACCAGAGCGACACAGGGCCTGGCTCGCAACCTGCATCCGGGAACCGCCCCGGGACGCAAGGGGCCGGGCCGTGCGCCTCCAACCCAGGGGCCAGCCCACCCTCCACCCCCCACCGCGTGCCAGGAAGGAAGCGGCTTCACCTGCGATCCGTGAGAGTGTCCCCCGCCCCCTCTGTGTTCCCGTGAAACCTGTCACGAGCAGCCACCGCTCCACACGCAGGGTGTTGGCCAGGCGACAGGTGCCAGGCACCGGCCACCCCTTTGCTGGGGCAGGATCGCTACCGCACGTTGACAGCGTTGACACCGACTTCTGCTTCGTAACATCCTGGCTCTTTTCTTGGTATAAAGTTAGTAACTGTCTAAGCTTACGTCAGACACGCGAAACCCTTTTCTTCGCCGAAATTTATTAACTAGCACATGGGAGACCCGACACCAGAATGCAGAAGGCTATCGAGAACGCTGGAATCCCCCCTCCCTCCCACCACTCGGACCTAACTGTTGAATATTTGGGGACATTCCGGAGCGCGTGGTGAACGTGTCTGGCCCTGCACCACCAGCACGTGGTCCCTACGGTCTGGCAAACACGAGATGTTTTTATTTTCAGCGTCTTCGTTATGTGGAGAGATGAGCCCGGGGCCTCCTGTGTTGAAGTTTAGGTCTGTGATAGCTGGTGAGGCTACTTTAGGAAGTACCTTCGTTGGATTTTTAACTTCCTCAGATGGAAACCGTTACTCCATGGAGTGCTTTTTGCTTTAAGCACGCGTGCACACACACGCACACACGCACCCACACACCCACACACACACACACTATTGTTTTCGTTCCGAATATTTTCCCAGTTTGTCACTGGCCTTTTGGTGGTGTTTATGAATTGCTTACAAATTTTAGAATTTCTTATGTGGTTAAATATTTTTCTTTCTGTTCCCATGGCTTTTAGACTCCTTCCTTCCCTCAACTGCAAACAGTGACGTCCTTGCTTATGTTTTCCCTGATTTTGCATACGGAGTGTGTGTTGGTGTGTGTGTGCGTTCGGCGCTAGACCATCGGGGAGGTACGTCGGGGTCTGGTGTCGGCTGGAGGTGGGCTGGCCTCCCCGTCACCGGAGGCTGGCTCCTCCCTCGTGTTTTCGGCTCTTGTGTCACAGGGGCCTGCTCCGGGCCTCGGTCCTGCCCCGTGGGCCCAGCACCCGCCACATCCGTCCGTCACTGTTGTAACTGCTGTAGATTTACAACACAGTGTAGTGCCCCAGAGGGCAAATTCTCCCAGAATGCTTTTTATTTTCCCCAAATTTCTATGGTATTCATCGTTATTTCATATATAGTTTAGATAAATGCGTCATTTTAATTTTTTTAAGTTTATTTATTTTGAGAGAGAGAATGAGGAGGCACAGAGAGAGAGAGAGAGAGAGAGAGAGAGAGAGAGAGAGAGAGAGAGAGAATTCCAAGCAGGCCCCACACACTGACAGTGTGGAGCCCAACTCGGGGCTCAAACTCATGAACCCATGAGATCATGACATAAGCTGAAACCAAAAGTCGGATGCTTAACTGACTAAGCCCACCCAGACACCCCAAATTTGTCATTTTTATTTTGTTTTTTTTTTTTTTTTATGTTTTTTTATTTCTTTTTGAGAAAGACACAGCAGGAATGGGGGAGGGGCAGAGAGAGAGGGAGACACAGAATCCCAAGCAGGCTCCAGGCTCCGAGCTGTCAGCACAGACCCGGACGCGGGGCTCGAACTCGTGAACCACAAGATCATGACCTGAGCTGAAGTCAGATGCTTAACCGAGTGAGCCACCCAGGTGCCCTCAAATCTGTCATTTTTAAATCCCTGAAGAAGCCCCTTATACTTTGGATTCAAACTAGGTTAAACGGCCGTTGGGTTGGAAAGAATGGGCAACACTCTGTGTCACCGGCTTGTCTTTCTGCTTACTCAGATGTGTCCGTGTCTCTGTCATGTCTTAAAATACTTTCTAAATACCCTTTAGTTGCCATTTTTCATATTTTATTCCCCTTCGAATGTCATCTGGCTTCCAGATAACAATGTTATCTGTTGCGTTCACTTCCTTGCTAATTTTGATGTTTAAGAATGAATCGTCTCTCTTGTTTTGCATCCAAACCCTCTATTATTAAATCTAACGTATTTACTTTGGCATAGGTTCTCCGCATGCTGAATATACACGCGGCCAGCCTCCGAGATACATTCTTAGTTCTAATTTCTGTTTCTGTGCTCATTGCATTTTCTAGAAGTTCTAGGGGAGTATTAAGTAATGACGGTAATTATGTGTGTCTTTGCAAGTGCTGTAGTTTTGGGGGGATTTTTTTGTTTTTGCTTTTGCAGATGGAATACAAGAAACAAAAGTTAAAGCATCGTCGTTGGCGACGTTCATTTCTGACTGTGGTGTCGCGGTCGAAATGCCTTCCTGTCGTGTAGGTCGACAGAAGGCAACTGAGACCATATCAAATGACCCTTTTGTCCTCTCATCCACAAGGCCGGGGAGCCTGTACTAAACCCCCCCAGGACTTGCCTGTGCACAGTGCTGTCCCCCAGGGCTTTGGAGCCTTTCCTGTGAGTCTGGCTTGGGGCAGAGGCCAGGTGAACCACGGTGGTGTCCCTGGGAGTTAGCCCAGCACAGAGCAAAGGCGTCGAGTCATTTAATGTACAAAGCACAGAACCTCAGGCTGCGTAGCATGTGACGTGTTCTCAGATCATCCTGTCGCTGGGCACCTCTTCCCCACGTCTATATATGACTTCCTGAACTTTCTTCCAAGGGATAACTGTCTAAGCAACTCTTGGATCCTGAGATTTAGGACCCCAAAGTGAGAAAAGTTTAAAAATCGCTGCTGTGAATCCTGTCATTCTGGGTGCGTCGTTAAGCGGTCCAAGTACAAACCAGACTTCTCTCCCAGGATGGCAGAATTTCAGAATAAGCAGCATCTCTCGCCCAGCAGCTGTGTGGGACGAACCAAAGATGCTTTTCAAGGAAAGAGCACCAACTCGGTGCTGGGGAGACGTGTGGTTTCCAAGGGGATGTCTCCCCGGGGACGTTTTACCAGTCCTTCCTTTCCCGAATCACAGTGGAGGATTGATGTCACCCCAGAGGGTGACATAAATTCCTGCATCTAGACAGCAGCCCACGAGGCTCTTTCCATGTTGTCTGTACAGCTGCCACATGGGCGGCCGGGTAGGTCCTCACAGGAGAGCGTGTCCGCCGAGGGCCGAGGGCACCTGGGAGCTCTCGCCTGGGGAAGCGTGGCCTCAGAAAGACCCGCAGGCGGGCAGGTCTGGAGGGACGGCCCGGAGCGGAGCTCAGGGAGGCCTCGCAGACCACCCAGATCAGGTGCGGCCGTCGGAAGGGAGGTCCCGCCGTCCCCAAGCCACACAGGCCCTTCCACAGGAAGGGACACCACAAACTCGGAGACGAGACGCAGAAAGGGAGAGGAACCTGCAGGCAGCCCCATGGCCAAGGCCACAACACCCACGGACTCCTGTTCTGACACCTGCAGAGAAGGGATGTCACTGCCGGGGCAGGGAGAGGCGCCCCGACTGAGACCAGCCCCTGCTTCTCAGGTGGCGCTTCTGGGACCTGTGGGTGGAGGGTTGTTCCGGAGAGACCCGCTCTGAGAGAGAGGAGCTCTGTGCGATCACGTATTTCGGGTAAACTTGTGTTTGTCTTACAGACTTTCCTGGCTGGTTTTTTTTCTTCCAATGAATTCCTTTGTTAGTAAATCCAGAATGTAATATTTTTGCATACATTTACTAAAGTCAGTTTAATCTTTTCAATACACTTTGAACATACAGTATTTGATAAACGAAACTGGCTCGCTCAGTTGTCCAAAATCATAAAACCAGGAAGATGCAGAATTTACCGTGAAACCCAGATTTTCTGATTTGAAGTATGTTCTTTGCCCACAACCACTTTTCACTTGCTTGCTTGTTTTCTAGTCTCTTGAATTTTACCGAAAACCCTAGGCGGCCCCTATCAGAGAAGGCTTGAGGTCTGTGCTGTGGCCACCGGCAACACAGATACTTGTGACAGTCAGACTCTCCCTCCAGGCTGCAGGTTGTCTGGATTTTCTGAAGTCTGATGTGTTTCAGAGACACGGA
This sequence comes from Felis catus, assembly GCF_018350175.1. NCBI lineage: Eukaryota > Metazoa > Chordata > Mammalia > Carnivora > Felidae > Felis > Felis catus. Next base: position 149,046,706 of record NC_058372.1, on the reverse strand, counting down.
AATGAATTCAGCCCCAAAACGTAAGAGTCAATTACTATTGACTCTGGATTCGATTTCCCTTTAACGTGGTCCTCTTAAGTTCAGACATCCTTAACTAGGGGTTCTATGGATGGGTCTCAGGAATTCTGGACATTCTAGGACACCTTCCAGGTGGATGTGTACCCGTGTGGTTTTCTGGGAAGGAGATGCCATGATTTCATCGTATTCCCGAGGATTTCTGTCCCGGAAAGTTGTGTGCAACCCAGTTCCCTTTGGTGTTTACCGAGAGCAGGGAACAGTAGCTATGGGGAGACTCTTAAACCAGCAGGCGGGGGCTCCCTGGGCAACAGGGGTCTGTCCTCCAGCCCCCCAGACTCGAGAGGTGACCCTGCCTTGGACTCCCAGGAGGCATTCCTGTGCTGGTGTGGATGCTGCATCGCGGGCTAATTCCGCTTCTGGCTTGTGCTCCTGTCCCAGATGGGTTGGTTTTTAGATTTAGACGCAGGAGGGGTGCCTGGGGGGGCTCAGTCAGTTACAGGTCATGATCTCATGGTCCCTGAGTTCGGGCCCCACGTCGGGCTCTGTGCTGACAGCTCAGAGGCTGGAGCCTGTTTCAGATTCTGTGTCTCCCTCCCTCCCTCTGCCCCTCTCCCACTCAAGTTCGTTCTCTCTCCCCCCCAAAATAAACATTAAAAAGAAAAAAAAGATGCAGGAAATAGGTATCTCTTGGCCATTATTTTAGCAGAGCCTGGGGAAGTTTACGTTTGTCATAGATGTCATAGATGTCATAGAAGTTAACCCCCTGTGCTCTACTGGTCTGGGAACTTCTGGGCATTCCATGGGGGTACCGAGGGTTTCCTCCAGCCGACTGGCCAGCCCAGGCGGGCCGGGAGTGTGTCCCATGCCTTCACACACCCCAGGCTCAGTCCAGAGCTCTGTGCGTGTGTGAGCGGCCCTGTCAGCCCCTCCGAAGCACTCTGTTCCAAGCTGGTTTCCTGGTCAAAAATCACCTTCCTGGATGATTAGTTCTGTTCACATGTTGACATTGCTCCGTGGTTAATCAGTCCAAGTGGACGCACTTTTGTTAAATTGGAGTCTGGGGAAATGGACCAGAATTAGTCATCTTTTTCTCAGTTCCCCTTTGGGGGTTTGCTCATCTTTATACACTTTTCCTTTTGGTTTTTGAGTCACATGGATCTTCCTGCGACAGCATCCTTGGTAATCATTCATTTCCAAGGCCACGTACGGAAAACGTACCGGGGTTTTGGGGAGAGGGGCCGATGCAGTGCGCATCGGGGCGGTGCTGCTGGCAAGGGGGTGAGGACCCAGCGGGACGGGAGCACGGTGCTCCAATCCGCTTTAGAAAGAACATCAGGGGCGCCTAGGTGGCTCGGTCGGTTGAGCGGCCGACTTCAGCTCAGGTCATGATCTCGCGGTCCGTGAGTTCGAGCCCCGCGTCGGGCTCTGTGCTGACAGCTCGGAGCCTGGAGCCTGCTTCGGATTCGGTGTCTCCCTCTCTCTCTCTGACCCTCCCCCGTTCATGCTCTGTCTCTCTCTCTCTCTCAAAAATAAATAAACGTTAAAAAAAAAAGTTTTAAGAAAGAACATCAGATTCTCCACAATGGACGTGGCTGGAGTCAATCCAGTGTAGGAGGAAGCAAAAAAGGTGTTTTGTGAAGGAGTGTTAAGAGGACCGCTGAGGCTTTAATGCCTTCTAATTGACACCCTTAGCACATCAGGGGCTTTTATTCATTAATTCATCCGACCCATTCTGGAAGCTCCCGACTCTAGACTAACAAGGCCCTTCGGTTTATGTTTATCATCTGTTACACGAAGAGCCTTTCTCTTGGGAGTCACTGACATGTGAGGCATAAACCGTGTGGCCCAGTCGGCCACCTGCGGTGTGAGGAACCTGGGTCCTCTGCAGCCCCTTAGTCCCTCTCCTGGGCTGGCTGTGTGACCTTGCACCAGCCCTTGGCTTCTCTGGGCCTGGGTGGGTGCAGGGGTGAGGCTAGGAGGCAGCCTCACCCTGTCCCTCCACCTCCAGTGAGAGGGACCCCCTGCCGGGAAGCCTGGGGGCCCAGAAGGGAGCAGGACCCCTATTCCCCAGAGGCTTGTGAGATTCCAGACAGGGTCGGGCAATGCCGAGAACTGCCGAGACTGGCCACAAGCGAGGACGCAGGGCAGGCAGGCGGTAGAGGGCGGCCCAGAGAGCGCCCTGGTCGCCACCCAGGCTCTGCCTCACGTGAGATCCCCGAGTCATCCAGAAACAGAACCACCCACCACATCTGGAGGCAGCGTCTCTGGCACCAGCATCAGAACCGCCGGGGCAGGGGGACTGTGGCGGCCTGGGTTCCTCCATCCGCAGGCGAAGGCGGGCAGGACGTCGAGGGAGGGCGGGAGACCCGGGGGTGCGGAGCCCCGGGTGCTCGTGCTTGTCGGGCGGGTCCTCAGGCTCATGCGAGGGTCCGTCTGGAGATGCCAGGGAACAGCCTGAGAACACTTCCAAGGAGAATGTTCTGGAAATGATGCTGACTTAGGCTCCGCCCAGCGTAGTACAATGGTGAGAAGGAAGGTGGCCTTAGCGACTGTGACAGGCAGTGACGAGGCCTTAGCCGCACGCGCCCTGATGAAACCACACACAGTTACACACCCCCGGTACCTGGCAGATGAATTGCCGAATTCTAGGCTGGATTCGTGTGAAAACCTCTCCGTTCTTTATCTCTACCCCAAGTATCCAGTCACATGTCTCTCGAGAGGTAGTTATGAGAACTGCATGGTAGTTTTATACCAGGACAAGGAAACGCCCCTCCTGGTGATGTCCCTGCCTGGCACTCTGGCCACAGGAGCTCACAGGTGACGTCTCCCGAAGGAGTCCGAGGTGAGGCAGGAACCATTTGGAATCCCGTGTCCTCGAAAAGAGTGCAGAGGATGCCACCCCAGAGAATACTCCATGGGGACCCCACTCCACCAGGCCCCGCCCACGCTGGTTCTCCCGAGCGGGCTGATCTGGGTCTGGGCTCCCAGGGATAGTTCACCGGCTGGTGGCTGGTGGCACCAACCGCTGATGGAAGTCTGAACCGCCTGGGGCTGACTGTCATCTCCTGCAAGGTGACAGCACAGCTGGGAAACAGAGCTGGCCTCAGGCCTGGTGGGGAGCGCTCGGAGGGGCCACGACATTCCGAGGGAGCATATTTACCTTGCAGCATATATGCCTGGGAGGCCAAGCAGGCTCAGCGATGCCCTTCTGGACGGGCAGCGGGGCCAGTCGTCCCTCAGCAGGTGGTCGAGCACTTCATCAGCAGGTGCTCCTGTCACAGGCCCAGACTTGCCCGGGCCAGACTTAGGACTTTGAAGCTTTTGTAAGGGTCCCCTGTGAAGGGTTCACCTGCCGTCACTGCTCAGATTCGTTTTAGCATTACAATAAAAGTGGCTGCTGGCGAGCACATCTTTGTTGTTTAAGATGTTACATTGTAGCACACGAAGTGTGGCTTCCAGTGAGATTATTGTAGAACATTGGCTTTCCTTTTCTCTTGTTAACGTTGGAGATTTATTTCAGGAGCAGGGTCCGCCCTCTCCTGCTTTATCCCGGAGTCTTTGGCTGCCCACTCTGTCCCCCGCTGTATAGCCTTTAAATGGGCAACTCAATACAAGCCCCTTGATGACTCATGAAATTGATCAGCTTTGAAAGCATTTTTACGGCCCACACACGGACAGCCCAGATACGAAAAGGGGACCGTGTATCCTAAAGCCACCACCTCGTCCTTGTCACTCGGGCCAGTTAAAACACGAGCTGGCTGCTCAGAGCCACTTAGGAAGTTGGCCTCACCTTGATCGGGTGACCCCGAGAACCCCTGGGTGGAAAGTCCCGGAGTCTTGTTTCCGTCTCTCTAGACTGTGTCATTTGTACATGAGAGAAGTGCCCGTGTTTCTAGTGTCGGAAGGAGAACTCCGACAACAGAAAGGAAATATTCAAAACACTTCACGTTAAAGAATACAGGTGAGCTAGACAATGAAAAGGCAGCCGTCAAAAGGGGGAAAAAAATCATCAAGGAATTTGTCAACTCTTGTTTTCATCTGCTTCAGAAGCTCTTTAAAATTGGCGATGAGCTGGAAAAAGAAGGGATGTGTAGGGCGGACGGCAAGTACGTCACGTGATCAGGCGGACCCCCGAACAAAAGTTGCGTGTAGGTGCGGGCACTTGGCGGGGTGAGCCGGCGGGCCCTCCCGTCGGGCTCCCTGCCGGCTGCGGGATCGGGCGCGGCCGTCCCGTCCCACCGGGGCCTCTGACTCGGAGAAGGTCGCCCTTCTCCCTCCGCACGAGATGCACGCACCTACGAGGAGGACAGAGTTGCTCAGATGGCTTGTTCCTGGGTCAAGCCAGTGTGGTACATTTGAGCCAAAAGTGCCGGAAAAAGTCGGTAATTTAGCATGGTGTTTACTGAACGCGTGTTTTCTGCTGTCACTTGCACGGTATTTTAGCGACACGGGAGATTTCTCGGGAAAATAAATCCCTAAACTCCTTTCAAAATCAGGTTTCCTATGTTACCAGTTACCGTTTGTAAGACCCATGACTGCTTTTCACTCGCTGGGCCCTGAGCACCAGTCGTGTGTGTGTGTGTGCGTGTGTGTATGTGTGTGTGTTGGCTCACAGGGAAGCTGCTGGGAGGGTCGTGGAGAGGCGTTGCCTTGACTGGGTGTCGGAATTCCATCCCAGGTCAGGTTTGCCCTGATGGAAGGTCGCACCTGGTGGCCAGCTTGCTCTCTCTCACGTCCCCTGGGGCAGCGTGTGCCCTTTGAGGACCGCAGCCAAGGGAGATGACGCCCTCGCTGGCCCTGCCTCCTCAGGGGAGGCCTGGTGACTCCGTCCTTCCTCCTGGTCTCTGACCGTGCTCGCTGCCCCCCTAAACGGGACGGACGATAGCTCAGAAACCCTGTGGGGTCTTTATGCTGTCGCCAGCTCCTGGCCTCACGGCTGATTGTTTGCAGCCACTTTCACAACCAGAGAGGCACGGGCTGTCTCAAAGCTGCCCGGCCTTCTGCGAATACAGCAGTCCCCAGGCCTGACACAGAAGCTCACATTTGCACAGACTCGTGAAAATTCGCGGCGCTCTTACTTGGGGAAAGCGCTGGTCCAACTTCCCGGGTAACGATCGTTTGGAAGGTGTGAGGGTAGGCTCCGTGTGTCCGTCTGTGGGAAGGGGTGGCCAGAACTTAGCAGTGGATCCGTTGGCTCGTGATGGCAGCTCCCAGGACCGCACTAGATCATTCCATACAGCCCCCCCCCCCCCCCACCACACACCCAGGGTTTGGTGCGATTGCAGCCACGCTGGCGAGACCTCACCCTGACACACACATCCTTGGGGCCCACAGACAGACGTGGACCTAACCCAAGTATTTTTCAGTGGGGCTCAGCCTTGGGCGAGATCCGAGGATACGTGCAAGTGTCAGTGGGATTTGCACGCGTGTTCCAGAGCTGTCATTCTGGGAAAGAAGAACGATTTGGAAACATTCAGAAACCTGAAAGCAGACTGGTTTTCTTTCGGAAACTACAATTGCGGCAGAAATCAGCCACGTCCGTTTAAAGTAGTTCCTTGCGGGGGCGCCTGGGTGGCGCAGTCGGTTAAGCGTCCGACTTCAGCCAGGTCACGATCTCGCGGTCCGTGAGTTCGAGCCCCGCGTCGGGCTCTGGGCTGATGGCTCAGAGCCTGAAGCCTGTTTCCGATTCTGTGTCTCCCTCTGTCTCTGCCCCTCCCCCGTTCATGCTCTGTCTCTCTCTGTCCCAAAAATAAAAAATAAACGTTAAAAAAAAAATAAAGTAGTTCCTTGCGTTTGGCTCGGTAACAGTGTCCTCAACGATGAGGTGAGCCGGACGGGTGACAGTGTGATAGTTGAGTCAGGGCGGGGCATAGGAGAGAGGTGGGGTGCTGTGCAGCAGTTGGGGGCGGGAGGGGGCATTGCACTAGCCGAGCTGTCCCCAAGCGCCCTTCCTACGATCGCCGCTCGCCAACAGCACCAGTGGTTGCCATTGCGTTCCAACGAATTCTGTTCCTTCTGAGCGTTGTCTTGTATCAGGGAGTTGAGCCAAAAACTAAAGGCGTGTGAATAAACACGAGCGGCCGAGACACCTGACACCTACAGCGTGTGAGTTCTACCTGGAGAACTCTTCATTCAACAATATATTAGTGTGCTCCCGTGCTCGCGATTGTGGAACCATTCCGATCTTAAGCCGCTGATGGAGCCCGGTTGATCACACGTCGTAGCTTTACCCCAGAACTGACAGGCGGGGCGCCCGCAGCTGTTGCCAGGACCAAAGTTCAGGGATTACGTGTCGTGGCTGGTCCGTCACTGCTGTGTCACTGGATGAAGACCTGGCCTTCTGTGTGCGTAGGAGATGATAGAACTTCCACGCCGTGGTTCAGAGTAATGGCCTCAGCTGACGGGTTTTCTAAACAAGCGTTCACACCATTTTTCTAGCGGAAAAGGTTAGCTTTTCGGCACATGACCACCAGAGCTTCAGGACGGTTTTGGGGGGTTTTCTCCAGCATCACTTGGGTCTGTTACAGACAGAGTGTGTGATCTACATGGGCGGTAAGATGCCACCCAGACTTGTTGAGCATGGCTGAGCGTTTTGGTAAAACCCCAAGCTGGTAGGCTCTTAAAAAATTTTTAGGGGCGCCTCGGTGGCTCAGTCGGCTAAATGTCTGACTCTTGATTTCAGCTCAGG